>NC_053392.1:318450603-319050603 GCF_905171765.1 Bufo bufo
TCGGCCGAACTTCTCGAACCCGAACATCCAGGTGTTCGCTCAACTCTAATGGTCAGCAGATAATAGTATCCACTATTCCATTATGATTTCACAATGTACAGTCAGCAGATAGTAATATCCCGGATTCTATTATGATGTCACAATGTATGGTCAGCAGATAATAATATCCAGGATTCCTTTATGATGTCACAATGTATGGCTAGCAGATGGTAGTATTCCGGATTCCATTATGACGTCACAATGTATGGTCAGCAGATGATAGTATCCCGGATTCCATTATGATGTCACAATGCATGGTCAGCAGATAATAGTATCCAGGGTTCCATTATGATGTCACAATGTATGGCTAGCAGATGGTACTATCCCGGATACCATTATGATGTCACAATGTATGGTCAGCAGATATTAGTATCACGGATTCCATTATGATGTCACAATGTATGGTCTGCAGATTATAGTATCCAGGATTTCATTATGATGTCACAATGTATGTCGAGCAGATGGTAGTATCCCAGATTCCATTATAATGTCACAATGTATGGTCAGCAGATAATAGTATCCAGGATTCCATTATGATGTCATAATGTATGGCTAGCAGATGGTAGTATCCCAGATTCCATTATGATGTCACAATGTATGGTCAGCAAATAATAGTTTCTTGGATTCCATTATGATGTCACAATGCATGGTAAGCAGATGGTAGTATCCCGGATTCCATTATGACGTCACAATTTATGGTCAGCAGATAATAGTATCCAGGATTCCATTATCATGTCAAAATGTATGGCTAGCAAATGGTAGTATCCCGGATTCCATTATGATGTCACAATGTATGGTCAGCAGATAATTGTATCCAGGATTCCATTATGATATCACAATGTATGGCTAGCAGATGGTAGTATCCCGGATTCCATCATGATGTCACAATGTATGTTCAACACATAATAGTTTCCCGGATTCCATTATGATGTCACAATGAATGGTCAACAGATAATGGTATTCCGGATTCCATTATGAAGTTACTATGCATAATCAGCAGATAGTAGTATCACTAATTCCATTATGACATCACAATGTATGGTTAGCACATAATAGTATCCTGGATTCCATTATGATGTCACAATATATGGTCAGCAGATAATAGTATCCACTATTCCATTATGATGTCACAATGTACGGTCAGCAGATAGTAATATCCTGGATTCCATTATGATGTCACAATGTATGGTCAGCAGATAATAATATCCAGGATTCCTTTATGATGTCACAATGTATGGCTAGCAGATGGTAGTATTCCGGATTCCATTATGACGTCACAATGTATAGTCAGCAGATGATAGTATCCCGGATTCCATTATGATGTCACAATGCATGGTCAGCAGATAATAATATCCAGGGTTCCATTATGATGTCACAATGTATGGCTAGCAGATGGTACTATCCCGGATACCATTATGATGTCACAATGTATGGTCAGCAGATATTAGTATCACGGATTCCATTATGATGTCACAATGTATGGTCTGCAGATTATAGTATCCAGGATTCCATTATGATGTCACAATGTATGGTCAGCAGATAATAGTATCTAGGATTCCATTGTGATGTCACAATATATGGCTAGAAGATGGTAGTATCCCGGATTCCATTATGATGTCACAATGTATGCTCAGCAAATAATAGTTTCCCGGATTCCATTATGATGTCACAATGTATGGTCAGCAGATAATTGTATCCAGGATTCCATTATGATATCACAATGTATGGCTAGCAGATGGTAGTATCCCGGATTCCATCATGATGTCACAATGTATGTTCAACACATAATAGTTTCCCGGATTCCATTATGATGTCACAATGAATGGTCAACAGATAATGGTATTCCGGATTCCATTATGAAGTTACTATGCATAATCAGCAGATAGTAGTATCACTAATTCCATTATGACATCACAATGTATGGTTAGCACATAATAGTATCCTGGATTCCATTATGATGTCACAATATATGGTCAGCAGATAATAGTATCCACTATTCCATTATGATGTCACAATGTACGGTCAGCAGATAGTAATATCCTGGATTCCATTATGATGTCACAATGTATGGTCAGCAGATAATAATATCCAGGATTCCTTTATGATGTCACAATGTATGGCTAGCAGATGGTAGTATTCCGGATTCCATTATGACGTCACAATGTATAGTCAGCAGATGATAGTATCCCGGATTCCATTATGATGTCACAATGCATGGTCAGCAGATAATAATATCCAGGGTTCCATTATGATGTCACAATGTATGGCTAGCAGATGGTACTATCCCGGATACCATTATGATGTCACAATGTATGGTCAGCAGATATTAGTATCACGGATTCCATTATGATGTCACAATGTATGGTCTGCAGATTATAGTATCCAGGATTCCATTATGATGTCACAATGTATGGTCAGCAGATAATAGTATCTAGGATTCCATTGTGATGTCACAATATATGGCTAGAAGATGGTAGTATCCCGGATTCCATTATGATGTCACAATGTATGCTCAGCAAATAATAGTTTCCCGGATTCCATTATGATGTCACAATGCATGGTCAGCAGATGGTAGTATCCCGGATTCCATTATGACGTCACAATTTATGGTCAGCAGATAATAGTACCCAGGATTCCATTATGATGTCAAAATGTATGGCTAGCAAATGGTAGTATCCCGGATTCCATTATGATGTCACAATGTATGGTCAGCAGATAATTGTATCCAGGATTCCATTATGATATCACAATGTATGGCTAGCAGATGGTAGTATCCCGGATTCCATTATGATGTCACAATGTATGGTCAACAGATAATAGTTTCCCGGATTCCATTATGATGTCACAATGTATGGTCAGCAGATGGTAGTATCCCGGATTCCCTTATGACATCACAATGTATGGTCAGCAGATTATAGTATCCCGGATTCCATTATGATGTCACAATGTATGGTCAGCAGATGGTAGTATCTCGGATTCCATTATGATGTCACAATGTATGGTCAGCAGATAATAGTATCCAGGATTCCATTATGATGTCACAATGAATGGCTAGCAGATGGTAGTATCCCAGATTCCATTATGATGTCACAATGTATGGTCAGCAGATGATAGTATCCACGATTACATTATGATGTCACAATGTATGGCTAGCAGATGGTAGTATCCCGGATTCCATCATGATGTCACAATGTACGGTCAGCAGATAGGAATATCCCGGATTCCATTATGATGTCACAATGTATGGTCAGCAGATAATAGTTTCCCGGATTCCATTATGATGTCACAATGCATGGTCAGCAGATGGTAGTATCCCGGATTCCATTATGTTGTCACAATTTATGGTCAGCAGATAATAGTATCCAGGATTCCATTATGATATCACAATGTATGGCTAGCAGATTGTAGTATCCCGGATTCCATCATTATGTCACAATGTACGGCCAGCAGATGGTAGTATTCCAGATTCCATAATGATGTTACAATGCATAATCAGCAGATAGAAGTATCCCGGATTCCATTATGATGTCACAATATATTGACAGCAGATAATAGTATCCTCTATTCCATTATGATGTTACAATGTACGGTCAGCAGATAGTAATATCCCGGATTCCATTATGATGTCACAATGTATGGTCAGCATATGGTAATATCCCAGATTCCATTATGATGTCACAATGTATGGTCAACAGATAATAGTTTACCGGATTCCATTATGATGTCACAATGCATGGTCAGCAGATGGTAGTATCCCGTATTCCATTATGACGTCACATTTTATGAGACGCAGATAATAATATCCAAGATTCCTTTATGATGTCACAAAGTATGGCTTGCAGATGGTAGTATTCCATATTCCATTATGACCTCACAATGTATGTATCAGCAGATGATAGTATCCCGGATTCCATTATGATGTCACAATGTATGGTCAGCATATGGTAATATCCCGGATTCCATTATAATGTCACAATGAATGGTCAGCAGATAATGGTATTCCGGATGCCATTATGATGTTACAATGCATAATAAGCAGATAGTAGTATCCCGGATACCATTATGACATCACTATGTCTGGTTAGCACATAATAGTATCCTGGATTCTATTATGATGTCACAATGTATGGTCAGCAGATGGTAGTATTCCAGATTCCATAATGATGTTACAATGCATAATCAGCAGATAGAAGTATCCCGGATTCCATTATGATGTCACAATATATTGACAGCAGATAATAGTATCCTCTATTCCATTATGATGTTACAATGTACGGTCAGCAGATAGTAATATCCCGGATTCCATTATGATGTCACAATGTATAGTCAGCATATGGTAATATCCCAGATTCCATTATGATGTCACAATGTATGGTCAGCAGATAATAGTATTCAGGATTCCATTATGATGTCACAATATATGGCTAGCAGATGGTACTATCCCAGATTCCATTATGATGTTACAATGCATGGTCAGCAGATGGTAGTTTCCCGGATTCCATTATGATGTCACAATGTATGGTCAGCATATGGTAATATCCCAAATTCCATTATGATGTCACAATGTATGGTTAGCATATGGTAATATCCCGGATTCCATTATAATGTCACAATGTATGGTCAGCAGATGGTAGTATCCCGGATTCCATAATGATGTCACAATGTATGGTTAGCACATAATAGTATCCTGGATTCCATTATGATGCCACAATGTATGGTCAGCAGATAATAGTATCCTCTATTCCATTATGATGTCACAATGTACGATCAGCAGATAGTAATATCCCGGATTCCATTATGATGTCACAATGTATGGTCAGCAAATAATAGTTTCCCGGATTCCATTATGATGTCACAATGCATGGTCAGCAGATGGTAGTTTCCCGGATTCCTTTATGACGTCAAAATTTATGGTCAGCAGTTAATATTATCCAGGATTTCATTATGATGTAACAATGTATGGCTAGCAAATGGAAGTATTCCCGGATTCCATTATGATGTCACAATGTATGGTCAGCAGATAATTGTATTCAGGATTCCATTATGATATCACAATGTATGGCTAGCAGATGGTAGTATCCCGGATTCCATCATGATGTCACAATGTACGGTCAGCAGATAGTAATATCCCAGATTCCATTATGATGTCACAATGTATGGTCAACAGATAATAGTTTCCCGAATTACATTATGATGTCACAATGGTATGGTCAGCAGATGGTAGTATCCCGGATTCACTTATGGCGTCACAATGTATGGGCAGCAAATTATAGTATCCCGGATTCCATTATGATGTCACAATATATGGTCAGCAGATGGTAATATCTCGGATTCCATTATGATGTCACAATGTATGGTCAGCAAATAATAGTATCCAGGATTCCATTATGATGTCACAATGTATGGTCAGCAGATGATAGTATCCCGAATCCCATTATGATGTCACAATATATAGTCAGCATATGGTAATATCCCGGATTCCATTATAATGTCACAATGTATGATCAGCAGATAATAGTATCTACTATTCCATTATGATGTCACAATGTATGGTCAGCAGATGGTAGTATCCCGGATTCCATTAAGATGTCACAATGTATGGCTAGCAGATGGTAGTATCCCGGATTCTATTATGATGTCCCAATGTATGGTCAGCATATGGTAATATCCTGGATCCCATTATAATGTCACAATGAATGGTCAGCAGATAATGGTATTCCGGATTCCATTATGATGTTACAATGCATGGTCAGCAGATAGTAGTATCCCAAAATCCATTATGATGTCACAAAATATGGTTAGCACATAATAGTATGCTGGATTCCATTATGATGTCACAATGTATGGTCAGCAGATGGTAGTATCCCGGATTCCATTATGATGTCACAATTTATGGCTAGCAGATGGTAGTATACCGGATTTCATTATGACTTCACAATGTATGTTCAGCAGATGATAGTATCCCGGATTCCATTATGATGTCACAATGCATGGTCAGCAGATAATAGTATCCAGGGTTCCATTATGATGTCACAATGTATGGCTAGCAGATGGTACTATCCCGGATACCATTATGATGTCAAAATGTATGGTCAGCATATGGTAATATCCCGGATTCCATTATAATGTCACAATGAATGGTCAGCAGATAATGGTATTCCGGATTCCATTATGATGTCACAATGTATGGTCAGCAGATAATAGTATCCAGGGTTCCATTATGATGTCACAATATATGGCTAGCAGATGGTAGTATCCTGGATTCTATTATGATGTCACCATGTATGGTCAGCAGATGGTAGTATCCCGGATTCCATCATGATGTCACAATGTACGGTCAGCAGATAGTAATATCCCAGATTCCATTATGATGTCACAATGTATGGTCAACAGATAATAGTTTCCCGAATTACATTATGATGTCACAATGTATGGTCAGCAGATGGTAGTATCCCGGATTCACTTATGGCGTCACAATGTATGGGCAGCAAATTATAGTATCCCGGATTCCATTATGATGTCACAATATATGGTCAGCAGATGGTAATATCTCGGATTCCATTATGATGTCACAATGTATGGTCAGCAGATAATAGTATCCAGGATTCCATTATGATGTCACAATGTATGGTCAGCAGATGATAGTATCCCGAATCCCATTATGATGTCACAATATATAGTCAGCATATGGTAATATCCCGGATTCCATTATAATGTCACAATGTATGATCAGCAGATAATAGTATCTACTATTCCATTATGATGTCACAATGTATGATTAGCAGATGGTAGTATCCCGGATTCCATTAAGATGTCACAATGTATGGCTAGCAGATGGTACTATCCCGGATACCATTATGATGTCACAATGTATGGTCAGCAGATATTAGTATCACGGATTCCATTATGGTGTCACAATGCATGGTCAGCAGATAATAGTATCCAGGGTTCCATTATGATGTCACAATGTATGGCTAGCAGATGGTACTATCCCGGATACCATTATGATGTCAAAATGTATGGTCAGCATATGGTAATATCCCGGATTCCATTATAATGTCACAATGAATGGTCAGCAGATAATGGTATTCCGGATTCCATTATGATGTCACAATGTATGGTCAGCAGATAATAGTATCCAGGGTTCCATTATGATGTCACAATATATGGCTAGCAGATGGTAGTATCCTGGATTCTATTATGATGTCACCATGTATGGTCAGCAGATGGTAGTATCCCGGATTCCATTATGATGTCACAATGCATAATCAGCAGATAGTAGTATCCCGGATTCCATTATGACGTCACAATGTATGGTTAGCACATAATAGTATCCACTATTCCATTATGATGTCACAATGTACGGTCAGCAGATAGTAATATCCCGGATTCCATTATGACGTCACATTTTATGGTCAGCAGATAATAATATCCAGGATTCCTATATGATGTCACAATGTATGGCTAGCAGATGGTAGTATTCCGGATTCCATTATGACGTCACAATGTATGGTCAGCAGATGATAGCATCCCTGATTCCATTATGATGTCACAATGCTTGGTCAGCAGATAATAGTATCCAGGATTCCATTATGATGTCACAATGTATGGCTAGCAGATGGTACTATCCCGGATACCATTATGATGTCACAATGTATGGTCAGCATATGGTAATATCCCGTATTCCATTATAATGTCACAATGAATGGTCAGCAGATAATGGTATTCCGGATTCCATTATGATGTTACAATGCATAATCAGCAGATAGTAGTATCCCGGATTCAATTATGGCGTCACAATGTATTGTCAGCAGATAATAGTATCCAGGATTCCATTATGATGTCACAATGTATGGCGAGCAGATGGTAGTATCCCAGATTCCATTATGATGTCACAATATATGGTCAGCAGATAATAGTATCCAGGATTCCATTATGATGTCACAATATATCGCTAGCAGATGGTACTATCCCGAATTCCATTATGATGTCACAATGTATGGTCAGCAAATAATAGTTTCCCGGATTCTATTATGATGTCACAATGCATGGTCAGCAGATGGTAGTTTACCGGATTCCATTATGACGTCACAATTTATGGTCAGCAGATAATAGTATCCTGGATTCCATTATGATGTCACAATGTATGGCTAGCAAATAGTAGTATCCCGTATTCCATTATGATGTCACATTGTATGGTCAGCAGATAATTGTGTCCAGGATTCCATTATGATATCACAATGTATGGCTAGCAGATGGTAGTATCCCGGATTCCATCATGATGTCACAATGTACGATCAGCAGATAGTAATATCCCAGATTCCATTATGATGTCACAATGTATGGTCAACAGATAATAGTTTCCTGGATTTCATTATGATGTCACAATGTATGGTCAGCAGTTGGTAGTATCCCAGATTCCCTTATGGCATCACAATGTATGGTCAGCAGATCATAGTATCCCTGATTCCATTATGATGTCACAATGTATGGTCAGCAGGTGATAGTATCTCGAATTCCATTATGATGTCACAATGTATGGCTAGCAGATGGTAGTATCCCGGATTTCATTATGACTACACAATGTATGTACAGCAGATGATAGTATCCCGGATTCCATTATGATGTCACAATGCATGGTCAGCAGATAATAGTATTCAGGATTCCATTATGATGTCACAATGAATGGCTAGCAGATGGTAGTATCCCAGATTCCATTATGATGTCACAATGTATGGTCAGCAGATGATAGTATCCAGGATTCCATTATGATGTCACAATATATGGCTAGCAGATGGTAGTATCCCGGATTCCATCATGATGTCACAATGAATGGTCAGCATATGGTAATATCCCGGATTCCATTATAATGTCACAATGAATGGTCAGCAGATAATGATATTCCGTATTCCATTATGATGTTACAATGCATAATCAGCAGATAGTAGTATCCCGGATTCTATTATGACGTCACAATGTATGGTTAGCACATAATAGTATCCTGGATTCTATTAAGAGGTCACAATGTATGGTCAGCAGATGGTAGTATCCCGGATTCCATAATGATGTCACAATGCATAATCCGCAGATAGTAGTATCCCGGATTCCATTATGATGTCACAATGTATGGTTAGCGCATAATAGTATCCTGGATTCCATTCTGATGTCACAATGTATGGTCAGCAGATAATAGTATCCACTATTCCATTATGATGTCACAATGTACCGTCAGCAGATGGTACTATCCCGGATTCCATAATGATGTCACAATGTATGGTCAACAGATAATAGTTAGTGATGTCGCGATCATAAAATTTTTCGTTCGCGAACGCCGAACGCAAATTTCTGCAAATGTTCTTTATTAGGCAAGCGAATTTTAAAACCCACAGGGACTCTTTCTAGCCACAGTAGTGATGGAAAAGTTGTTTCAAGGGGATTAACACCTGGACCATGGCAAAACTCCCATGGAAAATTATGTAGTTGACGCAGAGTTTGATTTTAATCCATAAAGGGCATAAATCACCTAACAATCCAATTTTTTTTTGAACAACGTGGTTTAAAACATCCAGTGTGTGTATACGATCAGGTATGATGTTGTATCGATTAGGTAGTGTAAGGGTTACGCCCGCTTCACAGACATTGACAGACCAAACTCCCCTTTTAATGCACCGCAAACAACCGCAAACAGTTCATTTGCCCAACCGCAAACTCCCCATTTGTTCAAGGTTGCATACCCAGCTAGCCATGTCCCGTTGATGTCATTGAAGGTTTCCTCCTCTACCCAGCCACCTACAACACCAAGGGTCCCGGAAAGGTGAATTGAATTGATTTCTCGAACGGGGAGATGGTTAAAAAAACGCTGGCTCCCTCCCCTTTGTTTGAATCCACAGTCACTGCGTCTGCGCCGTGCAATTTACTGCCCCACCCGATATGAGTGGTATTTTCTGTAGTTCTCTCTTCTCATCAGTTTAATCCCTGTTACGTCCCCAATCTGGGGTCCATTTATTAAATAGATTTTTCAAACGGGGAGATGGTTAAAACAATGCTGGCTCCCTCCCCTTTGTTTGAATCCACGCCACGGTCACTGCATCTGTAACGGTATAAGTGGAGGTCTAGCCACTAGCCAGTGGACACAATACAGTCTGTGTGGGCCTGACACACACGGGCTTGCAAATGTGATTAGATCACAGAAAAATATTAAATATAATTTTTTTTTATCTGCGAGGTATTTCTGAGTGAGTGACACCCTGTAACGGTATAAGTGGAGGTCTAGCCACTAGCCAGTGTAGACAATACAGTCTGAGTGGGCCTGACACACACGGGCTTGCAAATGGGATTAGATCACAGAACAATATTAAATAGAATTTTTTTTATCTGCGAGGTATTTTCTGTCACACCCTGTATGAATGGTGTGCACACAGTACTGTCTGTGACTGAGCCTGCAGCCTCTCACACACGGGCAGGCAACTGCAATATATGTATATATAAAAATAAAATAAAAAAGCAGACTGATGTACCAGCCCTGAAAAGGGCTTTTTGGGGTGCTGTCAGGACGCTGGCCTTACAGCAGATGAGTCTTTGGACACAGAACCCTGCCCTAGCTAACGCTTTCCCTATTGAATCAGCAGCAGCAGCACTGTCCCTCCTCTCACACACGGGCAGGCAACTGCAATATATATATATATATATATATATATATAAATAAAAGCAGACTGATGTACCAGCCCTGAAAAGGGCTTTTTGGGGTGCTGTCAGGATGCTGTCCTTACAGCAGATGAGTCTGTGGACACAGAACAATGCCCTAGCTAACGCTTTCCCTATTGAATCAGCAGCAGCAGCAGCACTGTCCCTCCTCTCACTGAGAATGCAGATTCCGAATGAATCTAAAATTGATGCTGTCCAGGAGGTGGGAGGTAGTGTTGATCACGAATATTCGAATTTCGAACTTTTATATTCGAAAAAACGAAGTTATAGCAATATAGCGAATATTCGAAAAAAATCGAATATAGAGCAATTTAGCTAATATAGTGCTATAATCTTCTTTGTCTAATAGTTGTAAGTTGAAAAATTCGCAATAAAAAATTCGAATCCGAAAATTCGCCTATTACACAATCATTACCTTGCCGATTTTTGAAGTAAAAAAAAAAATCGTGAATTTTCGAATTTGCGAATATTCGACTAATATTCTACAAAATATTGGCGAAATATTGCGAATTCGAATATGACCCCTGCCGCTCATCACTAGTGGGAGGGTCTGGGAGGGAGGGTCTGCTGCCAATTGGCTGGAATGTGTCTGCTGACTGTGAGGTACAGGGTCAAAATTTACTCAATGATGATGCATAGGGGGCGGACCGAACATCGCATATGTTCGCCCGCCGCGGCGAACGCGAACAAGCTATGTTCGCCGGGAACTATTCGCCGGCGAACTATTTGGGCCATCTCTAATAATAGTTTCCCGGATTCCATTATGACGTCACATTTTATGGTCAGCAGATAATAATATCCAGGATTCCTTTATGATGTCACAATGCATGGCTAGCAGATGGTAGTATTCCGGATTCCATTATGACGTCACAATGTATGGTCAGCAGATGATAGTATCCCGGATTCCATTATGATGTCACAATGCATGGCTAGCAGATGGTACTATCTCGGATACCATTATGATGTCACAATGTATGCTCAGCATATGGTAATATCCCGGATTCCATTATAATGTCACAATGAATGGTCAGCAGATAATGATATTCCGGATTCCATTATGATGTTACAATGCATAAATAGCAGATAGTAGTATCCCGGATTCCATTATGATGTCACAATGTATGGTCAGCAGATAATAGTATCCAGGATTCCATTATGATGTCACAATATATGGCTAGCAGATGGTAGTATCCCGGATTCCATTATGATGTCACAATGTATGGTCAGCAAATAATAGTATCCAGGGTTCCATTATGATGTCACAATGTATGGCTAGCAGATGGTACTATCCCGGATACCATTATGATGTCACAATGTATTATGGTAATGTAACATCCTGGAGTATGTCACTAAACTCTTTCTCCCTTCTACAACATGTCAGGTGTATATGTGTATTTCCATCTAGTGTAATCTAACTGTGCATTGCCATGATATGTATTTCCAGGTCTGTATTATATATTTGCTGTAATTTCAATGTACACCAGCAGGTGGCAGCAATGTGTTTAGTTCAGTTTAGCATAGCTAGACTGGAATAGTTCATTCCAATCTAACTCCCCCCTCTTTGAGGAGGAGTGGAAGGTTCCCACATCCTGCCTCATAGGGAGGGAAGAAACAAGATAGATCCAGTGTGAGCCATCCTTCTGCTGGGGTAGGCTGTGTTAGTAGGAGCTCCCAGAAACAGGGATCCCAAGACAGGATCAAGTCTCGATTGAGGCCAAGATCACTCTTCCCAGCCTGAGCCATCAGCCTCAGCTGGTTGACAACAAAAGCAGCCATCTCCAGCCTCCAGCAAGAAGCATTCCCTGTGAGCCAAGTTGTGAGTACAGATCCAGAGACCAGGAGAAGCCAAATTCCTCCTCAGCTAGTCAGGCCCATACCAAGCAGAAGACAGGCAGAGCAGAAGATAGATACCTGACAGATTCTCCGGGCATATAGTATAGGAGCAGAAGAGGCATTAACCCCTGCCATACATTGCCAATACCTGCTGGGACCTAAAGACTATTGCTGTACTCATATTTATTTATGCTGCACCCCTTCAGTAAAGACAAGTTGGATCATATTTCCTGTCTGGATCTCATTCATTCCTCAATTACTTTTACTGACCACACTCAATTTTATTGCAAGTGAGCCAGGATCCAGGAGTCCAGCCGTACCAAGGTAGGAGACACCGTTGACGCTACACAGAGACATTATTCCCCCTCTGGCATTCCTCACCGGGTACGTGAGCTATAACATCTTAAAGGGTCCTGTTACCGTACCTGCGCAAGCTGCAATTGGCGTCACGAACTAAAAACTATTAATTTTGCGCCAGTGTGCAATTGCCCCATACGGCTTACTGCATATTTTGGCGTCACTGGGAACAGGATCGGATTGAATTTTGTGCCATCCCTGTCCAACAGAACCGGATCCAATTCTTTGTTAAAACGGATCCCATCGCATATTTCACAGTATTGCAAGAGCTGCAGTTTGTACAAAACCCTGAAAATTGACTTTATTGCCTTGTTGCTGTGCAAGAAAGCACCATGCGCAGCCCACGAGTACTCAGGGGATTAATTCGCTGCATTCGCAAGATGGCGCCGCCTCTCCATGCTTGTCGGAGGCGGGAAAAGACAAGAATGCCCTCTCAAGAGCGCGAAGATGCCGAATACGCCCCCCTGGAAGCGGGAAAACTAAAGACTGCCCACCATGAACTTTGTATTGTGAACCAAGGGAGTGCAGAGTCCTCCCTCTGGGCTCCACCCTCACCTCCTGCATGCACCATAACGGAAAAGAAGATGGCCGCCAACCCGGAAACCAAGATGGCCGCCGATGCTGAGCCTGCTCCCGTGGAGGATGCCGCTGATACAGTCGCCCAGGCTTTGGACCAGCCTGCACCGCAGACGGTGATTGGACCCCGCGATGACCACCAGGAGGCACCGGAACCGGCTGCCCGGCCGCGACATCAGGTAGGAGCAGACGCGCTCCCTGAGGCCCAGGCCCGGTCCGTACCTGCTCCTGCACCGCTCCCTGAGGGTCCCGATACCCCAAACAGGCCTAGGCCTGCTCCGCCAAGGACACTTACTGGTGCGGCGGAGGCGGCCGGAACTTCCACTCCGCCGCCCAGTGCTGCTAATACCGCCAGAGCGGGACGTTTTTAAACCCAGAGGTCCCCATAGTGAGCCCTGAAATTCCTGCGGCTCCAACTCTACAGGTGGGGCAAATAAATAACTCTGTCCACTTTCAATCCCAGAGTGCAACCCCACATTCTGCCCTGGAAGCTGCCACAGGCACCCTCAGTTTACCTACCAGAGCCTCTTCAGCCGGAGGTTTTTTCCACCTCTGCACCGGCAAAGGATCCCGGCTTGCAGCATGTCACAGCTGCATTCACCAGGCTGACTGCTCAGCCAATTCCTAAAGACACCACAAGAGGGCAGTGGTGCACCATTACAGCTGCTGAGAGCACCCAGTTTAAGGAAAAACTTTTGAATCCTCAAACATGGGACCCAGGAGGATATTTTCCAGACTTTCCTGTGAGTAAAACTACCCATTGTGCAAATTAACCACTACCTTGTGTAGATTATAATTAACTTTACTGTTCCATTGAATTTTACAATTGACTATAGTAATAGTATTGATAGCACTGATATTTGCATAATGTTTTTGCACTAATTTTTCCAGTGTACCTGTTATGCAACGTTTAAGATAACATGCCCATTGTGTGTATTACCCTTCTAGGTGCCGCAATGTGAATTTATGCACTGTTTGTAATGATTGCACTTAACCATTGCACTTAACAAAAATGTAGCAACTTACTTAAAGTGTGCCTTTTTACAGCTCTTGTTCTCTTCCCCTTATACGGACTGTCTTTATAGGGACAATGAATACTAATGGCCTACACCCGGTGATATATACCCATAGGTACCAGGGGTAGGACCAAGTGGTAAGTCCATGCAGGTCCAGATTACTTCACAGGTACCACTGATACTTCGAGAATCATTAGAAGCCCTAGGCTGCTCCTTCCCGCTTGTTAAATGTTCAGGATTGTTCCCATCCTGAGGTGTCTCATTTCCAGGAGCGCACAGGATTAAAGGCCCTCCTCCTGTGACTTGCCAGAAGATACGGAGACGATAAATACCTCCCCTTCTGAGACTTTTTCCTAAGGTAAGGCGCCTCAAACCTTAGAGCCACATATTTTAGCTTCCTCTTAGTCATCAGACTGATCGTGCTACAAGCCAAATTTCTTCAGGCTATGGTGCAGGGAAGGGAATACAGGATAAAGCCACCCTTTCATTTGCGGGCTTTGCATTACACAATGGTGGGATTACGGAGTAAAGACACCCCCATACTTTCTTTGATGTCTACCGAGCTCAGGACATACGAAGTCAGTCAGTAATGTTTGCTTTGTGCAGTATTTAGGTTAATTAGTTATACCAAGAGAAGGAAACTGTGTGTTGGACACCTTACTCTACCGGGCAGGGACCTCGATACGCCGAGGACGGCTTCACTTAAAGTAAGCGGGTATGTAACATCCTGGAGTATGGCAGCAATGTGTTTAGTTCAGTTTAGCATAGCTAGGCTGTGTTAGTAGGAGCTCCCAGAAACAGGGATCCCAAGACAGGATCAAGTCTCGGTTGAGGCCAAGATCACTCTTCCCAGCCTGAGCGATCAGCCTCAGCTGGTTGACAACAAAAGCAGCCATCTCCAGCCTCCAGCAAGAAGCATTCCCTGTGAGCCAAGCTGTGAGTACAGATCCAGAGAACAGGAGAAGCCAAATTCCTCCTCAGCTAGTCAGGCCCATACCAAGCAGAAGACAGACAGAGCAGAAGATAGATACCTGCCAGATTCTCCGGGCATATAGTATAGGAGCAGAAGAGGCATTAACCCCTGCCATACATTGCCAAT
The DNA here is from genome assembly GCF_905171765.1 of Bufo bufo. Classification (NCBI taxonomy): domain Eukaryota; kingdom Metazoa; phylum Chordata; class Amphibia; order Anura; family Bufonidae; genus Bufo; species Bufo bufo. The sequence continues at coordinate 318,466,228 of NC_053392.1, forward strand.
ACCTGCTGGGACCTAAAGACTATTGCTGTACTCATATGGATTTAGGCTGCACCCCTTCAGTAAAGACAAGTTGGATCATAGTTCCTGTCTGGATCTCATTCATTCCTCGATTACTTTTACTGACCACACTCAATTTTATTGCAAGTGAGCCAGATCCAGGAGTCCAGCCGTAGCAAGGTAGGAGACACCGTTGACACTACACAGAGACATTATTCCCCCTCTGGCATTCCTCACCGGGTACGTGAGCTATAACATCTTAAAGGGACCTGTTACAGTACCTGCGCAAGCTGCAATTGGCGTCACGAATTAAAAACGATTAATTTTGCGCCAGTGTGCAATTGCCCCAATCCGGCTTACTGCAGTAATATCCCGGATTCCATTATAATGTCACAATGAATGGTCAGCAGATAATGGTATTCCGGATTCCATTATGATGTTACAATGCATAATCAGCAGATAGTAGTATCCCGGATTCCATTATGATGTCACAATGTATGGTCAGCAGATAATAGTATCCAGGATTCTATTATGATGTCACAATGTATGGTCAACAGATAATAGTTTCCCGGATTCCATTCTGATGTCACAATGCATGGTCAGCAGATGGTAGTATCCCGGATTCCATTATGACATCACATTTTATGAGAAGCAGATAATAATATCCAGGATTCCTTTATGATGTCACAATGTATGGCTAGCAGATGGTAGTATTCCTGATTCCATTATGAGGTCACAATGTATGGTCAGCAGATGATAGTATCCCGGATTCCATTATGATGTCACAATGCATGGTCAGCAGATGGTAGTATCCCGGATTCCATTATGACATCACAATTTATGGTCAGCAGATAATAGTATCCAGGATTCCATTATGATGTCACAATGTATGGCTAGCAAATAGTAGTATCCCGGATTCCATTATGACGTCACAATGTATGGTCAGCAGATAATTGCATCCAGGGTTCCATTATGATGTCACAATGTATGGCTAGCAGATGGTACTATCCCGGATACCATTATTATGTCACAATGTATGGTCAGCATATGGTAATATCCCGGATTCCATTATAATGTCACAATGAATGGTCAGCAGATAATGGTATTCCGGATTCCATTATGATGTTACAATGCATAATCAGCAGATAGTAGTATCCCGGATTCCATTATGACGTCACAATGTATGGTTAGCACCTAATAGTATCCTGGATTCTATTATGATGTCACAATGTATGGTCAGCAGATGGTAGTATCCCGGATTCCTTAATGATGTCACAATGCATAAACAGCAGATAGTAGTATCCCACATTCCATTATAACGTCACAATGTATGGTTAGCACATAATAGTATCCTGGATTCCATTATGATGCCACAATGTATGGTCAGCAGATAATAGTATCCACTATTCCATTATGATGTCACAATGTATGGTCAACAGATAATAGTTTCCCGTATTCCATTATGACGTCACATTTTATGATCAGCAGATAATAATATCCAGAATTCCTTTATGATGTCACAATGTATGGCTAGCAGATGGTAGTATTCCGGATTTCATTATGACGTCACAATGTATGGTCAGCAGATGATAGTATCCCGGATTCCATTATGATGTCACAATATATGGCTAGCAGATGGTAGTATCCCAGATTCCATTATGCTGTCACAATGTATGGTCAGCAAATAATAGTTTCCCGGATTCCATTATGATGTCACAATGCATGGTCAGCAGATGGTAGTATCCCGGATTCCATTATGACATCACAATTTATGGTCAGCAGATAATAGTATCCAGGATTCCATTATGATGTCACAATGTATGGCTAGCAAATGGTAGTATCCCGGATTCCATTATGACGTCACAATGTATGGTCAGCAGATAATTGCATCCAGGATTCCATTATGATGTCACAATGAATGGCTAGCAGATGGTAGTATCCCGGATTCCATTATGAGGTCACAATGTATGGTCAGCAGATGATAGTATCCCGGATTCCATTATGATGTCACAATGCATGGTCAGCAGATGATAGTATCCCGGATTCCATTATGATGTCACAATTTATGGTCAGCAGATGGTACTATCCCGGATTCCATTATAACATCACAATGTATGGTCAGCAGATTATAGTGTTTTGGATTCTATTATGATGTCTCAATGTATGGTCAGCAGATAATAGTATCCAGGATTCCATTATGATGTCAAAAATGTATAGCTAGCAGATGGTAGTATCACGTATTCCATTATGACGTCACAATGTATGGTCAGCAGATGATGGTATCCCGGATTCCATTATGATGTCACAATGTATGGCTAGCAGATGGTAGTATCCCGGATTCCTCTATGATGTCACAATGTATGTTCAGAAGATGACAGTACACAGGATTCCATTATGATGTCTCAATGCATGGTCAGCAGATAATAGTATCCAGGATTCCATTATGATGTTACAATGTATGGCTAGAAGATGTTACTATCCCGAATTCCATTATGACATCACAATGTATGGTCAGCAGATTATAGTATCCCGGATTCCATTATTATGTCACAATGTATGGTAAGCAGATGGTAGTATCCCGGATTCCATTATGATGTCACAATTAGAGTTGAGCGAACAACTGGATGTTCGGGTTCAAGAAGTTCGGCCGAACTTCCCGGAAATGTTCGGGTTCGGGATCTGAACCCGAACCCCATTGAAGTCAATGGGGACCCAAACTTTTCGGCACTAAAAAGGCTGTAAAACAGCCCAGGAAAGGGCTAGAGGGCTGCAAAAGGCAGCAAAATGTAATTAAATCCCCTGCAAACAAATGTGGATAGGAAAATGAATTAAAATAAAAATAAAATAAATAAAAATTAACCAATATCAATTGGAGAGAGGTCCAATAGCAGAGAATCAGTCTTCATGTCATAGCAGAGAATCAGGCTTCACGTCACCCAAAACTGGAACACTCCATTGTCAGATATTTAGGCCCAGACACCCAGGCAGAGATTCAGGCTTCATGTCAACAGAGATTCAGGCTTCATGTCAGCAGAGAATCAGTCTTCATGTCATAGCAGAGAATCATGCTTCACGTCACACAACATTGGAACAGTCCATTGTCATATAATTTAGGCCCCGGCACCCAGACAGAGGAGAGAGGTCCCATAACATAGAATCTGGCTTCATGTCAGCAGAGAATCAGTCTTCATGTCATAGCAGAGAATCAGGCTTCATGTCACCCACCACTGGAACAGGCCACTGTCAGATATTTTTAGGCCCTGGCACCCAGACAGAGGAGAGAGGTCCCATAACATAGAATCTGGCTTCATGTCAGCAGAGAATCAGTCTTCATGTCATAGCAGAGAATCAGGCTTCATGTCACCCACCACTGGAACAGGCCACTGTCAGATATTTTTAGGCCCCGGCACCCAGACAGAGGAGAGAGGTCCCATAACAGAGATTCAGACTTCATGTCAGCGACTCAGAAGAGAATCAGTCTTCATGTCATAGCAGAGAATCAGGCTTCATGTCACCCACCACTGGAACAGGCCACTGTCAGATATTTTTAGGCCTCGGCACCCAGACAGAGGAGAGAGGTCCCATAACAGAGATTCAGGCTTCATGTCAGCGACTCAGCAGAGAATCAGTCTTCATGTCATAGCAGAGAATCAGGCTTCATGTCACCCACCACTGGAACAGGCCACTGTCAGATATTTTTAGGCCCCGGCACCCAGACAGAGGTCCCATAACACAGATTCAGGCTTCATGTCAGCAGAGAATCAGTCTTCATGTCATAGCAGAGAATCATGCTTCACGTCACCCACCACTGGAACAGTCCATTGTCACATATTTAGGCCCAGGCACCTAGGCAGAGGAGAGAAATCCCATAGCAGAGAATCTGGCTTCATGTCAGCAGAGAATCAGACTTCATGTCATAGCAGAGAATCAGGCTTCATGTCACCCAACACTGGAACAGGCCACTGTCAGATATTTTTAGGCCCCGGCACCCAGACAGAGGAGATGTTCATTCAACTTTGGGTTGCCCCGCAATATAATGGTAAAATGAAAATAAAAATAGGATTGAATGAGGAAGTGCCCTGGAGTACAATAATATATGGTTAAGGGGAGGTAGTTAATGTCTAATCTGCACAAGGGATGGACAGGTCCTGTAGGATCCATGCCTGGTTCATTTTTATGAACGTCAGCTTATCCACATTGGCTGTAGACAGGCGGCTGCGTTTGTCTGTAATGACGCCCCCTGCCGTGCTGAATACACGTTCAGACAAAACGCTGGCCGCCGGGAAGGCCAGCACCTCCAAGGCATAAAAGGCTAGCTCTGGCCACGTGGACAATTTGGAGACCCAGAAGTTGAATGGGGCCGAACCATCAGTCAGTACGTGGAGGGGTGTGCACAGGTACTGTTACACCATGTTAGTGAAATGTTGCCTCCTGCTAACACGTTCCGTATCAGGTGGTGGTGAAGTTAGCTGTGGCGTGGTGACAAAACTTTTCCACATCTCTGCCATGCTAACCCTGCCCTCAGAGGAGCTGGCCGTGACACAGATGAGTTGGCGACCTCTTGCTCCTCCTCTGCCTTCGCCTTGGGCTTCCACTTGTTCCCCTGTGACATTTGGGAATGCTCTCAGTAGCGCGTCTACCAACGTGCGCTTGTACTCGCGCATCATACTATCACGCTCCAGTGCAGGAAGTAAGGTGGGCACATTGTCTTTGTACCGTGGATCCAGCAGGGTGGCAACCCAGTAGTCCGCACACGTTAAAATGTGGGCAACTCTGCTGTCCTTGCGCAGGCACTGCAGCATGTAGTCGCTCATGTGTGCCAGGCTGCCCAGAGGTAAGGACAAGCTGTCCTCTGTGGGAGGCGTATCGTCATCGTCCTGCGTTTCCCCCCAGCCACGCAGCAGTAATGGGCCTGAGCTGCGTTGGGTGCCAGCCCGCTGTGAACATGCTTCATCCTCATCCTCCTCCACCTCCTCCTCATCCTCGTCCTCCTCGTCCTCCAGTAGTGGGCCCTGTCTGGCCACATTTGTACCTGGCCTCTGCTGTTGCAAAAAACCTCCCTCTGAGTCACTTCGAAGAGACTGGCCTGAAAGTGCTAAAAATGACCCCTCTTCCTCCTCCTCCTCCTCCTCCTCCTGGGCCACCTCCTCTTCCATCATCGCCCTAAGTGTTTTCTCAAGGAGACATAGAAGTGGTATTGTAACGCTGATAACGGCATCATCGCTACTGGCCATGTTGGTGGAGTACTCGAAACAGGGCACACAGGTCTCGCATTGAGGCCCAGTCATTGGTGCTGTTCCGCAGTGCGACTGACCCGTGCGTGCTGCAGCTGAAACTCCACTATGGCCTGCTGCTGCTCGCACAGTCTGTCCAGCATGTGCAAGGTGGAGTTCCACCTGGTGGGCACGTCGCATATGAGGCAGTGAGCGGGAAGGCCGAAGTTACGCTGTAGCGCAGACAGGCGAGCAGCGGCAGGATGTGAACGCCGGAAGCGCGAACAGACGGCCCGCACTTTATGCAGCAGCTCTGACATGTCGGAGTAGTTGTGAATGAACTTCTGCACCACCAAATTCAGCACATGCGCCAGGCAAGGGATGTGCGTCAAACCGGCTAGTCCCAGAGCTGCAACGAGATTTTGCCCATTATCGCACACCACCAGGCCGGGCTTGAGGCTCACCGGCAGCAACCACTCGTCGGTCTGTTGTTCTATACCCCGCCACAACTCCTGTGCGGTGTGGGGCCTGTCCCCCAAACATATGAGTTTCAGAATGGCCTGCTGACGTTTACCCCAGGCTGTGCTGAAGTTGGTGGTGAAGGTGTGTGGCTGACTGGATGAGCAGGTGGAAGAAGAGGAGGAGGAAGCTGAGGAGGAGACAGGAGGCAAAGAATGTTGCCCTGCGATCCTTGGTGGCGGAAGGACGTGCGCCAAACAGCTCTCCGCCTGGGGCCCAGCCGCCACTACATTTACCCAGTGTGCAGTTAGGGAGATATAGCGTCCCTGGCCGTGCTTACTGGTCCACGTCTCTGTGGCTAGGTGTACCTTGCCACAGATGGCGTTGCGCAGTGCACACTTGATTTTATCGGATACTTGGTTGTGCAGGGAAGGCACGGCTCTCTTGGAGAAGTAGTGCCGGCTGGGAACAACATACTGTGGGACAGCAAGCGACATGAGCTGTTTGAAGCTGTCTGTGTCCACCAGCCTAAATGACAGCATTTCATAGGCCAGTAGTTTAGAAATGCTGGCATTCAGGGCCAGGGATCGAGGGTGGCTAGGTGGGAATTTACGCTTTCTCTCAAATGTTTGTGAGATGGAGAGCTGAACGCTGCTGTGTGACATGGTTGAGATGCTTGGTGACGCAGGTGGTGGTGTTGGTGGTACATCCCATGTTTGCTGGGCGGCAGGTGCCAACGTTCCTCCAGAGGCGGAGGAAGAGGCAGAGGCGGCAGCAGCAGAAGAGGCCGAGGCGGCAGCAGCAGAAGAGATAGCAGGGGGAGCCTGAATGACTTCCTTGTTTTTAAGGTGTTTACTCCACTGCAGTTCATGCTTTGCATGCAGGTGCCTGGTCATGCAGGTTGTGCTAAGGTTCAGAACGTTAATGCCTCGCTTCAGGCTCTGATGGCACAGCGTGCAAACCACTCGGGTCTTGTCGTCAGCACATTATTTGAAGAAGTGCCATGCCAGGGAACTCCTTGAAGCTGCCTTTGGGGTGCTCGGTCCAAGATGGCGGCGGTCAGTAGCAGGCGGAGTCTCTTGGCGGCGGGTGTTCTGCTTTTGCCCACTGTTTCCTCTTTTGCTACGCTGTTGGCTCGGTCTCACCACTGCCTCTTCCTCTGAACTGTGAAAGTCAGTGGCACGACCTTCATTCCATGTGGGGTCTAGGACCTCATCGTCCCCTGCATCGTCTTCCACCCAGTCTTGACCCCTGACCTCCTGTTCAGTCTGCACACTGCAGAAAGACGCATCAGTTGGCACCTGTGTTTCGTCATCATCAGAGACGTGCTGAGGTGGTATTCCCATGTCCTCATCATCAGGAAACATAAGTGGTTGTGCGTTAGTGCATTCTATCTCTTCCACCCCTGGGGAAAGGCTAGGTGGATGCCCTTGGGAAACCCTGGCAGCAGAGTCTTCAAACAGCATAAGAGACTGCTGCATAACTTGAGGCTCAGACAGTTTCCCTGATATGCATGGGGGTGATGTGACAGACTGATGGGCTTGGTTTTCATGCGCCATCTGTGCGCTTTCTGCAGAAGACTGGGTGGGAGATAATGTGAACGTGCTGGATCCACTGTCGGCCACCCAATTGACTAATGCCTGTACCTGCTCAGGCCTTACCATCCTTAGAACGGCATTGGGCCCCACCAAATATCGCTGTAAATTCTGCTGGCTACTGGGACCTGAGGTAGTTGGTTCACTAGGACGTGTGGCTGTGGCAGAACGGCCACGTCCTCTCCCAGCACCAGAGGGTCCACTAACACCACCACGACCATGTCCGCGTCCGCGTCCCTTACTAGATGTTTTCCTCATTGTTACCATTCACCACAATAAGAAAAATATTATTTGGCCCATTGTATTGAATTCAAATTCAGGCCTTTTTTTACAGACACCTAACACTATCTGGCTATCTATTTAGGTACCGTATTACACTAATACAGGCACAGCAGTAATGACAGATTTAGCTGAATATAAATTTGAGGCCTATTATTTAGGCGCTGGGTGACAGGTATACGTTTACGGACAGAATTAGACTTGGATCTGCACAGTAGCGTGTGTGTGAAGTTATTGAGAATTACCCTGTCAGCACCTTGAATCTAATATACCCTTTTAGGGATAGATTTAAAGTAGGCCTGATACAGCAGAAACCACTAATTTAGAGAATTGCAAAATTGGGAATTGTATTTCAACCCAGAACAAAAACTGTGCTTTGACGGACACTAAATAACTTGACCAGCTAAAGCAATAATTACAGATTTGGATGAATATAAATTTGAGGCCTATTTTTTAGGCGCTGGGTGACAGGTATACGTTTACACACAGAATTAGACTTGGAATTGAACAGTAGCGTGTGTGTGAAGTTATTGAGAATAACCCTATCTGCACCTTGAATCTTATTTACCCTTTTAGGGATAGATTTAAAGTAGGCCTGATACAGCAGAAACCACTAATTTAGAGAATTGCAAAATTGGGAATTGTATTTCAACCCAGAACAAAAACTGTGCTTTGACGGACACTAAATAACTTGACCAGCTAAAGCAATAATGACAGATTTGGATGAATATACATTTGAGGCCTATTTTTTAGGCGCTGGGTGACAGGTATACGTTTACACACAGAATTAGACTTGGAATTGAACAGTAGCGTGTGTGAAGTTATTGAGAATAACTTGGTGACTGGCTTAGCTTGACCCTGATGTAGGATATAGCCAAAAAATAACCACACTATTGATGGTTAAATGCACTTTGTGGCAGGCTCAGCTTGCCCCTGATGTAGTATATGGCCAAAAAATTACCACACTATTGATGGTTAAATGCACTTGGTGACAGGCTCAGCATGACCCTGATGTAGGATATAGCCAAAAAATAACCACACTATTGATGATTAAATGCACTTTGTGACAGGCTCAGCTTGCCCCTGATGTAGTATATGCCCAAAAAATAACCACACTATTGATGGTTAAATGCACTTGATGACAGCTTGACCCTGATGTAGGATATAGCCAAAAAATAACCACACTATTGATGGTTAAATGCGCTTGGTGACAGGCTCAGCTTGCCCCTGATGTAGTATATGGCCAAAAAATAACCACACTATTGATGGTTAAATGCACTTGATGACAGCTTGACCCTGATGTAGGATATAGCCAAAAAAAACAACACACTATTGATGGTTAAATGCACTTTGTGACAGGCTCAGCTTGCCCCTGATGTAGTATATGGCCAAAAAACAACCACACTATTGATAGTTAAATGCACTTTGTGACAGGCTCAGCTTGCCCCTTATGTAGTATATGGCCAAAAAACAACCACACTATTGATGGTTAAATGCACTTTTTAACAGGCTCAGCTTGCCCCTAATGTAGTATATGGCCAAAAAATAACCACACTATTGATGGTTAAATGCACTTGATGACAGCTTGACCCTGATGTAGGATATAGCCAAAAAAAAAAAACACACTATTGATGGTTAAATGCACTTTGTGACAGGCTCAGCTTGCCCCTGATGTAGTATATGGCCAAAAAACAACCACACTATTGATGGTTAAATGCACTTAGTAACAGGCTCAGCTTGCCCCTGATGTAGTATATGGCCAAAAAATAACCACACTATTGATGGTTAAATGCACTTGTGACAGGCTCAGCTTGACCCTGATGTAGGATATAGCCAAAAAATAACCACACTATTGATGGTTAAATGTACTTGGTGACAGCTTGTGCTGGCGCACCACAAGACACAAGATGGCCGCCGATCAACCCAGAAAAAAGTGAATGAAAAATGCTCTGGGCAGCCTAAAAACAGTGAGCAATTGAATAGCAGCAGTTCAATGATCCACAGCTGTAGATCGATCACTGAATGAAGTCTTTTGGAGGAGTTAATCACTGCCTAATCTCGCCCTACCGTCGCAACTGCAACCTCTCCCTACACTTGTAACAGCAGAGTGACGTGCAGCGCTACGTGACCCAAGCTTATATAGAGGCTGGGTCACATGCTGCACTGGCCAATCACAGCCATGCCAATAGTAGGCATGGCTGTGACGGCCTCTTGGGGCAAGTAGTATGACGCTTGTTGATTGGCTGCTCTGCAGCCTTTCAAAAAGCGCCAAGAAAGCACCGAACCCGGACTTTTACGAAAATGTTCGGGTCCGTGTCACGGACACCCCAAAATTCGGTACGAACCCGAACTATACAGTTCGGGTTCGCTCATCCCTAGTCACAATGTATTGTCAGTAGACAATAGTTTATCCAGGATTCCATTATGATGTCACAATGTATGGTCATCAGATGATAGTATCCCGGATTCCATTATGATGTCACAATGTATGGTCTGCAGATAATAGTATCCAGGATTCCATTATGACGTCACAATGTAAGGCTAGCAGATGGTAGTATACTGGATTCAATTTATGACGTCACAATGTATGGTCAGCAGATGGTAGTATACCGGATTCCATTATGACATCACAATGTATGGTCAGCAGATAATAGTATCCCGTATTCCATTATGATGTCACAATGTATTGTCAGCAAATGGTAGTATCCCGGATTCCATTATGATGTCACAATGTATGGTCAGCAGATAATAGTATCCAGGATTCCATTATGATGTCAAAATGTATGGCTAGCAGATGTTAGTATCCCGGATTCCATTATGATGTCACAATGTATGGTCAGCAGATTATAGTATCCCGGATTCCATTATGATGTCACAGTTAGTGTTGTGCGCGAATATTCGCATAGCGAATATTAATCGCGAATATCGCAACTTCGATAATTTGCGAATATTACGAATATAGTGCTATATATTCGTTATATCGAATATTCGTCATTTTCTCCATCTGAACACATGATTCCTTCCTGCTTAAAATGCTTGTGGGCCAATGACTCATTGGCCCTCAAGCAAGAAGCAGGGAGGAATCAAGAGTTTAGATGGTAAAAAATGACGAATATTCTAAAAATTGAATATATAGCACTATATCACATATATTCGTTTTATAGAATATATTTTTTCTTTCCCCAATTAGTACAGTTATTGCCCTTCGGCATACTCCTACCCGACAAGCGTCCCTGTCACCATGGGAACGCCTGGTGGTTAGAATATACCATCGGATCTGAGTTTTCACGATCTCACTCAGATCCGATGGTATATTCTAACCACCAGGCGTTCCCATTGTGATGGGGACGCTTGAAGTTAGAATATACCACCAGGGCGCTGTGATCCGCGCAATTAACCCCTCAGATGCGGGTTAATTGTGCTGATCACAGCGCCCCCCCCCACCTCCCCAGTATTAAAATAATTGGTGGCCAGTGCGCTCTAACCCTCCCTCCCTAGTATTAAAATAATTGGTGGCCAGTGCGCCCTAACCCCACCTCCCCCAGTATTAAAATCATTGGTGGCAGTGGCCACAGGGTCTCCCTCGCCCGTTTCAGTGACCACAGGGTCCCCCTTCCCCCCCCCCGCCATTGGTGGCAGCAGGCAGTTGCACTCAGCAGCATTTACTTACCTGCAGGGATCTCCTCCTTCTGAGAACTCATAGGTCTATGCGCCGCATATGCCTTCAGCAGTGCGCCACATAGACCTGTGAGTTCTCAGAAAGAGGAGAGCCCCGCAGGTAAGTAAATGCTGCTGAGTGATTAACTAACCATGGCAGCCAAGACTTCAGTAGCTTCCTGGCTGCCATGGTAACCGATCGAAGCCCGGCCATTACGCTGGGACTCGATCTGATGGGGAAATGATGGGGGGGAAGGGGGACCCTGTGGCCACTGCCAGGTGGGGAAGGGGACCCTGTGGACACTTCCACCAATGATTTTAATACTGGTGGGAGGGGGGGTTAGGGCGCACTGGCCACCAATTATTTTAATACTCGGGAGTGGGCGGGCGCACTGGCCACCAATTATTTTAATACTGGGGAGGTGGGGGGAGGGTGCACAGGGCGCTGTGATCTGCGCAATTAACCCGCACCTGATAGGTTAATTGCGCGGATCACAGCGCCCTGGCTGTATATTCTAACTTCAAGCGTCCCCATCACCATGGGAACGCCTGGTGGTTAGAATATACCATCGGATCTGAGTTAGATTGTGAAAACTCAGATCCGATGGTATATTCTAACCACCAGGCGTTCCCATGGTGACGGGGACGCTTGTCGGGGAGGAGTATGCCGAAGGGCAATAATTGTACTAATTGGGGGGGGGGAAATGAATATTCAAAAAACTAATATATGTGATATAGTGCTATATATTTGTTTTTTAGAATATTTGTCATATTGTAAGACAGGAATATTCAGCAACATAGCGAATATTCGTAAATTACACATATAGACTGAAATTTCACTAATGTAGTGTTATAATCATTTTTTTTTTGTCTAATTTTTTTTGTCTCTTTCTGATTCAGAAAGAGACAAAAAAATCTAGACTAAAAAGAAAAAGATTATAGCACTACATTAGTGAAATTGCAGTCTATATGTGTATTTTACGAATATTCACTATATTGCTATAACTTTGTTTTTTAGAATATTCATCATATTCTAAAACAAGAATATATAGCGAATATTCGTAAAATACACAAAATCGCAATATGCGATTAATTAAATTGCATATTATTTGCGATAAATAGCATAATGACAAATATTGCGAAAAATCGCAAAATCGAATATGGCACCTCCCGCTTATCACTATCACACAGTGGTAAAAATGCTAATCAATACAAAATTCATATAGATGTACACCATATGTATATTGTCAAAGTGTCATAATCAATATTGCATTAACACAGCTTAATGTATAACATAATTAGTGAAGAAATCAAACATCTATATATCAATAAGTACAAAATGTGATGTCATTAAAAATCATCTATACCATGATTAATCAAAAACATACCATACAACCCAACATATGGAGTGATGATGTAATACCTCTAACAGCTAGATATTTTATTGAAATATTCTAATTTATGAAAAAAGCTGAAGTGAAACGTGAAGGGGAGTGCAAAAATAAAACGTGCAATAATAAAGTGTTCGGTGCGTGCAGTGAGAAAAAAGTGAAAATTACAGGATAAGAATATGAGATGACCCAATCTTCAAAAAAGATTACATAGTTGTTGTTAAACCCATATAAAAAAACACTCAAAAATTAATAAAGCTTTGATTGCAATATAAAGACAACCAAAAAATGACATAACACTGTGTGTCCGAATAGACAAAGTTCATCATAATTGGAAGTCGAGTCAGTTAGCATAGATCACTCAGTCGTACTCTCACATGCGACACATGTAAACAGTTAATATAAACAGCCTAAAAAAATTTAAAAGATAGACATAAAAAAATAGAACAAAGAGTTAAAATTACAGAATAAGGCTACTTTCACACTAGCGTTCGGGGCTCCGCTTGTGAGTTCCGTTTGAAGGCTCTCACAAGCGGCCCCGAACGGATCCGTCCAGCCCTAATGCATTCTGAGTGGATGCGGATCCGCTCAGAATGCATCTGTTTGGCACCGTTTGTCCTCCGCTCCGCTCAGCAGGCGGACACCTGAACGCAGCTTGCAGCGTTCGGGTGTCCGCCTGGCCGTGCGGAGGCAAACGGATCCGTCCAGACTTACAATGTAAGTCAATGGGGACGGATCCGTTTGAAGATGACACAATATGGCTCAATCTTCAAACGGATCCGTCCCCCATTGACTTTCAATGTAAAGTCTGAACGGATCCGTTTGCATTATCATGAAAAAAAAAAAAAAAAAAAAAATTTTTTTTTTTTTGTTCATGGTAATGCAAACGGATCCGTTCTGAACGTATCCAAGCGTTTGCATTATAGGTGCGGATCCGTCCGTGCAGATACCAGACGGATCCGCACCAAACGCAGGTGTGAAAGTAGCCTAAAAACAACTGGACCATCATATTACCAGGGAACACAATGAATTACAAATATGGTGAAAATTATATTTCTTCATTTAATCCACCAGGGGCCACACAATCCAGTTCATAAATCTATTTTACCTCTTTTTGGGCAAGCAGTTTTCTCCAATTGCCGCCCCTTGGGGAGATAAACACTTGATCAATGCCTTTAACACAGAAGCAGGAACTCTCACAATTGTGGCATTCCTTAAAGTCCCTGGGGGTAGATTTTAATTTAGTTAGATCATCTTCATCTTTTGCCCCTTCAATGCCCAGGACATGTTCTCTGACACGTCTCCTCAATTTTCTTAAGGTCATGCCAACATAGACTAGTTTACATGGGCATTGTCCCAAATATATCACCGCTGGTGTTCCACATGTAATGTTGTGGGTAATTACATACTGTTTGTCAGTTTTTGCGGGGTTCAAAAATTGAGAGGTCCTATCCACATTTGGGCAGGGTACACACCTGCCAGAGGGTGAGCAAGCCCCTGGATCGAAATATCTTTGGGCGCTCAACTGGATAGTGGCTTTTAACTAAAATATCCCTCTAATTTTGGGACTTCCTATAAGTAATAGATAGAACCGATGGGAGTACTCTTTCCAGAGTGGGATCCAGGTGTAAAGGACCCCAATATTTGGTCAGAGCCAATCTCATCATCTTCCACTGTGGACTGTAAGTAGATATAAATTGTATTTTGTTGTCATGTTGCTTGAGCTGTTTTTTTTTTGTTGGCATTTAAAAGATCATCTATTTTTCATGTTGCTTGCTTTATCATATCCTTTCATTATGTGTTTCATTGGGTATCCTCGTTCTTGAAATCTATGTGTCAAGTCAAGTGATTGTTTGTCAAAATTTTGCTCTGTGGAGGTAATCCATTGCAATCTTAAAAATTTACTATATGGGATATTATGAATTAGATTCTTAGGATGACATGAATTTGCATGAAGCAGTGCATTTGTAGCAGTTTCTTTCCTAAAGAGGTCAGTCGTTACTATTTCCTCCTCATCGGCAAAGATTTTAACATCAAGGAAATCCAGATTTGTTCTTCCTATCCTGTAAGTCAGTTTAATATACAGATTATTTTTATTCAGTGAGTCGATGAATTGTCCGAATCCATCCTGTGGGCCCTGCCATATGATAAAAATATTATCTATATAGTGAGCCCACATCTGGACCCTGCCAATCAATGGAATAGAATCCGTCAGAAAAATCGTCCTCTCCCACAGCCCCAGGAAAAGATTATCGAAGGACGGCGCACAGGCTGCCCCCATAGCTGTCCCCTGGAGCTGTAGGTAGAACACCGCCCCAAAAAGAAAATTTAGTTATGGGTTAGTATAAATTCAAGTAGTTTCAAAATAAACTCAACTATTGGTTCCTCGATGTCAGACATTGTCAAAAATAATCTCACTGCTTCAGTCCCATCTTTGTATCGAATACTTGTATGTTTTTATATTGCAATGTATAGAGTGCAATCAATGCTTTATTAATTTTGAGGATTTTTTGATATGTGTTTAACAATAACTATGTAATCTTTTTTGAAGATTGGGTCCTATTCTGATCCTGTAATTTTCTCACTGCACGCACTAAACACTTTATTATTGCACGTTTTATTTTTGCACTCCCCTTTACGTTTCACTTCTGCTTTTTCATAAATTAAAATATTTCAATTAAATATCTAACTGTTAGAGGTATTACATCATCACTCCATATGTTGGGCTATATGGTATGTTTATGATTAATCATGGCATAGATGATTTTTGATGACATCACGTTTTCAACATCACATTTTGTACTTATTGATATATAAATGTTTGATTTATTCACTAATCATGTTATATATTAGATAAAAAATGGCCAGCTCACAAGAAGTCAAATATGGCTTATTTATTCCTAACTGTAAAACCACACCTATAATGGATCAAACCATATATATATATATATATATATATATATATATATATATATATATATATAAATGGTGCCCTAAAAGAGAATCACATACAGTACAGACCAAAGGTTTGGACACACCTTCTCATTCAAAGAGTTTTCTTTATTTTCATGACTATGAAGGCATCAAAACTATGAATAAACACATGTGGAATTATATACATAACAAACAAGTGTGAAACAACTGAAAATATGTCATATTCTAGGTTCTTCAAAGTAGCCACCTTTTGCTTTGATTACTGCTTTGCACACTCTTGGCATTCTCTTGATGAGCTTCAAGAGGTAGTCCCCTGAAATGGTCTTCCAACAGTCTTGAAGGAGTTCCCAGAGATGCTTAGCACTTGTTGGCCCTTTTGCCTTCACTCTGCGGTCCAGCTCACCCCAAACCATCTTGATTGGGTTCAGGTCCGGTGACTGTGGAGGCCAGGTCATCTGGCGCAGCACCCCATCACTCTCCTTCATGGTCAAATAGCCCTTACTTTCAAAGTTTTCCCAATTTTTCGGCTGACTGACTGACCTTCATTTCTTAAAGTAATGATGGCCACTTGTTTTTCTTTACTTAGCTGTTTTTTTCTTGCCATAATACAAATTCTAACAGTCTATTCAGTAGGACTATCAGCTGTGTATCCACCTGACTTCTCCTCAACGCAACTGATGGTCCCAACCCCATTTATAAGGCAAGAAATCCCACTTATTAAACCTGACAGGGCACACCTGTGAAGTGAAAACCATTTCAGGGGACTACCTCTTGAAGCTCATCAAGAGAATGCCAAGAGTGTGCAAAGCAGTAATCAAAGCAAAAGGTGGCTACTTTGAAGAACCTAGAATATGACATATTTTCAGTTGTTTCACACTTGTTTGTTATGTATATAATTTCACATGTGTTAATTCATAGTTTTGATGCCTTCATTGTGAATCTACAATTTTCATATTCATGAAAATAAAGAAAACTCTTTGAATGAGAAGGTGTGTCCAAATTTTTGGTCTGTACTGTACATATACACATATGACAGTATAAAATAGCAACAATTCTACAATGGTCACGGTCCTTCCTTTATAATGAGCTGCGGAGTTCTCGCAGCTCACAATTTCATATTATGAGTTTATGACTGCAATCCTTTATAGTTTTAGTTGCAATTTCCTGTGTTTTATAATCCCGACTGTAGATGGAAATACAAAATTCTATTCGACTTGGGTTAGTGTCCAGTATACCTGCGCACATATATTCGGTGCGTCTAGTAATTGTTAGTGGTGGATTGATATAACACAGTACAAGTTATTTTATACTGCCATATGTGTATATGTATGTGACTATCTTTTAATGCACCATTTTTTATATATATATATATATATATATATATATATAGCTTGATCCATTATAGGTGTGGTTTTACAGTTAGGAATAAATAAGCCATATTTGACTTCTTGTGAGCTGGCCATTTTTTATCTGTTATGTATCAATAGCTATGGGATGGTAGCAGGTTGTGCTCTATTCTGGTGAGCTTCCCATCAATTTGTTTATTTATGTTATATATTAAGTTGTGTTAATGCAATATTTATTATGCTAATAAAGCCACAAAAGTCCTTTTAAGGACTGGTTTAGGTGTGCTATTGATACGTGTGACTTACTGAGGGGTGTGATATACTTATAATATAATTTTAACATAAAAAGAATATTATAGTGCATTTGTATTGTGCAGCAGTTTTGTGCATTTCTGCTACGATACTGCAGCTTCACAAAGGGACAAACGCTATTAGAACAAATAATTTCAACTGGTGTAATATACCAGTTGCCCCCCCCCAAAAAAAAAAAAACTGATTGAAGCAGGGGTGTTATATATAGTGTTGAGCGAACAGTTCGAGCATAGTTCGGGTCCGTACCGAATTTTGGGGTGTTCGTGACACGGACCCGAACCCGAACTTTTTCGTAAAAGTTCGGGTTCGGGTTCGTCGTTCGGCATGTATTTTGGCGCATTTTGAAAGGCTGCAAAGCAGCCAATCAACATGCATCATACTACTTGCCCTAAGATGCCATCGCAGCCATGCCTACTATTGGCAAGGCTGTGATTGGCCAAGTGCAGCATGTGACTCAGCCTCTTTATAAGCTTGTGCGCACGTCGGGACGTGCTCACTCCCGATGTGAATAGAACAGGGATAGACGCAGCTGATGCTAGGGCGAGAATAGGCAGGGATAATTGAATAACTGGAAGCAAATTTCTCTCCTCCACCTGTGATTCATCTGAACAACTGCAGCTGAGCTGCTTTTTTGATAGGGATTGGCTATTTTTAGAGTGGCCAGAGTGATTTTTCCATCCACATGTACCTGGGCTGACCGCCGGCCGCCATTTTGCGACTTGTAGTGCTGCAGCAGAAGCTGCCACAGTGTGCATTCCAAAGCTCCAAACAAGTCAGACATCTACACCTGGGATTCAGACCAATAGCGATTTAGCAGCACAGTCCAAGGCTATTTTTTTTAAAGGTTGTGCAGACCATTTTGTGGCACATGTTACTGGGCTGATAGGCGGCGGCCATCTTGGGACTAGTGCTGCAGCACAATCTCTCCCAACGTCCATTAATCACTTGTAATAGTGGTCTGTGCCATAGAAATCCTACATCAGGGACTTGGGTGTGCTTGTGTCACCCCTACTAATACCAGTCCACCTGTAATCCATACAGTGAAAAGCCATAAAGTATTCCAGTGAGGGAATTTTTTTTTTATTTAAAAAAGGCCAAGTTAGTTTATCTGGCGTTCAATATACTAGATACAGTTAGGCCTGCGTTTCATACATCTGGAATTAGCAAACTAATGTGCTGGGGTTGGGAAAACATATATGTACCCATACTAGAATCTGTCAAAGAAAGCGGTACTCACATATAACAGTCATTCCATCTGTAATCCATACAGTCAAAAGACTGAAAGTATTCCAGTGAGGGAATTTTTTTTATTTAAAAAAGGCCAAGTTAGTTTATCTGGCGTTCAATATACTAGATACAGTTAGGCCTGCGTTTCATACATCTGGAATTAGCAAACTAATGTGCTGGGGTTGGGAAAACATATATGTACCCATACTAGAATCTGTCAAAGAAAGCTATACTCACATATAACAGTCATTCCATCTGTAATCCATACAGTCAAAAGACTGAAAGTATTCCAGTGAGGGAATTTTTTTTATTTAAAAAAGGCCAAGTTAGTTTATCTGGCGTTCAATATACTAGATACAGTTAGGCCTGCGTTTCATACATCTGGAATTAGCAAACTAATGTGCTGGGGTTGGGAAAACATATATGTACCCATACTAGAATCTGTCAAAGAAAGCGGTACTCACATATAACAGTCATTCCATCTGTAATCCATACAGTCAAAAGACTGAAAGTATTCCAGTGAGGGAATTTTTTTTTTATTTAAAAAAGGCCAAGTTAGTTTATCTGGCATTCAATATACTAGATACAGTTAGGCCTGCGTTTCATACATCTGGAATTAGCAAACTAATGTGCTGGGGTTGGGAAAACATATATGTACCCATACTAGAATCTGTCAAAGAAAGCGGTACTCACATATAACAGTCATTCCATCTGTAATCCATACAGTCAAAAGACTGAAAGTATTCCAGTGAGGGAATTTTTTTTATTTAAAAAAGGCCAAGTTAGTTTATCTGGCGTTCAATATACTAGATACAGTTAGGCCTGCGTTTCATACATCTGGAATTAGCAAACTAATGTGCTGGGGTTGGGAAAACATATATGTACCCATACTAGAATCTGTCAAAGAAAGCGGTACTCACATATAACAGTCATTCCATCTGTAATCCATAAAGTCAAAAGACTGAAAGTATTCCAGTGAGGGAATTTTTTTTATTTAAAAAAGGCCAAGTTAGTTTATCTGGTGTTCAATATACTAGATACAGTTAGGCCTGCGTTTCATACATCTGGAATTAGCAAACTAATGTGCTGGGGTTGGGAAAACATATATGTACCCATACTAGAATCTGTCAAAGAAAGCGGTACTCACATATAACAGTCATTCCATCTGTAATCCATACAGTCAAAAGACTGAAAGTATTCCAGTGAGGGAATTTTTTTTATTTAAAAAAGGCCAAGTTAGTTTATCTGGCGTTCAATATACTAGATACAGTTAGGCCTGCGTTTCATACATCTGGAATTAGCAAACTAATGTGCTGGGGTTGGGAAAACATATATGTACCCATACTAGAATCTGTCAAAGAAAGCGGTACTCACATATAACAGTCATTCCATCTGTAATCCATACAGTCAAAAGACTGAAAGTATTCCAGTGAGGGAATTTTTTTTATTTAAAAAAGGCCAAGTTAGTTTATCTGGCGTTCAATATACTAGATACAGTTAGGCCTGCGTTTCATACATCTGGAATTAGCAAACTAATGTGCTGGGGTTGGGAAAACATATATGTACCCATACTAGAATCTGTCAAAGAAAGCGGTACTCACATATAACAGTCATTCCATCTGTAATCCATACAGTCAAAAGACTGAAAGTATTCCAGTGAGGGAATTTTTTTTTTATTTAAAAAAGGCCAAGTTAGTTTATCTGGCGTTCAATATACTAGATACAGTTAGGCCTGCGTTTCATACATCTGGAATTAGCAAACTAATGTGCTGGGGTTGGGAAAACATATATGTACCCATACTAGAATCTGTCAAAGAAAGCGGTACTCACATATAACAGTCATTCCATCTGTAATCCATACAGTCAAAAGACTGAAAGTATTCCAGTGAGGGGATTTTGCTTATAAAAAATAATATATTTCATTGTGGTGCGAGTTGAATCGCAACAATGAAGAAAAATACTATTAAGGGACGAGGACGCGGTCGTGGTGGTGTCCGTGGAGCCTCTGTTGCTGGTAGAGGACGTGGCCGTTCGGCCCCAGGCGCACACAGTAGGGAACGAACTCCCTCAACTAGCCGGCAGAATGTACCGCAATATCTCGTGGGGCCCAATGCCGCTCTTAGGATGGTAAGGCCTGAGCAGGTACAGGCATTAATCGATTGGGTGGCCGACAGTGCTTCCAGCACGTTCACCACATGGTCTTCCACCCAGTCTTCTGCGGAAAGCGCACAGGTGGCACCTGAAAACCAAGCCCATCAGTCTGTCACATCACCCCCAAGCATATCAGGGAAACGGTCTGAGCCACAAGTTATGCAGCAGTCTCTTCTTCTGTTTGAAGACTCTGCTTCCAGGGTTTCCCAGGGGCGTCCACCTAGCCCTTCCCCAGTGGAGGAAGACATACCATGCACTGACGCACAACCACTTATGTCTCCAGATGAAGAGGACATGGGAATACCACCACAGCAGAGTCACCGACTCTCTGATGATGACGAAACACAGGTGCTCACTGCCGCGTCTTTTTGCAGTGTGCAGACTGAACAGGAGGAGGTCAGGGAGGGAGACTGGGTGGAAGACGATGCAGAGGACGATGAGGTCTTAGACCCCACATGGACTGAAGGTCGTGGCGATGACTTTCACAGTTCAGAGGAAGAGGTAGTGGTGAGACCGAGACAACAGCGAAGCCAAAGAGGGAGCAGGGGGCCAAAGCAGACGAGCCGCCGCCCCCAGAGTTCGCCTGCTACTGGACATCGCCAACAGGGACCCAGCCCCACAAAGGCAGCTTCAAAGAGTTCCCTGGCATGGCACTTCTTTAAACAATGTCCTACCGACAAGACCCGAGTGACTTGCACGCTCTGCCATCAGAGCCTGAGGTGAGGCATTAACGTTCTGAACCTCAGCACAACCTGCATGACCAGGCATCTACATGCAAAGCATGAACTGCAGTGGGGTACACACCTTAAAAACCAGGCACTCGCTGAGGCTCCCCCTGCTCCCTCTACCGCTGCTGCCTCGGCTTCCGCCTCGAGAGGAATGTTGCCACCTGCCGAGCAGCAAACAGAGGATGTGCCACCGACACCACCACCACCGCCACCGTCAACTAGCGTCTCCACTATATCACACAGCAGCGTTCAGCTCTCAATATCTCAAACCTTAGAGAGGAAGCGCAAATTCCCCCCGAGTCACCCTCGAGCCCTTGGCCTGAACGCCAGCATTTCTAAACTGCTGGCCTTTGAAATGCTGTCATTCCGGCTGGTGGACACAGACAGCTTCAAACAGCTGATGGCCATGGCTGTCCCGCAGTATGTGGTTCCCAGCCGCCACTACTTCTTCAAGACAGCCGTGCCTTCCCTGCACATGCAAGTGTCCGATAAAATCAAGTGTGCACTGCGCAACGCCATTTGTGGCAAGGTCCACCTAACCACAGATACGTGGACCAGTAAGCACGGCCAGGGACGCTATATCTCACTAACTGCACACTGGATGAATGTAGTGGCGGCTGGGCCCCCGGCGGACAGTTCCTTGGCGCACGTCCTTCCGCCCCCTAGGATCGCAGGGCATCATTCTCTGCCTCCTGTAGCCTCCTCCTCCTACTCGGCTTCCTCCTCCACTGCTTCCACCAGCTCATCCGGTCAGCCACACACCTTCACCACCAACTCCAGCACAGCCCGGGGTAAACGTCAGCAGGCCATTCTGAAACTCATATGTTTGGGGGACAGGCCCCACAGCGCAAAGGAGTTGTGGCGGGGTATTGAACAACAGACCGACGAGTGGTTTCTGCCGGTGGGCCTCAAGCCAGGCCTGGTGGTATGCGATAATGGGCGAAATCTCGTGGCAGCTCTGGGACTAGCCGGTTTGACGCACATCCCTTGCCTGGCGCATGTGCTGAACTTGGTGGTGCAGAGGTTCATTCACCACTACCCCAACATGTCAGAGCTGCTGCATAAAGTGCGGGCCGTCTGTGCGCGCTTCCGCCGTTCACATCCTGCCGCTGCTCGCCTGTCTGCGCTACAGCGGAACTTCGGCCTTCCCGCTCACCGCCTCATATGCGACGTGCCCACCCGGTGGAACTCCACCTTGCACATGCTGGAGAGACTGTGCGAGCAGCAGCAGGCCATAGTGGAGTTTCAGCTGCAGCACGCTCGCGTCAGTCGTACTGCCGAACAGCACCACTTCACCACCAATGATTGGGCCTCCATGCGAGACCTGTGTGCCCTGCTGCGCTGTTTCGAGTACTCCACCAACATGGCCAGTGGCGATGACACTGTTATCAGCGTTACAATACCACTTCTATGTCTCCTTGAGAAAACACTTAGGGCAATGATGTTAGAGGAGGTGGCCCAGGTGGAGGAGGAGGAGGAGGATGAGGGCTCGTTTCTAACACTTTCGGGCCAGTCTGTTCGAAGTGGCTCAGAGGGAGGTTTGTTTAAGCAGCAGAGGACAGGTTCACAAGTCGCCAGCCAAGGCACTGTACTGGAGGACGAGGAGGATGAGGAGGAGGAGGTGGAGGGGGACGAGGATGACGCAAGTTCACAGCGGGGTGGCAGCCCAGGCCCATCACTGGTGCGTGGCTGGGGGGATACGGTGGATGATGACGATACGCCTCCCACAGAGGACAGCTTGTCCTTACCCATGGGTAGCCTGGCCCACATGAGCGAATATATGCTCCAATGCCTGTGCAACGACAGCAGAGTTGCCCACGTTTTAACGTGTGCAGACTACTGGGTGGCCACCCTGCTGGATCCCCGGTATAAAGACAATGTGCCCACTTTAATTCCTGAACTGGAGCGCGACCGTAAGATGCGCGAGTACAAGCGCACGCTGATAGAGGCGCTCTTGAGAGCATTCCCACATGTCACAGGGGAACAGGTGGAAGGTGAAGGCAGAGGAGTGGCAAGAGGTCGCCAACGCAGCTGTGTCACGGCCAGCTCATCTGAGGGCAGGGTTAGCATGGCAGAAATGTGGAAAAGTTTTGTCTCCACGCCACAGCTATCTGCACCGACACCTGATACGGAACGTGTTAGCAGGAGGCAGCATTTCACTAACATGGTTGAACAGTATGTCTGCACACCCCTCCACATCCTGACGGATGGTTCGGCCCCATTCAACTACTGGGTTTCGAAATTGTCCACGTGGCCAGAGTTAGCATGTTATGCCTTGGAGGTGCTTTCCTGCCCGGCGGCCAGCGTTTTATCTGAACGCGTATTCAGCACGGCAGGGGGCGTCATTACTGACAAGCGCAGCCGCCTGTCCACAGCCAACGTGGACAAGCTGACCTTCATAAAGATGAACCAGGCATGGATCCCACAGGACCTGTCCCTCCCTTGTGCAGAGTAGTCCTTATTAACTGCCTAAAACATGTCTTGTTGTGCTACGGGCCACTTCTTTATTTGATACAAATTTTATGAAACCCACAGTTGAATGAAACTCTTCTCTGTCTGGGCGCCGGGGCCTAACCAGATGAAAGTGGCCGGTTAAACTAACGGGTGACATGAAGCCATAACCTCTGCCATGCTACCTCTGTCTTCTGTCTGGGTGCTGAGGCCTAAGTCAAATAAAGCGGTCTTCTGCTGTGCTGGGGGATATGAAGCTAATCTCTGACCTCTCTCCTCTGTCTGGGTCCAAAGGCCTAAATCACTGAAAGAGGCCTTCTCCTGTGGTGTGTGATATGATGCCAGAATATGTGCTGTGGGGCCTCTCTCCTCTTCCTGGGTGCAGGGGTCAAATAAACTAAATTGTGGCCTACTCCTGTGGTGGTTGATATGATGCCTGATTCTCTGATGTGGAACCTCTCTCCTCTGTTTGGGTGAAGGGGTCAAAGTAACTAAATGGTGGCTTCTCCTGTGGTGGCTGATATGATGCCAGAATATGTGCTGTGGTGCCTCTCTCCTCTTCCTGGGTGCAGGGGTCAAAGTAACTAAATGGTGGCTTCTCCTGTGGTGGCTGATATGATGCCAGAATATGTGCTGTGGGGCCTCTCTCCTCTTCCTGGGTGCAGGGGTCAAAGTAACTCAATGGTGGCTTCTCCTGTGGTGGCTGATATGATGCCAGAATATGTGCTGTGGTGCCTCTCTCCTCTGTCTGGGTCCAAAGGCCTAAATCACTGAAAGAGGCCTTCTCCTGTGGTGTGTGATATGATGCCTGAATATGTGCTGTGGTGCCTCTCTCCTCTTCCTGGGTGCGGGGGTCAAAGTAACTCAATGGTGGCTTCTCCTGTGGTGGCTGATATGATGCCAGAATATGTGCTGTGGTGCCTCTCTCCTCTTCCTGGGTGCAGGGGTCAAAGTAACTCAATGGTGGCTTCTCCTGTGGTGGCTGATATGATGCCAGAATATGTGCTGTGGTGCCTCTCTCCTCTTCCTGGGTGCGGGGGTCAAAGTAACTCAATGGTGGCTTCTCCTGTGGTGTGTGATATGATGCCAGAATATGTGCTGTGGTGCCTCTCTCCTCTTCCTGGGTGCGGGGGTCAAAGTAACTCAATGGTGGCTTCTCCTGTGGTGGCTGATATGATGCCAGAATATGTGCTGTGGTGCCTCTCTCCTCTTCCTGGGTGCAGGGGTCAAAGTAACTAAATGGTGGCTTCTCCTGTGGTGGTTGATATGATGCCTGATTCTCTGCTGTGAAACCTCTCTCCTCCATCTGGGTGTAGGGGTCAAAGTCTTTCAAAGTCGCCTTCTCCTGTGCTGATTGATATAAAGCTGATGGTTGTGCCATCTGACATGGTTGCCAGGGTCTGATTCAATGGGGGCCTACTCCTGTGGTGGGTGATCTAAATGCCTGATTCTCTGCTGTGAAACCTCTCTCCTCCGTCTGGGTGTAGGGGTCAAAGTCTTTCAAAGTCGCCTTCTCCTGTGCTGATTGATATGAAGCTGATGGTTGTGCCATCTGACATGGTTGCCGGGGTCCCATTAAATTGGGGCCTACTCCTGTGGTGGGTGATCTAAATGCCTGATTCTCTGCTTTGAAACCTCTCTCCTCCGTCCGGGTGTAGGGGTCAAAGTCTGTCAAAGTCGCCTTCTCCTGTGCTGATTGATATAAAGCTTATGCTTGTGCCATCTGACATGGTTGCCGGGGTCTGATTCAATGGTGGCCTACTCCTGTGGTGGGTGATCTAAATGCCTGATTCTCTGCTGTGTAACCTCTCTCCTCCGTCTGGGTGTAGGGGTCAAAGTAACTAAATGGTGGCCTACTCCTGTGGTGGGTGATATGATGCCTGGTTCTCTGCTGTGGGACCTCTCTCCTTTGTCTGGGTGCTGTGGTCAAAATAATAGTAAGTGACCTTCTCCATTGGTGGGTGACTTGAAGCCTGATTCTGTGCTATGGGACCTCACTCCAATTAATATTGTTTAATTTTTATTTATTTTATGTTAACTCATCATTTCCCTATCTACATTTGTTTGCAGGGGATTTAACTACATTTTGCTGCCTTTTGCAGCCCTCTAGCCCTTTCCGGGTGTGTTTTACAGCCTTTTTAGTGCCCAAAAGTTCGGGTCCCCATTGACTTCTATGGGGTTCGGGTTCGGGATGAAGTTCGGGTCGAGTTCGGATCCCGAACCCGAACATTTTTCGAAAGTTCGGCCGAACTCGTCGAACCCGAACATCCAGGTGTTCGCTCAACTCTAGTTATATACCAATAATATACTTTATATAGTGCATTTGGGTAGTGCAGCATTTGTTTGCAGTTTTGCTGCGTTACCGCAGCTACACAGAGTAACAAACACTATTGAAACAAATAATTTCAAATGGTGTGATATACCAGTTTCTCCCCCAAAAAACTGATTGAAGCAGGGGTGTTAAATACCAATAATATACTTTCTATATAGTGCAAATTATTTGGGTAGTGCAGCATTTGTTTGCGATTTAGCTGCGTTACCGCAGCTACACAGAGTGATAAACGCTTTCGGAACAAATAATTTCAACTGGTGTGATATACTAGTTGCCCACCAAAAAAAATGATTGAAGCAGGGGTGTTATATACCAATAATATACTTTCTATATAGTGCATTTGGGTAGTGCAGCATTTTGTTTGCGGTTTTGCTGCATTACCGCAGCTACACAGAATGACAAATGTTATTGGAACAAATAATTTCTACTGGTGTGATATACCAGTTACCCCCCACCCCCCAAAAAAAAAAAAAAAAAATTCTTCCACAAATTCTGCTCTTCTATAGGGAGTTTTGTCACAGGGTAATTTTGAAAATGATAGGCAGAGGAAGAGGCAGGCCGTTCCGCATGGGTGGTAGGGTCGGGCGGGTGCACCAGGCCGGAGCCTAAGTGGGAATTTGCTGGAGGTGTGTGCGATAACTTCAAAGGACACACCAGACTTGGTTGAGTGACTCACTCAGACTTCCGCTTCTGCACCTTCATCATTCTCTCTATCTGCACCCGTTTCACTCTCTGCTGTGTGCATCCCTAAAGACACCACCTCAACCACCACCATATCCCCTCCGCTCGAGTCAGAGGAATTTTTTTTTTATCCATTCCAAGACTTTACCGATGTGCAGTCATTCTTGGAATCTGATCAGGAAGAGGAGGTATCAACGGTCGCCACCCAGCAGTCTGATGACAGTACCCAGATCAGCCTAAGGTGGGTGGACCCCGCTGTTGCTGCCTACTCCGAGATCTCTAATGTCAGTGGTGGTGAAGGTGACGATGATGACGCGTCGATGGACGTCACGTGGGTGCCCACAAGAGAGGAAGAGGAGGGGAGTTCAGAGAGACGGAGCAACAGATAGGGACGAGAAGGAGGAGAAGCAGGCAGAACTTACAGTGCACAGGAGGTAAAAAGCAGACTGCTAATGTATCTGGAACGAGCCATCCAACATGCACGGTCACATCTGGCGCTCCCAGGATGCCGGCACATGGCTCCGCAGTGTGTTTTGTTTTTTTACGTGTCCACTTCTAACAATAGTGTTGCCATCTGCAGCCTGTGCTATCAACGCATAAGTCACGGTAAGCCCAACACTCACCTAGGGATGACCGCCTTAAGATGGCACCTGGCCTCCCATCACCGAGCCCAGTGGGAGCAACACCATCAGAATCCACAAAGCCACTCTCCCGGCACTCCACGTCCTGCCTCTTCTCATTCTCCTTTCTCCTACTATTTTTCCTCCACTTCACCTTCCACCGTGCCATCGTCGCGTTCATCTGGCAAAAGGCAGGCTTCCGTGGCCCAAATGTTTGAGCGAATAAAGCTGATGACAACGGATAACCCTCTTGACCAACGGTTGAACACTGGCTTGTTGGAACTGCTAGCCCACCAACTACTGCCATATAAACTGGTGGACACGGAGGCTTTTAGAAAATCTGTGGCCATTGGCACAACCACAATGGAAGGTCCCCAGAAGGAAATATTTCTCCCAGAAGGGCATCCCTTAGCTATATGGCCACGTTCAGCGGCAAATGAATGTCTCTCCGGCACACTGTGTCGGTGCCAAGATACATCTGACCATAGACACGTGGTCTAGCAAACACGGTCAGGGAAGGTACATAACTTTTACTGCCCACTGGGTGAACCTTCTGACAGCCGTCAAGCATGCAATCCATGGAACCCATGTGGATTTGGTGTTACTGCCACAGATTGCATGCAGGCCTGCCTCTTCTTCGCCTCTTACTCCATCCTCTGTCTCCTCCTCGGCTGACTCCTCCTTTTCCACTGCTACTGCCTCTTCTGCTGTGCCCCCCAAGCTCCCAGAACCTATTCGATGTGCCAGGTGAGACGTTGCCATGCTGTGCTGCGGCTGTTGTGCCTGGAAGCCAAAAGCCATACTTGTCCTGCACTCCTTTCAGCTTTGCGGTCACAGGCCGATCAGTGGCTAACCCCGCTTAATTTGAGAGTTGGTAAAGTGGTGTGTGACAATGGTGCCAATCTGCTGAGCGCAGTGAAACAGGGCAAAATGACACGTGCGTATCCAAATTCCCCGGCCTGCAAGGAAAATCTCTGCCCATTTTAGATGATCTTAAACGTCCATGGCTCGCCTTGCTAACGTTCAGAGTCGACACCACCTGCCTGTTAGACGTCTGATTTGTGACTGCCCGACGTGCTGGAACTCCACCTTGTATATGCTTAATAGGCTGCTCCATCAGAAACGTGCAGCTAACGACTACCTGTATGAACTCTGCGGCAGGACAGGTTCTGGGAGCTTGTTTTTTGTGGCTGCTCATGCATGACACATGCAGACTTCTGCGCCATTTGATGAGATCACTGGTAAGTCGCAGCCAGGGCTCCATCAGTGACATCGTACCTTACGTCTTCTTTCTGGAGCGTGCATTGCGTCATGTCATTTATCAAGCCGTTGAGGAGCAGGAGCTGGAAGATGAGGAAGTCGCAATGCTGGATGAATTTCCAGGGAGGCTACTCCATCTCAGACAAGTCAACAGGAGTCTGAAAAGGAGTCAGAGTAGAATGGTGCCGGGGCAGAGGAGGAGCAAGAAGAGCATGCTTTAAACTTTTCTGGGATCCCTGGTGTTGTCCGTGGCTGGGGGGGGGGGGGGGACGACGACGACCGAGGACTACATTATCCTGGACGATGAGCAGGAGTCAGGCCACTCCACCGCTTCCAGTTGTGCAAATGGGGGCCTTCATGCTTTTGGTGTTTGAAGAGGGACCCCTGTATAAAAAGCATAAAGGGTAAGGCCCAGTACTGGGTGGCAACGTTCTTAGACCCCGGTACAAACACAAAATGGTGGACATGTTACCAGCATCACAGAGGGCTGTCAGAATACAGCACTTCCAGGCCTTGCTTCGAGAAATGCTGCATTCTGCTTTTGCGGGCGCTGGCAGAGGAATTTCCACTCAGAGAAACAGTTGCGGGTACCAATCCAACAGCGCATGCAAGAAGAGGACAGATTGAAGATGTGCTGGTCGCTTCGGATATGAGATCATTCTTGCAGCCAACCCATTGACAGCTGCCCTCCGGATCCAGCCTCAGGGAATGCCTAGACCAACAGGTGTCCGACTACATCGGGTTAACGGCCAATGTGGACGCTCTGAGAAGGGAAGAATCCCCGGACTCCTGGGTCTGCAGGCTTGACCTGTGGCCAGAGCTGGCACAATTTGACATGGAACTCTTGGCCTACCCCTTGTCCAGTGTCCTGTCTGAAAGGACATTCAGCGCAGCAGGGGGGATCGTGACCGATAAGCGCACTCGCCTAGCTCACGGCAGTGTAGACTACTTCACATTTCTAAAAATTTATGAGACATGGATCTCTGAGGAATTCAACACATGTGATGAGTCGACCACGTTTAATCGAATTTCCTAATGACAGCCCACAAATATCTGCCACTACCCAGAACAAATAATGGTCCCTGTCTTAGGTAAATACAGCGGTATAAAAGGCCTTTTCTGTCCGTTGAATACCTAATGCTTTGGGCCTCGGAGGAATTCAACACCTGTGATGACCATGTGTTTCATCTATTATCATTTTGGGTTTTTTCAAGAGGGGGAATTTTGTTAGCCATGTTTTTAATCCAATTTTACATTTTTTGTTCTTTTAAACATTTATATTTGACCTGTATTTGTACTGGCCTTTAGTAAAATAGATATCCATTGCCCATCTAATAGACCTCCAGCCACATACTTATTTGTTCTTTTATGTACGCTGAATGAATAATTTTTGGAGCCTGTAGTAACACTGGCATGCTTTAAAATTTATATCCAATGACCGTGTAATCTGCCTCCAGCCACATACTTACTTGTTCTTTTCAGTAAGCTGAATGCATAATTTTTGGGGCCTGTAGTACACTGGCCTGCTGTAAAATTGATATCCAATGACCATGTAATCTACCTCCAGCCACATACTTACTTGATCTTTTCTATACGGTGAATGCCTAATGTTTGGGGCCTGTGGCCTACAGTATAATTGTTGAGGCCTCGGAGGAATTCAACACCAGTGATGACCAAGTGTCATCGAATTTTAACTATTATCATTAGGGTTTTTTTCAAGAGGGGGGATTTTGCTAGCCATGTTTTTAATCCAATTTTATATTAGTTATTTTAAACATATGTATTTGATCTGTATTTGTTTTGGCCTGCAGTAAGATTGATATCCATTGACCGTGTAATATACTTCCGGCCACATAATCACTTGATCTTTTCTGTCCGGTGAATGCCTAATGTTTGGGGCCTGTGGCCTACAGTATAATTTTTATCCATTGACCGCATGTACCTCGAGCCACATAATCAGAATTTATTTTATGTCAGGTGAATGCCTAATTTTTAAGGCCCGTACTCCCGTGGCCTAAAATAAAAAATTTCTAGGCTCCAACAGGGCACATTTCTGTGAATTTCCCTTTAAGACGCATAAAAATGTCCCCTGATTAAGATACATATTTTTTGTTGGAATTTTTGTCATTGATTATGTCACTGTCCATGTTGTGGGACTATTTGTACACTTCTACTAAGTATTTGGTGGCTGCAAATATGAGCTAAAGGTTTTTCAAGTTTGCCTGCCATTAAAGTGAATGGGGCCCGCCGCAAAGGCAACTTTTGATTGCGTTCGCGAACCGTCCCGGACGATGTTCGTCCATCACAATAGGCAACTAAACTAGTGTTGATCGAGCAACAAAGTGCTTGGGTGCTCGGGGCGAACATCTTGGAATGATTGGGTGCTCTATCGAGCACCCGACCACAATGGAAGTCAATGTGAGAACCAGAGCATTAAACCAGGCACCCCCTGCTCTGAAGATTGGAGGGTGTCTGGTTCATAGTAAAATGTCAGAAATTGATGGAAACACACCTGAAATGGTTGGGGAACAACATGGGGAGGATGTCTGGATGCATCTTGGACTTCCAGGTCGCTGCTGGGAACGATGTTGTCCGAGTAGTAGGCCACTTTTAGAGACTGACAATAATACGCACCAAACCGAAGATAAAATCGATTTTATAGAAAAAATTGTTAGGAAACATTCTTTCCTATATATTTATTTGTATATAAAGTGCAAGTGCTGCCAAAAATTACAAGGAAGAGGCACTCCGATATAACCTATATATCACATAAAGGACGGTCTCATTTACATTGTGGTACAATTGTTCAGGTAGTGGGACTCCTACACTCATAAAGCCTATGCACTAAGCGAAAGGGCTGCCAAAAATTACAAGGAAACGGCACTCCAATATACCCTTTATTACACATCAAGGAGGGCACCATACACACTTGAAAAATTATGATTGATGGCCTGCTGGTGAGCTGACCCTCTAAAAAATTATATATGATGACCTGGAGGTGAGCTGACCCTCTAAAAATTTATATGCGAGGGCCTAAAGGTGAGCTGACCATGTATAAAATTATATGCAAGGGCCTGTGAAGTTTGCAGATAGCTGGAACTTATGAATAAACGAGCGACTGGCTTGATCCCAAACTAAGGAGCTTATAGGTGAGCCCTATAAAACCCTAAGAGCTCTCCCTGACTGCTATGCACATTCAAGAATCTCGATGGTAGACGATTGCATGCCCACGTACCTAGGTCTGTGTGACACCTGAAAACCCTATAATAGCGAGGGGACACGACCACCAGCTCCCTGCACTTAATACGGATGGAGTCAGGGTCACCTAGAATTAAGCCAGCAAGGAAACACAATAAAGTAAAGGACTCCAGCAGTGAACACTTCATCCAGGAAGTAGTATAAACTGCAAAGTGAGGCAGTATGGGAGGGAATATAAAGGAAGATGATTAGTCTAAATAAGTGACACCTGGCAGAAGGAAAGGAGATGAGAAAGTGAAACCAAAACAAAGAACATCATACAAGAGGTAGAGAAGAACGTCTGCCAGACCTCTCACAGAACTGGCGGTGACAGTACCCCTCCCTCTACGGGTGGACTCTGGAGCCCACCTTCTCAGGATAAGACCTATGAAATGCCTTGATGAGACGAGTGGCCTTAATGTCCACCACTGGGACCCACATCCTCTCCTCAGGACCATAACCCTCCCAATGAAAGAGGTACTTAAGAGAACCGCGGATAATGCGAGAATCCACAATCCTAGAGATCTGAAATTCAAGATTACCATCAACAATAATCGGAGGAGGAGGCAAAGAGGAGGGTACAGTGGGTTGGACATAAGGTTTTAATAGGGACTTGTGAAAAACATTATGGATCTTCCAGGTCTGAGGAAGATCAAGACGGAAGGCAACGGGATTGATGACGGACAAGATCTTGTAAGGCCCAATAAACTTAGGACCCAACTTCCAGGAGGGAACCTTCAGTTTGATATTCTTTGTAGACAACCACACCAGATCACCCACATTCAGGTCCGGACCAGGCACACGTTTCTTATCTGCCACATGATTATATCTCTCACTCATCCTCATCCTCATCCATCCAGATTACCCTGAATCTTTTGCCAAATAAATGACAAAGACTAGGAAAATCTCTCCTCATCAGAGAATGCCCCAAACTGCGGATGAAACCCATATGCACCAAAAAATGGTGACTTATCAGAGGACTCCTGGCGACGGTTATTTAAAGCAAACTCAGCAAGGGACAAAAAAGAATACCAATCCTCCTGATTCTCCGCCACAAAACAGCACAGATATGTCTCCAGATTCTGATTGACGCGTTCGGTCTGACCATTCGACTGCGGGTGAAAAGCAGAAGAGAACGACAACCGAACCCCCAAGTGAGAACAGAAGGCCTTCCAGAATCTGGAAACAAATTGTGTGCCCCTATCAGAAACTATGTCTAAAGGAATGCCATGCAATTTAACAATATGATCAACAAACGCTTCCGCCAGCATCTTAGCATTGGGTAACCCAGGAAAGGGAATGAAATGTGCCATTTTGCTAAAACGGTCCACTACCACCAGAATCACAGTCTTCCCCGAGGAACGAGGCAGGTCCGTAATGAAGTCCATGGACAGATGCGTCCAAGGACGGGAAGGAATGGGTAACGGGAGGAGAGAACCCGATGGCCGTGAATGAGGGACCTTGGCACGAGCGTAGGTCTCGCAGGCTGCCACAAAACCCTCAACCATCTTACGAAGAGCCGGCCACCAGAATCTCTGAGCAACGAGATCCACTGTGGCTCTACTCCCCGGGTGCCCAGCAAGGACAGTATCGTGGTGCTCCTTAAAAACCTTGTGTCATAAAGCGAGAGGCACAAACAACCTCCCAGGAGGACAAAGATCAGGAGCCTCTGCCTGGGCTGCCTGAACCTCTGCCTCCAAATCAGGATAAAGAGCAGAGACGACCACCCCTTCAGCCAAAATGGGACCCGGGTCTTCAAAGTTCCCCCCTCCCGGAAAACAACGTGACAGGGCATCCGCCTTCACATTTTTAACCCCAGGGCGGAACGTAACAACAAAATTAAACCTAGAAAAGAACAAAGACCATCTGGCCTGTCTCGGGTTCAGACACTTAGCCGATTCCAAGTAGGCCAGATTCTTATGGTCGGTAAACACAGTAATAGGGTGTCTGGCTCCCTCTAACCAATGGCGCCATTCCTCAAAAGCTAATTTGATGGCCAACAACTCCCTATCTCCCACATCGTAATTTCTCTCTGCAGAGGAGAGTTTCCTTCAGAAAAAGGCAAACGGTCGCCAGGGGCGTACACAGAAATCATTGGGTCCCATAGCAAGAATTTAAATTGGGCCCCCATGCCCGTTCCTAGTCCCTCCTACTATACGCCCTGGCTCCTCTCACTACCCTCCCTACCTTCTCCCCTACCCCACCTCATGCAGAAGTATTTTGTTCTACAAAATGGCAGTACTCATGCCGGAACCCAACAGACACATTATAGAGAATGGGATCTGGTAGGTCCCGGCCGTGTTCAGCATATATTGACAAGAATCTGGGGCATTACATGATGTAATACCACCCAACTTTCATGCTCTCCAGCATGGCACATGTGCAGAGACATGAGAAAAGTTTGAGGAAGTGAGTGCCCCCCTTCCCGTATTCTCTGTGTCATGCAGGACGGCTGTTAGACACTGACATTACTCGCTATCCTGCATGACACATGTCCAAAGACAGGAGTCTCTGGGAAAGCTGGGTGAACCCCTCCCCCTGCCTTTCCATGTTCTTATTATCTGCATTCATGCCTTGCAGGATAGCAGGAAATCTGAGTGACATTGCATGATGTAATAGCACCCAGCTTTTTTGTTGTTCTGCATGGTACATGTGGAGAGACATGAGAATAGTCTGAGAAAGCTGAACTCCCACCTTCCTTCATATCTTCTCATGCCTCTGCACTTGTGCCATGCAGGACATCAGGAAAGCTGAGTCACATTACATAATAGAACCCAGCTTTCCTCCTGTTCTGAATGGCATATGTGCAGAAGAATAGCCTGGGAAAGCTGAGTGACCCCCCCCCCCTCCACACACACACGCACACACACACACCTCTGCACCGTCCTCACCTACAAGTGGTCACTTCCTTCATTACTGGTGGGGTTGTGGCAATCCAGAGGAATCAGGTGGGGGGCGGAGCTAGCAGGTGGGAGGCGGAGCTAGCAGTCGGGGAGATGAGGCTGGGCTAGCAGACGGGAGACAGTTAGGAAGATAGATGGGGGCGGGGACTCTCTTCCACTGCAGGCCCCCCTTCCTCACGGGCCCCATAGCAGCAGCATGGTCTGCCTATATGGTAGGTACGCCACTGACGGTCGCCATTTGGCAGGAGAGGCACCCTGAGATAAGACCGCACCCACACCCACCTCAGAAGCATCCACCTCAACAATAAAAGGTAGAGAGACAACAGGTTGTACCAAAATGGGAGCGGAAGCAAAACTCTCTTTAATACTAGAAAAGGCTTTAAGCGCATCTACCGACCACGAGGATAAATCCACCCCCTTTTTAGTCATATCAGTGAGTGGCTTAACAACAGAGGAATAATTCAAAATGAACTTTCTGTAATAATTGGCGAAACCCAAAAACCGCATCAGCGCCTTCTGATTCTCAGGAAGCTCCCAATCAAGCACAGCGCGGACCTTCTCAGGGTCCATCCGAAAACCAGAAGCGGAGAGAAGAAAACCAAGAAATTGAATCTCCGGAACCACAAACACACATTTTTCCAGTTTAGCGTACAATTTATTCTCCCGCAGAATCAGCAAGACCTGACAGGTGGTCCCGATGAGTCTTGAAATCAGGAGAAAAAATTAAAATGTCATCTAGATACACCAGTACAAATTTCCCCATTAAATGATAAAAAATGCTGTTCACAAATGTTGGAAGACGGCCGGAGCATTCATCAAACCAAAGGGCATAACCAAATTCTCGAAATGACCCTCAGGGGTATTGAAGGCCGTCTTCCATTCGTCCCCTTCCCTGACCCTGACTAAGTTGTATGCCCCTCTTAAATCCAACTTAGAAAAAACTTTAGCCCCAACAATCTGGTTAAACAGGTCCGGGATCAGAGGAAGCGGATATGGGTCACGAATCGTGATACGGTCCAGCTCCCTGAAATCCAGACAAGGTCTTAAAGAAGCATCTTTTTTCTTAACAAAAAAAAAAAACAGCGGCAACAGGTGACTTCAAGGGTCGGATTTGTCCCTTTCTCAGGCTCTCAGAGATATAAGTACGCATAGCGACCCTTTCAGATTGGGAGAGATTGTATAGTCGTGATTTTGGCAACTTGGCGCCTGGGATGAGATTAATAAGGCAGTCGTACTCCCGTTGCGGGGGCAACTCCTGGACACCACTCTCGGAAAAAACATCCGAAAATTCAGAGAGAAAAGATGGCACAGTCTTGGTAGAAACCTCTGAAAGAGATGCTGTGAAGCAATTCTCTCTGCAAAACTCACTCCAACCATTTATTTGCCTTGCTTGCCAATCAATGGTGGGGTTATGTTTAGTGAGCCAGGGTAGCCCCAACACTAGAGGAGTAGGTAATCTGCTTAAGACGAAACATGACATATCCTTAACATGAGTGTCACCCACAGTCAAACGGATATTGTGAACTATGCCCTTTAACGATCTTTGAGAAAGTGGAGCGGAATCGATAGCAAAAACAGGTATATCCTTTTCCAAAGTGCATACCTGGAAACCATGCGTTGTTGCAAATTGATTATCAATGAGATTGACAGCTGCTTCACTATCTACAAAAATCTCACAAACAATGTTCTTGCTGTCTAGCACCACCCTGGCAGGTAGGAGAAAATGGGAACTACAAGCAAACTTCAAACCTTCAATTTCCGCATCAACCTTGACAATAGTAGCAAATGAAAAGGTTTTAGAGGGTTTTTTTTCTTTTTGTTTTGTTTTTATTACCCTCAGAAAACTTCATGAATCTCCTAGAGGGGCAAACATTAGCTAAATGATTTATACCCCCCACAACAGAAACAAACCCTCCTCTGAGAGCTGAATCCTCTACTATCAGAGGCAAGCAAACCCAGCTGCATGGCCTCCTCCTCAGAGGGGATTGAGACAGACTGAGACCCCTGCGCACTGAATGAGACAGTCCCACTGTCCTTGGGCTGAATATGACAGGAAAGAGTAGTCTCCTCTCTCTCTCTAAGACGCCTGTCAATACGAACAGCTAGAGACATGGCTGACCCTAACGACGCTGGTCTCTCATGAAAAGCGAATGCATCTTTAAATCTTTCCGAAAGATCATGGCAAAATTGACTTCGGAGTGCAGCATCATTCCAACCAGTATCAGCTGCCCATCTTCGAAATTCAGAACAATATATCTCTGCTGAGTGTTTACCCTGGCATAAAAAAAACGCAGTTTAGATTCAGCCAGAGCAATACGATCCGGGTCATCATATATCTGCCCCAGGGCTACAAAGAATTCATCCACCGATCGGAGGGGCCGTGCACCCACCGGCAGAAAAAGGCCCAAGAGTGAGCATTATCCCTGATCAGCGAGATGATGATCCCCACCCTCTGCTCCTCATCACCAGAGGAATGGGGAAGTAGGCGAAAATGAAGTTTGCAAGCCTCTCTAAAGCGAGAACGTATTCGGAAGCGAGATCTTAGGCTCGGAACAAACTCCATGAACGCCAGCAGAACCGGTCACCTGAAACTGAGACACAGTTTTACGGAGAGCTGCTACCTCCAGCGAAAGACCTTGCATGCGGTCAATCAAGGCTGAAACCGGATCCATGCTTAAGACGGTTATGGCGGTTAATAATGTCACGGGTGAAGTTTGCAGATAGCTGGAACTTATGAATAAACGAGTGACTGGCTTGATCCCAAACTAAGGAGCTTATAGGTGAGCCCTATAAAACCCTAAGAGCTCTCCCTGACTGCTATGCACATGCAAGGGTCTCGATGGTAGACGATTGCATGCCCACGTACCTAAGTCTGTGTGACACCTGAAAACCCTATAATAGTGAGGGGACACAACCACCGGCTCCCTGCACTTAATACGGACGGAGTCAGGGTCACCTAGAATCAAGCCAGAAAGGAAACACAATAAAGTAAAGGACTTATCTGAGCAAACAGCAGAAGCAGCCTCCAGCAGTGAACACTTCATCCAGGAAGTAGTATAAACCGCAAAGTGAGGCAGTATGGGAGGGAATATAAAGGAAGATGATTAGTCTAAATAAGTGACACCTGGCAGAAGGAAA
Organism: Bufo bufo; assembly: GCF_905171765.1. Classification (NCBI taxonomy): domain Eukaryota; kingdom Metazoa; phylum Chordata; class Amphibia; order Anura; family Bufonidae; genus Bufo; species Bufo bufo. The sequence goes on from NC_053392.1 coordinate 318,504,139, forward strand.
GGAGATGAGAAAGTGAAACCAAAACAAAGAACATCATACAAGAGTTAGAGAAGAACGTCTGCCAAACCTTCTCACAGAACTGCCGGTGACACTAACCCTGTAAAAGATTGTAGGTGTGGGCCTGCTGGTGAGCTGACTGTGTGAAACATTATATGCGATGGCCTGTAGATGAGCTCACCCTATAAAAGATTGTAGGTGAGGGCCTACAGGTGAGCTGACCCAGTAAAACATTAGATGCGAGGGCCTACAGGTGAGCTGACCCTGTAAAACATTGTATGCGAGGGCCTACAGGTGAGCTGACTCTATAAAAAATTGTAGGTGAGGGCCTGCAGGTGAGCTGACCCTGTAAAAGAGTGTAGGTGAGGGCCTACATGTGAGCTGATCCTCTAAAAAATTATATGCGAGGGCCTATAGTTGAGCTGACCCTATAAAAGATTGTAGGTGAGGACCTGCTGGTGAGCTGACCCTGTAAAATATTATATGCAAGAGCCTTTCGGTGAGCTGACCCTGTAAAACAGAATATACGAGGGCCAGCAGGTGATCTGACCCTATAATACATTATATGCGAGGGCCTGTAGGTGAGCTGACCCTGTAAAACATTTTATGCGAGGGCCTATAGGTGAGCTGACCCTGTAAAAGATTGTAGGTGAGGGCCTACAGATGAGCTGACCCTATAAAACATTATATGCGAGGGCCTGTAGGTGAGCTGACCCTGTAAAAGATTGTAGGTGAGGGCCTGTAGGTGAGCTGACCCTTTAAAAGATTAAATACGAGGGCCTGCAGATGAGCTGACCCTGTAAAACATTATATGCGAGAGCCTGTAGGTGAGCTCACCCTGTAAAAGATTGTAGGTGAGGGCCTGCAGGCGAACTGACCCTGTAAAACATTATATGCGAGGGACTGTAGGTAAGCTGACCCTGTAAAACATTTTATGAGAGGACATATATGTGAGGGCATTATATGTGATGAATAAGCATGTTGATATGATGGAAGAGGAGGAGGAGGATGAGATTGTAGGTGAGTGCCTATAGGTGAGCTGACTCTGTAAAAGATTATATGCAAGGGCTTATAGTTGAGCTCACCCTGTAAAACATTGTAGGTGAGGGCCTGCAGATGAGCTGACCCTGTAAAAGATTATATGTGATGGCCTGCAGGTGAGCTGACCCTGTAAAACATTATATTCGAGGGCATATATGTGAGGGCATTACTGTACATGCGACGAATAAGCATGTTGATATGATGGAAGAGGAGAAGGAGGATGAAAAAAGGAAGATTTAACCAGCTACCCTTTTTTGTGTTGGAAGGGGTGCATGGGAATACAGTGTATTCAGTACATTAAAAAATAACAAATTTAAAGTGCCTTTATGTTCATCAGCTTTCCTGTGGTGGAGTCAAGAAGTCAGGGTCAATCCAGGCCTTGTTCATTTTTATAATGTCATCCTGTCAGCATTTTCAGTTGACAGGCGGATATGCTTATCTGTTATAATGCCACCAGAAGCACTAAATACCAGCTCTGACAAAATGCTGGCGGCAGGGCAGTCCAGCACCTCCAAGGCGTAGAGGTCCAGTTCGTGCCACGTGTCCAGCTTGGACACCTAGTAGTTGTAAGGCACTGACGGATCATTGAGGATGCTGACACAGTCTGCTACGTACTCCTTTACCATATTCCAAAATTTTTCCCTCCTTGTGACAGTAGGCCACGCATCAGGGTGAGTGTGCTGGCAGGGTGTCATGAAACTCTCCCAGGCTTTGGATGGTGTTGCCCTGCCTCTGTTGTAACTTCTATGTGTTCCCCTTGTCTCCCCTCCTCGGTTGCCCAAGGAACTACTGACTCTGCCGCCAGCGTTGTCGGATGGAAATTTTTGGAGCAATTTTTCAACAAGGACCTTCTGGCATTGCACTGTTTTGCTCGTCCTCTCCACCAGAGGAATGAGAGATAAGAAGTTCTCTTTTTAGTGGGCGAACAACCAGTAATCCATGTTATCTAAAATGCATATAACATGCGGGTCGCGGGAAAGGCAGCCTAACAGCCACGTGTGCCAGAGTACCAACAGGCAAGACTTCGCTGTCGTCATCAGGAGGATGACTCTCAATTTCCTCATCCTCTTCCTCCTCTTCTGCCCACCCACGCAGAACAGATGGAATTAAACTTCCATGGGTATTTCCCTCTGTGGCGGAGGCAACCGTCTCCTACTCCTCCTCCTCTTCATCGTACAATTCGTGCTGAGAAGACAAACTGAGGGTGGTCTGGCTATCCCCCTGTGTAATGTCTTCCCACCATTTCCACATTTTCCACATGCAAAGCGTCGTCCTCAATTGTGAGCAGCGAGCGTTTGAGTAGTCACAGAAGTGGTATGGTGACACTGATGATAGCGTTATCGCCGCTCACCATCTGTGTTGATTACGCAAAGTTTCCTAAAACCTCACATAGGTCAGACAGCCATACCCACTCCTCACTTGTGAATAGCGGAAACTGACTGGAAAGGCGACAACCATGTTGCAGCTGGTATTCCACTACTGCCCTCTGCTGCTCACAAAGCCTTGCCAACATGTGGAACGTCGAGTTCCAGCGCATGCTCACGTCGCACAACAGCCGGTGAGCTGGCAATTTCCAGTGCTGCTGCAGCATTGATAGGCCGGCTGAAGCTGTCGATGACTTGCAGAAATGTGCACACACACTGCACATCTTTACCAGTAGCTCAGGCAAATTGGGGTAGGTTTTGAGGAACCGCTGAACCACTAAGTTTAAGACATGGGCTAGGCATGGGATGTGTGTGAGCTTGCCAAGCTCCAAAGCCACCAAGTTACGGCCATTATCAAACACAAACATGCCTGGTTCTAGGTTGAGTGGCGAGAGCCACAGTTCAGTCTGGTCTCTTATCCCCTGCCATAGCTCTGCGGCTGTGTGCTGCGTGTCACCTAAGCAGATCAGATTAAGCGTGGCCTGTTGCCGCTTCCCCACTGCAGTGCTACACTGCTTCCAGCTCCTGACTGATGGCTGACTTTTGCTGCACGCGGATAATTTGGAGGTGGAAGTGGAGAAGGAGGCTGAGGAGGAGAAGTGGGGATTGGAGCCACTAACGTAGGTGCTGGCGGAAACCCTGATCGACGTAGGGCCTGCAATCCTTGGTATCGGTAGCACCTGTGCAATCCCAGGGTACGACTCGCTCCCAGCCTCCACAACGTTCACCCAGTGTGCCGTCAGGGAAATATAGCATCCCTGGCCATATGCACTATGTGTCCGTGGTTAAGTGGACCTTTGCAGTAACTGCGTTGGTCAGGGCTCCTTGGAATATCCGAGTGTGGGATCACTTGTTTGCCCAGAATTTCCATGGTGGGAGGAAGGAGGATCAGGGTGAGGATTGTGTTGAGCAGACTCTTGGCTACTGAGACTGGACTTGGTGGAAGACAGGGTGGTGCTCAACCGACTGGAAGCATTATCTGCTGCAATCCAACTGACCACCTGGCCGCACTAGTCTGACTTCAAGAGTGGTGTCCTGCGCCGCCCTGCAAACTGGGACATGAAGCTAGGTATCGTGGATGAGTGTTTTTCTTGTGCTCTGGCAGCAGGCACAGTTTCACCGTGCCCAGGGCCACGGCCTCTGCGTGCATCATCAGCATCACGGCTACTTCTCCGTCCCTTACTGCTCGCCTTCTTCATATTAAATGTTATATATGATTGAATTTCTGTCACACGTACAGTAGCGTAGGATTTGGAATTGTATGCACAAACAAATTTAAAAAGGTATTTGAGATATGGAAACATCACCCAGGAGATTTACCGCAGATAATGTCAATGCTGTCACCAGCGGCCAATAAAAAATTACAGGTAATGTCACAGGTATTTGGGATTAGGGAACGTTATACAGGAGAGGTACCAACGGTAATGTCACTGTCCGCAGTGTCTACGGATGTCACAGATATCTTTTGGATGCGCACATGCTACACTGCAGATGTGGCACTGGTAATGTCACTGTCAGAAGCAGACACCGTCTATTGAAAAAGTACACACTTTACACTGGAGATCTGGCGCAGCTAATGTCATTGTCCGCAGCGGACACCGTCTGCGGAAAAATTACACTGAATGTCACAGATATTTTTGGGATGCGTACACGTTACACAGGAGAAGTAGTGCAGATAATGTCGCTGTCTGCAGCGGCCTAACTACAATGAAATAGGCCACTGAACCCTTTTGCCCCAAATAACTGCACCAGTGAAGTGCGTATATTTTTTACTTTCTGTACGCTTTCAACAAATATAACTGCAGAAGTGAACCTGCGTATAGATTTTTCTTGTTTAAAAAGATATATAAGCCACTAAAGGCTTTTCAACATAGCACTTGCACCCCAAGAACAAATTGCTGGAATGACAGAGCTGTATAATGGCTATTTGGACCCCCAAATAATATTTCCCTGCACTTGTAAATCACTTTTCTAGCACTGTCCCTAGCACCGTCTAACATCTCTCCCTGCACTAAGATGCTGTGAAATGATTCCTCCCTATCCTTTCCCTGCACTTGTAAATCACTTTTCTAGCACTGTCCCTAGTGCCTTCTGACATCTCTCCCTGCACTTATATTCTGTGAAAATGACTCCTCCCTAGCCTTTCCCTGCACTTATAAATCATTTTTTTCAGTTTTTTTTTCACAATCAGGATTTTTTAATTGCTGTCCCTAGCGCCTTCTCACGTCTGTCCCCGCACTCAGATGCTTGAAAATGTCTGACTCTAAGATGGCCGCCGTATTTATTGGGCTGTGACATCACAAGGCTGGCTGGCTGCTGATTGGCTGCATGCATGGCATCATTATTATGCATGGCCCACTTTCCCAGAGTTCCTTGTCCCATGTCCTCACACGTGTAGCTGCTATTTTAGGAAAAACTGTGATTCTTTACCACGAAGCGTAAGGAAATTTGCATTTGTTGGGAATCAAATTTTTACTGAAATTCGGATCGAATTCCACTTCGTCTGATTCGATTCGCTCATATCTAGTTATAACTTTGGAATGCTTTTACATATCCATGAAATTCTGAGATTGTTTTCTCATGACACATTCTACTTCATGATATTGGTAAATTTAAGTCAATATTTTTCATCTTTATTTTTTTTTAAATCTAAAATTTACCAAAAGTTTGGAAAAATTCACTGGTCAATCTCAGAATAGTATCACCATTAAAATGCAATGCACTTTAGGGATAGTGCTTTGAAATTTGAAAGCAATCAAAAAGCTGTCTGTTATAGTCCCCTTGTGGGACTATTAAGTGGTGAAAAAAAGTTAATAAAAAAATCCCATAAAAAATTACGTTTTTTTTCCATTGAAAATACTCTTTCCCCATATGTTTGGTATTGTCACGTCCGTAACGACCCGGACTGCATAAATATCATGTAAATTATCCCCTACGGTAAATGCCGTAAAAAATAAAAATAAATAACTGAATTGCTAATTTATTCTTAGTTGCCACCGAAAAAACGCAATAATAAGCGATCAAAAAGCGCCATTTACTCCAAAATGATACCAATGAAAAATACAAGTCGTCCCACAAAAATAAAGCCCTCACACAACTCCATAGAAATAAAAAAGCTTATTGGTCTTATGAAGCGGCAATGCAAAAAAAAATATTCTTTTAGAAAAAAAGGGGTTTTATTGCAATTTCTTTTAAAAATTTAAGCAAAACTATATGTATTTGGTATCACTGTAATCATACTGACCCAGATAAAAAAGATATTATGTTATTTAAACCGAAAAATGAACGTAAAAATGCAGTGGCAGTATTGCTGTTTTTCCCATCTCTCTCCCAGAAAGAGTTAATAAATGTTAATCAGAAAGTTATGTGTACCCCAAAATGGCGCCATTAAAAACTACAACTTATCCTGCAAAAAACAAGCCCTTATAAAGCTATATAGACGAAAAATAAAAAAGTTATAGCTCTTGGAACACGACGATGAAAAAAGGTAGAAAAACGCTCAGTCAGTAAGGCCCAAAACAGGCTGGTCACTAAGGGGTTAATTAATTTACTAACCTGTAAATCCCTCTACAACAGCAATCACCTCCACCAAAAAATTTCTGTAGCTGTAAATAAGATTTGTGAAACATTCTAGAGGAACTATTGAACTATTCTTCTCTACAATTATGTTTTATTTCACCAATATTCTGGGATGCCTTGTGTGCTTAGCCCCTTTCAGTTCATACAGTACCACAGCTTCTTGATAGGGTTAGTTTTGGTGCTGCAGTTCTCCAGAACAGGGTCACTGCAAAAGGTTAACTATCATAATATTGTTTTGTTGAGTAAAAGTGTTTTGATTTACTGTATTTGTGCACCCAACAGCATTGCATGGATAAGTTAGGGCTAACACCTTGACAAAACCATTTTAGGTTGCCAGGAGATGGACTTAGGTCCACCCCCTGGTTATTCAGTGTAGAGAGTCTGTGCTTAGTTAAGGAAGAGAGAGGACCTACTTATGCTTACTTCTCAGAGCTGGTTCTGAGCTTAGAGAAACACCACCTTTGAGGCATATAAAACTACTTCATCCAAAAGTGCTCCAGACAGAGAAACGAAGATTAGGTCCTGAATCTACAAGGCCATGCATTAGAGTCAGTCAGCTAGGTATTGTGTTTGTTTATAGCAGAAAGAGACTTTGCTGCTATGAAAGGGAATAATGCAAACCCACCTTTGCCAGCCATATCTTAATTCTGTATCCCTTAGGCCAGGAATTACGGAAATGTTTCGAAGAACCTCAGATGCATTGCCCAGGGGTTAATGAGCACCTAAGGTTCTGCAGAGGCAGAGAGACTTTAGAAAGACAGACACAAATCCCATCATTGCTGCTATTCATACATTGGTACTGGGAAGGAACTGTGCCATGATACTGTTGCGTGTACTACTACTCCTATTCTGCACTTTAGTAAACAGAGACTTGTTTATTTTCTACAAATAGCCTGGTTACTGACCCCACCATACTCCAGCCATTGCACCTACATCTCCTATTTGTACCAGAATGAACATTTAACATCAATGGCACCTCAACTACTACCAGGCAGGAGCCTCCAACATAAGAATGTGCCCTGAGGGAAGAAAAGGATGTCCACCCCCCCCCCCCCCCTGTCTCTGCATAGTGGCAAGTCATGACCACTAAGGGTTTCACTTCCACCTAATCTGCAGTCCACAGCCTGTTCTCATGCGAGATCCATCCCTAGTAAGAAAAACACAGAAGATGGCAGAGAGGCAGTGGGGGCATGTCAGAGCTAGCTGAGCCTGATAAAAGAACACTGCATCTGAAGATCGCAGGAGTCTCTTGTCTTTCTGTGCCATTTCCCCCCCCTTATCTGGTCTGTGAGCTCTGGAGCTGAAAAAAAAACCATAGTGAGAAGTAAAGGAAAGGATGGAAAAAGGAAGATGCCCTCTGCTTATGAGAGAATTGCATCTAGCTATGCAGCTGAAGATGGGGCTAATTAGGTTGAAAAGGACAATAGGGAAGCCCCAAAAAGACTTGTTCCTTCATAGTTATGATTGTACAAAGAAGCATAGCCAATATGCAACCAGGTGTTGATAAAGATAAAGTCATTACCCCAGAGATTCACTTAATGTTCAATTTACTCAGTAGAATATTTGAACAGTTCTGCTGTTTGCGTGTTACTAGCTTAGTTAGATTGTGTTTGTCTATAACTGAGATTTGGAAACAATCAGAACACATTCAAAAATCTAGGTAATTTCAAAGGGTCATTTATTTTATGAATTCTACAATGTCATTGACATTGTCATTCAAATATTTTCATCAAATCAACTTCAAGAATTGACTTGCTCACTTGCCATCTGATATATCTACCCTTTGATAGGTGGTATTGTCATCAATGTTATTCACTTCATTAGTGGTTTTAATGTTATTTGGGGGGGGGGGGGGCAGTCAAGTAAAAGAGAAGATTTATACTGAAGTTGAAATTCTGTCGCAGGAAATCTGGTTACACAAATGTGTCACTCTTTCCTTTACATAATTTTTTTATGTATTTTCTTACATACTGGACCAATAAACATGACATACAATAAACCTGAAATGTAGTAAATGAATGCCAAATATTTAAAATGCATCAATATATTAAAAATAACTGTGATTTCATTTTATCTTACTTATCACGCATCACTCACAACAAGTTATATAGCATTGAAAAGTTTAATGTACACATGGAAGATACAATAGTAAAAATTCCGTGAACCAACTCTGTTGGTTCACGATAAAGATCACAATCTATCATTGTCTGTGATATCTGGAAAGCTATAGAATTAATGGCACAATGTTTTGTTCCCTATCCTGAGTGAGCTTGGTGAGACAGCAGATCCACCATCTGCAGTTTTCAATGGTTAGAGTTTCAAACATGAGATTATCAAAAGGAGGGTGCGAGAATGAGAGACGGTTGGGAAATCTGCAGCTCAGAAAATGAAATGGCAAATGTTTTTTAGTGTTTTCTTCCAGACATGTGTCCCCTTAGTCAGTACCATAGCTGCTCTAATGTTGCCATGGTGAATGCTTCTAATCATTCTTACATATGACAGGCTCCTATTTGTCTGTATTCCCTTGGGTGTAAATTTCAAGGCTTAAAAAAAAAATCCATGTGAGCATATCATCTACCATGCAGATGTTTCACTGCTTTAGAATATCAGGCAGCTGCGTGTGCCATCGTAGACAGCTAATTGGAGACTGCATCATAGGAACAGAGGCATAATTATGGCATAAATACACATCCTCTGGTGCATCATTGTATCTCTATTAACAGAAAATTTTAAACAGTGCTCAGAGTATAATTAGTGTACTTGATAAAGTTGTAAAACATGTAAATAAGGGAAATAGCAGGTACATGGCCAATCCACAAGCCAGCACTGGGGGATGCAGATTATTGCCTATTTAGAAATAATTAGCAAGGCTGCATTAACAAAGTCTGTGTCCAACAGAAGCAAGGCAAACATTTATTCTGGTAACAGCTCTTTCTGTGCTAGCCATGAAAATCTACTAATATTGGTAATTTAGCCCTCATTACCAGAGGATAAAGCATGAAAAGAGCTCAGACATGAAATATGACAAGTAATATTAATTTTTATTCCTGAGAAAAGGAAGCTTTCTTGAGTTGCATGCTGATTTATCTGCAGGGCTTCAGCAGCGGGTGGGTATAAGGCGGTGTATAGCTAGTAGCTGAGAATTCAGGCTATGGAGCTTGTTCCCTGCTGGAGGTCTCCCCCAGGGTGCTTATGACAGTGGCTGATGAGGCATGCTTCTGTAAGTGCCCAGTAAAACATTGGGTCATAGTCTGGTTTAGAAAAAATACTCCTACTGACATGATGTTTTTTTAATGCTGTTATCCCACATGAATTTATTGCTGTATATGTTTGTCTTTGTTGTTTTCTTCATATCCATATAAAATAATAAAACATTAAGATTTTTTTCATTCCTCCAAGCAAGACATTTGTATACAGTAGGATATTCCAGTAATGGTGACCTGCATTAATTAGACAATGTGTTAAAGTTAAATTATGTCATTATAGGCACAATGACAGTAGCACCTAATGTGTTCAGAAGCCCCATGGAGACTGTTTTACGGAAGTGGATTTGAAGTGCAACTGAACAGATTTGACTTGGGGCTACTCCTAAGGGTGTTATATAAGCATCCCCCAGTCTTCATTCATTCATGCCTCTACCTGGATCGGGTTTCTGCTGTTGGGAAACCGCAAGGCTTTTTTTTAAAGTAGTCTCTGTGCAGTGACTGCTGACCCACGGGAGTTGAGATACACTGTTGTGTACCACCAAGGGATCAGATAAATTGTAATCAGGGATTAGCCAGGGTCAGCGTAGGAAGTTCTTATTTTTATAGACACAATTATGCGGCTGAGATGACGTATAGGTACAGACACAGGACAGCCGATGTCCTCCTTTGCCAGGGACCTGCCTTCTCAAAGTTTCTGCAGGGACCCCATAATCAATCATCTTCTAGTATCTTGCTTCTGCCTGAAGCTGTATGAGCAGGTAGTATTTGAATTCATCCGTATGATGGGCCCCCAAAATAAATTTTTGGGGTGGGCCCTAGACAGCCCAGTTCGACACTGCCTGGGCCCTTATTTAAAAACTGTCAACCTTGTGGGGTTTGCTCGTGCAGTGTTGTTAAGAATATACCAAGAATGGTGTGATAAAGATAAAACATCTAGCAAAAGGCAATCCTGTGGACATATAAACAACTCATCACTAAGGGGGGCAGAGGAGAATGTCAAGCAATATTCTGATGAACAGATGGCGCATTGTCAAGTAAATAAAAGCCAAATACATTGCTGGTGCTCAGACTAACATATTTAAATGCACAAATCATAGTTTCTTAGCACAGTTGAACTATAATAGCAGACAACCAGTTTGAGTTTCATTGCTTGTCTAAGGGAAACAGAAAAGCAAGACTCCAATGTGCAAAAAAGCACAGCAATTGGAAAACTGATTAAGCAATGGAAAAACATTGCCTGGTCAGAGGAATCCAGATTTTTGTTGCACCATGCTCATGGGTAGGTCTGAATTTGGCACAAGTAGTGTTAGGGAAGGTGAGGTAATGGTGTGGGGAATGTATAATTGGCACATCTTGGGTTCTCTGATACCTGTGGATGGAAATTTGGGCGGTAAGCCTTGCTTAAATATTGTGGCTAACCAAGTTCATCCTTTCATGGTAGCTGTTTGCCCTATGGCAGAAGGACACTTTCAGCAGGGCAATGCACCATGCCACAAGGGTCATTTAATCATTGATTGATTCCAGGAACATGACAGAAAGTTTTCCTTGCTTCCATGGCCTTCACAGTTCTCAGATCTTAATCCTCTAAAGCATCTCTTGGACAAGGTAGAACTGGCTATTGAGTGCATGTCAGTACCTACAGCTACTTTGTGGCAACTGCGAGAAGCTGTGGGTCCAAATTATTTCAGAACAATTTTAATTTCAACAATTTTATAGTGGAATCTATGTCATGAGAAACTGCTGTGACTCTGAAGGCAAAGGAGGTTTAACACACTATTAGATGGGTGTCTTTAATAAAGTGACCATGCAGGGTAATTATATATGGAGCACCTATATTACTGGGCTTCGAATAATTCCCACTAACTTGAACAGTACTAAAAATGAAGACAGATGTCAATGTTAGTGTATCATTTACTCCAGTGAGACATCACCGGAGTTAATACACTAAGACTGTGTTCCCACAGCTGTCGACAGTCTGTGCAGATTTTACGGAAAAAACATTACTGCCTGCAGTTCTATTGTTCCCTTTGTAATGACGGAAACCACTACAGAACCAGAAAGCGACTATTATAAGTCACCAGTAGTATAGGCCCTGTGATGGATCCAGAAGCTACAACCGAAGTGTGAATTCAGCATAGTGTTGGTTTCTGCCATTACTTTTTATATTTAGTTGAGGCACAGATGCTCACATGCACTGCAGCAGTACCTGGACCTAATCCCATTCAATTGCTAATAAGCAGGCAGGACTATAGACCCTACAGGGAAATTATCCAGTAGAGAAATTCCCAGGGGGTTCCTGAGTGTGAACAGCAGGGCAGAAAGCCATGGGCTCCCAAGCCCCTCTCACTGCCAATGGCCAGGTATATAATGACCTAATGTTCAAAATGTTAATTAATGCTGGGACCTGTTCAGTGGTTGCAGATGCCCTCTTGCATTGAATTGTATGGCTATCCTCAGGAAGGTGATGCAGTTGAATACTGTGGAGGAGCATAGTAGACCATGGCTCCCTGGCCTGCTGTTTACCCTCAGGGGCCACAGGCCATTATGTGAGGCAGTGTGCAAATGGTGCAGGGACACAGGCATCTCAGGTTGCAGGCTGGAAAATGCCTGTTGCCTGCACCGGAGCTGATTACTTTTATTTTTTCTGTCTTTCTTCTCCTTGGCCATTTGGGGAGCATTCTGCAGAGCAGCCAATCAACAAACGTTTAACTCTGTGCCCTTAGAAGCCATCACAGCCATGTCTACTAATGGCTGTGACGCTGCACGTCACTCTGCTGTTACTAGTGTAGGGAGAGGATACTGCTGCTGTGAGGGAGAGAATAGGAAAGAAACTTTAATCAGAACTGCAATTGAACTCAGCGAACTACATATATTTAGTTGTGTGGGTGCAGTGCACAATCTTTTTACCTTGCCCTGAGCCCAGTGACAGAGAAAAATAACTTTTATCTGTCTGTTAGTTAAGTGGGCTGCGGTGGCCATTTTATACAATCTCAGTGCACCAGCACAGCATATGTGCTTTTGTGACATTGAAATCCAAGCTTGAACTACTGCAATAATAATCTGGGTTTAAAAAAACACCCATTTTTGGCAATATCCTACATCTGGTGCCTTTGCAGATTTGTCATTGTGCAATTTAGGCTAGAAATACAGCTATCATTTTCTGGGTTTTCTAAAACACCCTTTTTGGGCAAAATACACAATTTTACAGCCCTTTCTGCATCTGTGTGTGTGAAATTCAAGCGTTATATACTGCTGTCATATTCTGTTATTCAAAAAACACCCATTTTGGGCAAAATACTTAATATTGCAGCCTTTGCTGCATCTGTGATTGTTAAAAACAAGCTTGAAATACTTCAATAATTTTCTGGCTTTTTAAAAACATCCATTTTTGGCAATAACCTCCATCTTGGGCCTCTGCCGCATTAGTTAGTGTGCAATTTAAGCTAGAAATACAGTTTTATTTTACTGGATTTTAATAAAAAAAACTTTTTGGGCAAAATACTCAATTTTACAGCCCTTGCTGCATCTGTACGTGTGAAATTCAAGCGTTTAAATACTGCTTTCATATTCTGTTAGTAAAAATAAACACCCATTTTGGGCAAAGTACTTAATATTGCAGTCTCTGCTGCATCTGTTATTGTTAAAAAAAGCTTGAAATACTTCAATAATTTTCAGGCTTTGAAAAAACACCCATTTTTGCAATACCCTCCATCTTGGGCCTCTGCCGCATTAGTCAGTGTGCAATTTAAGCTAGAAATACAGCTATAATTTTTTGTGTTTTAAAAAACACCCTTTTTGGGCAAAATACTCAATTTTACAGCCCTTGTTGCATCTGTACGTGTGAAATTCAACCGTTATATACTGCTGTCATATTCTGTTATTCAAAAAACACCCATTTTGGGCAAAATACTTAATTTGCGGCCTTGTCTGCATCTGTTATTGTTAAAACAAACTTTAAATACTTCAATAATTTTCTGGGTTTTAAAAAACACCCATTTTTTGCAATACCCTCCATCTGGGGCCTCTTCCGCATTAGTCAGTGTGCAATTTAAGCTATAAATACAGCTATAATTTTCAGGGTTTTAAAAAACTCCCTTTTTGGGAAAAATACACAATTTTACAGCCCTTGAAGTATCTGTGCGTGTGAAATTCAAGCGTTATAAACTGCTGTCATATTCTGTTATTCAAAAAACACCCATTTTGGGCAAAATACTCAATATTGCAGCCTTTGCTGCATCTGTGAATGTTAAAAAGAAGTTTGAAATACTTAAATAATTCTCTGGCTTTGAAAAAACATCAATTTTTGGCAATACCCTCCATCTGGGGCCTCTGCCGCATTAGTCAGTGTGAAATTTAAGCTAGAAATACAGCTATCATTTTCTGAGTTTTAAAAAACACCCATTTAGGGCAAAATACTTAATTTGCTGCCTTGTCTGCATCTGTCAGTGTGAAATTTAAGCGTTATATACTGCTGTCATATTCTGGTATTAAGAAAACACATATTTAGGGCAAAAATCTTAATTTTGCAGCCTTGTCTGCATCTGTACGTGTGAGATACACCCTTTAGATACTGTTGTTCTATTCTGCTATTAAAAAAACACCCATTTTGGGCAAAAAACTTAATTTTGCAGCCTTTGCTGCATCTGTACGTGTGAGATACACGCTTTAGATACTGCTGTGCTATTCTGGTATTAAAAAAACACCCATTTTGGGCAAAATACTTAATTTGCTGCCTTGTCTGTTCTGTACGTGTGAAATTCAAGCGTTATATACTGCTGTCATATTCTGGTATTAAAAAAAAACACCAGTTTAGGGCAAAAAACTTAATTTTGCAGCCTTTGCTGCATCTGTCATTGTGAGATACACGCGTTAGATACTCTTGTTCTATTCTGTTATTAAAAAAAACACCCATTTTTGGCAACATCCTAAATTTGATAAATATGAGGAGAGCGTCAGGGACGTGGCCCCGGTCGTGGTGCTGCTAGCGGAGTTCTTGTTGCAGGGAGAGGACGTGGTCGATCTGTGCCAGCTACACGCACAAGTGAAGCACCTTCCTCAGGTGCGAGTAGGCGACACAACCTTCAGCGGTATTTGGTCGGACCTAATGCGGCTCTACGAATGGTGAGGCCAGAACATGTACAGGCGATAGTAGATTGGGTTGCTGACAGTGCCTCCAGTTCCTTCACATTGTCTCCCACCCAGTCTCCTGCTGAAAGATCAGAGTTGGCACCTGTAGCCCATGGCCATCAGTCTTTCACCTCACCCCCTTGCAAATCAGCCAAGCAGTCTGAGCCACAAGTCATGCAGCAGTCTCTTCTAATTTTTGATTACTCTGTTAGCAGGGTTTCCCAGGGCCATCCACCTAGCCCTGCCCCAGAAGTGGAAGAGATTGAGTGCACCGATGCCCAACCACTTATGTCTCAAGATGAGTACATGGGAGGACCAACCCAGCACTTCTCGGATGATGACGAAACACAGGTGCCAGCTTCTGGGGCTTTCGAAAGTGTGCAGACTGACAAGGAGGGCAGGGGTGAAGACTGGGTGGAAGATGATGTGGAGGACAATGAGGTCCTCGACCCCACATGGAATCAAGGTCCTCGACCCCACATGGAATCAAGGTCATGCGAGTGACCTGTGTAGTTCAGAGGAAGAGGCTGTGGTCGCACAGAGCTACCAGCGCAGCAGAGGGAGCAGGGTGCAAAAGCGGAGCGTCCGTCCCCTAGACAGTACACCTGCTACTGCCCAACACAGCAATGGACCGAGCACACCAAAGCCAGCTCCAAGGAGTTCCCTGGCGTGGCAGTTCTTCAGACAATCTGCTGAAGACAAGACAATCTGAGCACGACCTGCATAACCACGCATCTAAGTGCAAAGCACGAGCTGCAGTGGAGTAGACACCTCAAAAACCAAGAAAGGTCTCTGGCTCCTCCTGCTTCCTCTTTTGCTGCAGTCTCGGCCTCTTCATCTACAGTCGTGGCCAAAAGTTTTGAAAATTACATAAATATTGGAAATTGGAAAAGTTGCTGCTTAAGTTTTTATAATAGCAATTTGCATATACTCCAGAATGTTATGAAGAGTGATCAGATGAATTGCATAGTCCTTCTCTGTCATGAAAATTAACTTAATCCCAAAAAAAACTTTCCACTGCATTTCATTGCCGTCATTAAAGGACCTGCTGAGATCATTTCAGTAATCATCTTGTTAACTCAGGTGAGAATGTTGACGAGCACAAGGCTGGAGATCATTATGTCAGGCTGATTGGGTTAAAATGGCAGACTTGACATGTTAAAAGGAGGGTGATGCTTGAAATCATTGTTCTTCCATTGTTAACCATGGTGACCTGCAAAGAAACGCGTGCAGCCATCATTGCGTTGCATAAAAATGGCTTCACAGGCAAGGATATTGTGACTACTAAGATTGCACCTCAATCCACAATTTATAGGATCATCAAGAACTTCAAGGAAAGAGGTTCAATTCTTGTTAAGAAGGCTTCAGGGCATCCAAGAAAGTCCAGCAAGCGCCAGGATCGTCTCCTAAAGAGGATTCAGCTGCGGGATCGGAGTGCCACCAGTGCAGAGCTTGCTCAGGAATGGCAGCAGGCAGGTGTGAGCGCATCTGCACGCACAGTGAGGCGAAGACTTTTGGAAGATGGCCTGGTGTCAAGAAGGGCAGCAAAGAAGCCACTGCTCTCCAAAAAAAACATCAGGGACAGATTGATCTTCTGCAGAAAGTAGGGTGAATGGACTGCAGAGGACTGGGGCAAAGTCATATTCTCCGATGAAGCCTCTTTCCAATTGTTTGGGGCATCTGGAAAAAGGCTTGTCTGGAGAAGAAAAGGTGAGCGCTACCATCAGTCCTGTGTCATGCCAACAGTAAAGCATCCTGAGACCATTCATGTGGGGGGTTGCTTCTCATCCAAGGGAGTGGGCTCACTCACAATTTTACCCAAAAACACAGCCAGAAATAAAGAATGGCACCAAAACACCCTCCAACAGCAACTTCTTCCAACAATCCAACAACAGTTTGGTGAAGAACAATGCATTTTCCAGCACGATGGAGCACCGTGCCATAAGGAAAAAGTGATAACTAAGTGGCTCGGGGACCAAAACGTTGACATTTTGGGTCCATGGCCTGGAAACTTTCCAGATCTTAATCCTATTGAGAACTTGTGGTCAATCCTCAAGAGGCGGGTGGACAAACAAAAACCCACTAATTCTGACAAACTCCAAGAAGTGATTATGAAAGAATGGGTTGCTATCAGTCAGGAATTGGCCCAGAAGTTGATTGAGAGCATGCCCAGTCGCATTGCAGAGGTCCTGAAAAAGAAGGGCCAACACTGCAAATACTGACTCTTTGCATAAATGTCATTGTCGATAAAAGCCTTTGAAACGGATGAAGTGCGTGTAATTAGATTTCAGTACATCACAGAAACAACTGAAACAAAGATCTAAAAGCAGTTTAGCAGCAAACTTTTGAAAACTAATATTTGTGTCATTCTCAAAACTTTTGGCCACGACTGTACATGTGGAGTGACAGTGCCACCTGCCACCCCGCAAACGGAGGATCTGCCAGCAACACCAACAGCTGGGTCACCAAGCATCTCCACAATGTCCCACGGAAGCGTTCAGCTCTCCATCTCCCAAACACTGGAGCGGAAGAGGAAGTACCCCCCTACCCACCCACAATCCCTGGCCCTGAATGCCAGCATTTCAAAATTACTGGCCTTTGAAATGCTGTCATTCTGTCTGGTGGAGACGGAGAGTTTTAAAAGCCTTATGGTGGTTGCTGTACCACAGTACGTCGTACCCAGCCGCCACTATTTTTCCAGGCATGCCATCCCTTCTCTGCACAACCAAGTGGAGGACAAAATCAGGTGTGCACTGTGCAACGCATTCTGTGGCAAGTTGCACCTCACTACGGATACATAGACCAGTAAGCACGGTTAGAGACGTTATATTTCCATAACAGCACACTGGGTAAATGCAGTGGCTGCTGGGGCTGAGGCGGATAGCAGTTTGCTGCATGTACTTCCACCACCGAGGATTGCAGGGTGCTTCAGTTTGCCTCCTGTTGCTTCCTCCTCCTTCTCAGCTTCCTCATCCTCTACCGGCTCCTCATCCGGTCAGCGTAACACCTTCACCACCAACTTCAGCACAGCCGGGGTAAACGACGGCAGGCAGTTTTAAAACGTATCTGTTTGGGGGACAAACCCAATACCGTGCCAGTGAGCCTCAAGCCCGGCCTGGTGGTGTGCGATAATGGGCGAAATCTCGTAGCAGCTCTGGGACTAGCCGGTTTGACGCACATCCCTTGCCTGGCGCATGTGCTGAATTTGGTGGTGCAGAGGTTCCTTAAAATTTACTCTGATATGTCAGAGATCCGGCCTTCTGTGCACGCTGCACTGCGTTCTCACCCTGCTGCTGCTCGCCTGTCAGGGCTGCAGCGTAACTTCGGCCTTCCCGCTCACCGCCTCAACTGCGACATACTCACAAGGTGGAACTCCACCTTACACATGCTGGCCAGACCAGGCATTCCCACCTGACAGCGGGGGCACAGTGGAAGCACAAGGCGAAGGCAGAGGAGGAAGAGGTCACCAATGCAGCTTGGGCACCGCTAGCACCTTAGAAGGCAGGGTTAGCATTGCCGAAATGTGGAAAAGCTTTGTCAACACGCCACAACAACCAGCACCACCAGCTGATATGGAACGTCTTAGCAGGAGGCAGCATTTCACCAACATGTAGGCACACGCTTACACGTACTGAATGACGGGTCTGCCCCCTTCAACTTCTGGGTCTCCAAATTGGGCACATGGCCTGAGCTTGCCCTTTATGCCTTGGAGGTGCTGGCCTGCCCTGCAGCCAGTGTATTATCTGAACATGTGTTTAGCATGGCAGACAAGCGCAGCCGCCTGTCAACAGCCAATGTGGACAAGCTCACGTTCATTAAAATGAACCAGGCATGGATCCCACAGGACTTGTCCGTACCTTGTGCAGAATAGACATGTATACCAGCCTTACCCAGTCATTGTTATACTACAGCGCAATTGCTCATTCTTGTATTTTGGATATTTCACACTCTCTTGGAGTGTACCCTAATTTAAAAAAAAAAAAAAAGAAAAAAAACAGTGTTGGCTACCTCGTCCTCCTCCACCGCTGCTTCCACCTACACCGCTACGTCCACCGCCTCTTCAAACTCCTACTCCATATGGACCTCCACCTCATACATCAAGTTGTTGTTTTTTTAATTTGTACGTATTTTATTTTATGTCCTTTCACTAATTTGTCTGTTACATTTTCAGGTGAAATTCACAAATTTTTGGGTGTGATATACCACTGCTATACCTAGTAGACAGGTAAAAAAAAAAAACACTAATTTGTCTGTTACATTTTAAGGTGAAATTCACCAATTTTTGGCTGTGATATATCCCTGCTCTACCTAGTTGACAGCTTAATAAATTTCGCAAATTTTTCTGTTACATTTTCAGGTGACATTCAACAATTTTTGGCTGTGATAGACACCTACTCTACCTAGTAGACAGGTTAATAAATGTCACAAAATTTTCTGTTACATTCTTGGGTTCACATTTTACAATTTTTTGCCGTGAATAAACCCCTGCTCTGCATAGGTGACAGGTACTTCAATTCCAAAAATTTGTCTTAAATTGGCCCTTTCATTCGATCCTTCTGCTTTAATAACTTGTCCCAAATTTCCGCTTTATCCCATTGCAGCCATTCACCTCCCTTGGATGAGGTCTCCCTTTCTCACGCTCCCTCTCCGGCGTGGAACCCTGATTCGCCGATAACCGTGATCAACATGGTAGGCTCAGAAAAGAACATCGAAAGTTGATAGAGAAGATATCCAAATGGATCGTAGACGTCACAGGGACGTGCGATCAGGCAGAAGTTATCTAGAGTCAACAAAGCGGCAGCAGGGCCTCTCCTGGCTAACGTTTCCAAATCCAAAATACCCCAGTGACATTCCCTATAATTTTTTATTAATCATTCCAATAACAAGGCATCTTAAGAGTCTTGTATTGTTATTTATCGTCACTACCTCCCCGGGTCGGGAGTGGGTAATTGCCGCGCGCCCCCTCCTTAACTTGGAAGCTTATGCTTCAATGCTTTGTCCCACATTTCCGCTCGATTACATTTAATTTCATCCATTTACCTCCCTTGGATGTGGTATCCCTTTCTCAGGCTCCCTCTCCGGCGTGGAACCCTGATTCCCCGCCACCCGTGATCACCATGGTAGGCGCATAAAAGAACATCGAAAGTTGATAGAGAAGATATCCAATTGGATCGTGGACATCACAGGGACGTGCTACATGGTGGAACAGTATGTGTGCACAAACCTACACGTACTGACTGATGGGTCTGCCCCCTTCAACTTCTGGGTCTCCAAATTGGGCACACGGCCTGAGCTTGCCCTTTACACCTTGGAGGTGCTGGCCTGCCCTGCAGCCAGTGTATTGTCTGAACGTGTGTTTAGCATGACTGGAGGGGGTTATCACAGGTTATATTTCCCAATGTTTTGGGATGTACCCTAATTTAAAAAAATTTAAATAAATTTAAAACCAACAAGCAGTGTAGGCTACCTCCTCCTCCACCGCCACTTCCACCTACACCGCCACATCCACCGCCTCCTCCTTCTCCTACTCCATATGGACCTCGTCCTCCTAGATCAAGATTATTATTTTTTATTTTTACGTATGTTATTTAAATTAATTTTTTACATTTGTTTGCAGAGCACTTGCCATGCTCTTAACCACATTGTGATGCCATTTGCAGCCCTCTAGCACTTTCCATGACATTTTTACAGTGATTTTAGTGCTCAAAAGTTCGGGTCCCCATTCACACTTCAATGTGGTTCGGGGTCAAGTTCGGGTCCCGAACTCAAACTTTTTTGTGAAGTCCCGAACATCCAGGTGTCCTCTCAACTCTAATTAAAATATAAGTAAAAAAAAAATCCAGATATAAAAAGTAGAATAAAAATTAAAAATGCAGTCGCCAACAGAAACCGTCACCATAGTCGCCCAGTTCAATTAAACCTGTACATGTTATATATCAAAACGATCATCACAAAATAGGGAACCCTTTGCAATAATTCATTTTTGTGTCAGTTTTATTATTTAATAAATAAAAAGCTATAATTAAAACTAATTACTTTTTAAATAAGAATTTGTGGTTTTTCTCCAAATTAAAACTAAAAAAAAAAAAACTATAAAAAACCATTCTAATAAAAAGGTCCTAAGTGTCCTAAGTATTGGTAGTCAAACAAATAAAAAAGTTAGGGTCACTAAACCACCATGTGCACAAAAAGTACGTATTGCATAGTAGATGACAGACCCTTAAATCAGCACTTTACTGCTTGCAATGAGGCAGTTGTCAAAGAGACTGAAATTACTTGTGGTGCTTTGTCAATCAATGCTTTCCTTCTGTAAAGGTCTACCTTACAGATGAGCAAACCACTCAAGATTCGATTTGGTTTTTTTTTCTTTTTCGCTCCCCCCTTCCTAAAGCTCTGGAACGCAATGACAACTAAAATAAATGATGTCTGAGTGATTCTGACATACATAGCTATGGGTAAATGCACGTTAAATGGCGTTAACATACAGCATGTTTAAAAGCACACCGTGGCATGTGTTATGCTTTTTCATATTCCAGAGCTTCCAAAAATTATATTTAAACACCAAGTGTTATGGGATAAAATAAATAAAAAAGTGGCTTCAGAGACCAAGCCTCTAAATGCCTGCCCATACGACACAAGTGTTGGTGTTGATTGTCAGAAGAAAAAGTGGCTTATTGAAAACAAGCCTAGAAAATGTTTCCCTTTTAATTGGGAGAAGCAGCAGTGCAGTCTAGATGTGCAAAGGGTATGGATATAGTGGCATGCGGCCGCAATACCAGCGGCAGCAGAAGCAGTATAGCATGGAAAATACAAGGCTGTCTATAGGTAGTAGTATAGTGGTGGCAGTAGGGGATTAGCAAGGAGGAGCAGCAGCCATGTTGGCAGTCAGGCAGCAGCAGTCTTACGGAAGATAATGGTTGGCAGGCCGTAGCAGTGGCATAATGGCAGTGGCATTATGGAGGCCATACAAAACATGATGGTAGGCAGATAGGAGCAGTAGCATGAAGGTGGTGGTGGCATGATAGAGGCAGCAGCAGCCTAACGGAAGATGATGGTTGGTAGGCTGAAGTAGTGGCATGATGGTGGCGGTGACATGATGGAGGCAGCATCAGCAATCATAAAGAACATGATAGTAGGCAGGTCACATCAATGGTATAAAGGCAGCAGTGGCATGGTGGAGGTGGCAGCAGTCGGACAAAACATGATGGTCGGCAGGACATAGCAGTGGCATGATGGTGGCAATGGCATGATGGAGGTGGCAGCAGTTGTACAGAAAATGATGGTCAGCAGGACACAGCAGTGGCATGCCAGCCTCAACAGCAGGAATGTAAAACTCATCCCAAATCCAGGCATTTAGATAAAAGAGATCTTTTGGACACTGGCGGTGGCATGATGGAGACAGCAGCCATACAGAATATGATGGAAGGCAGGTCACAGCAGTGGCATGATGTTAGCGGTGGTATGACAGAGGCGGCAGCAGCTTCACGGAACATGATAGTCGGCAGGCTGTAGCAATGGCATGATGGTGGCAGTGGCATGATGGAGGCAGCAACAGCAGCCATACAAAACATGATAGTAGGCAGGTCGTAGCATGGCATGATAGAGGCAGCTGTAGTACAGAACATGATGGCTGGAAGGTTGCAGAAGCGGCAAGATAGTGGCGGTGGCATGATGGAGGCAGCAGTCGTACAGAGCATGATGGTAGGCAGGTTGTAGCAGTGACATGATGATGGCAGTGGTATGACAGAAGCAGCAGCAGCCGTACAGAACATGATGGTAGGCAGCTTGCAGCAGTGGCATGATGGCAGCAGTGACATGATGGAGGCAGGCCGGCAGCAACAGTGACAAGATGGTGCACCGCTAGAAAGGCCATATTTATTCATCGGAATCAACAAGAGGAAGGTGAAACTTCTCCCAAATTAAGGCTTGGTTCATTTTGAAAAAAGTGATGTTTTGGACACTGGTGGAGGACAACTTCGTCCAATTGGTGACACCCCAAGGAGCTTTCTATGATGACACCGGAGGCTGGGCAAGAAAAAAGAGAGCGAGCTATGCCAGTTCGGGCCACTGTTCCAGTCTGCCTGCCTAGAAATGCATGGGGTCAGGGAAAATGGTATGCATCAGAGACTGTCCAGAGTGTAGGTAGGCCTGAACCTGGACCTTGAGGCGGGATCTGTTGGCTTGCTGACTGGCCTCAGCCTGGCGCGGCACATGGAAAAATTGCTCCATCATGTTGAGGAGACTGAAATGGCTGCTGCTGCAGCTACAACTGCTGCTTCTGCTGTTCGTGGTGGTGGGGGGTGACTCTATGGGAGATAGAGAGGGGCCTCCCATTCAGACATGCTGGCGACAGGCGTTTGGTTACCATAAGTTGCAGCAAGCTGCGTACACAGTGTTTCCTGGTAATAACGTAATTTGTCCTCCCTTTCTGGCTGAGGAAAACATTCCCCCATTTTGCCTTGAAGGCGAGGGTATAAATGCATTGCTATCCAATAAATATCAGACTGCTTGATGTTAATGACACACTTGAGACTGTGTAAGCAAGTGAACATACAGATCACTATTTTGACCAGTGTGCTCAAGGAGCCACTTCTTTTTGGCTCCACCCCACACTGAGAAGATTGGGTGTCCTGACCAGTGTCATTGTCATCATCATTCTGTTGTTCCTTCACCTCCGACTCCACTTTCTCCTCTTGCAGCGGCAGTTCCTTATCCTTGTCCTACTCCTTCTCCATGGCAGATTCCCTTTGTGTGTCCCCAACAGCTAGAGCAAGATGCATCAGCTGCTCTTCTTCCGCTGTGGTCCCCTGCTGCATGAGCATCAGCAGCTGTTCTAAAAGAATATGAGAGGGATGACATAATTCATGGTGCAGTTGTCCCTGCTGACGAACTTCGTGATGTCTTTAAAGGGCTTCAGAACCAGACAGGCATCTTGGTGAGCTGCCACTGCCTGACCTGGAAGCAATACATGCTCCCTGCTGCTGAAACTGACTGGTGCATAGCAAAAACATTCATGGCTTTCCACTGCTCGCACAGATGCTTGAGAATTGGCAATGCTGAATTCCAGTGAGTTGGCACATTGCAGATTAAGTGGTGAAGCAGCAAGCCATCCTGTCGCTGCAGGTCCAAGAGAGTGTTCCTCACCACGTAACAGTGGCTGATGTGCTTGGACAGTCTCCTAGACTTTGGCATTACCTGGCGCAAGCCAGTGTACTTATTTAGATTGCATTTAAGCACGTGTACCCTGCTCCTGTTGGTGATGGGCCAGCATCTATGGAGGAGGCAGAGGAGGTGGAGAAGTGCCTGGTGTGGGAGTCATGCCGACACAATTGTGGCAGGACAAAAGGACCTGGCCTCAGTGCTGCCTGACCAGAAAAAACATTGACCCAGCAAGACATGTACTGTACCTGCCTGTAAGAGCTGCTCCCGTTTCACACCGTGGCGTGAATCTTGCTGCACAGTGAGAATTGCAGGGAGCGGCCCATGTTCTCCACCAAAAGAGTATGAGGCAGGGATGGCTTTTTGGGAGAAATAGGAATCTTTGATCGATGCTGAGCACATGCCATTAGCTCCCTAAACACAGCAGAATTGACTAAATGGTACGGCAATAACTGCACCATCAGCAACTTGGCCAGGTGGAAATTAAGCTTGAGCACCATCGGATTGCTGGGCATATAGAATTGTTGCCTGTCCACAAATTCCATTATAGATGGCTGATGAAGAAGCAGAGGAGGAGGAGGAGTCTGAGTGGGAGAAATGGAAAGGGAAGAAGACGATGTGAAACACACCTTGCTGCCCATGGATGCAGTCTGGCTGTTGCAAAGGGGACAGGTAGAAGGAAGGAGCTCCTGCTGCGGTTGCTGGCTGCTACCTCTGTTTTACCACAGGATGGGGTAATGCTTCTTTGTGTGGTCCAATAGAGCTGTGGTGCCTATGTTTGTGTTTGCTTGCCTACGTCTTATTTTGCTCTTGCATAGTTTGCACAAGGCAATGCTTTTGTCTACCAGCAGTAAGGAGAAAAAAGGCCAGATTAGAGATACTCATGCAGCAGAGGTAGAGGCAGATGAGCTCGGCTAAGCTCTGGCAAATTTTGTTCCTAATCCACCGACAGCATCAGTGCCATCACCAAATACTGAAGCAGAGATGTCCCTGGCTGTTCTTTGGGAAAAATGTGGTCTCTGCTCTTTGTTGCTGCCGTCATAACCCTCCTCTTCTGATGTTGCCTCCTCCTCAGCAATATGATCATGCTTCCAGGTACTGTCCAGCACACAATCATTATCAAAAGTCCTCACCCTCCCTGCTTCTTCTAGCAGACTGTGGGATATCAAGGAACACTGTGACCCCTGGCTCCGTTGCATGGTGTCAGACTCTGAAATCACCTCCATGCCATCCTGCTGCGACAGAGAGGAGGCATGAGCCATCCAATGCACAATTTCATCCTCTTTCTTCTCAATAATATTGCTGTGAAGCCAGCAGGGACAACCGCAGCCTACTACTACTGCAGTGGCGGGGTTTGGGGTGGCTCGAACGCTACGCTAGGTCCTGGGACACCGTTGAGGTGTCACTATGTGTTGCTGCTCTCCGGAAGCAATAGTAAGGTGTGGTGCACCCCAATGGGAAATAAGTTCAGAGAGTCAGGGTCTGCAGTTAACCAGTGTGCTTCTTTAATGAAGGGATTCAGGTGCAAAAAGAAGAAGAAAGTTTTGATGTTGAGGAAAGGCCTGATCTAGCTATCCCTCTCACTCTCAGAAGACTGGCATCCTGGTCAAGGGCCCATGGTCTGTAGCTCATTAGTCCGGGTGGTTCCTTGGTCACAGGGCTGGTGACCCATGGACTGGCTCTGCATCCCCATCTCAGTGTCTTCTTCTGGCCACTCAGTAGTCTGGAAGAGTCTTCCCCTCCAAGCACTAATCCCTAACTGCAGAACCCTAGGGGTTCGGACTGCTCTCCTTATATACCAGTTTTAGCTAGACTGGAATCTTCTAGTGGGAGGGGTGGAGTGGAGAAGCTCAGCACAAACATATACATTGTAACACTTTCCATCTCTCATAGACTTACATTAGAGCTTCAATGATACTCAATGGCAATGACACAGCAGTTTTTCCAGACAAAAACAAGTTTCCAGACATAACAATATAGCTAAAACCAGAAATTCAAAAGGTCAGGCTGGCTGTCTTTTCCACGCCAAAACATGGGTTTCTTTCAACTCTATGAAGCAGTGGAAAATTACCAGTTTTAAAGTCCTAACAGTCTCTCAGTATTCATTAACCCTTTCCACTGAGCCTTGCAAATACAGTGATAATGAACAGGATATATATCACAACATACATATAAAATGCAATAACAGTAATAAACAGTATAAGTTCTTTCAAGAGAAATAAAGTTAGAAGTTTTAACTTTGCATAGTGGAAATAGACAAATGTCCAGGGCACTACACTACTACTACTTCTGTCTGGATAGCTGTTGCTGCTACATTCCACATTCAGGTTCAGAGTCTTTTGTTTGGAACTCTTCCATAAACCTGACATAGTTGGGCCTCTCAGATAATATTGTGTGCTACCCTGTGTATTGGTGTGGTAATCACTAGAGATAAGTGAATTGAAGCTAATGAAGTGAAATTCGATCCGAATTCAGGAATTTCAGGAATCATTTGATTTGCATTTTTTCCTAAAATGGCTGCTGCTTATGTTAGAATATAGTGCAAGGAACTCTGGGAATGAGGGCTCACCCACAATGCCATGCATGCAGCTAATCAGCAGCCAAACAGTCCTGTGATGTCACAGCCCTATAAATAGCCTCAGCCACCTTGGATTCAGCCATTTTCCAGTGTACTTAGTGCAGGGAGAGACGTTAGCAGGCGTTGGGGACTGTGCTAGGAACTAGTGATGATCGAGCATGCTCGGAACATGGCAACACTCGGCCGAGTACCGCATGTGCTTGAGCGCCATGCTCGAGTCTCCTCCCTGCACGTCCTTGTAAGGACTATTGTGTGTGACTGCAGCAATATATGTTGGTAGCGCAACCTGTGCTAAATTGCTCCTTTTCAGAGACCAAAAAGTCCTTTTAAGGACTATTGTGTATGACAGCAGCAATATATATTTTTATCGCTCCTGCACTAAATACCGTGTAATAGGCCACTGCGTAAAGTTATCCACGCCACATCTCCTGTGTAAAGTGTACGCATCCCAAAAATATCTGTGACATCCAGTGTACTTTTTCAATAGACGGTCTCCGCTGCGGACAGTGAGATTAGCTGTGCCACATCTCCTATGTAAAGTGTACGCATCCCAAAAATATCTGTGACATCCAGTGTACTTTTTCAATAGACGGTGTCCACTGCAGACAGTGAGATTAGCTGTGCCACATCTCCTATGTAAAGTGTGCGCATCCAAAAAATATCTGTGACGTCCAGTGTACTTTTTCAATAGACGGTGTCCGCTGCGGACAGTGAGATTAGCTGCGCCACATCTCCTGTGTAAAGTGTGCACATCCCTAAAATATCAGTGACATCCAGTGTACTTTTTCCATAGACGTTGTCCGCTTCTGACAGTGACGTTACCAGGGCCACATCTGCAGTGTAAAGTGTGCGCTTAAAAAATGTATCTGTGACATACAATGTAATTTTTCCATAGACGGTGTCCGCTTCTGACAGTGACCTTACCAGGGCCACATCTGCAGTGTAACGCGTGCGCTTCAAAAATGTATCTGTGACATACAATGTAATTTTTCTATAGACGGTGTCCACTTCTGACAGTTACCTTACCAGGGCCACATCTGCAGTATAACTTGTGCGCTTAAAAAATTTATTTGTGACATACAGTGTACTTTGTCAGCATTGAAACCATACTCCCCCCCGAACCCAAAGACTTTGGTTTCCAGGCAGCAGCTCGGCGGGTCATGTGAATAACGCCGTCGGATCGCCAGTCGTCATCGTTTATGGTCGTAACTACGACGGTATCTGATCATCTTCAAAACGCTGACTTTCATTTTTGATTAATGAAAACATTCTTGGCAAATGCTTAAGCTTTAGTTCGTCTTGCGCTGGTCCAAGAATTTCACCTCTAGCGCCGCAATATGGATGCCCCCGGCCGTCCCTTTTAATCACGGCCCCAGTTCCGAAAACAAACAAAATAGAACCGGAGTCCTATTCCATTATTCCTAGCTGAAGTATTCAGGCGACCCGGCCTGCTTTGAATACTGATTCCCCCTTACCTGTGGTCACCGTGGTTGAAGCTGAAAATAACATCGAAAGTTGATAGGGCAGACATCCGAATGAATCGTTGCCTTCACGAGGACATGCGATCAGCCCCAGGTTATCTAGAGTCACCAAAGCAGCAGCAGGCCCTCGCCCATAATGTCAGATCAGCAGGTGCTTGTTCCAAATGTTTTTGAGGGTCACCAGCAGGCCATCAATCAGAATTTTTCAAGGCTGTGTGTGATGCCCTCCTATATGTGTAACAAAGGGTGTATTGGAGTGCCGGTTTCTTGTAATTTTTGGCAGCCAATTCACTTAGTGCATAGGCTTTATGAGTGTAGGAGTCCCACTACCTGAACAATTGTACCATAATGTGAATGAGGCTCTCCTTTATGTGATATACAGGTTGTATCGGAGTGCCTCTTCCTTGCAATTTTTGGCAGCACTTGCACTTTATATACAAGTAAATATACAGGAAAGAATGTTTCCTAACAATTTTTCCTCTAAAAGATTTTATCTTCGGTTTTGTTTGTATTATTGTCAGTCTGTAAAGTGGCGTACTACTCGGACAGCATCGTTCCCAGCAGCAACCTGGGAGTCCAAAATGCATCCCGACATCCTCCCCATGCTGTTCCTGAACCATTTCAGTGGTGTTTCCATCAATTTCTGACCTTTTCCTATGAACCAGGCACCCTCCCCTTTTCAGAGCGGGGGGTGCCTGGTTTAATGCTAGGGTTCTCCCATTGACTTCCATTATACTTCGGTGCTCGGTAGAGCACCCGAGCATCCCGATGTGTTCGGCCAGAGTCCCAGAGCACCCAAGCACTATGGTGCTCGATCGACACTACTAGGAACAACTTGAAAACTTGTATTTTGATCAATAGAAGTTCAGGGAAAGAGCATTAGAAGTGTAGGGAAAGGATAGGGAGGAATTATTCCACAGTATTGAAGCAGAACAGGGCCCAATAGGGGTGTTTATAGCCTGGGTAAAATTGCCATTATACTGCTGCTCATTTTAGGTTTGCAATACCTCTGTAATTCCAATAAACCGTTCTTATTATTGGGGACTTATTAGCCCTTGTGCGGTGCAGTTATATATATGTTCTAAAGCCTTTATTTGTCATGTATTATTGGGGGGAAAAAAGAGGCTTATTAGCCGTTGGTGAAGTGAGAAAATTACAGCCCTTTTTGTTGTGTATTAGTGGCCAAAAGAAAATATTATTTGACGTTCACGGCCGAAGTTATAGGTTCTAAAGCCCCTTTTGGCTTGTATTAGTGGGGGGGGGGGGGCTTATTAGCCGTTGTGTGGCAAAGTGAGAAAATTACAGCCCTTTTTGGAGTGTATTAGTGGGGGAAAAAAAATATTGTTTGCCGCTCACGGCCGCAGTTATATGTTCTAAAGCCTTTTTTCGGCGTGTATTAGTGGGAAAAAAGAAAGCTTATTAGCCATTGTGTGGTGAAGTGGGAAAATTAAAGCCCTTTTAGGCGTGTATTAGTGGGGAAAAAAAAGTATTATTTGCTGTTCACAGGCCGAAGTTATAGGGTTTAAAGCTCCTTTTGGCTTGTATTAGTGGGGGGGGGGGAAGGGGCTTATTAGCTGTTGTGTGGCGAAGTGAGAAAATTACAGCCCTTTTTGGCGTGTATTAGTGGCAAAAAAAACATATTGTTTGCCGTTCACGGCCACAGTTATATGTTCTAAAGCCTTTTTTTGTTGTGTATTAGTGGGGGAAAAAGGGGATTATTAGCCGATGTGTGGTGAAGTGAGAAAATTACAACCCGTTTTGGCGTGTATTAGTGGCAAAAAAAAATATTATTTGCTGTTCACGGCCGCAGTTATGTTCTAAAGCTTTTTTTTGGTGTGAATTAGTGGGGAAAAAGAAAAAGTGCTTATTAGCCGTTGTGTGGTAAAGTGAGAAAATTAAAGCCCTTTTTGGCGTGTATTAGTGGGGGGGGGGGAATTTGGCTTATTAGCCGTTTGGTGGTGAAATGAGAAAATTACAGCCCTTTTTGGCGTGTATTTGTGGCAAAAAAAATATTATTTGCCGTTCACAGCAGCAGTTATGCACTCACCTAAAGAATTATTAGGAACACCTGTTCTATTTCTCATTAATGCAATTATCTAGTCAACCAATCACATGGCAGTTGCTTCAATGCATTTAGGGGGGTGGTCCTGGTCAAGACAATCTCCTGAACTCCAAACTGAATGTCAGAATGGGAAAGAAAGGTGATTTAAGCAATTTTGAGCATGGCATGGTTGTTGGTGCCAGACGGGCCGTTCTGAGTATTTCACAATCTGCTCAGTTACTGGGATTTTCACGCACAACCATTTCTAGGGTTTACAAAGAATGGTGTGAAAAGGGAAAAACATCCAGTATGCGGCAGTCCTGTGGGCAAAAATGCCTTGTGGATGCTAGAGGTCAGAGGAGAATGGGCCGACTGATTCAAGCTGATAGAAGAGCAACGTTGACTGAAATAACCACTCGTTACAACCGAGGTATGCAGCAAAGCATTTGTGAAGCCACAACACGCACAACCTTGAGGCGGATGGGCTACAACAGCAGAAGACCCCACCAGGTACCACTCATCTCCACTACAAATAGGAAAAAGAGGCTACAATTTGCACAAAATTGGACTGTTGAAGACTGGAAAAATGTTGCCTGGTCTGATGAGTCTTGATTTCTGTTGAGACATTCAAATGGTAGAGTCCGAATTTGGCGTAAACAGAATAAGAACATGTATCCATCATGCCTTGTTACCACTATGCAGGCTGGTGGTGGTGGTGTAATGGTGTGGGGGATGTTTTCTGTGCACACTTTAGGCCCCTTAGTGCCAATTGGGCATCGTTTAAATGCCACGGGCTACCTGAGCATTGTTTCTGACCATGTCCATCCCTTCATGACCACCATGTACCCATCCTCTGATGGCTACTTCCAGCAGGATAATGCACCATGTCACAAAGCTCGAATCATTTCAAATTGGTTTCTTGAACATGACAATGAGTTCACTGTACTAAAATGGCCCCCACAGTCACCAGATCTCAACCCAATAGAGCATCTTTGGGATGTGGTGGAACGGGAGCTTCATGCCCTGGATGTGCATCCCTCAAATCTCCATCAACTGCAAGATGCTATCCTATCAATATGGGCCAACATTTCTAAAGAATGCTATCAGCACCTTGTTGAATCAATGCCACGTAGAATTAAGGCAGTTCTGAAGGTGTTCCGTATTAGTATGGTGTTCCTAATAATTCTTTAGGTGAGTGTATGTTCTAAAGCCTTTTTTTTGGGCGTGCATTAGTGGGGGGGAAAAAGGGTACTATTAGCCATTGTGTGGTGAAGTGAGAAAATGACAGCCCTTTTTGGAGTGTATTAGTGGCAAAAAAAAAATATTTTGCTGTTCAGCAGTGCAGATATATGTTCTAAAGCCATTTTTGCGTGTATTAGTGGGGAAAAAGAAAAAGGCCATTGTGTGGTGTAGTGAGAAAATGAAAGCCCTTTTTGGCGTGTAATTATTTCTTTTTTATTTACTTATTTGATCTAACAGTATGTCAGAGAGAAGTGACAGGCCCTGCACAAGGGAAGGGCACAGGCCTAATTATTTCTGGCGCAGGCACAGGTCGCAGCAGAGTAAGGAGCATGGCAGCAGGGGTCACTTCGAGAGGCCTGAGCTCCCAGTGTCAGCTAGCGGTCGTGTCTTGACCATCAACCCAGCTGTTTTGGAATGGTTGACTCGATCTTCGACTTCGTTGCAAGTGATATCAGACACCCCCAGCCAAGAGCCGGTGGGTTTGTCAGATACAACCCTTAGTTGGCATGGCCCAGGAGCAGGCCCTGTGCCCTCCCCTGTCTTCAAGCTGCCTCTGTCCTTTTCTGTTACCCGCAGCCAGAGAGGTACTATATGCTGTGGGCTGCTCAACTCCACTATACAGAAAGGACAAGCTACTAGAGAACAGTAAGCAGTTACTGCCCAGCCAAGATCCGGATGAGACATCCACCGCTTCCTCTGGCAGGCGGGCAAGTAGTTATGAGGAGAGTGGCGTGGGAGCTGGTGTTGTGAGTGGTCAGGATCCTGGCTCAGAGACCATTGAGGAGGACATCAGTGATCTACTCGATGTGAGAAGAGAGTGGCAGCTGGCACGTGACGCAGCGGTGGAGCCAGCAAGTCGGTAGCGTGGCCGGGAGTCAGCAGGGTGGCAGCAGTGGGAGGTAGGGAGCCAATCGTGCCCGGGACAGAACATACGCTTCGCCCGGAAAGTAGTGGTGCAGGGGTTCACAAAGGCAGTAGCGGTAGCAGTCAGTCAGTGCGGAGTGTTGAGGGTAAAATTACCTACTCAGTGGTGTGGCAGTTTTTTGTTAAGCCGAGGGAGGTAAACATGGCCATTTCTTGAATCTGTGGGCAGAAGGTGAAGCGCGGCCAGGGTGACAAGGTTGGCACCATGGCCCTGCGTCAACATATGCAGCGTTACCATAAACTGGGAGAACCATAGCTCCAATGTGGTGGTCCAGCCTTTTGCAGCAACCACTGCATCACCCAGTGGCATGTACCCATTTTCAGGCAGTCATGGCTCCAACACCTCAGCTGAAGGAAACTGTCAGTCCTTCCCATCATCTGCTGGTCCTGATGCTCCTACTCCTAGTCAGTCATTCCATCAGCAATCTATCACCAAAGCGATAGCCAAGAGACAACAGTATGCGTGCACTCATCCAATGTCGCAGAAGCTGAACGTGCTCCTGGCCATGTTGCTGGTACTGCAGTCCCTCCCTTTCCAAGTGGTGGACTCTACACCTTTCATTGAACTGATGACTTGTGCCGAGGTGGAGAGTACCAAGCCGTCATTTTTCAAAAAAGGCAGTACCAGCCCTGAACACATATGTTGACTAGAAGGTGGGCCAGTCCTTGAGCCTGTCGGTGTCTGCCAAAGTGCACGGCAGCACCGACGTGTGGAGCTATAACTATGGATCAAGGACAATATATGTCCTTTACGGCCCACTGGGTAAATGTGGTTACTGCCCAGCCAAACCAGCAACTTGACCAGGTGACGCCGCTTCCGCCTCCACGTTCTCACGCCATTGGTCCTGCGACAATGTCCGCCTCTGCCTCCTCATCCTCCACCGTGTCCTCAGCCTCCACTGCAGGCACAACTCATAGTGCCTCGCCAGCATGCCGCATGTGTAGGGCATGGCGGTGTCACACTGTTCTACACCTAATTTGCCTGGGTGAATGGAGTAACACAAGGGAGGAGCATCTATGCGTCATTTATCAAGAAATCGAATCCTGGCTTTCTCCTCGACAACTCAAAATCGGAACCATGGTGACCGACAAGGGAAGAACATGGTGTCGGCGCTGCGTAAAGGAGGGCTGAGCCATGCACCCTGCATTTCACATGTGTTCAATCTGGTTATAAAGCGGTTCCCGAAGTCCTCCGCCCATCTGCAAGGCATCCTGAAAATGGCCAGGCAACTTTGCATGCACTTCAGCCACTCATACACTGAAAAGCACACCCTCCTTGAGCTGCAGAGGCAGAATGGTGTCCCCCAAAATAGGCTGATATGCGACGTTTCTACCTGTTGGAATTCCGCACTCCATATGTTGGACCGATCATATGAAAAGAGAAAGGCCATACACGACTTCTTGATGATACAGGCGGACAGAGGTACTCCCCTGTGTAACTTTGATGTTAGCCAGTGGCAGCTCATGTGTGACACCTGCCGTTTGCTCATGCCCTTTGAGGAGGCCACTTTATTTGTCAGTCGCCAGGACTACGGGATGAACAACGTCTTTCCACTGATTCATATCCTGGAAAAGATGCTGGTAAATCTGGCTGGTCAGGGGACTGGAGACGTGGCACCTACATCTCAAGGCCACATAAGCCCTGTGGGAGCTGAACTGGATCAGGAGGAGGACATTGGAGCACAAGCAATGTGTAGCAAAATGGGTGGTTTTTCTGCACAGGTGACAGGAGCAGGAGCAGCAAGAGGAAGATGAGGCAGTATGCAGTGAAGATGGAGGCAGGGAGTCCCTCTCAGTCACTTGCAAAAATGGGCTGATGTATGCTCACTTGCTTGCGTAGTGATAGCCGAATTGTCAGCATTCGGCAGACTGATTACTACTGGCTCTCCACCATGTTAAACCCTCGCTAATGGTCCAAAATAGGGGCCTTTTTTTTCACCCACTGAGAGGGAGGACAAACTGAACTACTATAGATACATTATCAGGATTCAAACCCAGTAATTCTTCAGTGCCTGGCTGCAGCTCTCTCTGCTGAGCCACCTTCACTCCTGATTTGTTACCTTGTCGGATCTCTTGTACTAGATACATTGCTTCCCAGTTCCTTGCTGAACTCTGAACTCCTGGTTCTTCCCATGTACTTCCTTTAAAAGCCATGTTGTTGCTCTGTTTCATTGCCAGATTATTGTGCTCTCTGCCAATATCTTGCTCCTCGCTGCTTCCTGTGAAATCGACGTTATCATCCGTGTACCAACCCATGGCTTGTATTATCCTACTACGCTTGCTCGTGCTCCTTCACTTCTGACATCCTCGGCTATTGACCCACGCTTGTCCTGACTTCCATCTGCTTGTGCATTGCTGCTTAGAGCTACTGGACTCTGAGCCTGAACCTAGATCGTTACATACATCCTATGTAGTCAGTTGGCCGCTGCCTACCTGTGCCATTGTCCATCCTCTCACAGGACTGACCGAGGGGGCCCTCTGCATTCACGTTCCGCTGCCATGGCTGCTGGGGGGTGGTGGCAGGAGCAGTACCAGCTCCATCAGCAGCAGCCTGGGTCTAGAGTTGCTGATGAGCAGCTTTCTTCACCCGCATAGTGAAGAAACTACTCACCACCAGCAGCTAGACATAAAGCAGAACGTGAACCAGCAGGTGGTGGCATACTTGGAGTGCTCCCTGCCAGTCGTCATTGAAGATCCGCTGTACTACTGGGCAGCCAAACTGTTTGTGGCCACAACTGTCCAAGTTTGCCCTGGAAAATCTGTCCTGACCGGCCAGTGTGGTTTGTAGTTTAGCGGGGGCCATAGTAACCCCAAGGAGAACTCGCCTGTTCATCCAAAATGTGGAGAGACTGACCTTTGTCAAGATGAATCAGGCATGGATTAGTGTTGAGTGCGAATATTCGTATTGCAAATTTTTATTGTGAATATTACCACTTCGAGAATTCGCGAATATTTTGAATGTAACGCTACATATTCGTAATCGCGAATATTCTATTTTTTTTCACCAGCAAACATGATCCCTCCCTGCTTCTAGCTTATGGGCCAATGAGAAGGCTGCAATATCTTTGTCAGAGCTTAGCAACATCCCTAGCAACCAATAGGAAAGGTGCCTACCCCTTACTATATAAGAACCTCCCCAGCAGCTGTTTTTTGCAGTTGTGAGAGAGAGAGAGGAGTTTTCTGTGTCAGACTCATTACATTAGATAGCTCATATATATTATATAATACAGATAGTTAGTGTGTGGGAGATACTCAGTGCAGCTTAGTTAGTAAATAGTGTAGCTGATAGGTTCAAGTGCTGGGTGTTAGGGACATTATATAGTTAGTTAGTTAGTTAGTTAGTTATCTCAAATATATAATACCATAACATAACCAATAGAATCTACCAGAATAAACAGAACATTGTAGCCGCTAAGGCAAACAAATTACAAAGGGACAGACTAGACAAACAACAAGGGAATTATAGACCCAAACAACAACATAGAAACAGCACACACCAAAACCCCACAGGCCCTATTCTAACCGAACATATCACAGATAATACTATATATGACCACAGACCAAAACCAAACTATGACCATAGAAGAAACAGCAATCAGGATGTCAGAACACGTTCCTTTACCAATCAAACATACAAGAGACCTTCAATAAGGATATCACAAAACCACTAGTCAAAACTAGCGTCACGACAAATAATACCATAAAGCGCCAAGATCCCAGACAAACACATATTCCAAAAATACCTCCTCAACAAATACATAAAACACCTATCGCTGTAGCACAAAAATGCAGAGAAGCCCATACCCCTCACTCTGAAAACACCAACAATTTGCCAATAAATGAACAATATACAATGCTCCCAATCACTACACCAAAAAAAGAGTACACAAACAACAAAGGATATATTAGAATCATCACACATATATAGTCCACAAACGACATACAACATAGAAAACAGCCCATACTGCTCTACCAAGAAAAAAGACTTAGACACGTCAACAGATGAATTTTTAGAAAGATTCAGAGTCTTGAAATCCAAGTATCTAGATTACAAAAGGAAAAATGGAACGAATAGAGACCAAGACATAGCTACATCTTCGCCACTAATAATACTTAGTCCCACAAAGAACACAGATCAGACGAAAATTAACACATCTGATAGTAATAATAGTAATATTAACATGTCCATTCTAACAACTCATCAAACTTCCATCCTAGTAGATCAGATAGATAGTATACCTCTAATTACCATAGACAACACTGCGGCAGGCACATCAGCCCTGGTTCCTTTTTTAGATCGTGCAAAACCCCCACAACACTCAAAAAACCCCAACAAAACAGTCACCCCACAGATAACGGAATTCTTCAAGCCCACCCCCGGGAAGAGAAAATTCGAACCAGAGGGTGCAGGGGAGGACAACACCATAAAAATAAAACTTGTATAAAAAACAGAAAAAGAAATAACAGTGATCATATACCAACAGTAAAAATCTTCAACCTTTCATCATACCAAACCACGAAACAGGAAGATAACCTTCTGCAAAAAGGATTGTCCTTCTGCCCACTCCACAATATTGACCCCTTCCAACTGTATTTGGATATGCAAAAATTTAGAAAAAACCTGACCATTAAAAGATTTTTCGAACACGAAAACAGTAAGAAAACAGACAATACGATATGTGCAGATGGAGAAGAGATAGAAATATACAAACATCAGCAAGTACACCCAAAATCCAGTTTCTTCCCAGTACATAGAGAAGGACACTTCATACCCACCTTCTTTGACCTAATAGCAACAGACCTGAAAAAAATCCCCCCAAAAAATGAACAAAAAAGACCCGTCACCAGTGGAAATCTAACACACTGTGAAGTATGCGCTATGAAAACTCTAAAAAAACAATGAGAGTATAATCATACGGCCGGCAGATAAGGGAGGGGGTATAGTGATTCAAAACATAGAGGACTATGAAGCAGAATCCCAAAATATCCTGAGCAACACTGAGTACTATCGTGTAATACAAGACAACCCCCTCCCAGATATAACCAAACGGTTAAAAAATCTAGTAAAACATGCGCATGAACAACAGTATATAAATATAAAATAAAAAAACTTTCTCGTCCCGAAAGCCCCGTCTAATCCATATTTTTACCATTTACCAAAAATACACAAAAACTCTGAAAAACCACCAGGAAGGCCAATAGTGTCAAACACAAATTCAACCACTAGCAATATATCACATTATCTGGACCTATTTCTCCAACCGTATGTCCGCAATCTAACAAGCTACTTACATGACTCCAGACAGCTAATCCAAGAAATCGATAAAATAATGTGGAAAGACACATACGCTTTACTGACTATGGACGTAACGGCACTATACTCAAATATCCAACATGAGTTAGGCATCAAGTGCGTAGAAACAACCCTGAAAAATGACACCACCCTAAAACTACCACAAATCCAATTTCTTTTAGAGAGCTTACGTTTTGTCCTGGAAAATAATTTTTTCATTTACAACAACACCACATACCACCAATGCCGGGGTACCGCGATGGGCACGAAAGTAGCACCGTCCTTCGCAAACATCTTCATGGGCCAGTTCGAGGATACACATATCTACGGGAATACAGAGAAATTCAAACATATTGTGTATTATAAAAGATATATTGATGATATTTTTATCATTTAGGAAGGGGACGAACAGTCTGCATTAAGCTTCTGTGATGACCTAAACAAGACAAGCTGGGGAATATCCTTCACCCCTAACTATAACAAATACACAATAGACTTCCTAGACATCTCCATCACTACTAAAAACAATACCCTTATAACTAAAACATATTTCAAACAAGTAGATACCAACAGCTACATACATTACAAAAGCTTCCACCATAAAAAATGGCTTCATAACATTCCCTACAGCCAATACAAGCGGATAAGACAAAACTGCACAGAGGACACCGATTTCATGCAACAAGCCAAAATTATCCAGAAAAGATTTACCGACAAAGGCTACCCCAAAGAAATAATAAAAAATGCCTATCAAAAGAGCAAAAAAACAACACAAATAGAGTGCCTAACAAATACCAGAAAAAAAATACAAGAACAGAAAAATACCCCAAACATCTAAATTTGACTACACAGTACAACACCTCAAATAAAGCCATTCAAGACATTCTGACCAAACACTGGCACATCTTAAAAAGTGACCCCTACCTTGAAAAATACCTCCCAAAATAAACGCTGTCATTTACAGAAGAGCACCGACTATAAAAAATACTCTAGCCCCAAACAAAGGGAAAAAGAATATAAAAATCCCAAAAGAAACTAAAAAAGAGCCAGCAGGCAGCTTCAAATGTGGAACAAAACGTTGCCTCTGCTGTAACATAATCGTACACAACAGTAAAAATTTGAGTTCAACAAAAAATGGCGCCACTTTCCCTATAAAACATCACTTAAACTGCAAGAGCAGCTATGTAATATACCTTATAGAATGTATATGCAGACTTCAGTATTTGGGGGGGGGGGGGACAACACAAGAACTACATTGTAGAGTTAACCAACACAGACACAACATACAAAAACTATGCCCAAAACACAGCATCTCACGTCACTGCGCCACAACACCAGAAAAAAAAAAACATACTCTAAAAATTACACCCATAGTCTACATCCCAGACAACCCCTACAATAGATTTAGCAGCCTCCAGAGAAGAGAGGTGTACTGGATCTACCAACTAGACACCCTGACGCCATACGGGCTTAACGAGATAAGTGAGACCATCCTGTAACCCCCAACACAAGCGTTGACTATGGAAAAAAAAAGAATCACGGGTCCACACAATAACAAAAAAACTAAACCAGCAACAAAAACATAACCACGCTATATGGATAGAGAGGAATATACACCTATACAAAAAGAGAGATACCATTATATGTATTTTTCATCCATATGCGTATACATGTAGACCACCAGGGACCTTTGTCTACAATTCAGCAACCCCTACCCCTCTATGTAGGTGTATGTGTGTGTATATATGTATATATGCATATACCCATATACCTGTAGGTGTATATATGTGCATGTGTGTGTGTGTATGTATATATATATATATATATATATATATATATCCCCATTTTTTTAACCAATTATTTATTTATTTATTAATTCAATCTATTTATCCATCTATTTATTTTCCTATTTATTTATTTATTTATTTATTTATTTATTTATTATCACTCCATCAATCCATCTATTTATTGATTACCCAGGCCGGTAAAACACACATTCCTCTATTTAAAACTTGCACCTCCAGTCTCGATCTGACTTATGGCATGCGACATTTGAGTACACACAACCCCCCAAAAAAAACGTGCTGCATGACAGAAGTATCACTTGACTACACGAAGACATCGCATACCCAGAATAATAAGATCTATCGCAAAAACATAACCCCTCTCTTGAAAAAACTGTCATCCAGAGACCTGCCAAATAGGGGACAACCCCTGTGAGCCATTGCATCACACAAGTTCGCCCCACCCAAACCAGCGATAGGACAGACCTAACACGTCAGCCAAGCAACGCCCCCGATAGTATCTAGATACCTCAACGAAAGACCGGCCCACTGACATAAGCGATGGGCCTGGCCTGTCACATCATCCAAATACTGTCCAATAAGGGATAACCTTGCGAGCAATTGAAAGACCGGCCCACCTAAACCAGCGATAGGTTGGACCCAACGCGTCAGCCGAGCACCGCCCCTGATATTGAACCAGCCCATCTACATCACCGAGGGGCCGGCCCTACTACGTCACCCTAGTACCGTCCCAGAGACGTCATACAGATGCCGGACCAATCGGTGAAATCACCACCCACGGCACACCAGGAGGAGGAGCCATAAGACAATAGCACAGCCCACAAGGCAAAACGATTGGCCATCTAACTCTGGGGGAGTGTCAGGTATCCTAGCGACCGGACAAACCCTCACGCCCCAGCCTCCTCCCCACCCATGTGACCCGCACACTTTGTGCTCAAACTGAGCACATAAAAGAACTGAAGACACTGTGTTTTAAATGTATTATTATTAATTTTTATTGTCCTGATGAAGGGGGATGTCCTGCCCCCGAAACGCGTAGACCTACTTTAATAAAAAGATTACCTTTATTGGTACCTTTTGAGTAATAAGTTCTTACTGCACCAGCGCCACCGAGAATGGTCTGATTTTTCTTCACCTCTCTGCACATACTTTATCCTGATAACCACAACCACAGACCAGGGGCAGCAGACGCAGTCTTCTTTTCTCCCGTAAACTGGACGGGTAATCATCTAGAAAAACGATTCGGAGGCGTTGTGACCATTCACAAGCCCGTCTGGTAAGCATAATCAGTGTTTTTGTGCCTATACCTAGTGCTGTAAGGTTCTACACAAGAGGCGCTGCCTCCTCTCTTCACTCTTTTCCCTTTTAAATATACAGTCAGGTCCATAAATATTGGGACATCGACACAATTCTAACATTTTTGGCTCTATACACCACCACAATGGATTTGAAATGAAACAAACAAGATGTGCTTTAACTGCAGACTGTCAGCTTTAATTTTAGGGTATTTACATCCAAATCAGGTGAACGGTGTAGGAATTACAACAGTTTGCATATGTGCCTCCCACTTGTTAAGGAACCAAAAGTAATGGGACAGAATAATAATCATAAATCTAACTTTCACTTTTTAATACTTGGTTGCAAATCCTTTGCAGTCAATTACAGCCTGAAGTCTGGAACGCATAGACATCACCAGATGCTGGGTTTCATCCCTGGTGATGCTCTGCCAGGCCTCTACTGCGGCTGTCTTCAGTTCCTGCTTGTTCCTGGGGCATTTTCCCTTCAGTTTTGTCTTCAGCAAGTGAAATGCATGCTCAATCGGATTCAGGTCAAGTGATTGACTTGGCCATTGCATAATATTCTACCTTTTTCCCTTAAAAAACTCTTTGGTTGCTTTTGCAGTATGCTTTGGGTAAAGCGCCATCCAATGAGTTCTAAAGCATTTGGCTGAATATGAGCAGATAATATTACCCGAAACACTTCAGAATTCATCCTGCTGCTTTTGTCAGCAGTCACATCATCAATAAATACAAGAGAACCATTTCCATCGGCAGCCATACATGCCCACACCATGACACTACCACCACCATGCTTCACTGATGAGGTGGTATGATTAGGATCATGAGCAGTTCCTTTCCTTCTCCATACTCTTCTCTTCCCATCACTCTGGTACAAGTTGATCTTGGTCTCATCTGTCCATAGGATGTTGTTCCAGAACTGTGAAGGCTTTTTTAGATGTCGTTTGGCAAACTCTAATCTGGCCTTCCTGGTTTTGAGGCTCACCAATGGTTTACATCTTGTTGTGAACCCTCTGTATTCACTCTGGTGAAGTCTTCTCTTGATTGCTGACTTTGACACACATACACCTACCTCCTGAAGAGTGTTCCTGATCTGGCTAACTGTTGTGGTTAGGTGTTGTGTAGATTGTATTATTTTCCCTTATAACATGTTTTCTTCACCAGGGAAAGAATTCTTCTGTCATCCACCACAGTTGTTTTCCGTGGTCTTCCAGGTCTTTTGGTGTTGCTGAGCTCACCGGTGCTTTCCTTCTTTTTAAGAATGTTCCAAACAGTTGTTTTGGCCACGCCTAATTTTTTTGCTCTCTCTCTGATGGGTTTGTTGTGTTTTTTTTTAGCCTAATGATGGCTTGCTTCACTGATAGTGACAGCTCTTTGGATCTCATCTTGAGAGCTGACATAAACAGATTCCAAATGCAAATAGCACACTTTAAATAAACTCTGGACCTTTTATATGCTCATTTTAATTGGGATAATGAGGGGATAACACACACCTGGCCATGGAACAGCTGAGAAGTCAGTTGTCCCATTACTTTTGGTCCATTAACAAGTAGGAGGCACATATGCAAACAGTTGTAATTCTTACACCGTTCACCTGATTTGGATGTAAATACCCTCAAATTAAAGCTGACAGTCTGTAGTTAAAGCACATCTTGTTCATTTCATTTCAAATCCATTGTGGTGGTGTATAGAGCCAAAAATGTTACAATTGTGTCGATGTCCCAATATTTATGGACCTGACTGTATAATACAGATAGTTAGTTAGGGGGAGATACTCAGTGTAGCTTAGTGAATATTGTAGCTGATAGGTTCAAGTGCAGGATGTTAGGAACATTACAGTTGCAAGAAAAAGTATGTGAACCCTTTGGAATGATATGGATTTCTGCCCAAATTGGTCATAAAATGTGATCTGATCTTCATCTAAGTGACAAAAAATAGACAATCACAGTCTGCTTAAACTAATAACACACAAGGAATTAAATGTTACCATGTTTTTATTGAACACACCATGTAAACATTCACAGTGCAGGTGGAAAAAGTATGTGAACCCCTAGACTAATGCCATCTCCAAGAGCTAATTGGAGTGAGGTGTCAGACAACTGGAGTCCAATCAATGAGATGAGATTGGAGGTGTTGGTTACAGCTGCCCTGCCCTATAAAAAAAAACACACACAAATTCTGGGTTTGCTTTTCACAAGAAGCATTGCCTGATGTGAATGATGCTTCACACAAAAGAGCTCTCAGAAGAACTACGGTTAAGAATTGTTGACTTGCATAAAGCTTAGAAGAGTTATAAAAGTATCTCCAAAACCCTTGCTGTTCATCAGTCCACGGTAAGACAAATTGTCTATAAATGGAGAAAGCTCAGCACTGCTGCTACTCTCCCTAGGAGTGGCCGTCCTGTAAAGATGACTGCAAGAGCACAGCGCAGACTGCTCAATGAGGTGAAGAAGAACCCTAGAGTTTCAGCTAAAGACTTACAAAAGTGTCTGGCATATGCTAACATCCCTGTTAGCAAATCTACAATACGAAAAACACTAAACAAGAATGGATTTCATAGTAGGATACCACAGAGGAAGCCACTGCTGTCCAAAAAAAACATTGCTGCACGTTTACATTTTGCACAAGAGCACCTGGATGTTCCACAGCAGTATTGGCAAAATATTCTGTGGACAGATGACACCAAAGTTGAGTTGTTTGGAAGAAACACACAACACTATGTGTGGAGAAAAAGAGGCACAGCACACCAACATCAAAACCTCATCCCAACTGTGAAGTATCGTGGTGGGGGCATCATGGTTTGGGGCTGCTTTGCTGCATCAGGGCCTGAACGGATTGCTATCATCGAAGGAAAAATGAATTCCCAAGTTTATCAAGATATTTTCTAGGAGAACTTAAGGCCATCTGTCCACCAGCTGAAGCTCAACAGAAGATGGGTGTTGAAACAGGACAACGACCCAAAGCATAGAAGTAAATCAACAACAGAATGGCTAAAACAGAAGAAAATACGCCTTCTGGAGTGGCCCAGTCAGAGTCCTGACCTCAACATTATTGAGATGCTGTGGCATGACCTCAAGAAAGCGATTCACACCAGACATCCCAAGAATATTGCTGAACTGAAACAGTTCTGTAAAGAGGAATGGTCAAGAATTACTCCTGACCGTTGTGCAACTACAGGAAATGTTTGGTTGGAGTTATTGCTGCCAAAGGAGGTTCAACCAGTTATTAAATCCAAGGGTTCACATACTTTTTCCACCTGCACTGTGAATGTTTACATGGTGTGTTCAATAAAAACATGGTAACATTTAATTCTTTGTGTGTTATTAGTTTAAGCAGACTGTGATTGTCTATTGTTGTGACTTAGATGAAGATCAGATCACATTTTATGACTAATTTGTGCAGAAATCCATATCATTCCAAAGGGTTCACATACTTTTTCTTGCCACTGTATATAGTTAGTTAGCTCAAATAGATAATACAGATAGTTAGTTGGGGGGAAATAGTCAGTGTAGGTTAGTTAGTGAGTGTAGCTGATAAAAAGTCCTTTCCTTGCTGTTTTAGTGCCATTGTCTTAGGGCTCTTTCACACTTGCGTTCTTGTCTTCCGGCATAGAGTTCCGTCGTCGGGGCTCTATGCCGGAAGAATCCTGATCAGGATTATCCTAATGCATTCTGAATGGAGAGAAATCCGTTCAGGATGCATCAGGATGTCTTCAGTTCCGGAACGGAACGTTTTTTGGCCGGAGAAAATACCACAGCATGCTGCGCTTTTTGCTCCGGCCAAAAATCCGGAACACTTGCCGCAAGGCCGGATCCGGAA
The DNA here is from genome assembly GCF_905171765.1 of Bufo bufo. Lineage (NCBI taxonomy): Eukaryota > Metazoa > Chordata > Amphibia > Anura > Bufonidae > Bufo > Bufo bufo. The sequence goes on from NC_053392.1 coordinate 318,548,153, forward strand.
TTAATGCCCATTGAAAGGCATTGATCCGGATCTGGCCTTAAGCTAAAAGTTGTTTCGGCGCATTGCCGGACCCGACATTTAGCTTTTTCTGAATGGTTACCATGGCTGCCGGGACGCTAAAGTCCTGGCAGCCATGGTAAAGTGTAGTGTACTTTCCTTCCGTGCGGCTCCCCGGGCGCTCCAGAGTGACGTCAGGGCGCCCCAAGCGCATGGATCATGTGATCGCATGGATCACGTCATCCATGCGCATGGGGCGCTCTGACGTCATTCTGGAGCGCCCCGGGAGCCGCACGGACTGTAAGTATACCGCTTCCCCGCTCCCCGCTCCTACTATGGCAACCAGGACTTTAATAGCGTCCTGGGTGCCATAGTAACACTGAAAGCATTTGGAAGACGGTTCCGTCTTCAAATGCTTTCAGTACACTTATGTTTTTCCGGATCCGGCGTGTAATTCCGGCAAGTGGAGTACACGCCGGATCCGGACAACGCAAGTGTGAAAGAGGCCTTAGTGTTTTGTGTGCTAGGATTATTGTCATTGTCGTTCATCTGTTAGAAAAAATAAATAAATAAAATAGTCGTTTGCTTGGTGTTTTAGTGTCATTATCTTAGGGTTTTGTGTGCTAGGGAGGTATTATTGTCATCGTCGTTAGTCTGTGAAAAAAACAAGACAAAAAAAGTATTTTGTTTGGTGTTTTAGTGTTATTGTTTTAGACCTCTTTCACAAGGGCGTTGTGGATTGGAGCAGGATGTGTTCAGGGAAAATGGTGCGATTTTGGCAATAAAACAAGTCAGTTTTCACTGCGATTGCATTCCATGTTTGCGTTTTTTCCACGCGGGTGCAAAACATTGTAATGCGTTTTGCACGCGCGTGAAAAAAATCGGCATGTTTGGTACCCAGACCCGAACCTGGACTTCTTCACAGAAGTTCGGGTTTGGGTTAGGTGTTGTGTAGATTGTATTATTTTTCCTTATAACATGGTTATAAGGGAAAATAATAGCATTCTGAATACAGAATGCATAGTACAAAATGGCTGGAGGGGTTAAAAAAAAATGTAATCACCTTAATCCACTTGTTTGCGCAGCTGGCATCTCTTTTGTCTTCTTCTTTGAGGAATAGGACCTTTGATGACGTCACTACGCTCATCACATGGTCCGTCACATGATCAATCGCCATGGTAATGGTTAATGTGACGGACCATGTGGTGAGCATAGTGACGTCATCAAAGGTCCTATTCCTCAAAGAAGAAGACAGAAGAGATCCCAGCTGCGCGAACAATTGGATAAGTGAGTTAATTTAATTTTTTATTTTTTGTAACCCCTCGAGCCCTATTGTAACCATGTTATAAGGGAAAATAATAAATATCGGGTCCCCATCCCGATCGTCTCCTAGCAACCGTGCGTGAAAATCGCACTGCATCCGCACTTGCTTGCGGATGCTTGCGATTTTCACGCAGCCCCATTCACTTCTATGGGGCCTGCATTGCGTGAAAAAGCTGAATATAGAACATGCTGCGATTTTCACACAACGCACAAGTGATGCGTGAAAATCACCGCTTGTGTGCACAGCCCCATAGAAATGAATGGGTCCGGAATTCAGTGCGGGTGCAATGCATTCACGTCACGCACTGCACCCGTGTAGAATACTCGCTCGTGTCAAAAAGGCCTTAGGGTTTCATGTGCTAGGGAGGGTTTATCGTCATCATCATTCGTCTGTGAAAAAAAAAGAAGTCTTTTGCTGTCTGGTTTTCTGTCATTGTCTTAGGCCCTTTTCACATGGGCGAGTATTCCACGTGGGTGCAATGCGTTTGGTGAACATATTGCACCTGCACTGAATCCTGACCCATTCATTTTTAAATGAGGCTGTGTACATGAGCGATGTTTTTCACGCATCACTTGTGTGTTCCGTGAAAATCGCAGTTCTATATTCTGCGTTTTTTACTCAACGCAAGCACCATAGAAATGAATGGGGCTGCGTGGAAATCGCATCGCATCCGCAAGCAAGTGCGGATGTGGTGAAATTTTGACGCATGGTTGGTAAGGAGACGAGGGAAAATAATAGCATTCTTTAATACAGAATGCAAAGTCCAATGTCAATTGAGGGTTAAAAAATAATAAAAACATTACTCACCTCATCCATTTGATCACGCAGCCGGGATCCTCTTATTTATTCTTTTTGAAGGACCTTCTATCTACATTCAGCAGGACCTGCGCTGACGTCACCGTGCTCACCACGTGGTGAGTGTGATGACGTCAGCAGAGGTCCTTTTGCAGGTCCTTCAAGAAGAACAAAGAAGAGGTGCGATTTTTCACGCATGGTTGCTAAGGAGACGAGTGATGAGTTACTCAGGACCCCATTTACTTTATTATTTTCCATTATAACATGGCTATAAGGGAAAATAATAGCATTCTTCAATACAGAGTACTGTTTGGCATCGCTGCGCATTTGCGCCTCACGCTGTGCGAGCTGTCCGTTCCGGTAGTGCTTTGTTGGCACGTACGGCCATTTTACAGGAAGTGGCTGTGCACTCCACAGCATGGGATGCTGGAGCGCACGGGCGGAAGGGGCAGGGTCTTTTCACAGGCCTCAACAATTGAGGTAAATTTGGCGGTCTCCATATGACAATTTTACTGTTGGCCAGTTAGATTACAGGCCCCCAAAATTATGCATTCCACCGTACATAAAATATCAACTGATTATGTGGCTGGAGGTATATTAGACGGTCAATGGATATCAATTTTACTGCAGGCTAGTGAAGTACAGGCCCCAAAAATTATTCATTCACCATACAGAAAATAACAATTGATAATGTGGATGGAGGTACATTTGGCGGTCACCGAATAACAATTTTACTGTTGGCCAGCTAGATTACAGGCCCCAAAAATTATGCATTCAACGTACATAAAAGATCAACTGATTATGTTGCCGGAGGTATATTAGACGGTCAATGGATATCAATTTTACTGCAGGCCAGTGGAGTACAGGCCCCAAAAATTATTCATTCACCATACAGAAAATAACAATTGATAATGTGGATGGAGGTACATTTGGCGGTCACCGAATAACAATTTTACTGTTGGCCAGCTAGATTACAGGCCCCAAAAATTATGCATTCAACGTACATAAAAGATCAACTGATTATGTTGCCGGAGGTATATTAGACGGTCAATGGATATCAATTTTACTGCAGGCCAGTGGAGTGCAGGCCCCAAAAATTATTCATTCACCGTACAGAAAAGAACAATTTATAATGTGGAAGGAGATTGCGTTCCCGTGAGTATCGATGCATGGGTTCGCTGAGTGAGCCATGCTCAGGTGAAACCAAGGGAGGCAATAATCCTTTGGAGGGTAACCCCCTGGACACACGGTTGTTAATCATCCCTTTATGGAACGGTCATCACGTGGGTGTCCCTCCACCTGAGAAGGAGGCTTCTAGCGCTTACTGTTTGGAGATGGAAGGTATGTGAGAAGCGGGTGTGGACATAATCATCTATTTAACCTATGGTTATCTGGTTCTCTGGTTGTGGGTTTGTTTTGGGCGGACTGACAAGGTAACCAGCAAATCAAGAGGCGCAATGTGTAGCCTACGCCCATAGTATTCCCTTTTTAAATCAAGCCTTTTCCCAGGCACAATGGAGCTATCATCTGGCCCCAGGAACCCTCTTTTGGTCACACATCCGGCAGACTGTGAGTGTGTATCTGCATTTTTCCCACACCGAGCAGAGTGGTATGTAATTACCTATAGGAGACGACACCAGTTGCTGTGCTGCAGGTAATATCTTCTCTTGCATTAGCCTTCAGTATCGAGTTATTGTACTTTTGTACACTGTTGTTGTTTACTGGTAACTATTAGCCAGACTTTTTTGGTTTTCTGGCACTAATACTGCTGGTTGATCCTGTATCGTCTGACTCTGTATTTTAGAAGTGTCTGTTTGGACCTGTGGTTCTAGCTGCCCATGTATCATTGTGCTGGCATTTTTTTATTATTATTATTTTTCTATATCAATGTGATTGCGCTCTCTATATATTGACCCATACAATTTTAAGTCCCCTGATAAACCTTCCTTCTACCTGGAGGGGAAAACGCGTTGGGTTCTGTGACATATGGGATCTACGTTATATAATAGGGTCTATTTAAGAACAGATTAGTCCTAGGCACACGGACAGAGTGCATCTACCATCAGGGTGTATCTCTGGGCTGAGCAGATTGTGGAGGGTAAGAATAGGGACAGATTTCTCCCTAACCCAGTATCCTACTGTCTCAGTTTCCTACCGCATAGAATTAACCGTTGATAGCTTCTTTACACAATAGGATGGTTGATCCGGGCTTCATATTTTAATAATTATCATAATAAAAGTTATATTTTAGGATATTGCCCTCAGTGATATATACAGTGGACTACAGGCCCCAAAAATTATTCATTCACCGTACAGAAAAGAACAATTGATAATGTGGAAGGAGGTACATTAGGCGGTCACCGTATAACAATTTTACTGTTGGCCAGTTAGATTACAGGCCCCAAAAATTATGCATTCAACGTACATAAATGATCAAGTGATTATGTTGCTGGAGGTATATTAGACGGTCAATGGATATTAATTTTACTGCAGGCCAGTACAAATAGATGTCAAATACATATGTTTAAAGAACAAAAAATATGAAATTGGATTAAAAACATGGCTAACGAAATCCCCCCTCTTGAAAAAAAACCATATGATAATAGTTGAAATTCGATAACACGTGGTCGTCTCAGGTGTTGAATTCCTCCGAGGTCCCAAACATTAGGCATTCACCGGACAAAAAAGGCCTTTTATGCCACTGTATTTACCTAAGACAGGGACCATTATTTGTTCTGGGTGGTGGCGAATATTTGTGGGCTGTCAAGAATTCCTCTGAGATCCATGCCTCATTCATTTTTAGAAATGTGAGGTAGTCCACACTTTGGTGAGCTAGGCGAGTGTGCTTATTGGTCACGATCCCCCCTGCTGTGCTGAACGTCCTTTTGGACAGGACACTCTATGAGGGGCAAGCCAAGAGTTCCATGGCAAATTGTGCCAGCTCATGCCACAGGTCAAGCCTGCACAACCAGTAGTCAAGGGGTTCCTCACTTCTCAGAGCTTCCACATCGACTGTTAACCCGATGTAGTTGGACACCTATCGGTCTAGGCTTTCCCTGAGGCTGTATCCGGAGGGTGGCTGTCGATGGGTTGGCTGCAAGTAGAGATGGCCTTGTGGTTCACCAGGTGGTCGTTTTGCGGTGAACTTTGCTCGTTTGGGATTTGCAGAACAAGCGAACATATGGCGATATTCGCACGTGCCGAACTTTGACTCATGACGCATCCATCAGGTGGGACAGGACAGCCAATTGAGACATTTCAGCACATGGACACAACCCCTACCCTATAAATAAACCCGATCTGGCAGCCTTTTTACATTCAGTCTTTTGCCAGTGTAGGGAGAGGTTGCTGTGTGGAGAAGGGACAGACTGTTAGAGAGTATGGAGACACCAAATGCTAGCTAATGGGGCCACAAAAGTCCTTTTAATGACTGGTATAGGTGTGCTATCGATGGGTGTGATATACTTATAATATACTTTCTAACATAGAAAGTATATTATAGTGCATTTGTATTGTCCAGCAGTTGTGTGCGGTTCTGCTGAGATTCCCCAGCTATACAGAGGGACAAACGCTATTGGTATACCAGTTGCCCCCCCCAAAAACTGAATGATGCAGGGGTGTGATATACCTATAATATAATTTCCATATAGTACATTTGTAATTTGCAGGAGTTGTGTGCGGTTCTGCTGAAATACCCCAGCTATACAGAGGGACAAATAATTGCAACTGGTGTGATAAAACTTTTGCCCCACAAAAAAACTGATTGAGGCAGGGGTGTGATATACCTAGAATATACTTTCCATATAGTGTATTTGTTATTTGCAGGAGTTGTGTGCGGTTCTGCTGAGATACCCCAGCTATATAGAGGGACAAACGCTATTGGAAAAAATAATTACAACTGGTGTGATATACCAGTTGCCCCCAAAAGAAACTGATTATGGGGTTTGATATACCTGCTTATAGCAAATAATCATTAAGCGGTTCTGTAAACCCGCTTTCACAAATACTGCTCTTCTATAGGGATGGCAGAAGAGGCCGGCTATTCCACAGAGGTGGTAGGTGTTGGGCAGGTGCACCAGGCCGGAGCCTAAGTGGGAGGTTGGAGAAAGTGCGTGCGATTACGTCAAAGGATGCACCAGAGTTGGTTGAGTGGCGCACTCAGCCTTCCGCTTCTGCACACTCCTCATCCTCTGTATCTGCACCCCCTCACTCTCTGCTGTGTGCACCCCCAAAGACACCACCACCACCATAGCCCCTGCACTCGAGTCAAAGGAATTATTTTCCCATCAATTCCCAGACCTCACCGATGCGCAGCCATTCTTGGCATCGGATCAGGAAGAGGGGGTAGCAACGGCCGCCACCCATCGGTTTGACGACAGTACCCAGATCAGCCCAAGGAGGGTGGTCCCCACTGTTGCTGCCTACTCCGAGATCTCTAATGTCAGTGGTGTTGAAGGTGACGATGATGACGTGTCGATGAACGTTAAGTGGATGCCCACAAGAGAGAGTAGGGGAGTTCAGAGGGAGAGACGGAGCAGCAGATAGGGAGAAAAAGGAGGAGAAGCAGGCAGAACTTACAGTGCACAGGAGGCAAAAAGCAGACTGCTAATTTATCTGGTACGAGCCATCCACCATGCAAGGTCACATCTGGCGCTCCCAGGACGCCGGCACATTGCTCCACAGTGTGGGCTTTTTTTAACGTGTCCGCTGCTGACAATACTGTTGCCATCTGCATCCTGTGCTGTCAATACATAAGTCGTGGCAAGCCCAACACTCACCTAGGGACGACCGCCTTAAGATGGCACTGGCCTCCCATCACCGAGCCCAGCGGGAGCAACACTGTCAGAACCCACAAAGCCACACTCCTGGTGCTCCACATCCTGCCTCTTCTCCTTCTCCTCTCTCCTCCCATTTGTCCTCCACTCCACCTTCCAACGTGCCATCATCACATTCATCTGGCACAAGGCAGGCTTCCGTGGCCAAAATGTTCGAGCGTAAAAAAAATTATGATGCCGGATAATCGTCTTGCCCAACGGCTGACCGCTGGCTTGTTGGAACTGCTAGCCTGCCAACTACTGCCATATAAACTGGCGGACTCGGAGGCCTTTAGAAAATTTGTGGCCATTGGCACACCGCAATGGAAGGTCCCCGAAAGGAAATATTTCTCCCAGAAGGGCATCCTGGAGCTATATGGCCACGATCAGCGGCAAGTGAATGTATCTCTGGCACACAGTGTTGGTGCCAAGATACATCTGACCACAGACACGTGGTCTAGCAAACACAGGCAGGGAAGGTACATAACTTTTACTGCCCACTGGGTGAACCTTCTGACAGCCGTCAAGCATGCAACCCGTGGCACCCGTGTGGATTTGGTGTTACAGCCACGGATTGCATGCAGGCCTTCCTCTTCTTCTCCTCCTCCTACTCCATCCTCCGTCTCCTCGGTTGACTCCTTCTTTTCCACTGCTACCGCCTCTTCTGCTGCACCCCCCCAAGCTCCCTAGAACCTATTTGACGTGCCAGGTGATACGTTGCCATGCTGTGCTGCGGCTGTTGTGCTTGGAAGCCAAGAGCCACACCGGTCCTGCACTGCTTTCCGCTCTGCGGTCACAGGCCGATCAGTGGCTAACCCCGCTCAATTTGACAGTTGGTAAAGTGGTGTGCGGCAATGGTGCCAATCTGCTGAGCATTCTGAAACAGTGCAAAATTACACGCGTGCCGTGCATGGCACACGTCCTGCGCTTAGTTGTGCAGCGATTCGTTGCCAAATACCCCAATGTCCAGGATGTCTTGCGGCAGGCCAGGAAAATCTCTGGCCATTTTAGAAGATCTTACATGGCCATTGCTCGCTTTGCTGACGTTCAGCGGTGACACCACCTGCCCGTCAGATGTCTGATTTGTGATTGCCCGACGCAATGAAAATTTACGTTGCATATGCTTGATAGGCTGCCCCAGCAGCAACGTGCCGTTAATGACTACCTGTACGAACTCTGCAGCAGGACAGTTTCTGGGAGCTTGTTTTTTTTTAACCGCGCCAGTGTCTGCTCATGCGCGTGCATGCAGACTTCTGCGGCCATTTGATGAGATCACCAAACTGGTCAGTCACAACCAGGGTGCCATCAGTGACATTGTTCCTTACGCCTTCTTCCTGGAGCGTGCATTGCGTTGTGTCATTGATCAAGCTGTCGAGGAACAGGAGCAGGAAGATGAGGAAGTTGCAATGCTGAATGAATTCCCAGGGGGTCTACTCTATCTGAGACAATTCAGCAGGAGTCTGAAGAGGAGTCAGAGGAGGATGGTGGGAGGATGCTGGGAGGAGGAGGAGCAAGAAGAGTAGGATGTGAGGGGGACTTTAAACTTTTCGGGCATCCCTGGTGTTGTCCGTGACTGGGGGAAAGAGGCCGAGGACTACATTCTCCTGGGCAATGAGCAGTAGTGTTGAGCGAGCATGCTCAACCGAACTGCTGCTAGGCTCGAGCATCGCTATTCTCGGCAAATCTGAGTGCTCGGCCAAATAATTTGGGTGCTTGAAAACAATTTAATAAAATGGAAGTCAATGGGAGAACCCCAGGCACACCCTGAAGAGGGTGTCTGGTTCATAAAAAAAGGTTGGAAACCCTATCAAAATGGTTTGACAACAGCATTAAGATGATAGCTGGATGCGTCTTAGACTCCTATTATGTACGACGTACAATAGACAACCACACAAAGGCTATATACCAAAAGCCAGGTATGTGCAAGCCATCAATCTGTCCATGAGACAGATAACAGCCAGCATACCTTACAATGGCAGCCTTGTGCACTATGAGACATTCCAAACCAGCTCTCATCTGAGTGAGAACCAGTAAACCTCAAAGTTATTTTGCATCTGTTGGATGGCTTGGGTGGACCTGCACAACTAGATCAATATCATTAGGGTGACAAAAAGTTTTCTGATTGTCTTAGCATAATATTCAATAACCTTTCTATACAGTTTTGTCATGTAAAAACTCCTTTGCATAAACATAGGCATTTTCAACCACAGCAAAACAATTAGCGGTACCAATCCTACCGCGCCTGCAAGAAGAGGGCGGTTTGAACATGTGTTGGTCACTTTGGATATGAGATCATTCTTGCAGCCAACCTATCGACAGACGCCCTCTGGATCCAGCCTCAGGGAACGCCTAGACCGACAGGTGTCCTAATACATTGGGTTAATGGCCGATGTGGACGCTCTGAGAAGCGAGGAACCACTGGACTACAGGCTGTGCAGGCTTGACCTGTGGCCAGAGTTGGCACAATTTTCCATTGAACATTTGGCTTGCCCCTTGTCGAGTGTCCTGTCCAAAAGGACGTTCAGCGCAGCAGGGGGTATTGTGACCGATAAGCGCACTCGACTAGTTCATGACAGTGTGGACTACGTCACATTTCTAAAAAAGAATGAGGCATGTGACGACCACGTGTAAATGAATTTCCTCATGCTAGCCCACACATATCCGCCTACTCCAGTGGCATACAGTAAAATTCTTATACAGTGACCGCCTAATGTACCTCCAGCCACATAATCACAAGTTATTTTCTGTCAGGTGAATGGCTAATTTTTAGGGCCTATACTAGCCTACATGAAATTTTTTTGCCAGTGACCGCCTAATGTACCTCCAGCCACATAATCACAAGTTCTGTGTGGGCTGGCACAAAACTAATGCAGTTCTGCTTCATCTTTGTAGACTTGACATAGAAAATCAGATCCTGTAGGTTCAAGAAAAACGTACAGTAATCAGATCCTATACAAAGCAGATGTCTGGAGGGGTATAAGATTTCAGGGCTTCCAGGGAGAAATGGGGTTGATAGATTCTACCAGGATGGACCACATGTATATATCTAACTACCCCATCTCTCCCTGGAAGCCCTGCATTCTTCTCCCCCTCCAGACATCTGCATTGTATAGGACTGGATTACTGTACGTTTTTCATGAATCTAAAGGATATGATTTTCTATGTCAAATCCACAAAGATGAAGCAGTGCTGCATTCGTTTTGTGAGGTAAGTTTACCGGCAGTTCTATGTAACGCAAGAACAATGTTGCCTTCAAAACAGACTGCAAACTCCGCTCTGCTGGATGACAGTGTAGGTGTTCCCGGTGCCTGTCAGCCCCTTCCTGGTGAAGTCTGGCCTGGGCTGTGTGACACTACCCCCTGTGTGTAGCCAAGCCTCGCAGCTAAAGGCTTATTCAGCAGCCTGATCTGCTTTCAATAATCCACTGGAGGCAGCCGCCGAGGACCCCGCCAGCAGCCGGGGACCATGACTGAGTCATCAATGAGGGGAACTGATCCCAGGAGCAGAGCCAGGGACACTTCCAGACCCGGGCCGAGGCAAGCTGGTTTCTCACTGGCTTATGTGTTCAGACGGGCAGAGGACGGCTGGGTGCTGCCGATGGCCGGAGCCCAGCGTGTGTGAGGTGCTGATCATGTATGGGTGGGGTGAGTGGCGGTACCCATGCCTCCTCACAGACAAAAGGAGGATGAGAGAGCTGCTGCTAAACCCCACCAGCCCTGCTGCCTTCTGGATTGGAGGAATCAGCACACGGTGCGGCAGGCGTTGTTACCATAGTGTTCTTCTCCAGAATCGATATGCCCGATATGTAAACTGAGATCCGACCGGTGCGTGTGAAGCTAATGTTGTCCTAATTTATTGTGGGCTTTGCAAACTTAAAATACCTTTGGAAAAAAATATTGTCAAAGGAAAATATTGCATTTTGTATGCATGGGAGCATATTCCTGCTCTAGACAAAGAACCTGCTGCTGTCAGAGGTGTCTAAGTTTATTTTTGGTGCTGCCCTGGTCTGGTGGGGGCCCATTCCTGGGAACACATTCCTGCTGCAAACAAAGAATCTGCTGCTGTCTGTTCCTGCTGAGTTAGGCCAAGCTATGTGTAGGCCTTAGACTCGACCATTTCAATGTATATGCTGCTGTTTGCTGCTGCTCTTTGTCCTGATCATGCTGAGTTATGTGTAGGCCTTATACTTCACCATTAGGCCTCTTTCACACGGGCGTCATATTTTTGGCCCGGATAAGAGGCGGGTGTGTTGCGGGAAAATGCACGATTTTTCCACGCGAGTGCAAAACATTGTAATGCGTTTTGCACTCGCGTGAGAAAAATCACGCATGTTTGGTACCCAAACCCGAACTTCTTCACAGAAGTTCGGGCTTGGGATCGGTGTTCTGTAGATTGTATTATTTTCCCTTATAACATGGTTATAAGGGAAAATAATAGCATTCTGAATACAGAATGCTAAGTAAAATAGGGCTGGAGGGGTTAAAAAAAAATTAAAAATAATTAAACTCACCTTAATCCACTTGTTCGCGCAGCCGGCATCTCTTCTGTCTTCATCTGTGCTGTGAGCAATAGGACCTTTGATGACGTCACTACGCTTATCACATGATCCATCACCATGGTGATGCATCATGTGAGGGACCATGTGATGAACGCAGTGAGGTCATCAAAGGTCCTATTGCTCACAGCACAGATGAAGACAGAAGAGATGCCGGCTGCGCGAACAAGTGGATTAAGGTGAGTTTAATTTTTTTATTTTAACCCCTCCAGCCCTATTTTAATTAGAATTCTGTATTCAGAATGCTATTATTTTACCTTATAACCATGTTATAAGGGGAAATAATAATGATCGGGTCCCCATCCCGATCATCACCTAGCAACGGTGCGTGAAAATCGCACCACATCCGCACTTGCTTGCGGATGCTTGAGATTTTCACACAACCCCATTCATTTCTATGGGGCCTGTGTTAGGTGAAAAACGCACAAAGAGGAGCATGCTGCGATTTTCACACAACGTACAAGTGATGCGTGAAAATCACCGCTCGTGTAAACAGCCCCATAGAATGGAATGGGTCCGGATTCAGTGCGGGTGCAATGCGTTCACCTCCCGCATTGCACCCGCGTGTAATACTCACCCGTGTGAAAGGGGCCTTACCTTTACCTGCTGCTGCTGTCTGTCCTGAGCTTAATGAATTATATGTCGGTCTTATACTACAGCATTACCATTTACCTGCTGCTGCTGTCTGTCCTGATCCTGCTAAGTTAGGCCCAGCTATGTCTATGCCTTATAGTATAGCGTTACCATTTACCTGCAGCTGTCTGTCCTGCCCCTGTTGAGTTTGATTGAGCTTTGTGTGGGCCTTATACTACAGCGTTACCATTTAACTGCTGCTGTCTGTCCTGCTCCTGCTGAGTTTGGTCGAGCTATGTGTAGGCCTTATACTACAGCGTTACCATTTACCTGCTGCTGTCTGTCCTGCTCCTCCTGAGTTTGATCGAACTATGTGCAGGCCTTATACTATACCTTTAACAATTACCTGCTGCTGCTGTCTGTCCGGATCTTGCTGAGGACAACCAGCATGGACCACTTATTCGCCCTAGGACTTTATCAACTATTGAGTATTAGAATTCTCTTAAATTGGTGTGGATGCTTCATTTTTGTGCATGTGCTCTGCTCATCATATATTGTCAATATTTATATATATATATATATATATATATACACTCACCTAAAGAATTATTAGGAACACCTGTTCTATTTCTCATTAATGTAATTATCTAGTCAACCAATCACATGGCAGTTGCTTCAATGCATTTAGGGGTGTGGTCCTGGTCAAGACAATCTCCTGAACTCCAAACTGAATGTCAGAATGGGAAAGAAAGGTGATTTAAGCAATTTTGAACGTGGCATGGTTGTTGGTGCCAGACGGGCCGGTCTGAGTATTTCACAATCTGCTCAGTTACTGGGATTTTCATGCACAACCATTTCTAGGGTTTACAAAGAATGGTGTGAAAAGGGAAAAACATCCAGTATGCGGCAGTCCTGTGGGCAAAAATGCCTTGTGGATGCTAGAGGTCAGAGGAGAATGGGCCGACTGATTCAAGCTGATAGAAGAGCAACGTTGACTGAAATAACCACTCGTTACAACCGAGGTATGCAGCAAAGCATTTGTGAAGCCACAACACACACAACCTTGAGGTGGATGGGCTACAACAGCAGAAGACCCCACCGGGTACCACTCATCTCCACTACAAATAGGAAAAAGAGGCTACAATTTGCACGAGCTCACCAAAATTGGACTGTTGAAGACTGGAAAAATATTGCCTGGTCTGATGAGTCTCGATTTCTGTTGAGACATTCAAATGGTAGAGTCCGAATTTGGCGTAAACAGAATGAGAACATGTATCTATCCTCTGATGGCTACTTCCAGCAGGATAATGCACCATGTCACAAAGCTCAAATCATTTCAAATTGTTTTCTTGAACATGACAATGAGTTCACTGTACTAAAATGGCCCCCACAGTCACCAGATCTCAACCCAATAGAGCATCTTTGGGATGTGGTGGAACGGGAGCTTCATGCCCTGGATGTGCATCCTTCAAATCTCCATCAACTGCAAGATGCTATCCTATCAATATGGGCCAACATTTCTAAAGAATGCTATCAGCACCTTGTTGAATCAATGCCACGTAGAATTAAGGCAGTTCTGAAGGCAAAAGGGGGTCCAACACCGTAATAGTATGGTGTTCCTAATAATTCTTTAGGTGAGTGTATATATATATATATATATATATATATATACAGTCCTGATCAAAAGTTTAAGACCACTTGAAAAATGGCAAAAAATCATATTTAGCATGGCTGGATCTTAACAAGGTTCCAAGTAGAGCTTCAACATGCAACAAGAAGAAATGGGAGTGAGACAAAACATTTTTTGAGCATTCAATTTAATGAAAACAATGAATAAACTGAAACAGGCTGTTTTTCAGTCGATCAAAAGTTTAGGACCACACCTCTAAAACAAACCTAAACCCCCCCAAAACAGAAATCCAACTTCCAAACATGAACTCAGTAATGAGTAGCTCCGACGTTATTGTTTATCACTTCAAAAATTTATTTCGGCATTCTTGATGCAAGCGTTTCCATGAGGTGAGTGGGAACATTTCTCCAAGTGGTGAAGACGGCCGCACGAAGGCCATCTAGTGTCTGGAACTGTTGTCCATTTTTGTAAACTTCCCTTGCCATCCATCCCCAAAGGTTCTCAATTGGATTTAGATCAGGGGAACACGCAGGATGGGCCAAAAGAGTGATGTTATTCTCCTTGAAGAAGTCCCTTGTCCTGCGGGCTTTGTGTACTGTAGCGTTGTCCTGTTGAAAAACCCAGTCGTTACCACACAGACAAGGGCCCTCAGTCATGAGGAATGCTCTCTGCAACATCTGGACATAGCCAGCGGAAGTTTGACGCCCCTGCACTTCCTGAAGCTCCATTGTTCCACTAAAGGAAAAAGCACCCCAGACCATTATGGCGCCCCCTCCACTGTGGCCATGGGCGTATGAAGCGGGCGGGACAGGGGGGGGCGGATCTCCCCCAGGAAATAATGCAGGGGGGACAGGTATGGTCAATTCCCCCCCAGCGGCAGCGGGGCAATGTGTGCGGCGGCGGAGGGGCAGGCACTGAGATGAGCACTTCCATTGTGGAAGCGAAGCGCTCATCTCTATAGTGATCTGTTTGTATCGCCGTCCTCAGGACAGCGATACAAACAGAAGGCTGCGGAGGAGCAGGGCAGGGAGGTGTGTCCCTTTCCTGTTCCTGTGATAGGCTGCCGGCACTACTAGGCCGGAAGCCTATCAGAGGCCGGCGTAGGCGGCGCGACGACGTCATCGCGCCGCCTGAGCCGTACAGCGCTGGAGTCGAGACACAGTGACAGGCCGGAAGAGGCCTGCATCGCAGCGCTCCAAAGAGGTAAGTATAAGTGTTAATTTAAAATATATATATATATACAATACTTTTTGTTTTACTGGCACATGATTGGGGGGGGGGGGCTATTACTGGCACATGATTGGGGGGCTATTACTGGCACTTGATTGGGGGGCTATTACTGGCACTTGATTGGGGGGGCTATTACTGGCACTTGATTGGGGGGGGGCTATTACTGGCACATGATTGGGGGGGCTATTACTGGCACATGATTGGGGGGGCTATTACTGGCACATGATTGGGGGGGCTATTACTGGCACATGATTGGGGGGGACTATTACTGGCACATGATTGGGGGGGCTATTACTGGCACTTTGATTGGGGGGGCTATTACTGGCACTTGATTGGGGGGCTATTACTGGCACATGATTGGGAGGGGTATTACTGGCACTTTATTGGGGGGCTATTACTGGCACATGATTGGGGGGCTATTACTGGCACATGATTGGGGGGCTATTACTGGCACATGATTGGGGGGGCTATTACTGGCACATGATTGGGGGCTATTACTGGCACATGATTAGGGGGGCTATTACTGGCACATGATTGGGGGGGCTATTACTGGCACATGATTGGGGGGGCTGTTATTACTGGCACATGATTGGGGGCTGTTATTACTGGCACATGATTGGGGGGCTGTTATTACTGGCTGATGAGAGGCACTGGGGGGCTGATGAGAGGCACTGGGGCTCTTATCTGAGGTCTGATTGGGGGTCATTCATATTGGGGTCTGAGCTGAGGTGTGATCTGAGGTCTTATTAACATTGGGGATCTTATTGGGGCTGTTAGCTGAGGTCTGATTAACATTGGGGGTCTGATTGTTGGTCTGACCTGAGGTGTAATGAAAAATATTTTTTTCTTATTGTGCCCACTTCCAGCCCGGAGCCCAGCTGGCCAAAGCACTGATCCGGAGCAGCTTGGAGAAAAAGGCCTCACAGTCTCCCACACTCCTTCTGCCCGGCCAAGCCAGCCAGCACCCCTGAGGCCAAGCCAGCCAGCACCCCTGAGGCCAAGCCAGCCAGCACCCCTGAGGCCAAGCCAGCCAGCACCCCTGAGGCCAAGCCAGCCAGCACCCCTGAGGGCAAGCCAGCCAGCACCCCTGAGTCTTCAGAACTGTAAGTGTGGGGAGGTGTTCACACACACACACACACACACTTAAAATTTAATGATATAAACAACTCGCAGTTTACTGAATAAGAATATACCCGGCGAGCAAAAATGCTGTCCCCCCAGATTTTTGGGGGTTCCTACACCCATGACTGTGGCGCGTAGAAAACATCTCAGGTGGGATCTGCTTGTCATGTCAATAATGTTGGAAACTATCAGGACCATCAAGGTTAAATTTTTTCTCATCAGAGAATAAAACTTTCTTCCACCTTTGAATGTCTCATGTTGCAAAGTCCAAACGAGCAGTTCTGTGGCGTTCAAGGAGACGAGGTCTTTGAAGACGTTTTTGTATTTTAAGCCCTTCAGTCTCAGATGCCGTCTGATGGTTATGGGGCTGCAGTCAGCACCAGTAAGGGCCTTAATTTGGGTCGAGGATCGTCCAGTGTCTTGACGAACAGCTAATTGGATCCTCCGGCTCAGTGCTGATGAAATTTTTTTGGGTCTTGCACTTGACTTTTTTGTTCCATAACCCTCAGGATCATTTAAGAAATTCCAAATGACTGTCTTACTGCGTCTCACCTCAGCAGCGATGGCGCGCTGTGAGAGACCCTGCTTATGCAGTTCAACAACCCGACCACGTTCAAAAAGGGAGAGTTTTTTTGCCTTTGCCATCACAACGTGTGACTACCTGACAGAAAATGACAATGAATCCACATTTTTGCACAGATTTGGCCTTTTAAAGGCATGGGGTCCTAAAATTTGGATCAGCTGAAAAACAGCCTGTTTCAGTTTAATTGTTATTTTCAATTAATTGAATGCTCAAAAAATGCTTTGTCTCACTCTCATTTCTTCTTGTTGCATGTTGAAGCTCTACTTGGAACCTTGTTAAGATCCAACAATGTAAAATATGATTTTTGCCATTTTTCAAGTGGTCTTTTTTGCTGGTGGAGCCTTTTCTTATTTGATAATAGTAAATAAAAAATAGTTTGAATAAAATACAATCATGTGGTGTTACGCTTCGTTCTCCCCAAAAAGTATTTTTTACTTTATTTAATTTTATATGTAATAATTTTGCTTTACTTGGCTTTTGGACGGCCCTGGTGTGGTTCTTACTAAGACTAGGTGGAGACCGCATGTGGGCTTCCCTTGTCAAAATGCCTTGTGCAGTTAACATTGTACAGGACTGATTGAGGAACCTAATTACATTTTATTATTTTCTTGTTTGTTTTAATCAGGATTTAGGTTTGAACATGGTGTTGTCTGTCATCCTGAACTTTCATGTTGACCTCTCTACATGGTTGGGTGTGACTGGTGTTATACTCATCTGTGTGTGTCATGCCCTGCTCAGGCTATGTGCGGAGGTCTGCCAGATTAGCAGCACGTGTGTAGCCTTTTGTTTTGTTTTGGAGTTGAGCTATATCTGCCTCCCTTCAGGTGCACTGGGTGGGATTGTTGGTTTGAGTTTAAATTACACCCACTCCCAGTGTCCTGTGCGGGTTATAGCTTCTGTCTGGCTCTGTGAAAGGAAGGAAGGAAGGATTTGCTGTTCCTGCTCAGAAAAGATAAGTTGGTTTTTGTTTTCTTGTAGTTGGCTGTCTAGGCTGTTAGAGAGACGCCTGCCCCCTCCAGGTTCTGAGGGAGCAGGCTGCCTCTATCCCCCTTTCACCATCTTAGGGATTTTAGGGAATTTTCAGCCGAGGCACGAGGACACGTTATTCCCACCTTCAGGGTCTAAACGTGGGCATAGAAGTATAGGGAGAGCTGGTAGGGATTTGTCAGGTGACCTTGATCCCCAGCTTCTCGCCTAGACATTTGTTTGTTTATTTTCTGTTTATCTGGTATCCTGTCCGCCGTGACATTATAACCAGCCAATACTTTGACTGCCATTGCTCAGTGGTTTTGAGCTGGAGTCAATTGATGCACTAGTTGATCGCATGCAGGGATTATCACTAGAGGTTGCGGATCTGCGTAATTCGGTCACACGGTGTCAGAATGCTCTGGCATCAGGTGCAATAGGAGGAAGTCAAATTTATGGGGAGCCTAAAGTCGCTCTCCCTGATAGATTTGCAGGGGGTGTGGATGACTTTATCCGCTTTAACCACCTCAGCCCCCAGTGCTTAAACACCCTGAAAGACCAGGCCACTTTTTACACTTCTGCACTACACTACTTTCACCGTTTATTGCTCGGTCATGCAACTTACCACCCAAATGAATTTTACCTCCTTTTCTTCTCACTAATAGAGCTTTCATTTGGTGGTATTTCATTGCTGCTGACATTTTTACTTTTTTTGTTATTAATCGAAATTTAACGATTTTTTTGCAAAAAAATGACATTTTTCACTTTCAGTTGTAAAATTTTGCAAAAAAAACGAGATCCATATAGAAATTTTGCTCTAAATTTATAGTTCTACATGTCTTTGATAAAAAAAAAATGTTTGGGTAAAAAAAAAATGGTTTGGGTAAAAGTTATAGCGTTTACAAACTATGGTACAAAAATGTGAATTTCCGCTTTTTGAAGCCGCTCTGACTTTCTGAGCACCTGTCATGTTTCCTGAGGTTCTACAATGCCCAGACAGTACAAACACCCCACAAATGACCCCATTTCTGAAAGTACACACCCTAAGGTATTCGCTGATGGGCATAGTGAGTTCATAGAACTTTTTATTTTTTGTCACAAGTTAGCGGAAAATGATGATTTTTTTTTTTTTTTTTTTTTTTCTTACAAAGTCTCATATTCCACTAACTTGTGACAAAAAATAAAAAGTTCTATGAACTCACTATGCCCATCAGCGAATACCTTGGGGTCTCTTCTTTCCAAAATGGGGTCACTTGTGGGGTAGTTATACTGCCCTGGCATTCTAGGGGCCCAAATGTGTGGTAAGGAGTTTGAAATCAAATTCTGTAAAAAATGACCTGTGAAATCCGAAAGGTGCTCTTTGGAATATGGGCCCCTTTGCCCACCTAGGCTGCAAAAAAGTGTCACACATCTGGTATCTCCGTACTCAGGAGAAGGTGGGGAATGTGTTTTGGGGTGTCATTTTATATATACCCATGCTGGGTGAGAGAAATATCTTGGCAAAAGACAACTTTTCCCATTTTTTTATACAAAGTTGTCATTTGACCAAGATATTTATCTCACCCAGTATGGGTATATGTAAAAAGACACCCCAAAACACATTCCTCAACTTCTCCTGAGTACGGGGATACCAGATGTGTGACGCTTTTTTGCAGCCTAGGTGGGCAAAGGGGCCCATATTCCAAAGAGCACCTTTCGGATTTCACTCCTCATTTTTTCCTGAATTTGATTTCAAACTCCTTACCACACATTTGGGCCCCTAGAATACCAGGGCAGTATAACTACCCCACAAGTGACCCCATTTTGGAAAGAAGACACCCCAAGGTATTCCGTGAGGGGCATGGCGAGTTCCTAGAATTTTTTATTTTTTGTCACAAGTTAGTGGAAAATGATGATTTTTTTTTTTTTTTTTTTTTTTTCATACAAAGTCTCATATTCCACAAACTTGTGACAAAAAATAAAAACTTCCATGAACTCACTATGCCCATCAGCGAATACCTTGGGGTCTCTTCTTTCCAAAATGGGGTCACTTGTGGGGTAGTTATACTGCCCTGGCATTCTAGGGGCCCAAATGTGTGGTAAGTAGGTAAATGACCTGTGAAATCCGAAAGGTGCTCTTTGGAATGTGGGCCCCTTTGCCCCCCTAGGCTGCAAAAAAGTGTCACACATCTGGTATCTCCGTACTCAGGAGAAGTTGAGGAATGTGTTTTGGGGTGTCTTTTTACATATACCCATGCTGGGTGAGATAAATATCTTGGTCAAATGCCAACTTTGTATAAAAAAATGGGAAAAGTTGTCTTTTGCCAAGATATTTCTCTCACCCAGCATGGGTATATGTAAAATGACACCCCAAAACACATTCCCCAACTTCTCCCGATTACGGAGATACCAGATGTGTGACACTTTTTTGCAGCCTAGGTGGGCAAAGGGGCCCATATTCAAAAGAGCACCTTTCGGATTTCAAAGGTCATTTTTTACAGAATTTGATTTCAAACTCCTTACCACACATTTGGGCCCCTAGAATGCCAGGGCAGTATAACTACCCCACAAGTGACCCCATTTTGGAAAGAAGAGACCCCAAGGTATTCGCTGATGGGCATAGTGAGTTCATGGAACTTTTTATTTTTTGTCACAAGTTAGTGGAATATGAGACTTTGTATGAAAAAAAAAAAAAAAAAAAAAATAAGCATTTTCCACTAACTTGTGACAAAAAATAAAAAATTCTAGGAACTCGCCATGCCCCTCACGGAATACCTTGGGGTGTCTTCTTTCCAAAATGGGGTCACTTGTGGGGTAGTTATACTGCCCTGGCATTTTCCAGGGGCCCTAATGTGTGGTAAGTAGGTAAATGACCTGTGAAATCCTAAAGGTGCTCTTTGGAATATGGGCCCCTTTGCCCACCTAGGCTGCAAAAAAGTGTCACACATCTGGTATCGCCGTATTCAGGAGAAGTTGGGGAATGTGTTTTGGGGTGTCATTTTACATATACCCATGCTGGGTGAGAGAAATATCTTGGCAAAAGACAACTTTTCCCATTTTTTTATACAAAGTTGGCATTTGACCAAGATATTTCTCTCACCCAGCATGGGTATATGTAAAATGACACCCCAAAACACATTCCCCAACGTCTCCTGAATACGGAGATACCACATGTGTGACACTTTTTTGCAGCCTAGGTGGGCAAAGGTGCCCAAATTCCTTTTAGGAGGGCATTTTTAGACATTTGGATACCAGACTTCTTCTCACGCTTTGGGGCCCCTAGAATGCCAGGGCAGTATAAATACCCCACATGTGACCCCATTTTGGAAAGAAGACACCCCAAGGTATTCAATGAGGGGCATGGCGAGTTCATAGAAATTTTTTTTTTTTGGCACAAGTTAGCGGAAATTGATATTTTTTATTTTTTTCTCACAAAGTCTCCCGTTCCGCTAACTTGGGACAAAAATTTCAATCTTTCATGGACTCAATATGCCCCTCACGGAATACCTGGGGGTGTCTTCTTTCCGAAATGGGGTCACATGTGGGGTATTTATACTGCCCTGGCATTCTAGGGGCCCTAAAGCGTGAGAAGAAGTCTGGAATATAAATGTCTAAAAAATTTTACGCATTTGGATTCCGTGAGGGGTATGGTGAGTTCATGTGAGATTTTATTTTTTGACACAAGTTAGTGGAATATGAGACTTTGTAAGAAAAAAAAAAAAAAAATTCCGCTAACTTGGGCCAAAAAAATATCTGAATGGAGCCTTACAGAGGGGTGATCAATGACAGGGGGGTTGATCAATGACAGGGGGGTGATCAATGACAGGGGGGTGATCAATGACAGGGGGGTGATCAGGGAGTCTATATGGGGTGATAACCACAGTCATTGATCACGCCCGTGTAAGGCTTCATTCAGACGTCCGGATGCGTTTTGCGGATCCGATCCATCTATCAGTGCATCCGTAAAAATCATGCGGACATCTGAATGGAGCTTTACAGGGGGGTAATCAATGACAGGGGGGTAATCAATGACAGGGGGGTGATCAGGGAGTCTATATGGGGTGATCACCACAGTCATTGATCACGCCCCTGTAAGGCTTCATTCAGACGTCCGGATGCGTTTTGCGGATCCGATCCATCTATCAGTGCATCCGTAAAAATCATGCGGACGTCTGAATGGAGCTTTACAGGGGGGTAATCAATGACAGGGGGGTGATCAGGGAGTCTATATGGGGTGATCACCACAGTCATTGATCACGCCCCTGTAAGGCTTCATTCAGACGTCCGGATGCGTTTTGCGGATCCGATCCATCTATCAGTGCATCCGTAAAAATCATGCGGACGTCTGAATGGAGCTTTACAGGGGGGTAATCAATGACAGGGGGGTAATCAATGACAGGGGGGTGATCAGGGAGTCTATATGGGGTGATCACCACAGTCATTGATCATGCCCCTGTAAGGCTTCATTCAGACGTCCGGATGCGTTTTGCGGATCCGATCCATCTATCAGTGCATCCGTAAAAATCATGCGGACATCTGAATGGAGCTTTACAGGGGGGTAATCAATGACAGGGGGGTGATCACCACAGTCATTGATCATGCCCCTGTAAGGCTTCATTCAGACGACCGGATGCGTTTTGCGGATCCGATCCATGTATCAGTGCATCCGTAAAAATCATGCGGACATCTGAATGGAGCTTTACAGGGGGGTGATCAGGGAGTCTATATGGGGTGATCACCACAGTCATTGATCATGCCCCTGTAAGGCTTCATTCAGACGTCCGGATGCGTTTTGCGGATCCGATCCATCTATCAGTGGATCCGTAAAAATCATGCGGACGTCTGAATGGAGCTTTACAGGGGGGTAATCAATGACAGGGGGGTGATCAGGGAGTCTATATGGGGTGATCACCACAGTCATTGATCACGCCCCTGTAAGGCTTCATTCAGACGTCCGGATGCGTTTTGCGGATCCGATCCATCTATCAGTGGATCCGTAAAAATCATGCGGACGTCTGAATGGAGCTTTACAGGGGGTTGATCAATGACAGGGGGGTAATCAATGACAGGGGGGTGATCAGGGAGTCTATATGGGGTGATCAGGGGTGATTAGGGGTGATCAGGGGCTAATAAGGGGTTAATAAGTGACGGGGGGGGGGGTGTAGTGTAGTGTAGTGGTGCTTGGTGCTACTTTACTGAGCTACCTGTGTCCTCTGGTGGTCGATCCAAACAAAGGGGACCACCAGAGGACCAGGTAGCAGGTATATTAGACGCTGTTATAAAAACAGCGTCTAATATACCTGTTAGGGGTTAAAAAAAACACATCTCCAGCCTGCCAGCGAACGATCGCCGCTGGCAGGCTGGAGATCAACTCTCTTACCTTCCGTTCCTGTGAGCGCGCGCGCCTGTGTGCGCGTGTTCACAGGAAATCTCGCGTCTCGCGAGATGACGCGTATATGCGTGACTGTGCGCAGGGCTGCCACCTCCGGAACGCGATCCTGCGTTAGGCGGTCCGGAGGTGGTTAAAGAGTCATGCAAGTTGTATTTTCGGCTGCGTCCATCTTCGTCTGATGATGAGAGTCAGAGGGTAGGGATAATCATTTCTCTGCTTAAAGGGGACGCG
This sequence comes from Bufo bufo, assembly GCF_905171765.1. NCBI lineage: Eukaryota > Metazoa > Chordata > Amphibia > Anura > Bufonidae > Bufo > Bufo bufo. Next base: position 318,571,344 of record NC_053392.1, read on the forward strand.
CAATCCTGGGCCTTTTCTCTGCCGTCCGGTTCTCTGGCCCTCCAGTCGGTGGAAGAATTTTTTAAAGCCTTTGGATTAATTTATGATGACCCAGATCGGGTCTCGATGTCGGAATCTAAATTGCGTAATTTAATACAAGGTGAACATACTGCAGAGGCTTACTGCGTTGAGTTTAGGAGATGGGCTACCGAGTCAGAATGGAATGACCCCGCGTTACGTAGTCAGTTTTGTCAGGGGTTATCTGAGAGATTGAAAGATGCCCTTGCTTTTCATGAGTACCCGGATACATTGGAGAATGCTATGTCTTTGGCAGTACGGTTAGATAGACGTATTAGAGAGAGATGTAAGGTTCCCTCCACCCAAGGGATCCCTTCGGTGAGTGGTTTTGTCTTACCTGCTCCCCAGGGTGATATGACATGTAACTCTGGGGTAGGGGAGGAACCCATGCAGCTGGGTCAGGTATCTTTTCGTTCTGGTAGTAGGAACTTTAGGAGGTTGCATAAACTATGTTATTACTGTGGAAAAAGTGGTTATTTTATTTTTGCTTGTCCTTTTGTTAAACCGCATGTTGATGAGAAAGAATCACAAAGAGGTTTACTTAAAGAAAAAATAAAAACATCCCTGACTCACTGGTAGTGTGAATGGAGTGGTGGAACAAGCAGGTATGCAAGCTCCCTGTAATACCCGTTTTCTCCTTCCAGCTATGGTGGCGCTAGACTCAAGAATTTTTTTTGTTGAAGTATTAATTGACTGTGGTGCTGGGGTAAACCTTATTGATTTTCTTTTTATTCAAAATCTGGGTCTAAGTACTTGCACTTTAGAAAGACAGATTCCGGTTTTCGCAATTGATTCTTCCCCTCTTTCTCAAAGGAGTCTCACTCATATTGCTCATGGTATTCTGTTAAGGGTGGGTGATTCACATGTTGAGATTATGTCTTGTTTTGTCATGAAGGACTTGCCCGCTCCTATAGTCTTAGGGTTACAGTGGTTGACAAAACATAACCCAATTATAGATTGGCAAGCAAGACAGATCATTGGTTGGAGTGAATTTTGTTCGGATAATTGTCTTGGCACATCTATCTCTGGTGTGTCTACTATGGCTCTACCTCAGTATCTCTTAGATTTTGCGGATGTCTTTTCGGAAGGTGGGGCTCAGGAATTGCCCCCTCATCGTGACTATGATTGTCCAATTAATCTCATCCTAGGGGCTAAGTTGCCAAAGTCTCGGCTTTACAATCTTTCTCAACCTTAAAAGACAAAAACATGCAATGCCACAATTCACTGCAATATAGAGTACAAAATTGCATAATAATTACAAGTGCTACACTATAAGTGAGAGATACTTGGAAAATCGTTTTGCACAAAATTATTTGAGCCCGTCTGCCGCACGTCAAGGCAATCTCTGTTAGACGGGTTCCTACGCTAAATTCTACCTGTTAGGTGCCATTACGGCTACCATACACTTCAGGGAGTGTAGGTTACACAGCAGGCCCACTCCACAACACCACCGGCGCCAACTGGCCACCAAGGACTGCAGTGAGAGTCCACAAACTATCTCACTCCTGGTGCCATGGCTTCAGTGAGTGAGGGGGAGCAGGCCTGACTATGTACTAACACTAATTAGAATCAGCCTATTGGGCAGACAGGGTGGTCAGGAGTGCATGACTGAGGAGGCAGCCACACCTCCAGTACAAGCTGCAAAGAAAGACAAAAAAGGCGGTCAGTCAGCACACCAAACCGCAGGAGCACATTCCTATGGCAGGGAACAACATTAAAAGACAAAAACATGCAATGCGACAATTCACTGCAATATAGAGTACAAAATTGCATAATAATTACAAGTACTACACTATAAGTGAGAGATACTTGGCAAATCGTTTTGTATAAAATTATTTGAGCTCGTCTGCCGCATGTCAAGGCAATCTCTGCTAGACGGGTTCCTACGCTAAATTCTACCTGTTAGGTGCCATGACGGCTACCATACACTTTGTGACTATGATTGTCCAGTTAATCTCATCCCAGGGGGTAAGTTGCCAAAGTCTCGGCTTTACAATCTTTCTCAACCTGAAAGAGAGGTCATGCGGAAGTATATTGCCGAGAGTTTGGCAAAAGGTCATTTTAGGCCATCTAAGTCTCCGGTGGCAGTGGGTTTATTCTTTGTAAAGAAAAAGGATGGATCGCTGAGACCTTGTTTGGATTTCCGGGAATTGAACCGTATTACGTCCGTGATCCGTATCCCCTTCCTTTGATCTCCGATCTTTTTGATCAGATTGTTGGAGCCAAGGTGTTCTCCAAGTTGGATTTAAGAGGGGCCTACAATCTGATCAGAATCAAGGAAGGGGATGAGTGGAAAATGGCCTTCAACACGCACAAGGGTCATTTCGAGAATCTGGTTATGCCTTTTGGGTTAACTAACACGCCAGCGGTATTTCAGCGATTCGTCAATGACATTTTCCATCATTTTGTGGGGAGGTTCGTGGTAGTTTACTTGGATGACATTTTAATTTACTCTCCGGATCTGAAGACCCATCAGGATCACGTGGATCCTTCAGGAGAATAAATTATATGCCAAATTGGAGAAATGTGTGTTTTCTGTGCAGGAGCTTCCGTTTCTGGGATATCTGCTTTCTGACTCTGGTTTTCGTATTGGAACCCGAAAAGGTCCAGGCGGTTCTGGAATGGGACCGACCGTGGAATCAGAAAGCTTTGATGCGGTTTTTGGGGTTTACTATTTATTATAGAAAATTTATCTTGAACTATTCTACCATTGTAAAACCTCTGATCGATATGACTAAGAAGGGCGCCGACGTCTCTGTCTGGTCAGATGAGACATTGCAGGCATTTTCGGCTATTAAGGAGTGTTTTGCGTCTGCTCCCATTCTGGTGCAGCCCGATGTGTCTCAGCCATTCGTGGTGGAGGTGGATGCATCAGAAGTGGGGGTTGGAGCAGTGGTGTTGCAGGGTTCATCTCCTGGCAAATGGGTTCCGTGTGCTTTTTTTTTCCAAGAAGCTCTCGGTCGCCGAGAGGAATTATGATGTGGAAGATAGGGAATTGCTGGCCATCAAATTGGCCTTTGAGGAATGGCGTCACTGGTTGGAGGGGGCGTCTCACCCCGTTGCAGTATATACGGATCATAAGAATTTGGCTTACCTGCAATCTGCCAAGCGTCTGAATCCTAGACAGGGCAGATGGTCACTGTTCTTTACCAGGTTCAATTTTGTGGTTACTTTTCGCCCGGGGGTTAAAAACGTCAAGGCAGATGCGTTGTCTCGCAGTTTTCCTGGGGGATTTGATTCAGAGGATCCTGCTCCGATTTTGGCTGATGAGGTGGTGGTCTCCGCTCTGTACCCCGAATTGGAGATGGAGGTGTTGGGAGCCCAGGAGGGGGTTCCTGGTTCTGGTCCCCCAGGGAGGTTGTTTGTTCCTGATGGACTGCGATACAAGGTATTCAAGGAACATCACGATACTGTCCTTGCTGGACATCCTGGTGGTAAGTCCACCTTTGATCTTGTGTCCCGGAGGTTCTGGTGGCCCGGGTTACGTAAGAGTGTTGAGGATTAGAGATGTCGCGAACATAAAATTTTCCGTTCGCAAACGGCGAACAGGAATTTCCGCAGATGTTCGCGAACGGGCGAAACGGGCGAACCGCCATAGACTTCAATAGGCAGGCGAATTTTAAAACCCACAGGAACTCTTTCTGGCCACAATAGTGATGGAAAAGTTGTTTCAAGGGGACTAACACCTTGACTGTGGCACGCCGGAGGGGGATCCATGGCAAAACTCCCATGGAAAATTACGTAGTCGACGCAGAGTCAGGTTTTAATCCATAAAGGGCATAAATCACCTAACAATCCTAAATTTTTTTGAACAACGTGGTTTAAAACATCCAGTGTGTGTATACGATCCGGTATGATGTTGTATCGATCAGGTAGTGTAAGGGTTACGCCCGCTTCGCAGACATTGACAGACCAAACTCCCCTTTTAATGCACCGCAAACAACCGCAAACAGTCCATTTGCCCAACCGCAAACTCCCCATTTGCACAAGGTTGGATACCAAGCTAGCCATGTCCCGTTGATGTCATTGAAGGTTTCTTCCTCCACCCAGCCATGTACAACACCAAGGGTCCCCGAAAGGTGAATTGAATAGATCTTTTGAACGGGGAGATGGTTAAAAAAACGCTGGCTCCCTCCCCTTTGTTTGAATCCATGGTCACTGCGTCTGTGCCGTGCAATTTACTGTCACACCCGATATGAGTGGTATTTTCTGTAGTACTATTCTCATCAGTTTAATCCCTGTTACGTCCCCAATCTGGGGTCCATTTATTAAATGGATTTTTCGAACGGGGAGATGGTTAAAAAAACACTGGCTCCCTCCCCTTTGTTTGAATCCACGCCACGGTCACTGCGTCTGCACCGTGCAATTTACTGTCACACCCAATATGAGTGGTATTTTCTGTAGTTCTCTCTTCTCATCAGTTTAAATAGATTTTTTTTGTTATCTGCAAGGTATTTGTGAGTAAGTGACACCCTGTAACGCTATGAGTGGAGGCCTAGCCACTAGCCAGTGGCCACAATACAGTCTGTGTGGGCCTGACACACACGGGCTTGCAAATGTGATTATTTCACAGAAAAATATTAAATAGATTTTTTTTTTATCTGAAAGGTATTTGAGTGAGTGACACCCTGTAACGGTATGAGTGGAGGCCTAGCCAGTGGCCACAATACAGTCTGTGTGGGCCTAACACACACTGGCTTGCAACTGTGATTATATCACAGAAAAAGATTAAATATCATTTTTCTTTATCTGCGAGGTATTTGTGAGTGAGTTACTCCCTGTAACGGTATGAGTGGAGGCCTAGCCACTAGCCAGTGGCCACAATACAGTCTGTGTGGGCCTGACATACACGGGCTTGCAAATGTGATTATATCACAGAAAAATATTAAATAGAATTTTTTTTTATCTGCGAGGTATTTTCTGTCACACCCTGTATGAATGGTGTGCACACAGTACTGTCTATGACTGAGCCTGCAGCCTCTCACACACGGACAGGCAACTGCAATATATATATATATATATATATATATATATATATATATATATTTAAAAAAAAGCAGACTGATGTACCAGCTCTGAAAAGGGCTTTTTGGGGTGCTGTCAGGACGCTGTCCTTACAGCAGATGAGTCTGTGGACACAGAACACTGCCCTAGCTAACGCTTTCCCTATTGAATCAGCAGCAGCAGCACTGTCCCTCCTCTCACTGAGAATGCAGCTTCCGATTGAATCTAAAATGGATGCTGTCCAGGAGGTGGGAGGGTCTGGGAGGGAGGGTCTGCTGCTGATTGGCTGGAATGTGTCTGCTGACTGTGAGGTACAGGGTCAAAGTTTACTCAATGATGATGTATAGGGGGCGGACCGAATATCGCATATGTTCGTCCGCCGCGGCAAACGCGAACATTCGCCGGCGAACTATTCGGGACATCTCTATTGAGGATTACGTAGCAGCTTGTGAAACATGTGCACGGTCAAAGGTTGTGTCACGAGGGTGTCAAGAACCACGCCTGACTCTGTTATACCCGGGGTCAGGAAGTCTCAGCGGTTGGCTGCGCGCTCTATGTAAAATAGGGCTGTTTCCTTATGGTAGCTTTCTGGGTTTGCTTTGCAAACCCTTTGGGCTCACTCAGGGATCCGTAGCTCCTTCTCCTCAGCTGTTCCTTGTCCAGCACTCCCAACCTCCTTATATTCCCCTCTCACACTTCTCTGGTTGCCAGATATAGAGCTTCCTGCCTGGACATCTATTCTGTGTTGCTGCGTTCTCTGGTTGTTGGTCCAGAACGCTACCCTCCGGATCCCTGTTGGACCTTTTTGGTCTGCTGTGGTCGCCCACCTGGGTGTATGTGTTTGTCTGTATTGTCTGTCCTCTCCCTTGTGTTTCCCTCGTAGTGTCAGTGGTGCGGACTAGCGATCCCACCGGCCCGTTCACTATCTAGGGCTCATTTTAGGGAAAGCCAGGGTTTAGGCACGTGATTGCCGCACGGGTGAGGAACCCGTCTAGGGACGTCAGGGCAGTCAGGTGCCAGCCACAAGGTGAGTCAGGGGTCGCCACCTTTTCCTCTCCCTTGGGCAGGGCTTTCCCTTTTCCCTCCCTGTGCGTGACGCCGGTCATTATATTATATCTGGCCCTTATTTTGTGTAGGTAAAAAAAATCAAATAAAATTTTTTACCTACTTAGAATCCAGTATGGATCAAATTGCTACTCTGTCCAAACAGTTTCATGGCCTGTCTTTGAAGGTGGCAGGATTGAAGGCGTCGGTCCTCCAGCAACAGCAGCAATTACAACTGACCGCAAGCCCAGCGGTTGCTAATGGTAACCAGGTTGTTGCGGAACCCAAGGTCCCTCTCCCTGACAGATTTTCTGGGGGAAGGGACAAGTTTTTGACATTTCGTGAGGCCTGTAAATTATATTTTAAACTGCGCCCTTACTCCTCTGGTAATGAAGAACAGCGGGTGGGGGTTGTTATTTCCCTGCTGCAGGAGGACCCGCAGTCCTGGGCATTCTCTTTACCTACTGATTCCTAGGCTCTTCGGTCAGTGGATGAGTTTTTCAGGGCCTTGGGTCTCATATATGACGACCCTGACCGAGTCGCACTGGCTGAATCAAGATTACGGAGACTCCTACAAGGAGAGCGGCCGGTAGAGGAGTATTGCTCTGACTTCCGTAGGTGGGCTACGGATACCCAATGGAACGACCCGGCTCTCAGGAGTCAGTTCTGCTCTGGGTTATCCGAAAGGGTTAAGGATGCGCTTGCATTATATGAGACCCCATTTTCCCTTGATGCGGTTATGTCCCTTTCTATCCGAATAGATAGACGCCTTAGGGACAGGTTAAAAAAACCGGAGCCATTGGTAACCCCTCCCAAGCAGCAGTTAGTCTGTACGGACTTAGACGAGCCTATGCAGCTAGGAGGAACTACTCGTCAGGTCCGTCCTCCTGAGGATCTCCGTAGGCGTGGGATTTGTTTTTTTTGTGGGGAGAGGGGTCATTTCATTAATGTATGTCCTTCTTTCCTCAGAAACAAAAGACCGTCGGAAAACTACTAACCCCAGGCTGTGTGGAGGATGTCAGCCGGGGGGTATACGTTTCCTCCATACGTACATCGCAATTTGTGTTACCAGCGGTTATTGTTTTTGGTGATAAGACGGAGACTATTTCTTTCTTTCTAGACAGTGGAGCAGGGGTAAATTTGATAGATGCCCATTTTGCCCGCACTATGGGTTTGTCTCTCTGTACGCTACAGAGACCTATTCCCATATTCGCTATTGATTCTGCTCCTCTGTCTCAGAGAAACCTCACCCACATTGTTCATAATTTACACCTTAGGGTAGGGGACCACCATAACGAGTTGCTTTCATGTTATGTTCTGGAGGGGCTTCCCACCCCGGTAGTGCTGGGTCTTCCCTGGTTGGTAGCGCACAATCCAGTGGTGGATTGGCAGGCCAGGGAGATATTGGAGTGGAGTGAGCAGTGCAGAGAAAATTGCTTAAATAGCAATTGCTTATTCGCCTCCATAACTACCCTACCTACATTTATTTCGGATTTTGAGGACGTTTTTTCTGAAAAGGGTTGTCAGAAGTTACCACCTCATCGTCCTTATGATTGCCCGGTTAACCTTATTCCCGGCGCAAAATTACCCAAGACCAGGTTATATAATCTTTCAGGTCCAGAGAGACAAGCCATGAAAGATTATATCTCCGAGAGCTTGGCTAAGGGACACATCAGACCCTCTTCTTCACCCGTGGCTGCAGGGTTTTTCTTCGTTAAAAAGAAAGATGGGGGCCTGCGTCCTTGCCTAGATTTTCGCGAATTAAATCGGATAACCATCCGAGACCCATACCCTCTTCCTCTCATTCCTGACCTGTTTAACCAGATTGCGGGTGCTAGGTGGTTCTCCAAACTTGATCTTAGGGGGGCCTACAATCTGATTCGTATTAAGGAGGGGGATGAGTGGAAGACAGCTTTTAACACCCCTGAGGGGCATTATGAAAATCTAGTTATGCCTTTCGGTCTGACCAATGCTCCTGCCGTCTTTGAACATTTCGTTAATGATATTTTTAGTCATCTAATCGGCAGGTTTGTGGTAATATACCTAGATGATATTTTAATTTATTCGTCTGATCTGAGAACACATGAGGTGCATGTCAGACAAGTACTGCAGGTCCTACGGACGAATAAATTATATGCTAAAATTGAAAAATGTGTCTTCGCCGTTCAGGAGATAGAATTCCTAGGTTATTTTTTATCTGCTTCAGGTTTCCGTATGGATCCTAGGAAGGTCCAGGCAATTTTAGATTGGGATCTTCCTGAGAACCTCAAAGCACTGCAACGGTTCTTGGGCTTCGCGAATTTCTATAGGAAATTCATTAAAAATTATTCACTTATTGTAAAACCCCTTACTGACATGACTAAGAAGGGGACTGATTTTTCTAAATGGTCTGAAGCCGCTAAAGTTGCTTTTTCCTCTCTAAAAGAGAGGTTTACGTCGGCACCTGTACTAGTCCAACCTGATGTCTCTCAGCCTTTTATTGTTGAAGTCGATGCGTCAGAGGTGGGAGTGGGGGCGGTGCTGTCTCAGGGTCCGTCTCCTGGCAAATGGTGTCCTTGTGCTTTCTTTTCTAAAAAACTATCTGCTGCAGAAAATAACTACGATATTGGCAATAGGGAACTATTAGCTATTAAACTAGCGTTTGAAGAATGGCGTCACCTTTTAGAGGGGGCCGTCCACCCCGTCACTGTGATTACGGACCACAAAAATCTTCTGTACCTCGAATCAGCTAAGCGTCTCACCCCTAGACAAGCTAGGTGGTCGCTATTTTTTACCAGGTTTAACTTTGTGATTACCTATCGTCCTGGGGCAAAGAATACCAAGGCTGATGCACTATCTCGTTGTTTCCCTGGAGGGGGTAATGTGAGTGATCCGGTGCCCATTCTTCAAAGAGGAGTGGTTGTTTCTGCGGTACACTCTGTTCTGGAGGGGAAGGTGTTAGAGGCCTAGGGGGACGCCCCGGTCTCTTGCCCCTCAGAGAAATTGTTTGTACCGTTGAACCTGCGTTTCGAATTATTAAAGGAACATCATAATTCGGCACTTGCTGGGCACCCGGGTAGTAAAGCAACCTTGGAGCTATTGTCTCGTCGTTTTTGGTGGCCAAGGTTGCGTCAGGATGTATTGGATTTTGTGTCTTCTTGTTCTACCTGTGCGCGCGCAAAAGTTTCACATACACGTCCTGCAGGGTCTCTATTACCACTCGTCATTCCCAATAGACCATGGACACATCTGTCAATGGATTTTATCACTGACTTACCTTTGTCTGCGGGTAAAACAGTTATTTTGGTAGTAGTGGACAGGTTTAGCAAAATGGTACACTTCATTGCGTTACCCGCACTACCTAATGCTAAGACTCTTGCTCAGGTATTCGTCAGTGAAATCGTGAAGCTTCACGGGGTCCCCTCCGATGTTGTTTCGGATCGGGGTACCCAGTTTATTTCTAAATTTTGGAAAGCTTTTTGTTCCTGTTTGGGGGTACACTTGTCCTTTTCCTCAGCTTTCCATCCTCAGTCGAATGGACAGACTGAGCGTACCAACCAAAACCTGGAGACATATCTAAGATGTTTTGTGTCTGAAAACCAAGAGTTGTGGTCATCATATTTACCGTTAGCTGAGTTTGCCATAAATAATCGTCGTCAGGAATCCACTGGCAAGTCACCATTTCTTGGTGCATATGGTTTTCATCCCCAATTCTGTACTTTCAAAGAGGGGGGGTCTTCTGGGGTTCCCGAAGAGGAACGGTTTTCGTCATCTCTTTCATCGGTATGGCAGAAGGTGCAAGCTAACTTGAAAAATATGGGAGGTAAATACAAATGCATGGCTGATAAGAGACGGTCGCCAGGTCCGGACCTAGGAATGAATGACTGTGTGGTTGTCTACTAGGAATATTAAATTGAAGGTGTCTTCTTGGAAACTGGGTCCTAGGTTTATTGGTCCTTACAAAATTGTAGCCATCATCAACCCCGTGGCTTTTCGCCTGGAGTTACCTCAGACTTTTAAAATCCATAATGTCTTTCATAAGTCGTTACTCAAAAAATATGTTCCACCTCTAGAACCGTCACCGCTGCCACCCCCTCCTGTTGTTGTGGATGGTAATCTAGAATTTCAGATATCCAAAATTGTTAATTCTCGTCGGGTCCGCCGCTCTCTTCAATATCTGGTGCATTGGAGAGGTTACGGTCCCGAGGAAAGAATGTGGGTTCCTGCGTCTGAGGTAAACGCCGACAGGCTAGTTCGGGTTTTTCATGCCTCTCATCCTGAGAGACCTGGTCCTGAGTGTCCGGAGGCCCCTCGTAGAGAGTGGGGTACTGTCACGAGGGTGTCAAGAACCACGCCTGACTCCGTTATACCCGGGGTCAGGAAGTCGCAGCAGTTGGCTGCGCGCTCTATGTAAGATAGGGCTGTTTCCTTATGGTAGCTTTCTGGGTTTGCTTTGCAAACCCTTTTGGCTCACTCAGGGATCCGTAGCTCCTTCTCCTCAGCTGTTCCTTGTCCAGCACTCCCAACCTCCTTATATTCCCCTCTCACACTTCTCTGGTTGCCAGATATAGAGCTTCCTGCCTGGACATCTATTCTGACCCTCTGGAGCTGTGTTGCTGCGTTCTCTGGTTGTTGGTCCAGAACGCTATCCTCCGGATCCCTGTTGGATCTTTTTGGTCTGCTGTGGTCGCCCACCTGGGTGTATGTGTTTGTCTGTATTGTCTGTCCTCTCCCTGGTGTTTCCCTCTTAGTGTCAGTGGTGCGGACTAGCGATCCCACCAGCCCGTTCACTATCTAGGGCTCATTTTAGGGAAAGCCAGGGTTTAGGCACGTGATCGCCACACGGGTGAGGAACCCGTCTAGGGACGTCAGGGCAGTCAGGTGCCAGCCGCAAGGTGATTCAGGGGTCACCACCTTTCCCTCTCCCTTGGGCAGGGCTTTCCCTTTTCCCTCCCTGTGCGTGACGCCGGTCATTACAGGTTGCTCATACTCGACCTGCTGGTTCACTTCTTACTTTGTCTATTCCGTCTCGTCCTTGGACGCACTTGTCTATGGACTTTATTACGGATCTGCCGAGTTCCTCCGGGAAAACAGTAATTTTGGTGGTTGTTGACCGTTTTAGTAAAATGGCTCACTTTGTATCGTTAGCCAGTCTGCTCAATGCCAAGACTCTTGTTCAGATTTTTGTTGATAATATCATGAAATTGCATGGCATTCCTTCGGATGTGGTTTCAACTTTCATTCTCTTCGGCTTTTCATCCGCAGTCGAATGGGCAGACAGAGCAAACTAATCAAAAACTGGAGACCTACTTGAGGTGCTTTGTGGCTGAGAATCAGGAGGACTGGTCCTTATTCTTGTCCCTAGCAGAGTTTGCTTTGAATAACCGTAGGCAGGAGTCCACGGGTAAGTCGCCATTTTTTGGCGCATACGGTTTTCATCCTCAGTTTAGTACCTTTTCTGGAACTAGTTCCTCTGGGATGCGAGAGGAGGATAGATTTTCTTCTGCCTTGTCTTCTATCTGGCGGAGGATCCAAGTGAATTTGGAAAAATGGGTGAGAGGTATAAGCGAGGTATAAGCGAATGGCTGACAAGAGACGTATGACTGGTCCAGACCTGTGTGTGGGTGATCTGGTGTGGTTATCTACTAAAAATATTAAACTGAGAGTACCATCTTGGAAACTGGGTCCAAGATTTATTGGACCTTACAAAATATCTGCGGTGGTCAATCCAGTAGCGTTTCATCTGGATCTTCCGCAGACTTGGAGGATCCCTGATGTGTTCCACAAGTGTTTACTGAAGAAATATGTGAAACCGGTGGAACCATAGCCATTGCCTCCCCCCCCTGTTCTGGTTGATGGAAATTTAGAGTTCAAGATCTCCAGGGTTCTCGACTGTAACGGACCGTTTCAGCAGACAAGGGGTTAAAATCCGTTTCTGCGATAAGCCCCTTTCTGAGAGACAGGCACAGCTACTGCAGGATGCACCAACTCCCGAACTGGATACAAAGTAGCACTCCAACTGGAACCTCACGAATAGCTGCTAGCAGACGAACAGAGATCAGCTTACACTTCTGGCAATCGGTCTTCTAAAAGCATACAGTGAATCCCCCCAATAACGAGACAAGGCTCCGTGTTGAGGGTCAAGCAGTGGTCTGACTGTACTTCACGTACAGCCTCTTTTATTCATAAACCACAAACATAGTACTGCCCACAGGGGTTTGAAATATAACCAATCAGTAATTTACAACACATACAATGATACAACAGCAACCAATCGTTCATGCCCCCAGAGGACCAGAATGAAGACTGTGACATAGGACAACATATCCCCACAATGCATCATGGTTTCCTCCTCTCTGTCCAGACAACCTGAAGAGCAATCCAATTATCTCTGAGGACAAAGGGAGATCGCCAATACACATGTGAGGACAACAGAACAGACATCACCATTTTAAACACACAATGGGACAATGGCACAATAGAAACACACCCGCATATTCCTCCCAAGCTGACAAGTTACACTTATTATAAATTGTTACAACTTTGTGAGTTTACATTGGCCATACATATAACTTACATTAATTCAAACAGTATAACTTTGTGACAAACCTATCCAAAATTCACTTGAATAGGTTCAGGGGTTTAAAAGTTAGTATATGGCCCATAATCCAGGGGCAAGAGGCCAGCAGCCAGTCCTCTCCCCCCCCCCAGGGAAGACTAACCAGATACCTGACCTCACGCCGGTCGGTACCTGAGTTAGTCTGGCAGCCCACCCACAACCAAATACTGGACCTGTTGACTTTAGTAGCCTGTCTCTGTCCAGTGAGTCCACCAAGGTTATGTTGGAAGCTGGTACTCCCAGTCTCTGTGTTGCTCCCTGGCTTGGAGTGGAGGTTGCTTTGTGGGCAGGGATCAGCGGTACTCTGCCCTGGTGCCAGCGCTACCACGGAAGAAGCCTGGTTGGAGCCTGGTTGTTGGAGGGGGAGACCGACTGTCTCTACCCCCTGTGCTGTAAGTGCAGAGACCACGGTCCCATCTGCACTGTTGTGGGGCTTACTTTGTCCCCCTGGTGCGTTAAGCTGCCGCTGGGGAGAGGGGGTAATGAGCTACTCTCCCATACATACTTCCAGCCGCTGGGTAGGGCGACCGACCTTCTCCGCTCCCAATACAGTGTCCTGCTGCTGGGGAAAGGAGACTGGGATCTCTATTCCCTGCTGGACACTCTGCCGCTGGGGGACAGGACCGACTGTCTCTTCCCCCTGTAACTCCGCCTGCCGCTGGGGAATGGAGACTGGGCTCCCAATTCCCAAAAAATCATGCTGCTGCTGGGGGGCAGGAACAACTACCTCTGCCCCCTGTAACTCCGCCTGCCGCTGAGGAGGGAGGACGCTGCTCTCCTCTCCCTGCACTTCACACTGCCGCTGGGGAATGGAGACTGGGCTCCCAATTCCCTGCAATTCACACTGCCGCTGGGGAATGGAGACTGGGTCTGTCACCTTACTGTCCTGCTGAGCCTTCTCACTGGCGTGGAACAGCTGCTGGTAGCCCTGTTCCAGCTCCATCTCCCGGGTCACCAGGTGGACCAGGTCCTGCTCAATCTCATGAGTGTCGTCCCAGTCATACCTGCTCTCCCTCCATTCCAAGAGATCATGGAACCGGGCTTGTGTAGGGCTCCCAAACTCCAGCTCTGAAAAGGTCTCCCATAACAAGCCAGGACCATCAAACTCCTCTCCCTCCGGCTTGTCATGCTCAGCTGTCCTGGGTAGGTACTGTGCCCCATACCACCAGAGCGCCTGGTAGGCATCTTCCAGCCACAGCTCCCGCCATGCTAGGAGTTCCAATTCCTTTATTCATTCCTCCCGGGGCTGCTCTCCCAGGAAGGGCATCCGCAGGGCTACTCGCTTCTGCAACCGCTGGTCTTCCGTGGGGAGTCTCTCGTCCTGCATATACTCCACAATACCCAGTACCTGGTACCAGATGCCTTTGCGGACTGCATCTCGGTCATCCATGACACCCTCATCGTACTCCACTGCTGTTTCCATTCTGGTGCTGTCAGGGTCGCTGTACTGGGACATGCGTTGCCCTCAAATTGTAATTCCAGGGAATGATGTTTCTTTGTAGCTGTCCTTCTGGGCTGTGGGAACGATCCCGCTGCTTGCCACCAATGTAACGGACCGTTTCAGCAGACAAGGGGTTAAAATCCGTTTAGGCGATATGCCCCCTTTCTGAGAGACAGGCACAGCTACTGCAGGACACCAACCTCCCGAACTGGATACAAAATAGCACTCCAAACTGGAACCTCACGAATAGCTGCTAGCAGACGAACAGGAATCAGCTTACACTTCTGGCAATCGGTCTTCTAACAGCATACAGTGAATCCCCCCAATAACGAGACAAGGCTCCGTGTTGAGGGTCAAGCAGTGGTCTGACTGTACTTCACGTACAGCCTCTTTTATTCATAAACCACAAACATAGTACTGCCCACAGGGGTTTGAAATATAACCAATCAGTAATTTACAACACATACAATGATACAACAGCAACCAATCGTTCACGCCCCCAGAGGACCAGAATGAAGACTGTGACATAGGACAACATATCCCCACAATGCATCATGGTTTCCTCCTCTCTGTCCAGACAACCTGAAGAGCAATCCAATTATCTCTGAGGACAAAGGGAGATCGCCAATACACATGTGAGGACAACAGAACAGACATCACCATTTTAAACACACAATGGGACAATGGCACAATAGAAACACATCCGCATATTCCTCCCAAGCTGACAAGTTACACTTATTATAAATTGTTACAACTTTGTGAGTTTACATTGGCCATACATATAACTTACATTAATTCAAACAGTATAACTTTGTGACAAACCTATCCAAAATTCACTTGAATAGGTTCAGGGGTTTAAAAGTTAGTATATGGCCCATAATCCAGGGGCAAGAGGCCAGCAGCCAGTCCTCTCCAAAACCCAGTGGCAAGGTTGGTTTCGCCACATCGACTCAAGAGTTTTTCGGGGTTTCCTTCAGTACCTGGTACACTGGAGGGGATACGGCCCTGAGGAAAGAATGTGGGTTCCGGCTCTAGATGTTAGTGCCAGCCGACTGGTGAGGGCTTTTCACAGATCCCACCCGGGTAAGGTTGGGCCGGGGTGTCCGGAGGTCACCCGTAGAAGGGGGGGGGGGTACTGTCATGCCCTGCTCAGGCTATGTGCGGAGGTCTGCCAGATTAGCAGCACGTGTGTAGCCTTTTGTTTTGTTTTGGAGTTGAACTATATCCGCCTCCCTTCAGGTGTACTGGGTGGGGTCGTTGGTTTGAGTTTAAATTACACCCACTCCCAGTGTCCTGTGCGGGTTATAGCTTCTGTCTGGCTCTGTGAAAGGAAGGAAAGAAGGATTTGCTGTTCCTGCTCAGAAAAGATAAGTTGGTTTTTGTTTTCTTGTGGTTGGCTGTCTAGGCTGTTAGAGAGACGCCTGCCCCCTCCAGGTTCTGAGGGAGCAGGCTGCCTCTATCCCCCTTTCACCATCTTAGGAATTTTAGGGAATTTTCAGCCCAGGCAGGAGGACACGTTATTCCCATCTTCAGGGTCTAAACTTGGGCATAGAAGTATAGGGAGAGCTGGTAGGAATTTGTCAGGAGGTGACCTTGATCCCCAGCTTCTCGCCTAGACATTTGTGGTATCCTGTCCGCCGTGACAGTGTGGTAATCCGGTTTTGGGAATGGAGCGTTATTGCCGCATATATATATCTATATATACATTTATATTTTATGTTACTTCTTGACAACTATGTAATGATAATTTTTGTACATGCGATTTTTATATAATCACAGCTTTTCACTATGCAATATAAACTGTGGTATATATAATATTTCTGGTGTGAACACGTGATCTGTTATCATGTGAATGACCTGTCTATGGACACTCATGGGCTGTGTGTGATCCTCCTTTGATGCGATCACATGATTGCATCACATGTTTCTTTATGTAATACGGAAGCTATGCGCAGACATGCGTAGTTAACCAAAAGGGACGCTATATCGGATCCATGTTAGTTAGTTCTTGACCCCCTCCATTATGTTTTTAATTGGTTAACCTGACTTTTTGATGACACAATTGGTTTTGGACATTTTTTTTTCTTTTTATATGTAATTATGATGATTTAAGCACATATTATGAATACACACAGCTTAATTGAAGTTATTAATCTCTTCATAGCATGGATACCTGTATATTATGTCTTTTTTTTTTAAACAGTATTTTTTATTTTTAGACACAATACTAATCAAACACATTAATTGTAATTCAGTTATTAATAGTTTTTATTGAATAATCACCTGAGTTTGTATTTGTATTTGTACTTGACACCGTTCACTTTTGTCATTGCTTGAGAAAGGTCCCATCGTGTGGACCGAAACGTCGCTTTTGGGTGAATAAACTGACATTTTCTGGAGGCTGTGCCGTGGCATGTATATATATATATATATATATATATATATATATATATATATATATATATATATATAGAAGAAACCAAGGCAGCAATAAATCTCAACAAGCCAAGTAAGAACATTCTGCATTCCTCTGTGTAACTCGTTCGAAACAAACATAGTTCCACTGCATGGAGACCAAACTCGTGTTCGATTATCGTGTATAAGCTGCACACGTCAAACGAAGCAAGAATGGCTCCATCTGGGACCCTCAGATCTTTGATCTTCATCAAAAAATCATGTGTGTCTTTGATATAGGATCTAGCGAATACCGCAAAATTGGATTGGATTATCTCTGTGAATACTGGAAGACTGCAGGTCCTACCGGCATTAAAATAGTTGATACTATTGATATGTATTTATGTTAAATATGTATGACTTATGTGCGGATACCCGGGGCTTGACACTGTGGATGGCGCTGCGTGGCAGTGGCGATCTGGAGCGTGACTCTTCCAGACTAGTATGTGGCTGGACGGGGATCGGGGGCGAGACACATGTGGAGTATGGTTGACATACGCGTGTTCTCCTAAAGGGGGCGACTGCGGTACAGAACCTCCTCACGGTGATGTCTGTGTCCACAGTTGCCTCTAATGCCTGTTGCCTCCAATTGGGTTACAGGTGGAGGCTGCGGGCATACGAGTCAGGTGTATGAATGTTTGTGATGCACGGACATGGAGGGCATTATATTTTAATATTATGGGGAGGAGGCGGTGAAACCTGAGAGTGGGTTTTCCCATCGTTTTGATCAAAACCGCTGGACTCCCTGTTTTCTACGTTAATGTAAGCTAGAATGTGAGATTAAGACAAGCCCGTGACGTATTGATGTGTGTGCATCATGTGACTGATCACATGATGTTGATGCCGGCCAATCCGTGTCCGCCCATGTGTGGGAGTGAGCATGCTCGTTGCGCCGCTGCTGCCGTGCGGCCATCTTTATTGTGGGCCGTCGATCTCTGACCATTATAGAAAGTCTCACGGTACGAATTGTGTCCCGCACATGCGCATTTTCAACTTCCGGACGCTGGGTGAATCCTGCTGTCTTCCAGAATATGTGAGATATCCATTGTTTTTTATTGCTTTTTTTATAAATTACACAATCATGGTCACCTGTAAATAATGAGTAATCACTATGTTTTTATACTATATCTATCTAGTTTATGATTTTTGTATCGATCACAATTTGGACACAGATTGATCATGTTTAAGGCTTGAGTATCATATGTAGATCATGAATCTGTATAATTATTATTCACAGTTTTGTTATGATTTTGTGTATCAATTAGATTATAATCATGTAAATTGCACAGTCATTTTGTATGCTATTTAAGCACTTGTGTTTGCACTGAATGTTATGGCTTGACAAAGGCTCCATAGAGAGAGCTGAAACGTTGTCTTCACATGGGGGAATAAACACCCTTGTTTTCACGGATACCTGTGTGCTGCCTTGGTTTCTTCTATACGTATCTAAATTGGATCCGTGATCTGCTTCAAGGAATTGCACCTACCAGTGTGTGTGCTGCTCATCTACTTTTTTTGTTTCATATATATATATATATATATATATATTTATTAATCTTTTTTTTTTTTTTACAAATTTCTTGTGGGCTTTACAATCTTAAAAATACTTTGAAATAAAAATTGTCAAAGGAATATATTGCAATTTGTATGCATGGGAACACACTATTGCTATAGGCAAAGAACCTGCTGTTGTCAGTGGTGTCTACGTTTATTTTTGGTGTTGCCCCGGTCTGGCGGGGGCCCATTCCTGGGAACATATTCCTGCTACAAACAAAGATCTGGCTTCTGTCTGTTCTTGCTGAGTTTGGCCCAGCTATGTGTAAGCCTTATACTACCCCGTTACCATTTACCTGCTGCTGTCTGTCCTGATGAGTTTGGCCGAGCTATGTGTAGGCCTTATACAACCCTTCTAGCATTTAGATGCTGCTGCTGTTTGTCCTGATAATTTTGGCTGAGCTATGTGTAGGCCTTATACTACAACGTTACCATTTGCCTCCTGCTGTCTGTCCTGATGATTTTGGCCAAGTTTGTGTAGGCCTTATACTACCCCATTACCATTTACATGCTGCTGCTGTCTGTCCTGATGAGTTTGGCCAAGCTATGTGTAGACCTTATACTACACCATTACCATTTACCTACTGCTGTCTGTACTGATGATTTTGGCCGGGCTATGTGTAGGCCTTATACTACCCCATTACCATTTACATACTGCTGCTGTCTGTCCTTATGATTTTGGCCCAGCTATGTGTAGGACTTATACTATCCTGTTAGCATTTAAATGCTGCTGCTGCCTGTCCTGATGATTTTGGCTGAGCTATGTGTAGGCCTTATACTACACCATTACCATTTACCTGCTGCTGCTACTGTCTGTAATGATCCTGATGAGTTTGACCCTGGACTTTCTACAACCTTATCGTTCAAAATGACATGAAAACAAAACTATATTAAAAAACGGAAGCACATGTATTTACAAACTTTTTTAGTTGGCCATGAAGTTCCAACATCTCCTGCATCCATTTGAGGTGCAGCGCCTCCATCTTCCACATCTGCTTGCACATCAGCTTCCGCATCTCATGCATGCTGGCTTCGTGCTCCTGCTACATTTGCCTCACTTTTTTTTTTATTAATCAGGACTGTTAGGGTATAAAAATATATGAAAATTACTTGCAATTCAGATTAAGAGGCATGGATACATAATTATATTGCTATGTGCACATATTTACCATCCTGGCAGGGGCTGGTGACAACCTCCTCCTCTTCATCGTCATCAGGAGCTGGGGGGAATCTGGCTGCTGGGAGGGTCCAGCCTCTTCCACCTCCACCTCTTTGCCCACATTAGGTGGGGGTGGCACCTCATGCTGCTTCTGCTGGGAGGGTCTGGCCTGCTTTCCCTTCTCTCCCTCTTCCTCATCGGTGGACAACACCACCACCTCCATATACTCTGTCGAAGTCCTGCGGTGGATGGAGGGAACAGGAACCCCTGTAATCACACAATGTTCAGAATTTAGGCAAACAACTCAGAACTCATAACAAATGCAAATTAAGTGTGGGATGTATCTAATATAATGATGGACTGGGCCTTTTACTGGAATACAAAATGATGATTGCAGTTTATGTATACACACACACACACACGCACATATAAAACACACAAAATCAGCTGGTTACATCATATATCTGTACCTCGCTGTGTGTATATATATATATATATATATATATATATATATTGTAATCTGTTGATTTGATACGTGTCACACCGGGTACTAAGTAATCATTTGTAAATGGATGAAATACTTATTTGCATAACTGTATACAGTTGCAAGAAAAAGTATGTGAACCCTTTGGAATGATATGGATTTCTGCACAAATTGGTCATAAAATGTGATCTGATCTTCATCTAAGTCACAACAATAGACAATCACAGTCTGCTTAAACTAATAATACACAAATAATTCAATGTTACCATGTTTTTATTGAACACACCATATAAACATTCACAGTGCAGGTCGAA
This sequence comes from Bufo bufo, assembly GCF_905171765.1. Lineage (NCBI taxonomy): Eukaryota > Metazoa > Chordata > Amphibia > Anura > Bufonidae > Bufo > Bufo bufo. The sequence goes on from NC_053392.1 coordinate 318,591,453, forward strand.
AAAGTATGTGAACCCCTAGACTAATGACATCTCCAAGAGCTAATTGGAGTGAGGTGTCAGCCAACTGGAGTCCAATCAATGAGATGAGATTGGAGGTGTTGGTTACAGCTGCCCTGCCCTATAAAAAACACATACCAGTTCTGGGTTTGCTTTTCACTAGAAGCATTGCCTGATGTGAATGATGCCTCGCACAAAAAAGCTCTCAGAAGACCTACGATTAAGAATTGTTGACTTGCATAAAGCTGGAAAGGGTTCTAAAAGTATCTCCAAAAGCCTTGCTGTCATCAGTCCACGGTAAGACACATTGTCTATAAATGGAGAAAGTTCAGCACTGCTGCTACTCTCCCTAGGAGTGGCCGTCCTGTAAAGATGACTGCAAGAGCACAGCGCAGACTGCTCAATGAGGTGAAGAAGAATCCTAGAGTGTCAGCTAAAGACTTACAAAAGTCTCTGGCATATGCTAACATCTTTGTTAGCGAATCTATAATACGTAAAACACTAAACAAGAATGGATTTCATGGGAGGATACCACAGAGGAAGCCACTGCTGTCCAAAAAACCCACTGCTGCACGTTTACAGTTTGCACAAGAGCACCTGGATGTTCCACAGCAGTACTGGCAAAATATTCTGTGGACAGATGAAACCAGGTTTGAGTTGAAAATGAGGCACAGCACACCAACATCAAAACCTCATCCCAACTGTGAAGTATGGTGGTGGGGGCATCATGGTTTGGGGCTGCTTTGCTGAGTCAGGGCCTGGACGGATTGCTATCATTGAAGGAAAAATTAATTCCCAAGTTTATCAAGACATTTTTCAGGAGAATTTAAGGCCATCTGTCCACCAGCTGAGGCTCAACAGAAGTTAGGTGTTGCAGCAGGACAATGACCCAAAGCATAGCAGTAAAACAACAACAGAATGGCTTAAACAGAAGAAAATATGCCTTCTGGAGTGGCCAAGTCAGAGTCCTGACCTCAACCCGATTGAGATTCTGTGGCATAACCTCAAGAAAGCAATTCACACCAGACATCCCAAGAATATTGCTGAACTGAAACAGTTCTGTAAAGAGGAATAGTCAAGAATTACTCCTGACTGTTGTGCATGTCTGATCTGCAACTACAGGAAAGGTTTGGTTGAAGTTATTGCTGCCAAAAGGAGGTTCAACCAGTTATTAAATCCAAGGGTTCACATACTTTTTCCACCTGCACTGTGAATGTTTACATGGTGTGTTCAATAAAAACATGGTAACATTTAATTCTTTGGGTGTTATTAGTTTAAAGAAGACTGTGATTGTCTATTGTTGTGACTTAGATGAAGATCAGATCACATTTTATGACCAATTTGTGCAGAAATCCATATCATTCCAAAGGGTTCACATAATTTTTCTTGCAACTGTATATACACATTACAGAGTGTTGGCGGTAAGTGGTAAGCATTGTACCTGGGCATATTCTGTCACGGATCTCTCTGATCCGCTCTGAGTTCCTCCTCTTTAAATCGGTCCATTTCTTGAGTATGGCCATCTCTGTGTGCCTGCCATTAAACTTCCACCATAGCTCGAAACGGATCGCCCTCACGATCCTCTGCTTGTCAGATTGGACCTGGGCCCTGTCATAGCCCGGCTCCAACATGCGCTGCAGGATAAAGATGCAAGCATATAATCCCAATTTTTTTTTTTTATACAAATATTGAAAATAATGTCCTCAACAAAACAGCAAAAAGTATTTAATTTTTTGGAGGGGAAATATTAGATTTAATGTTACCGTTATAAGATCGGATTGTATTGCGATTGTATGTGTGTGGGGTCTGAGCAATAGAGTATTGGCCAGCTGAGCAGAGGTGTACCTGTCTAGTGAAGTGACGGTACGGTATAGGGTGTAAAGCTGGTTTGCCTTCCCATGGTGCACCCTGGGTAACTCTAAATGAACCTGAAAATACTGGCGGTCAGACAAAGAAAGCTTCTCCTGAGTCCTGACCAACAGGACACAAACTCTAATCTATAGACTGTGTGTGTATGTGTGGTATATAGTGTGCGGCAGGAAAATGGATGTGCAATGTGCATGTGAGAGATATTTCTCTGCTGTCCATACATACATGCTACAGACATAGTGCTGTGATTTCAGAACAATACTTAGTGCACCAATTAGTAATATCTATTGAGAACTGAAAAAATGTGAAGTTGTATGCATTGCGAAAAAACATTTGCATCATTAGTGACGATTTTCGCGATTACAAGTTTTTTAAAACACTATCTGCATATAAAGCTATTATTATGACATGCATGTGAAATGCAATCAAATACACTGCCATAATGTCAAATTATTTACAGTGATCAGAAGTTCTTCCTCACTGTTGCGAAAATTGTTGCCAACCATTTTTTCTAATCTTATCAAACTTCAGGTAGTTTGAAAACAGTTGCTAATCTAGATCACGCCCATTTTGCGCATGCGCAGTACGTTAATATTACATTGTCGAATTTTGCAATGAAGAAAATAAATGAATAATGAATGGAGATATTTGCCCAAATATTCGCGAAATATCACTAATTCGAATATAGCCCCTTCCGCTCATCACTAGCGTGGATCATCCAAGATTTCCATCAATCAATTACTTTATACTATGAATCCATGAATTAACATAGAAACATAGAAACATAGAATGTGTCGGCAGATAAGAACCATTTGGCCCATCTAGTCTGCCCAATATATCTGAATCCTATGAATAGTCCCTGGCCCTATCTTATATGAAGGATAGCCTTATGCCTATCCCATGCATGCTTAAACTCCTTCACTGTATTTGCAGCTACCACTTCTGCAGGAAGGCTATTCCATGCATCCACTACTCTCTCAGTAAAGTAATACTTCCTTATATTACTTTTAAACCTTTGCCCCTCTAATTTAAAACTGTGTCCTTTTGTGGTATTTTTTCTTCTTTTAAATATGCTCTCCTCCTTTACCGAGTTGATTCCCTTTATGTATTTAAAAGTTTCTATCATATCCCCTCTGTCTCTTCTTTCTTCCAAGCTATACATATTAAGGTCCTTTAACCTTTCCTGGTAAGTTTTATCCTGCAATCCATGTACTAGTTTAGTAGCTCTTCTCTGAACTCTCTCTAGAGTATCTATATCCTTCTGGAGATACGGCCTCCAGTACTGCGCACAATACTCCAAGTGAGGTCTCACCAGTGTTCTGTACAGCGGCATAAGCACTTCACTCTTTCTACTGCTTATACCTCTCCCTATACATCCAAGCATTCTGCTGGCATTTCGTGCTGCCCTATTACATTGTCTTCCCACCTTTAAGTCTTCTGAAATAATTACTCCTAAATCCCTTTCCTCAGATACTGAGGTCAGGACTGTGTCAAATATTCTATATTCTGCCCTTGGGTTTTTACGCCCCAGGTGCATTATCTTGCACTTATCCACATTAAATTTCAGTTGCCAGAGTTCTGACCATTCTTCTAGTTTTCCTAAATCCTTTTCCATTTGGCGTTTCCCTCCAGGAACATCAACCCTGTTACATATCTTTGTGTCATCAGCAAAAAGACAAACCTTACCATCGAGGCCTTTTGCAATATCACTTATGAAGATATTAAACAAAATTGCTCTTAAACATCGCTCTTAAAATCACTGCATACTTCACTTCTTTGGGCAGTTACGGGGCCAAAACTGACCAAATAACTCAAGTGTGAACTCGGCCTTACTGTTACGGCGGACGTGCACAGTATAAAAGACAAGAAGACATGTCTTAACGCGTTGATTATATGCCGGAGGATTACTTGTTTATAAAAAAAATTTAAATGAAGAAATAAAGAATCAATGATTTTACTCGCTGAAACTTGATGCATCTACGTTGGGTGTGAACACAGCCCAGATCTGTGCAGAGCAGGTCAGAGCACCTTTACCACTTGAGAGCTCGACTTGGTTCTATCTACAATTTCCACCCACCAATGCTTGATGCATCAAATTAGATCATTCATGCTGCCTCACCCAAACCTTGACAAAAGAGACCGGTTGTTTCTGGCTACCTGCCTCAGCTACTATTGTGATGCTGCCACCCACCTGATGCCACACATCTGATGCCAAGTGCTCCTTCTTTCACCCACCATCATTAGCGGGTACTGTTAGTGCCACCCGCCTCCCCACTATGTCACTCGGTCACTCTGTGGTCTCCTGATGCTGCTGCCACCTCAACACTATGTCATTTTGCCACTCTGTGGTCTCCTGATGTTGCTGCTAACTAAACACTATGTCGCCTTGCCACACTGTGGCCTCCTCATGCTGATGCTTATTTAGAGAAGAAAACATCCCTATTCACTGGATGTATTCAAAAATCTGTCCCAATGGTGGCAGTGCCAGCAGTGTTAGGTCCAAGCCCGACGGGCCACCAGTAATCCATAAAAGAAACAATGTCACCTTGCCACTCTGTGGCCTCCTCATGCTGCCACTCCACATTGTGCCACTCTGTGGTCTCCTGATGCTGCTGCTTTCTCAATACTATGTTACCTTGCCACTCTGTGGTCTCCCAATGCTGCTAACACCACCACACTATGTCACCTTGCCCCTCTGTGGTCTCTTGATGCTGCTGCCACCTCCACACTATGTCACCTTGCCATTCTGTGGTCTCCTGATGCTGCTGTTGCCATTTCCACACTCTGTCATTGTGCCACTTTGTGGCCTACTCATGCTGCTGCTGCCATCTCCACACTCTGTCATTGTGCCACTCTGTGGTCTCCTGATGCTGCTGTTAACCCAACACTATGTCACCTTGCCACTCTGTGGCCTCCTCATGCTGCTGCTGCCACCTCAACACTTTGTCATTGTGCCACTCTGTGGTCTCCTGATGCTGCTGCTTCCTCCACACTATGTCATTGAGCCACTCTGTGGACTTATCATGCTGTTCCCACCCTCCCCACTTCATGACTGCGCCACTATTTTGCCTTTTTGGCCTGGTTAACATCATAATTTATTTGACTCTTCTTCTGATCTGTCAGAAGGAAGGAAAAATGAGACACACAATGGATCCTCATTGTGTAGCAGCTGCAAGGCCTGTATGGTCTCATCAGAATTGGCTTATGATTTGGTAGCCAAAAGCAGGAGTGGGTAAAAAAAAAACACACAAGACATTCAAATATTTCATTCACATGTCATCTCTTGTCACGGCTGTATGTGAGCAACAATAGTATACACAGTAAAAGAGCTACTGACCGGACCCAAACTAGGGAGGATAAAGGGAGACCCCTGTCAGACCCTCAAAGCTCTCCCTATGCTGCTAAAGCACATGCCCGGATCCAAATGGCGGAACGAGGCATGCCCACGTACCTAAGACTGATGACCACTGTAACCCCTACAATAGTGGAAGAGGCACGGCCACCGGTGCCCTACTCAGTAAATGGAGGGAACCGTGGCCACCTCAGATCCAGTCAGAAAATAATCAGGTACACAACAATGTCTGTACACTTAGCTGAAGGTGTTGCAGCCGCAGAGAAGACGGATCCAAGGACAGCTGGCAATATCCGAAGTGCTTGCTGCAGCAGAGCACAGGTCCAGTGAACTGATAGCTACAAGTGAAGATACTAAAGCAAGAGCTACAACTGAAATGAGAACTATAATCCACGCCCTACAATAGGAGGAGGGGTGATATAAAGAGAGGGAAATCAAAAGCATGAGGAACAGCTGGGAGGAAGGAAACCAAAAGTAAACAGAGCAGTGAGAACTCCTCTCAGCTCTAGTAGTGACATCATCACAGGGGTGGAGAAACAGAGCTGTGAGAACGTCCCAAAGCTCTGGTAGTGACATCTCTGTTTTGGATCCACTCCTGTTTTTTTTGGCATTAGGAATACTGATGGATTACTGACCAAATGCTGACCGAGTGAAGGCAGATGGTCAACAGACAGGATCTGTTTTTTTGGGGGTTATTGTTCTGACGGATCAGAGGAAGAGCAAAATAATCAGTGATGTTAACACAAACTTACTGCTGACACCCTCTCCACTCTGTCAGGGGGCTATACTTATATAAGCGTTAAATAGAACAGGTTCTGTAGGCATCTATGTGGAATCAGCTGATGACGGTGTAAAAGAAGTGCGCTCTTTCACGCTATAGTAGGATCTTGGGCCTCTGCATGGTTCTTTATACCTGACGCTAACATCGACCTGTGTCATGCCCCACTCTGACGATGTGCGGAGGTCGGCCAGGATAGCAGCACGAGTTTAGTATTTGTTTTGGTTCCGTGCTGGATCCGCCTCTCATCAGGTGCACTGGGTGGAGTCATTAGTTTAAATGGTCTCCAGCTAAGTGCTCTGAGCGGATTATACTGATCATTTTGGTCTGGGAAGTTTTGAGGGAAGGTTGGCTGTCAGTTCCTGCTCTCAGAAGATGTGTCATTTCTTGTTTGGTTGTTGGTGTCATCTATCCCTTCCAGGTTCTTTGCGAGCAGGCTGCTCCTATCCCCCACTTCACCATCTCAGGGAGTTCAGGGTTTTGTCAGTTCAGGCTGGAGGACACAGCACACCTACCTTCAAGGTCTGCCTGTGGGCTGAGCAGTGCAGGGAAAGAGGTCATGGATAAACTAGGAGGTGACCCTTCCCCTGTCTCTCGTCCAGAGCCTGGTTGGTGTGTAATCTTTTATACTGTGCACGTCCGCCGTGACAGTAAGGCCGAGTTCACACTTCAGTTATTTGGTCAGTTTTGGCCCAGTAACTGTCCAAAGAAGTGAAGTATGCAGTGATTTTAAGAGCGATGCCTGTCATCTGCATGTCATACTCACTCACAGTATTGTTTCACTACCACAGCAGACTCACTTTGAGTGTTGCTGCAAGGCACAGTGTTCTACACTACTATACAGGCTCTCTGCAGCCAGGAAATAGCTATTTTTAACACAATTTGCCATGAATTAATTTGGATCTAATCTTTTTGGAAAATATGGCGAAACGACCGAATCAAATTTTTTAGAAATTCACTCATCTCTTGCAATCCCATATATCCCGGTTTTAATAATTTCAACACCCCCAAGAATTTTTATTTTTATTGGAAACGTGCATTTAGGCCTAAATTCGCTAATGCTGACAGATAATTTTGGGCGCTACTCTTTGTATTGGTGTAGTAATCACCTATATGCTGTTTTTAATAATTTCAACAACCCTACCAAAAAAAAAACACCTTCTGAAGATAGAAAATAAGGGAAACGGATTTAGGACTTAATTTGTTAACACCCACTGATCACCTATATGCTGATTTACGGTAGTTAAATTGAACAAGTCCCCCAAAAAATACAATTCTAACCGGGTGGAAATATAATTGACTGAAATGGATGATTGAGGTCTGACGCTCAGTTTCATGTTAACATTCAGATGTAAATTATTGCCTTATCTTTTGTATTGGTGTACTGATCACTTATATGCTAGTTTAATTAAATTCAAAAAGTTAAATTGAGATGTCAAAAAAGTTAAATTCAAACTGAGTGAATAAACAGAAAAGGATGATCAAGGCCTGCCTGACGCTCAATTTGACATTAACACTTACAGGTAAATTGTTGCCCTAGACTGTGTATTGGTGTACCATGTGGATGTAGAATAAATGGAAACAGACAATAAAGGCCTGACACTAAATTTCATGTTAACACTCACAGGTAACTTGTTGCTTTAGCCTATGTATTGGTGTACTGATCACCTATATGTTGGTTTCTTTAAATTAAACAATTCACCCACAAAATGTAATTCAAACCGTGTGGATATCGAAAAAACAGAAATAGACGATTGGGGCCTGATGCTGAATTTAGCATTCACGCTCACAGGTAAATTGTTGCCCTAGACTGTCTATTGTTGTGTTGCTTACCTATATGCTGGAATAATTAGTCAATGTAAGAATTTTTTTTTAACTTTGTGTATCAAGTTAATTATCAAATTTAGCGCTAATATTTTGTTCTTAATCATTGATGTATTTCGTTTTTAAAACTAAAAAAAATGTGAGATGATCTGACACCCAGTTCTCACTAGTATTCTATATGCTATGCTAGGTTGATGGTAGAACACATGTTGTACAGTTTTCGCTTATTCCACTATAAAAAAGGATTTCTGTGTAAATGGGAAAAAATTGCAGGTAGCTGCCTTTGAGGTTTGAAGCAGCTGCAGTTTGTGCTAGCAGCCACAGCCAGCTACTCACTCCCTGGATGACAGCTTTCCTGCTTGTCCCCTTCTACACACACAATTCTTCTTCCTCTTCATAATTCTAGCCTTTGCCTTCACTGTCCCTGGCACTAGGATATAAGCTTGATTGATTTCTGATTGTCTTTGACTCTCTAAGATCGTTTTTGCAGGAGAAGCAGTGAGACACGCACATATGAAGGACCGTACAGTAATAAAAAGATTGTAAGGCAAACCCATTTCTCTTATTATTATTATTGTTATTATTTTTTGTGCTAACTTTAATCATTACCTGCAAAGGTTAGTATTTACCACCCCTTTCCATGGCCCTTCCCCTCTTTTTTTGACACTATTCTGCAGTTTTTTTTCTTTTAAATACCTATAGTCCACTTCCTCTCAGGGTAAAATAAGGACCCTCGTTCTTCCTCCCTAGTGCTTTTTTACCACTGACATTTACTCTAAAATAGTGCAATGCGCCGTTTTAGTGGATTCGTCCGAAACTAACTTGAAAAGATTCAGGTTCATCTATCATATAAAAAATAACCAAATTTGGACCAAATCCTACTTGGTCTGAACTAGTTTGCTCACCCTTAGTCTACTTTATAACAATAGGGGGCGATATAAATACTGGGGCACTTCAGTGTAAGCATTATAACAGTAGGGGGCATTATAAATACTGGGGGCACTGTAGGGGTATTTGAAATCCAGGGGACAATAGGCGTTCTTATTACTACTGGGGGCTCTATAGGAGGGACTCATAGATCTGCATTATTTCTACTAAGAGCATTATGGGGGGCCTTATTACTATTGAGGGGTCTGTAGAAAGCCTTATTACCACTGGGGGAACAATATGGGGGCTTATTTCTACTGGGGGCTCTGTAAGGGCATTAATACTGGAGGGCTCTACTACTAATGGAGGCACTCTTGGGGAGCCCTATCACTGTTGGGGGCACTGTAGGGGGCAGTATTACTAATGATGGCGTTCGAGAAGGGAATTACTATTGGTGGGACTATGAGGAGCACTACTACTATGGGGAAGATTATTTGTAGGGCACTCATTTTTCTTCAGGATAGTATTTGGGGGGTACCTAAAAGTGAGGAAGCTAAAATGTCAGTGTGTCACACTCTGCAGAGACAAGGCGGCTGAGAGAAGTTGTACGGACCAAATGGAGAAGATGATGACAGAAAGGATTTACATCAGAGGAGATGTCACCTAGGAGGCCCTGAATGTGAGAAGTATGTGCTGCTGTATAGCTGTATAGCAAGTACAGTAAAATGTCTTCAGTGCTAGTGTTTGGGAGGGGGGGGGCGGTTGGTCGACTTAGAGAAATGGGCCATATACATTGGGTCTTGGGTCCCGGATCTTTTGAGATCCTAGCAACGCTCCTGACCAAAGGTGTTATATGGGGTTGAGGTCAGGGCTCTGTGCAAGCCTGTCAAAATCTTCCTCACCAACCTTACCTTATAGACCTTGCTTTGTTCAGTTGGGCACAGTCATGCTGGAGCAGAAAGGGGTTTCCCCAAACTGTTCCCAAAATATCAATACAATACAATACAATACAATACAATTGTTTAAAATCCAATTGTCCAAAATATCTTAGTTTGTTTAGGCATTAGGATTGACAATTGGTTAAATCAAAGTCCTTTCCGTTTTAAATGTTTTTATTGACTTTCCCATTACAAAATCTTTTGAACCTAAAGGAACTGGACAATTTTCCATGGCAATTCTCAAAATGCCATAAACAGTAATGTGTGCACATAGGTCTGCTTACCGTCTACCAACAGTCCCAGGCTGCCCTGGTATCATTTAAGTAAACATACTCATCTTTCTTCCTCCACATTAATGGGCTCCACTTTCTCGGTGTCACGGAACCATGAACCAGACGTACAACAAGAGATAAGTGAAAATAAGAAGGCTTTATTGAAAATAAAGCTGTAAAGCAAAAGTCCAAACGGATGGTGAAACCGAGCAGAGTCTTTGCGAAGCCAGAGGTCAGGAACCAGAAGGGTAGTCAGACGAAGCCAGGATCAGGAACCAGCAGGGTAGTCAGACGAAGCCAGGATCAGGAACCAGCAGGGTAGTCAGACGAAGCCAGGATCAGGAACCAGCAGGGTAGTCAGACGAAGCCAGGATCAGGAACCAGAAGCAGCAGCAGTCTTAGAAGCATGTGAACACAAGAGGACCAAGCAAGGAACTGAAGCCACAGACCTCCTATATATATGAGCTAGGCATCCAACTCCTCCCAGGGGAAGGAGGAGCCGCAGGGTGGAAGGCTACAAGAAACCCAGGACCCAAGATGGCCGCCAGCACATGTCAAACGAAGGAGAGCAGCAAGCAGGTAAGACCATGACAGTACCTCCCCCTCAAGGGCCCCTCCTCCGCGGAGCACAAAACGGTTTCTGAGGGAAGCGTGCGTGGAAGGCTCGGAGCAAGGCAGGAGCATGGACATCTGCGGAGGGAACCCAGGAACGCTCCTCTGGACCATAACCACGCCAATGGACCAAAAACTGCAACCGACCGCGGACCAGGCGTGAGTCCAGGATATTGCTCACCTCATATTCCTCACGATTGCCCACTTGGACTGGACGAGGCCGAGGAACCGAGGAAGTGAAACGATTACACACCAGTGGCTTCAACAGGGAGACATGAAACACGTTGGAGATCCGCATGCCAGGAGGAAGCGCAAGGGCATAGGCTACCGGGTTTACCCTGCGAAGCACTCGGAAGGGACCAACAAAGCGAGGCGCCAGCTTGGGAGTGGGCACTCGAAGGTTGAGGTTGCGGGTGGACAACCATACACGGTCTCCGACCTGGTAGGAAGGAGCAGGCGCTCGTCTGCGATCAGCCTGGAATCTCTGGCGCTGCGCAGAGACCTCAAGGGACTTCTGGATCTGTACCCAAGAAGCACGTAGGACGGAAAGGTGATCCTCCACAGCCGGAATATCCTGGGGAGAGAATACCTCCGGTAACACGGCAGGTTGGAACCCATAATTGGCCATGAAGGGAGACGTCCCAGAGGAAGAGTTCACCGCCGTGTTCCTGGCAAACTCAGCCCAAGGCAGGAGGTCAACCCAATTGTCTTGGTGATCGGAGACATAGCAACGAAGGAATTGCTCCAAGGCCTGATTGGATCGTTCTGCGGCCCCATTGGACTGAGGGTGGTAGGCCGAGGAGAAGGAGAGATGAATCCCCAACTGGGAGCAAAAGGCGCGCCAGAACCTGGACACAAACTGACTCCCCCGATCCGACACAATCTCCTTAGGCAAACCGTGCAACCGGAAGACCTCCCTGGCAAAAATCGTGGCCAACTCTTGTGCAGAGGGTAACTTCTTGAGAGGAACACAGTGGCACATTTTGGAAAACCGATCCACAATCATGAGAATGACCGTATGGCCTCGGGATGCAGGGAGGTCCACAATGAAATCCATCCCCAGGTGTGACTATGGGCGCTCCCCGGTGGCTATGGGTTGCAGAAGGCCCAACGGAAGGTGCCGAGGGGACTTACTCTGGGCACAAACGGAGCATGCCGCTACATATGCGGCGATGTCGGAACGTAGGGAAGGCCACCAGAACAGACGTGAAACAGCCCAGGACAGCTGATTCTTTCCAGGATGCCCCGCGGTCTTGGAGTTATGGTAGGTTCGCAGGAGCCGCAGGGTGGAGGAACCAGCAGGGTAGTCAGACGAAGCCAGGATCAGGAACCAGCAGGGTAGTCAGACGAAGCCAGGATCAGGAACCAGAAGCAGCAGCAGTCTTAGAAGCATGTGAACACAAGAGGACCAAGCAAGGAACTGAAGCCACAGACCTCCTATATATATGAGCTAGGCATCCAACTCCTCCCAGGGGAAGGAGGAGCCGCAGGGTGGAAGGCTACAAGAAACCCAGGACCCAAGATGGCCGCCAGCACATGTCAAACGAAGGAGAGCAGCAAGCAGGTAAGACCATGACACTCGGGTTGTTCTTGGGTACCCATAATTCTGCACATGAGCTGAATGATACAGGTAGCAGAATCCCGTTCTGAGTGCTAAATGCAAAAAACATATAAACAAGGGGCATGAAACATTTTACTTTAGCATTGGTATGTGAACAGTATAGGAATATACTGAGAGATAGGGTGTAACATGGTTGCAGCATGTAAATGTGCAGATAGGATTAGAGTGATCACTGCTATGTACCTTATGTATGTATGTCTCTAAAAAAGTGATGTCCCTAATTGAGAAACATATGCTTAAAATATATGTAACCCTTCAATAAATATGCATTTCTAAAGAAGTGTCACCTATTGGAACATAACCTTACTATCACTCTAACCATATTTTTTTTGTCCAAACATGTGGGTGTAATCTTCTAACTGACTGTAATGTACTCAAAAACATTGGGTATTCACATTTTATTGAATTATGATTAAAATGTAGAAACTTGTATATCCACATTCAGCAAATGGAGCATTTACTGTGATATATGCAGTTCTAAGGCATGATTACTATTAGCAGTACAACAACATGATGTTGCTGGGAATAAGTTCCACAATCGGTGAATGATACATTAGGAATGATCTAAGCATATTTATAAACAATATGTTTTTTAACCAGTTACACCAATGACATTTACGTTGTTCTGGGCCTTTTGTGTTGTTAATGCGAGCAGATCATGAGCGATACATTTATAATATGCACACAATTATTTGAGACATTTGCGAGAAAATGCATTATCTACTATTATATGTAGCATTATGTTATTATTTTGAATTATACTTCCTTTTTTATTCATGTTATTATGCATAAAAAAAGCAAAGATGGATGGTTACAATTTTACTTCAACATTACTTTACTATATAAAGCTAACTTTATAGAAGAAAACTTTTGATCTACATCTACATTTTCTCTGAGATGTTTCTTTCAAGAAGTTTCATGTATAAATGATGACCTTAGAATACTGTTATGTATTAAAATATGTAGGCACTATATAGTGATACCTCATAAATCAGGAAGCTTCCAGCTGTAGCGTAATGTGATATACTGTACCACAATTAACATAGGGCAACTCAGATATAGCATTACATATCCAACACAATGATTCTCTACTATTTCTTGGACCAGTATATATATTTTTTATATTTGCTCTACTTATCCTGCTTTTCTGACTCAGATACTGGCTACATTCACATGACAGTAAAAAAAAAATGGCCATGAAAAAAAGTGTATGTTTTTCATGGACATTTTTCAACCATTTTTCCATCTGTTTGAATAAAGGTTGTTAAAATTAGCCATTAAAAACTGATGATTTTATTGGCTTTTTTCCAGCAGTATACATAATGTCCCCTATAGTAGCCCCCAACATAAATAATGTCCAGAGGCCACACCATTAATAATGTCAACTATAGTGGCCCCAGCATTAATATTTATCCCCCAAAGTGGCCTCAGCATGAATAATGTCCCCCCTAGTGGCCCAAGGCAGTAGTGATGTCTTACACAGTGGACCCCAGCATTAATAATGTGCATTTATTTTTTATGCCCCTCTCAAATGAAACAAATCTCAACCACTTTCACGCATGGGGACACTAACTCTTCACTGAAAGCAGAAGAACCTGACGTTCCCAGCGTGATGACGCTGGAACCGTCATATCCTTCTGCATTCTGTGAGGAGAAAGTATGCAACGGACCCGGCATGTGCAAGGTGAGTTTTTATTTTTATGCACAGTGATATAAATGATACTGCACTTTCCCTACAACCAAACCGCATGCAAACCCCCCCCGTTGAGAGATAATCCTGATGATCTGATCAGTCTAAATTACCTTACTGATGAATTCAAATCCTCTGGGATCCTCATTTCTCCATTGCACAGGTATGGGGTTATTGCAGGCGAAAGTTAAGTGCCTAGACTCGGGAGTCACGCCCGGCTGGTGGCGCGGCTGCTGCTAGTACAGGGTCGTGGACTGCAGCTGGTATAAGAGGAATAGTAGGTTAGCGCTATTGGAATCTTTGTATTTTTTATTTTATTTTAACCCCTGAAAGGCCATTTTTCACTAGTGCACCCATTTTTAATGGTTGTTCTATAGGTGCATTCCTGTCTAAGCAACCATTAAAAACAGTAGAATTGAATTCAATGGAGTCTGCCTGGGTATGAAAATGTCAAAAATAGGGTATGTTCTATTTTTTAATGGCTGCTATTCACTGGCATTACAAAAACGGCCATTTGAATAGACCGATAGACTGCAGTGGCCATTAAAAAAAACGACTGTCATGCGAATGTAGCCTTTGGCTTCTCGTATACCGTGTCTGTTTGGTTTCCATTTTTGTCACAATTTCATCTACATATGGAATCATGACCTCTACAGTTCACTTGAAGAGTGGGGAGCTGTATTACCAGACAAAGCCTGTGAACAAATATGGAAATGACCTCTATACCACCCATGACAACTGGGTATAAAGTTCATTGCTTGAAACGGGTTGTCCTGGCTATAGATTTTGATAATATCCTTAGAATAGGTCATCGATGTCAGATGGGTGGAGGTCCAACACATGGTACCCCCACTGATCAACTGTTGTCAGTAGCCATTGGCTCTGGAAATAACATAGTGGATGGAGCAGAAAGGAGACAGCTCACGTTCAAATGAATAGTCACTACACAGTAAATGGAGCTGTCTGCTCCCAGCTTCATCTACCATGTTATTTCTGGCACATGCGGCTGTTTAAAATAGCTGGCTGGTTGGAGTGCTATGTGTCAGACCCCCATCAATTTTATATTGATCACCTATCAATATCTAGAGCCTGAACAACCCCTTTAAGTACCTGTCACAACTGAAAAATACTTGGCTCTTCTTCTGAACCGTGTTTTAGTTATATACAGTACAGACCAAAAGTTTGGACACACCTTCTCATTCAAAGAGTTTTCTTTATTTTCATGACTATGAAAATTGTAGATTCACACTGAAGGCATCAAAACTATGAATTAACACATGTGAAATTATATACATAACAAACAAGTGTGAAACAACTGAAAATATGTCATATTCTAGGTGTCACGGGTGTATGTGAGCAACGATAGTAATTCACAGTACAGAGCAACTGACTGGACCCAGAACTAGGGAGGATAAAGGGTGACCCCTGTCCGACCCTCAACGCTTTCCCTATTCTGCTAAAGCACATGCCCGGATCCAAAAGGCGGAACGAGGCATGCCCACGTGCCTAAGACTAATGACCACTGTAACCCCTACAATAGTGGAAGGGGCACGGCCACCAGTGCCCTACTCAGTATATGGAGGGAACCGTGGCCACCTCAGATCCAGTCAGAAAACAAACAGGAATACAACAATGTCTGCAGACTTAGCTGAAGGTGTTGTAGCCGCAGAGAAGACGGATCCAAGGACAGGCTGGCAAAATCCGGAGTGCTAGCTGCAGCAGAACACAGGTCCAGTGGACTGATAGCTACAAGTGAAGAAACCAAAGCAAGAGCCACAACTGAAGTGAGAACTATAATCCACATCCTATCATAGGAGGAGGGGTGATATAAAGAGAGGGAAATCAAACACATGAAGGACAGCTGTGGTGAAAGAAACCAGAAGTAAACAGAGTAGTGAGAACGCCTCCCAGCTCTAGTAGTGACATCATCACAGGGGTGGAGAAACAGAGCTGTGAGAACGTCCCAAAGCTCTGGTAGTGACAGTACCCCCCCCCCTCTATGGGTGGACTCCGGACACCCAGGACCCACCTTCTCAGGATGAGCCCTATGAAATGCCCTGATGAGGCGAGTGGCTTTAATGTCCGACACCGGAACCCACATCCTCTCCTCAGGACCATAACCCTTCCAATGAACGAGGTACTGAAGAGAACCGCGGACCATGCGAGAGTCCACAATTCTGGAAACCTCAAACTCCAGATTGCCATCAACCAAAATCGGAGGAGGAGGCAAAGAGGAGGGTACCGTGGGCTGGACATATGGTTTTAAGAGAGATCTGTGAAATACATTATGTATCTTCCAAACCCGTGGAAGATCAAGACGGAAGGCAACAGGATTGATGACTGACAAGATTTTATAAGGCCCAATAAACTTGGGACCCAATTTCCAGGAGGGAACCTTCAACCTAATGTTTCTAGTAGACAACCACACCAGATCACCCACATTCAGGTCTGGACCAGGCACACGTCTCTTATCAGCCACACGCTTATACCTCTCACTCATCTTTTTAAGATTACTCTGAATCTTTTGCCAAATGGTAGACAAAGACGAGGAAAATCTCTCCTCCTCAGGTAAACCAGAAAGAGCCCCTCCCGAGAATGTACCAAACTGCGGATGGAACCCATATGCACCAAAGAATGGTGACTTATCAGAAGATTCCTGACGACGGTTGTTCAGAGCAAACTCAGCAAGAGGGAGAAATGAACACCAATCCTCCTGGTTCTCTGAAACAAAACAGCGCAAATATGTCTCCAGATTCTGATTGAGGCGCTCAGTCTGACCATTCGACTGCGGATGAAAAGCAGAAGAGAAGGACAGCCGAACCCCCAGGCGAGAACAGAAAGCCTTCCAGAACCTGGACACAAACTGCGTGCCTCTATCGGAAACAATATCAGAGGGAATGCCGTGCAATTTAACAATATGGTCGACAAAAGCTTGCGCCAACGTTTTAGCATTGGGTAAACCAGGGAAAGGTACGAAATGAGCCATCTTGCTAAAACGGTCCACCACCACCAGGATCACCGACTTCCCCGAGGAACGAGGAAGATCCGTGATAAAGTCCATGGACAGGTGTGTCCAAGGACGGGAAGGAATGGGTAACGGGAGAAGGGAACCCGAAGGCCGTGAACGAGGGACCTTAGCGCGAGCGCACGTCTCACAAGCAGCCACAAAACCCTCCACCGACTTACGAAGAGCCGGCCACCAAAATCTCCGAGCAATGAGATCCACCGTGGCTCTACTCCCGGGGTGACCAGCAAGAACCGTATCATGATGCTCCTTAAAGAGTTTGTGACGTAGCTCAGGAGGCACGAACAACTTCCCAGAAGGACAACGGGCAGGTGTCTCAGTCTGGGCAGCCTGGACCTCGGCCTCCAAATCGGAATATAGAGCAGAAACAACTACCCCCTCCGCCAAAATGGGACCCGGGTCCTCGGAGTTTCCTCCTCCCGGAAAACAGCGAGAGAGAGCATCAGCCTTCACATTTTTTATCCCAGGTCGGAATGTAACAACAAAATTGAATCTGGAGAAGAACAGAGACCATCTGGCCTGTCTCGGATTCATACGCCTGGCCGACTCCAAGTATGCCAGATTCTTATGGTCGGTAAAAACGGTGATAGGGTGCCTGGCCCCCTCCAACCAATGGCGCCATTCCTCGAAAGCCAACTTGATGGCCAACAACTCCCTATCTCCCACATCATAGTTTCTCTCTGCCGGGGAGAGTTTTTTAGAGAAAAAGGCACAGGGTCGCCACTTGGCAGGGGAAGGGCCCTGGGACAAAACCGCACCCACACCCACCTCGGAAGCATCCACCTCAACAATAAAAGGTAAGGAAACATCGGGATGCACCAAGACGGGAGCAGACGCAAAATTCTCTTTAATCTTAGAAAAGGCTGCAAGCGCCTCCTCCGACCAAGAGGAAAAATCCGCCCCCTTTTTTGTCATGTCAGTGAGGGGTTTGACAACAGAGGAATAATTCAAAATGAACTTTCTGTAATAGTTCGCAAAACCCAGAAAGCGCATCAATGCCTTCTGATTCTCAGGAAACTCCCACTCAAGTACAGCACGGACCTTCTCGGGATCCATGCGAAAACCAGAAGCAGAGAGGAGAAAACCCAGAAATTGAATCTCCGATACCATAAAAAGACATTTCTCCAGCTTGGCGTACAATTTATTTTCCCGCAGAATCTGCAGAACCTGAAAAAGATGATCCTGATGGGTCTGAACATCAGGGGAAAAAATCAAAATATCATCAAGATATACCAATACGAATTTCCCCATTAAATGATAGAAAATACTATTAACAAAATGCTGAAAGACGGCCGGAGCATTCATCAGGCCGAAAGGCATAACGAGATTCTCGAAATGCCCGTCAGGGGTATTAAAGGCCGTTTTCCATTCATCCCCCTCTCTGACCCTGACCAGGTTGTACGCGCCTCTCAAATCCAATTTGGAAAACACCTTGGCCCCAACAATTTGATTGAAGAGGTCCGGGATCAGAGGAAGGGGATAGGGATCGCGAATCGTGATACGGTTCAGCTCCCTAAAATCTAGGCAAGGTCTCAGAGAGCCATCTTTCTTTTTAACAAAAAAAAAACCCGCGGCCACAGGTGACTTTGAGGGACGAATATGCCCCTTTTCGAGACTCTCGGAGATGTAAGTTCGCATTGCGATTCTTTCCGGTTGTGAGAGATTGTAGAGGCGTGCTTTTGGCAGCTTGGCGCCGGGAATGAGGTTAATGGGACAGTCAAACTCCCGGTGAGGAGGTAGCTCCTGAACACCGCTCTCGGAAAACACGTCCGAGAAATCAGAGAGAAATGATGGCACCGTTTTAGTAGACACCTCTGCAAAAGTCGCTGTGAGACAATTCTCTCTACAAAAATCACTCCACTCATTTATTTGCCTTCCTTGCCAATCAATAGTGGGGTTATGTCTAGTGAGCCAGGGTAACCCCAAAACTAGAGGAGACGGCAATCCGTTAAGGACAAAACAAGATATATCCTCCACATGAGTTTCACCTACAGCTAGCCGGATATTGTGAACAATGCCCTTCAGAGATCTCTGTGAGAGTGGAGCAGAGTCAATAGCAAAAACAGGTATATCTTTATCTAATGTGCAAACCTGAAAACCATGCATGGCTACAAATTGAGTGTCAATAAGATTGACGGCCGCTCCACTATCGACAAAAATCTCACAAGAAATGACTTTGCTCTCTAGCGCCACCCTGGCAGACAGGAGAAAACGGGAACTGCAGGTCAGAGGAAAAGCATCAAATCCTACATCAACTTTGCCCAAAGTAGCAGATGAAGCAGAACTTGATGATTTACCTTTTGAGATTTTTCTCTTATTATCGCTCTTAGTACGGTTCAAGAATCTCCTAGACGGACAAACATTTGCCAAATGACCTATGCCCCCACAACAAAAACAGACCATACTCTGAGGACTAAATCCTCTTTTATCAGGGGCAAGTCGAGCTAGCTGCATGGGCTCCTCCTCAGAGGGGAGCGAGACAGGATGAGGCCCCTGCACACTGAATGAGTCCGCACCACTGCCCCTAGACTGACAATGGCTGGACAGAGAGGTCTCGTTTCTTTCTCTTAGACGCCTGTCAAGGCGTACCGCCAATGACATGGCAGACTCTAAGGACGTTGGTCTCTCATGGAAAGCAAACGCATCTTTTAATCTCTCCGAGAGACCATGACAGAACTGACTCCGGAGTGCAGCATCATTCCAACCCGAATCAGCTGCCCATCTCCGAAATTCAGAACAATAAAGCTCCGCAGACCGTTTGTTCTGGCATAAAACACGTAGGTTAGATTCGGCCAGAGCAACACGATCCGGGTCATCATAAATCTGCCCCAGGGCCACAAAAAATCCCTCCACGGATCGAAGGGAGGGATCCCCTGATGGCAGCGAAAAAGCCCAAGTCTGAGCATTACCCCTGAGCAGGGAGATGACAATCCTCACCCTCTGCTCTTGATTACCAGAAGAGTGAGGACACAAGCAAAAATGGAGTTTGCATGCCTCTCTGAAACGAACAAAATTCTCACTGCCCCCGGAGAACGTCTCCGGAAGTGAGACTTTTGGCTCGCAACAGACTCCATGAGCCGGAGCAGGGCCCAATGCTTGAAGCTGGGTCATAGATTGACGGAGATCCGCTACTTCCAAAGAAAGACCCTGCATGCGGTCAACCAGGTCAGAAAGAGGATCCATGTCAAAAAAGGACGGTTTTGGTGGATTATAATGTCACGGGTGTATGTGAGCAACGATAGTAATTCACAGTACAGAGCAACTGACTGGACCCAGAACTAGGGAGGATAAAGGGTGACCCCTGTCCGACCCTCAACGCTTTCCCTATTCTGCTAAAGCACATGCCCGGATCCAAAAGGCGGAACGAGGCATGCCCACGTGCCTAAGACTAATGACCACTGTAACCCCTACAATAGTGGAAGGGGCACGGCCACCAGTGCCCTACTCAGTATATGGAGGGAACCGTGGCCACCTCAGATCCAGTCAGAAAACAAACAGGAATACAACAATGTCTGCAGACTTAGCTGAAGGTGTTGTAGCCGCAGAGAAGACGGATCCAAGGACAGGCTGGCAAAATCCGGAGTGCTAGCTGCAGCAGAACACAGGTCCAGTGGACTGATAGCTACAAGTGAAGAAACCAAAGCAAGAGCCACAACTGAAGTGAGAACTATAATCCACATCCTATCATAGGAGGAGGGGTGATATAAAGAGAGGGAAATCAAACACATGAAGGACAGCTGTGGTGAAAGAAACCAGAAGTAAACAGAGTAGTGAGAACGCCTCCCAGCTCTAGTAGTGACATCATCACAGGGGTGGAGAAACAGAGCTGTGAGAACGTCCCAAAGCTCTGGTAGTGACACTAGGTTCTTCAAAGTAGCCACCTTTTGCTTTGATTACTGCTTTGTACACTCTTGGCATTCTCTTGATGAGCTTCAAGAGGTAGTCCCCTGAAATGGTTTTCATTTCACAGGTGTGCCCTGTCAGGTTTAATAAGTGGGATTTCTTGCCTTATAAATGGGGTTGGGACCATCAGTTGCGTTGAGGAGAAGTCAGGTGGATACACAGCTAATAGTCCTACTGAATAGACTGTTAGAATTTGTATCATTGCAAGAAAAAAGCAGCTAAGTAAAGAAAAACGAGTGGCCATCATTACTTTAAGAAATAAAGGTCAGTCAGTCAGCCGAAAAATTGGGAAAACTTTGAAAGTAAGGGCTATTTGACCATGAAGGAGAGTGATGGGGTGCTGCGCCAGATGACCTGGCCTCCACAGTCACCGGACCTGAACCCAATCGAGATGGTTTGGGGTGAGCTGGACCGCAGAGTGAAGGCAAAAGGGTCAACAAGTGCTAAGCATCTCTGGGAACTCCTTTAAGACTGTTGGAAGACCATTTCAGGGGGCTACCTCTTGAAGCTCATCAAGAGAATGCCAAGAGTGTGCAAAGCAGTAATCAAAGCAAAAGGTGGCTACTTTAAAGAACCTAGAATATGACATATTTTCAGTTGTTTCACACTTGTTTGTTATGTATATAATTCCACATGTGTTAATTCATAGTTTTGATGCCTTCATAGTCATGAAAATAAAGAAAACTCTTTGAATGAGAAGGTGTGTCCAAACTTTTGGTCTGTATTGTATATATATATATATATATATATATATATATATATATATATATTAAGATAATCAGTATCAGACTTTATAAAGACAGTGCCTACTTGTGGTGTCCAATGATATTCTGCATGTAAAACCATTTCTCAAAACTGTGTTATAATAACTGTGGGTCTACTGTATATTTTATAGTGATCTTTTATATTGAAATAAATCCAAAAATAGGACAGCACTCCAGATAAAGTTAAGGGTGGTGAACCCAATTTTATTCACATCAACCAACAGCCCCAACTCTATGAGGCTTTTTCAAGCATCTTTTATATTGGATACAGTCTATAACTCTTCTGGTGAGACAATCTAAACCCTGAATATTACAGTGCTATACTTGGAAATTGTGTATTTTTTTTTCATCTGGTTTCCAGATGAGTGGCTCCATTGACGTTAATGATGGCCCTTTACGTATTGACTAGCATTGTTTTAGCTCAGGCATTGCAGAATTGACTACCTGTAACACAACAACATTATTATTTTAAAAGGATAGTCAAAATATTTTTCAAGCTGTTTCTGTAATGAAATAGAAGTAGTAACCCCGTCAAATGACATAAAAAAAATCATTGTTATAAGCCGTTGGCATCTATTTATTACTAAAGAACAAAAGCCTTCATCCATTTCTTTTAGAGAATGACATTTTTGTAATTCACTGCCCATTTCATTTGTTCTAAAGGCCTTCATGGGTTGACAAATATTCCTCTGAAATGGCTACTGATGCTTCATAGGATAATGTGCAGCCCCTTAGGACAAGGGCAAAGGCAGCAAACTTATCATCCTTTAGTTTAACTTCGCACGGGTCAGTAACAGAGCCAGGGGCGACAGGAGATGTTAAAGTGTGGGAAGCAAGAACTAAGAGCGGTAGGAGGCTGGTTTTTATAGTGTATTCTTGCCTTAGCCATTAAGCTGCAGAGACAGCCTGAATCACATTCTTGATTTGGTTCACTGAGCGGCATATAAACTGTTCCCTCATAAGAGGAATAAAATAAATGAAAAAATGCACCCATAGGTTGGTCTACAATTCGTGACTGACATGTTAATGCTAATATCCTTGCAAATATTAGAAATGTGTTTCATTTGTGGCTTTCACAACAAGATAATAGAGACGTGCAAAGTATTTATATCAATTTCACAGAAGACTATATTCAGCTTATGTATTACAAAGAATAATGTCTTATAAACAAGGATGCTTTAAGATGATATCACATTTAAATTGAACTCTGGTATTGTTTTTAAGATAGTACCGTAATTCAGTCTCAACTAATATATTTAGTTACCACTAGGGTATTTTATATCTTTATTACACAGTTGAGTCACATTATTATGACCACTTCCTACTTTTGACATCGACAGCGCGTAGCTCGTAAAGGACGTCACATGTCATGAGCTGGCTTGGTGGGCATATAAGGTGTGCCATAGGCAGTCTGCACACATATCCCTTATCGCTGTCATGGGTAAAAGGGGCTATTTATAACAGTTGCAAAAAGGGATGATTATTGGCTTTTGGCAGAGATGAGCCAAATTTAGAAAAATTTGATTCAGACGACTCACTGAAGTTTGTCAAGAAATCTGATTTGTTCCCAATCAATTCATCACAAATTGCCAATAATCTGGTATACCCAAGCCACTCTGCCTAATCATATACATGTCACTTTGTGGCCCAATCTCAGTGTGAAGGCTTGGAACTCAAACTGCAGGGAGAGGTTATTGCCTTGTGCATTACGTTCTAGTGCACTCACATTCATAGTTAATAAGTTCTGTAGGTACTGTGCCATCAGTATTACAGGTAGATGTAATTTATCTCCATCTACATCACTGGGCAGGGCACCAAGATTTATAACTAATCCCTTCCATTAGCTGTGTAATTACCGTGTGTCAGTATTATACTGTAGGTCAATAAAAGTGTCAGGTCATTTATCGTCGTGGACTTAACCATGTAGTGCCCCAAGACTCAGCAGCAGCAGTAGTGACCCCATGACAGAGTGGGGACTGTGGCAGCAGCAGTATTGGCCCTATTACAGAGTGAGGATGGTAGCAGCGGCCCCATGACCAAGTGGGGATGCAGGCAGCAGGAGTGGCAGTAACCATGACAATAGTGGCACCATGACAGAGTGGGGATGGTGGCAGCAGAAGCGGAAGTATTGGCTCCATGACAGAGTGGGGGGAGGGCCGGCAGCAGCAGCCATAGCAGTAACCATGACAAAACTGGCCCCATGAAAGAGTCTGGAGGGGGAGACAGCAGCAGTGGCAGTAAGGCTGTGTTAGCATCACTGTTTATGTTTCCGTTCTTCTGATCCACCAGAAGAACATTCAAAAAATCCTGTATTTTGAGCATCCATAATGCCTCTTTCCGATAGTCAGTGTTTTGCATCAGTATTTGATCAGTAATTGCAAGCAAAAACAGGAGTGGGTCCAAAACAGAGATAAAATGTAATGAAATTATTTGCTTACAAATTCTGATCAAATACTGAAGAAAAACATTGATCAATCAATGACTAAATGAGCGTATTAGCTACCGTGAATTTGAGTCGAGTTGGTGGAGCCATTTGTATGGTTCATTCTGATAACCAACAAGACTCCTTCCTTATGGCAATAATCCAGCTGCCATGTTTATCCATCCAACAAGTTCGGCCCATATGGTTTTAACCCAAATACATGTTGAAAGCAAAATACAAATAAGTTCATAGTATGGAGGGATCACGAACCTTATAGAGGGATACACATAGGTTACAAATTCATTGCCCTGCACACTGACGTAGAATTTGTTTAAAATTTGTTGTGGCTGTCAGAGTGATGTAGAATAAAATTTTCCATAACAGAACGTGGTAGCTAGGAATGATGAATTTGGGTCCAGTTGGTGGAACAATTTGTCTGGCAATACCGTCGACTAATTTATTTGCTAAAAAAAAAACTAATTTATTTAATAAAAGGCTAATCTTTTCGCTACAAGACTAATGTTTTTGTTAAAAGAGTAAATTTTCACCCTACTTTGTGAATCAGGGACTAATACAATTGCTTGTCTATTAATCAATATGAACATGACACAAACAGTAGAATGAAACAGGTGTATCGCCCCAATTTGTGAATCTAGGTCCAATATAATTGCTTATTTATTAATCTACTAGACATTAAGCCCGTTACAATAATGGGCGCTAGAACAGTAGTGCTGGCACTGTGATGGGGGATCTGTGGATGGCACTGTTATGGGGGATCTGTGGATGAAACTGTTATGGGGGATCTGTGGATGGCACTGTTATGGGGGGATCTGTGGATGACACTGTTATGGGGGATCTGTGGATGGCACTTTTATGGGGGATCTGTGGATGACACTGTTATGGGGGATCTGTGGATGACACTGTTATGGGGGATCTGTGGATGACACTGTTATGGGGGATCTGTGGATGACACTGTTATGGGGGATCTGTGGATGGCACTCTTATGGGGCGCTGTGGCTGACAGTGTTATGGGGCTGGTCTGTGGCTGACACTTATTGGGGTCTGTGGCTGACACTGTTATGGGGGTATCTGTGGATGACACTGTTATGGGGCTGGTCTGTGGCTGACACTTATTGGGGTCTGTGGGTGACACTTATTGGGGTCTGTGGCTGACACTGTTATGGGGGTATCTGTGGATGACACATAGCATCTTATGCTATGTGTCATCCACAGATCCCCCAATAACAGTGTCGATGTTTAGTGTGAATGTAATGGCAGCGGGGCCCGGTGCAGTCACTGTATTGCACCAGCCCCGCTCAGAGTAGTAATACTTTGAATAACTGTAATAATAATAATAACCTTCACTTCTTCACTCACTACATGGTGAGGCAGGAGGCACTGGCAGCGTAACTCACTACATCATGCGCCTGCGCCGACTGCTTCATTCATGCAGTGGGCGGAGCAGGGGCGTCACTTAGTAAGTTACGCTACGAGTGCCTGGCCGCCCGCCAGGCCTCCTGCCTCACCATGTAGTAAGTGAGCGGGGCAGGTGCAATACAGTGACTGCCCCCCGCTGCCATTACAATAGGATGCTGCACATGTACTGTCCGTGGAGTGTGTGCCGATGGAGCGGCGTCTGGCCGCATTGCGCGTGTGGGGAAGCGTTGTCCCGTGTGCTCCGGGCAGAGTATAACTCTGAAAGCCGCTGTGCCTGGCTCCCGGCGCCCTCCTCCCTGAGCGCTGCTGTCCCGCCGCTGTGCCCCCGAGCCCGGCTCTGCGACCTGGATTGGCGTGTGTGTGTCCGTCCGCTGCGCATGCACACTTCTATAATCGGCACACATGCACGGACACCAGCCCTGAGCACGTACACAGGGCTTTTATTAGTATAGATAATATTTTCTCTTACTGTAATACTGACTTATATGTAGCTGTAATATGCGTCACTGGCACTCACTTTTGGCTGAGACTGCAGGCACTGTGACTGGTGGCTGATATGACTGCCACTGACTGGTAGCGCTGAGACCACTTGCACTGTGACTGGTGACTGATACAGCTGTCACTGACTAGTGGTGCTGAGACCACTGGCACTGTGACTGGTGGCTGATATGGCTGGCACTGACTCGTGGTGCTGAGACTGTGGGCACTGTGACTGGTGCCTGAGATGGCTGGCACGGACTGGTGGTGCTGAGACTGCAGCTGATGGCTGAAACAGCTGGCACTTACTGGTGGCTGAGACGACTGGCAGTGCCACGTGGTGCTGAGACTGCTGTCACTGTGACTGGTGGCTGATACGGCTGGCACTCACTGGTGGTGCTGAGACCACTGGCACTGTGACTGGTGGCTGATAGAGCTGGCACTAACTGGTGGTGCTGAAACCACTGTCACTGTGACTGGTGGCTAATACGCTTGGCACTGACTTTTGGTGCTGAGACTGCTGTCACTGTGACTGGTGGCTGATACAGCTGGCACTGACTGCTAGGACTGACTGGTGGTGCTGAGACTGTGGGCACTGTGACTGGTGCCTGAGATGGCTGGCACGAACAGCTGGCGCTGACTGGTGGCTGAGACGCCTGGCAGTGCCACGTGGTGCTGAGACTGCTGGCGCGTTTTGGTGTCCACATGGCGGTGCGGAGCCGAACGGATCCGTCCTGACTTACAATGTAAGTCAATGGGGACGGATCCGTTTACATTGACACAACATTGGTGCAATTGTAAACGGATCTGTCCCCCATTGAATTTCAATGTAAAGTCAGGAGTCCCTATTTTAGGCTACTACCTGAGCTAGGTGCGGATCCGTCTGGTATCTGCACAGATGGATGCGCACCTATAAATGCAAACGATGGTATCCGTACAGTGCGGATCCGTCTGCATAACAGCTTTTTCAGATCTGAATTTTCACTATCGTGAAAACTCAGATCCGACAGTATATTCTAACATAGAGACGTTCCCATGGTGATGGGGACGCTTCAAGTTAGAATATACTAAGAACTGTGTACATAACTGCCCCCTGCTGCCTGGCAGCACCCGATCTCTTACAGGGGGCTGTTATCCACACAATTAAACCCTCAGGTGCTGCACCTGAGGGGTTAATTGTGCATATCATAGCCCCCTATAAGAGATCAGGGGCTGCCAGGCAGCAGGGCGCAGACCCCCCTCCCTCCCCAGGTGCCTCACGTGAGGGGTTAATTGTGCGGTTCTCAGCCCCCTGATTGGGTGCTAACAGGCAGCAGGGGCCAGACCCCCTCCCCAGTATTAAAAGCATTGGTGGCCAGTGCGGCCCCCCCTCCCTCCCTCCCCAGTATTAAAAGCATTGGTGGCCAGTGCGGCTCCCCCCTCCCTCCCCAGTATTAAAAGCATTGGTGGCCAGTGCGGCCCCCCCTCCCAGTATTAAAAGCATTGGTGGCCAGTGCAGCCCCCCTCCCTCTCCAGAATAAAAAGCATTGGTGGCCAGTGCGGCCCCCCCTCCCTCCCCAGTATTAAAAGCATTGGTGGCCAGTGCGGCCCCCCCCCTAACTTCCTCCCCAGTATTAAAAGCATTGGTGGCCAATGCGGCTTCTCCCCATCCCTCCTCAGTATAAAAAGCATTGGTGGCCAGTGCGGCCCCCCCATCCCTCCCTCCCCAATATTAAAAGCATTGGTGGCCAGTGCGGCCCCCCTCCCTCCCTACGCAGTATAAAAAGCATTGGTGGCCAGTGCGGCCCCCCCTTCCTTCCTCCCCAGTATAACAAGCAATATGTGGCCAGTGCAGGCCCCCCTCCCTCCCCAGTATAAAAAGCATTGGTGGCCAGTGCGGCCCCCCCCTTAATCCCTCCCCAGTATTAAAAGCAATATGTGGCCAGTGCGGGCCCCCTCCCTCCCCAGTATAAAAAGCATTGGTGGCCAGTGCGACCCCCCCTCCCTCCCTCCCCAGCATAAAAAGCAATATGTGGCCAGTGCGGGCCCCCCTCCCTCCCCAGTATAAAAAGCATTGGTAGCCAGTACGGCCCCCCCTCCCTCCCAGTATTAATAGCATTGGTGGCCAGTGCGGCCCCTCCCCCTCCCTCCCCAATATAAAAGCATTGGTGGCCAGTGCGGCCCCCCCTCCCTCCCTACCCAGTATAAAAAGCATTGGTGGCCAGTGCGGCCCCCCTCCCTTCCTCCCCAGTATAAAAAGCATTGGTGGCCAGTTCGGCCCCCCTACCTCCCCAGTATAAAAAGCATTGGTGGCCAGTGCGGTTCCCCCTTCCTCCCTCGCCAGTATTAAAAGCAATATGTGGCCAGTGCGGCCCCCCCTCCCTCCCCAGTATAAAAAGCATTGGTGGCCAGTGCGGCCCCCCTCCCTTCCTCCCCAGTATTAAAAGCATTGGTGGCCAATGCGGCCCCTCCCCATCCCTCCCCAGTATAAAAAGCATTGGTGGCCAGTGCGGCCCCCCATCCCTCCCTCCCCAATATTAAAAGCATTGGTGGCCAGTGCGGCCCCCCCTCCCTCCCTACCCAGTATAAAAAGCATTGGTGGCCAGTGCGGCCCCCCTCCCTTCCTCCCCAGTATAAAAAGCATTGGTGGCCAGTGCGGCCCCCCCTACCTCCCCAGTATAAAAAGCAGTGGTGGCCAGTGCGGCCCCCCTTCCTCCTTCCCCAGAATTAAAAGCAATATGTGGCCAGTGCGGCCCCCCTCCCTCCCTCCCCAGCATAAAAAGCATTGGTGGCCAGTGCGGCCCCCCCTACCTCCCCAGTATAAAAAGCAGTGGTGGCCAGTGCGGCCCCCCTTCCTCCTTCCCCAGAATTAAAAGCAATATGTGGCCAGTGCGGCCCCCCCCCTCCCTCCCCAGTATAAAAAGCATTGGTAGCCAGTACGGTCCCCACCTCCCTCCCAGTATTAAAAGCATTGGTGGCCAGTGCGGCCCCTCCCCATCCCTCTCTAGTATAAAAAGCATTGGTGGCCAGTGCGGCCCCTCCCCCTCCCTCCCCAATATAAAAGCATTGGTGGCCAGTGCGGCCCCCCTCCCTCCCTCCCCAGTATTAAAAGCATTGGTGGCCAGTGCGGCTCCCCCCTCCCTCCCCAGTATTAAAAGCATTGGTGGCCAGTGTGGCCCCCCTCCCTCCCCAGTAGTAAAAGCATTGGTGGCCATTGCGGCCCCCCTCCCTCCCCAGTATTAAAAGCATTGGTGGCCAGTGCGGCCCCCCCCTAACTTCCTCACCAGTATTAAAAGCATTAATGGCCAATGCGGCTTCTCCCCATCCCTCCTCAGTATAAAAAGCATTGGTGGCCAGTGCGGCCCCCCCATCCCTCCCTCCCCAATATTAAAAGCATTGGTGGCCAGTGCGGCCCCCTCCCTCCCTACCCAGTATAAAAAGCATTGGTGGCCAGTGCGGCCCCCCCTCCCTTCCTCCCCAGTATAAAAAGCAATATGTGGCCAGTGCAGGCCCCCCTCCCTCCCCAGTATAAAAAGCATTGGTGGCCAGTGCGGCCCCCCCTTAATCCCTCCCCAGTATTAAAAGCAATATGTGGCCAGTGCGGCCCCCCTCCCTCCCCAGTATAAAAAGCATTGGTGGCCAGTGCGACCCCCCCTCCCTCCCTCCCCAGCATAAAAAGCAATATGTGGCCAGTGCGGGCCCCCCTCCCTCCCCAGTATAAAAAGCATTGGTAGCCAGTACGGCCCCCCTCCCTCCCAGTATTAACCCCTTAAGGACCTAGGACGTACCGGTACGCCCTATTTCCCGAGTCCTTAAGGACCTAGGACGTACCGGTACGCCCTATTTCCCGAGTCCTTAAGGACCGAGGACGTACCGGTACGTCCTGACTTAAAATCGGAACTCCGGCGCCGCAGGGGTTAATCGGAACGGGATTTCGGCTGAAATCATTCAGCCGGCATCCCGTAACAATGCAGGGGGGGGTCATTTGACCCCCCCGTATCGGCGATCGCAGAAAACCGCAGGTCAATTCAGACCTGCGGTTTTCTGCGTTTCCGGTCCATTCGGGTGTCCTGTGACCCGATGAACCGGAAAAAGACTGCGATCGGTGGCGTAATTATACACCACCTATCGCAGTCCGAGGATTTGGAGAGGCGGTGCTGGCCCTGGTGCTGAATGCCGCTGTCCAGGGTGCTGATTGGTGCAGGGGAGAGAGGCGCGAGATTCAAACTTCCTGCGCTCCTCTCTCCCCTCCTCTTCCTGTCCAGCACCCTGACCGTGCAGCATCGTCCAGCACCAGCTCCTGTGTCCCCCTAATCGGAATCCATCACCCTCCTGCACCCATCGCCACCCAGGTAGGTTAGGGTCAGTGAGGGAGAGGCACCGTTAGGCAGGGAAAGAAGGGAAAAGTAAGTTAGAAAAAAAAAAAAAAAAGTACTTTTATTCCAAACTTCCAAACTTCCATCTAACCCTAACCCAGACCCCTCCTGCCACTTGCCCCCCCACCCCCCCCCCACCAGCCACTTCCCCCCCCCCCCACCTGCCTCCCCCCCCCACCCACCCCCCACCAGCCCCCCCCACCCCCCACTCACCACCACTTTTTTTTTTCTGCGTGCGCTGACTGGCCGGCACTTTTTAGCGTCCGTCCACTGTTAGCGCATCGCCCGCCCCACCACCCCACCGACCGCTGATCAGCGTTGTACCGCTGATCAGCAAGTTTTAACTTTTTTTTTTTCTAACACTTGCCCATTTTTTTGCCTGGACTTTTTAGTACGCGAACACCCGTTGCCCCCACACACACGCACATATAATAAAGTTTGCCACACACGCACACCTACACGCACACACACCCATGGCCCACCGGATGTTCTCGGCCGAGGAGGCATACGCCCAGATTGCCTCCGACTCTGAGAGCCCCAGTGAGGATGAGGATGACCCCACATTCCTTTTGTCATCCGCATCCTCCTCATCATCATCTGATGACGATGAGCCACCAAGGCGGCGGAGACGCCGCCAGGCGGAGCCAGGGGCCCCACATGCTAGGGATCCTGTGGCCCACCCTAGTACGAGCCGCCCTGGGGTTCGTACTGGTTTCCCGGCCCACCAAATAAGTCCACCGGAGCCCCCTGCCGATGAACTTAGCTGGTGTCCCCCAGTGGACTTTGAGCCTGAGATTCCGGATTTTGCTGGCAATCCTGGAATCCAGATTCCCACAGTGGGGTTTACTGAAATAGACTATTTTAGTTTTTTTTTCAGTAACTCACTGGTGAATTTGATGGTGGAGCAGACGAATCTGTACGCCCAACAGTTCGTCGCTCAAAACCCAGGCTCAGTTTTGGCTAGACCCGGTGGCTGGACGCCGGTCAGTGCAGCCGAAATGAGGACATTTTGGGGCCTCGTGCTGCATATGGGTCTAGTCCAAAAACCCAGTGTCAGGCAATACTGGAGTGGGGACGTCCTATACCAGACCCCACTGTACAGTATGGTCATGATACGTCACCGGTTTGAGGCCATCCGGAAATGTCTGCA
Organism: Bufo bufo; assembly: GCF_905171765.1. Lineage (NCBI taxonomy): Eukaryota > Metazoa > Chordata > Amphibia > Anura > Bufonidae > Bufo > Bufo bufo. The sequence goes on from NC_053392.1 coordinate 318,622,806, forward strand.
TTATTCCGATAATGCAGCATGTCCCCCCCGAAGTGATCCTGCCTATGACCGGCTGTATAAGATACGGCCGGTCATCGATCACTTTGGGGCCACATTTCAGCAGGCCTACGTACCTGGAAGGGAGGTCGCGGTTGATGAGTCTCTCGTTGCGTTCAAGGGGAGACTCAGTTTCCGCCAATACATTCCCACAAAGCGGGCGAGGTATGGCGTGAAGCTATACAAAATTTGTGAGAGTGCCTCAGGGTACACTTACAAATTTCGTGTGTACGAGGGGCGAGATTCCCGTATTGAACCCCCAGAATGTCCCCCCACTCTGGGTGTTAGCGGGAAACTCGTGTGGGACCTTATGTACCCACTGCTGGATAATGGTTACCACTTGTACGTGGATAACTTTTATACCAGCATTCCCTTGTTCAGGTCCCTTGCCGCCAGATCCACGTTCGCTTGTGGGACCGTGCGGAAAAATCAACGCGGCCTCCCTGCCTACCCCCTCCAGGTACCTATCCCCAGGGGTGAGACCCGTGCCCTTACCAGTGGAAACCTGTTGCTGGTCAGGTATAAGGACAAGAGGGATGTCCTTATGCTGTCCACAATCCACGGTAACGGCACCACCCCTGTCCCTGTGCGAGGTACCGCGGCAACGGTCCTCAAGCCCGATTGTATCGTCGACTACAATCGGTATATGGGAGGAGTTGATCTCTCTGATCAAGTCCTCACGCCATATAACGCCATGCGCAAAACCCGGGCATGGTACAAAAAAGTTGCGGTCTACTTGGTACAGGTTGCCATGTACAACTCTTTTGTACTATCCCGAAGCGCTGGCAGCACAGGGACATTCCTCCAGTTCTATGAGGCAGTCCTCAAAGACCTGATCTTTTCGGACCGGGAAAGAGCAGGCCGGAGTACCTCGGGAATTGGAGGCGCCCGGATCGTCCCTGGCCAACACTTTCCAGGTGTGGTCCCCCATACTGGAAAGAAGGGACGAACCCAAAAAAAGTGCAGAGTGTGTCACAAGAGGGGGATACGGAAGGACACCACTACTCAATGTGACACTTGCCCCGATCATCCGGGCCTCTGCATTATCAATTGCTTCAGGGAGTATCACACTTCCATGGAGTACTAAATTTTTATAATCCTCAACAGTCCACTAGAGAACATAAAACACTATGGCTCTCAGACTTTGGAGACACGGAAACAATTTTTCTTTCCCCAAAAAATATTAGTTTTAGAGCAGGCATCCTCAAACTGCGGCCCTCCAGATGTTGTAAAACTATAACTCCCAGCATGCCCAGACAACCTACAGCCATCAGCAGGGCATGGTGGGAATTGTAGTTTTACAATATCTGGAGGGCCGCAGTTTTAGGATGCCTGCTTAGTGTCTCCAAAGTCTGAGAGCCATACATATTGGGCATCGTCGCGTGCGTAAAAGTCGTCGCTATAAAAATAACTTTTGACCAAACGCCTCGGATGAACGGTGTTAAAAATATAAAATAAAAACTGTGCCAAAACACCAATTTTTGGGCAAAATTTCAATTTGAATCCATTTTGCCGGTAATAAAGCAAGGGTTAACAGCCAAACAAAACTAAATATTTATTGCCCCGATTCTGTAGTTTGCAGAAACACCCCATATGTGGTCGTAAATGGTTATATAGCCGCACGGCAGGGCATAGAACGAAGGGAACTCCATATGGTTTCTGGAAGGCAGATTTTGATGGACAGTTTTTTTTTTGACACCATGTCCCATTAGAAGCCCCCCCTGATGTAGCCTAGACTAGAAACTCCAAAAAAGTGACCCCATCTAAGAAACTACACCCCTCAAGGTATTCAAAAGTTACTTTACAAACTATGTTAACCCTTTAGGTGTTCCACAAAACCAAATAGTGAATGTAGAAACAATTTTAGAATTACATTTTTTTGTTACATTGCCTCAAAAAAGACTAATATAGAGCAACCAAAAATCAAATTTACCCCAAAAATAGTCCCAAAACAACAACCACCTTATCCCGTAGTTTCCTAGATGGGGTCACTTTTATGGAGTTTCTACTCTAGGGGTGCATCAGGGGGCTTGAAAGGGTACATGGTGTCAATAAACCAGTCCAGCAAAATCTGCCTTCCAAAAATGACGTTCCCCTTCTTCTATGTCCTGCCGTTTAGCCAAATAGTAGTTTACGACCACATATGGGGTGTTTTTGCAAACTACAGAATCAGGGCAACCCATTTTGAGTGTTGTTTGGCAGTTAACCCTTGTTTTACTCCTGGAAAAAATTGATTATATTGGAAAATTTTCCAAAAAATAGAAATTTCAAAATTGTTTCTCCATCTGCCATTAACTCTTGTGGAACACCTAAAGGGTTAACAAAGTTTGTAAACCCAGTTTTGAATACCTTGAGGGGTGTACTTTCTTAGATGGAGTCACTTTTTTGAAATTTCTATTCTAGGGGTGCAACAGGGGGCTTCAAATGGGACATGGTATAAACAAAACCAGTCCTGCCAAATCTGCCTTCCAAAACCCATATGGTGTTCCCCTCCTTCTATGTGCTACCGTTCGGCCAAACAGTAGTTTACGACCACATATGGGGTGTTTTTGCAAACTACAGAATCAGGGCAACCCATTTTGAGTGTTGTTTGGCAGTTAACCCTTGTTTTACTCCTGGAAAAAATTGATTATATTGGAAAATTTTCCAAAAAATATAAATTTCAAAATTGTTTCTCCATCTGCCATTAACTCTTGTGGAACACCTAAAGGGTTAACAAAGTTTGTAAACCCAGTTTTGAATACCTTGAGGGGTGTACTTTCTTAGATGGAGTCACTTTTTTGAAATTTCTATTCTAGGGGTGCAACAGGGGGCTTCAAATGGGACATGGTATAAACAAAACCAGTCCTGCCAAATCTGCCTTCCAAAACCCATATGGTGTTCCCCTCCTTCTATGTGCTACCGTTCGGCCAAACAGTAGTTTACGACCACATATGGGGTGTTTTTGCAAACTACAGAATCAGGGCAACCCATTTTGAGTGTTGTTTGGCAGTTAACCCTTGTTTTACTCCTGGAAAAAATTGATTATATTGGAAAATTTTCCAAAAAATATAAATTTCAAAATTGTTTCTCCATCTGCCATTAACTCTTGTGGAACACCTAAAGGGTTAACAAAGTTTGTAAACCCAGTTTTGAATACCTTGAGGGGTGTACTTTCTTAGATGGAGTCACTTTTTTGAAATTTCTATTCTAGGGGTGCAACAGGGGGCTTCAAATGGGACATGGTATAAACAAAACCAGTCCTACCAAATCTGCCTTCCAAAACCCATATGGTGTTCCCCTCCTTCTATGTGCTACCGTTCGGCCAAACAGTAGTTTACGACCACATATGGGGTGTTTTTGCAAACTACAGAATCAGGGCAACCCATTTTGAGTGTTGTTTGGCAGTTAACCCTTGTTTTACTCCTGGAAAAAATTGATTATATTGGAAAATTTTCAAAAAATATAAATTTCAAAATTGTTTCTCCATCTGCCATTAACTCTTGTGGAACACCTAAAGGGTTAACAAAGTTTGTAAACCCAGTTTTGAATACCTTGAGGGGTGTACTTTCTTAGATGGAGTCACTTTTTTGAAATTTCTATTCTAGGGGTGCAACAGGGGGCTTCAAATGGGACATGGTATAAACAAAACCAGTCCTACCAAATCTGCCTTCCAAAACCCATATGGTGTTCCCCTCCTTCTATGTGCTACCGTTCGGCCAAACAGTAGTTTACGACCACATATGGGGTGTTTTTGCAAACTACAGAATCAGGGCAACCCATTTTGAGTGTTGTTTGGCAGTTAACCCTTGTTTTACTCCTGGAAAAAATTGATTATATTGGAAAATTTTCCAAAAAATAGAAATTTCAAAATTGTTTCTCCATCTGCCATTAACTCTTGTGGAACACCTAAAGGGTTAACAAAGTTTGTAAACCCAGTTTTGAATACCTTGAGGGGTGTACTTTCTTAGATGGAGTCACTTTTTTGAAATTTCTATTCTAGGGGTGCAACAGGGGGCTTCAAATGGGACATGGTATAAACAAAACCAGTCCTGCCAAATCTGCCTTCCAAAACCCATATGGTGTTCCCCTCCTTCTATGTGCTACCGTTCGGCCAAACAGTAGTTTACGACCACATATGGGGTGTTTTTGCAAACTACAGAATCAGGGCAACCCATTTTGAGTGTTGTTTGGCAGTTAACCCTTGTTTTACTCCTGGAAAAAATTGATTATATTGGAAAATTTTCCAAAAAATATAAATTTCAAAATTGTTTCTCCATCTGCCATTAACTCTTGTGGAACACCTAAAGGGTTAACAAAGTTTGAAAAAACAGTTTTGAATACCTTGAGGGGTGTAGTTTCTAGAATGGGGTCATTTTTGGGAGGTTTCTATTATCTAAGCCTCACAATATGACTTCAAACCTGAACTGGTCCATAAAAAGTGGGATTTTGAAGATTTCTGAAAATTTCAAAATTTGCTTCTAAACTTCTAAGCCTTGTAACATCCCCAAAAAATAAAATATCATTCCCAAAACAATTCAAGCATGAAGTAGACATATGGGGAATGTAAAGTCATCACAATTTTTGGGGGTATTACTATGTATTACAGAGGTAGAGAAACTGAAAATTTGAAATTTGCTAATTTTTCAAAATTTACGGTAAAAATTGTATTTTTTTATGCAAAAAAATTAACTTTTTTAACCCAATTTTAGCAGTGTCATGAAGTACAATATGTGACGAAAAAACAATCTCAGAACGGCCTGGGTAAGTCAAAGCGTTTTAAAGTTATCAGCACTTAAAGTGACACTGGTCAGATTTGCAAAAAATGGCCTGGTCCTTAAGGTGAAAATGAGCCTGGTCCTTAAGGTGAAAATGAGCCCGGTCCTTAAGGGGTTAAAAGCATTGGTGGCCAGTGCGGCCCCTCCCCCTCCCTCCCCAATATAAAAGCATTGGTGGCCAGTGTGGCCCCCCCTCCCTCCCTATCCAGTATAAAAAGCATTGGTGGCCAGTGCGGCCCCCCCTCCCTCCCCAGTATAAAAAGTATTGGTGGCCAGTGCGACCCCCTCTCCCCCCCTCCCCAGTATAAAAAGCATTGGTGGCCAGTGCGGCCCCCCCTGCCTTCCTCCCCAGTATTAAAAGCATTGGTGGCCAATGCGGCCCCTCCCCATCCCTCCCCAGTATAAAAAGCATTGGTGGCCAGTGCGGCCCCCCATCCCTCCCTCTTCAATATTAAAAGCATTGGTGGCAGTGCGGCCCCCCCTCCCTCCCTACCCAGTATAAAAAGCATTGGTGGCCAGTGCGGCCCCCCTCCCTTCCTCCCCAGTATAAAAAGCATTGGTGGCCAGTGCGGCCCCCCCTACCTCCCCAGTATAAAAAGCATTGGTGGCCAGTGCGGCCCCCCTTCCTCCCTCCCCAGAATTAAAAGCAATATGTGGCCAGTGCGGCCCTCCTCTCTCCCTCCCCAGCATAAAAAGCATTGGTGGCCAGTGCGACCCCCCCTCCCTCCCTCCCCAGCATAAAAAGCAATATTTGGCCAGTGCGGGCCCCCCCCTCCCTCCCCAGTATAAAAAGCATTGGTAGCCAGTACGGTCCCCACCTCCCTCCCAGTATTAAAAGCATTGGTGGCCAGTGCGGCCCCTCCCCATCCCTCTCTAGTATAAAAAGCATTGGTGGCCAGTGCGGCCCCCCCTCCCTCCCCAATATTAAAAGCATTAGTGGCCAGTGCGCCCCCCCCCTCCCTCCCTACCCAGTATAAAAAGCATTGGTGGCCAGTGTGGCCCCCCCTTCCTTCCTCCCCAGTATAAAAAGCATTGGTGGCCAGTGCGGCCCCCCCTACCTCCCCAGTATAAAAAGCATTGGTGGCCAGTGCGCCCCCCCCCTTCCTCCCTCCCCAGTAGTAAAAGCATTGGTGGCCATTGCGGCCCCCCCTCCCTCCCCAGTATTAAAAGCATTGGTGGCCAGTGCGGCCCCCCCCTAACTTCCTCCCCAGTATTAAAAGCATTAATGGCCAATGCGGCTTCTCCCCATCCCTCCTCAGTATAAAAAGCATTGGTGGCCAGTGCGGCCCCCCCATCCCTCCCTCCCCAATATTAAAAGCATTGGTGGCCAGTGCGGCCCCCCTCCCTCCCTACCCAGTATAAAAAGCATTGGTGGCCAGTGCGGCCCCCCCTCCCTTCCTCCCCAGTATAAAAAGCAATATGTGGCCAGTGCAGGCCCCCCTCCCTCCCCAGTATAAAAAGCATTGGTGGCCAGTGCGGCCCCCCCCTTAATCCCTCCCCAGTATTAAAAGCAATATGTGGCCAGTGCGGCCCCCCTCCCTCCCCAGTATAAAAAGCATTGGTGGCCAGTGCGACCCCCCCTCCCTCCCTCCCCAGCATAAAAAGCAATATGTGGCCAGTGCGGGCCCCCTCTCCCTCCCCAGTATAAAAAGCATTGGTAGCCAGTACGGCCCCCCTCCCTCCCAGTATTAAAAGCATTGGTGGCCAGTGCAGCCCCTCCCCCTCCCTCCCCAATATAAAAGCATTGGTGGCAAGTGTGGCCCCCCTCCCTCCCTACCCAGTATAAAAAGCATTGGTGGCCAGTGCGGCCCCCCCTCCCTCCCCAGTATAAAAAGTATTGGTGGCCAGTGCGACCCCCCCTCCCCAGTATAAAAAGCATTGGTGGACAGTGCGGCCCCCCCTCCCTTCCTCCCCAGTATTAAAAGCATTGGTGGCCAATGCGGCCCCTCCCCATCCCTCCCCAGTATAAAAAGCATTGGTGGCCAGTGCGGCCCCCCATGACTCCCTCTTCAATATTAAAAGCATTGGTGGCCAGTGCGGCCCCCCCTCCCTCCCTCCCAGTATAAAAAGCATTGGTGGCCAGTGCGGCCCCCCTCCCTTCCTCCCCAGTATAAAAAGCATTGGTGGCCAGTGCGGCCCCCCCTACCTCCCCAGTATAAAAAGCATTGGTGGCCAGTGCGGCCCCCCTTCCTCCCTCCCCAGAATTAAAAGCAATATGTGGCCAGTGCGGCCCCCCTCCCTCCCTCCCCAGCATAAAAAGCATTGGTGGCCAGTGCGACCCCCCCTCCCTCCCTCCCCAGCATAAAAAGCAATATTTGGCCAGTGCGGGCCCCCCCCTCCCTCCCCAGTATAAAAAGCATTGGTAGCCAGTACGGTCCCCACCTCCCTCCCAGTATTAAAAGCATTGGTGGCCAGTGCGGCCCCTCCCCATCCCTCTCTAGTATAAAAAGCATTGGTGGCCAGTGCGCCCCCCCCCTTCCTCCCTCCCCAGTAGTAAAAGCATTGGTGGCCATTGCGGCCCCCCCTCCCTCCCCAGTATTAAAAGCATTGGTGGCCAGTGCGGCCCCCCCCTAACTTCCTCCCCAGTATTAAAAGCATTAATGGCCAATGCGGCTTCTCCCCATCCCTCCTCAGTATAAAAAGCATTGGTGGCCAGTGCGGCCCCCCCATCCCTCCCTCCCCAATATTAAAAGCATTGGTGGCCAGTGCGGCCCCCCTCCCTCCCTACCCAGTATAAAAAGCATTGGTGGCCAGTGCGGCCCCCCCTCCCTTCCTCCCCAGTATAAAAAGCAATATGTGGCCAGTGCAGGCCCCCCTCCCTCCCCAGTATAAAAAGCATTGGTGGCCAGTGCGGCCCCCCCCTTAATCCCTCCCCAGTATTAAAAGCAATATGTGGCCAGTGCGGCCCCCCTCCCTCCCCAGTATAAAAAGCATTGGTGGCCAGTGCGACCCCCCCTCCCTCCCTCCCCAGCATAAAAAGCAATATGTGGCCAGTGCGGGCCCCCTCTCCCTCCCCAGTATAAAAAGCATTGGTAGCCAGTACGGCCCCCCTCCCTCCCAGTATTAAAAGCATTGGTGGCCAGTGCAGCCCCTCCCCCTCCCTCCCCAATATAAAAGCATTGGTGGCAAGTGTGGCCCCCCTCCCTCCCTACCCAGTATAAAAAGCATTGGTGGCCAGTGCGGCCCCCCCTCCCTCCCCAGTATAAAAAGTATTGGTGGCCAGTGCGACCCCCCCTCCCCCCCTCCCCAGTATTAAAAGCATTGGTGGCCAATGCGGCCCCTCCCCATCCCTCCCCAGTATAAAAAGCATTGGTGGCCAGTGCGGCCCCCCATGACTCCCTCTTCAATATTAAAAGCATTGGTGGCCAGTGCGGCCCCCCCTCCCTCCCTCCCAGTATAAAAAGCATTGGTGGCCAGTGCGGCCCCCCTCCCTTCCTCCCCAGTATAAAAAGCATTGGTGGCCAGTGCGGCCCCCCCTACCTCCCCAGTATAAAAAGCATTGGTGGCCAGTGCGGCCCCCCTTCCTCCCTCCCCAGAATTAAAAGCAATATGTGGCCAGTGCGGCCCCCCTCCCTCCCTCCCCAGCATAAAAAGCATTGGTGGCCAGTGCGGCCCCCCCTCCCTCCCTCCCCAGCATAAAAAGCAATATTTGGCCAGTGCGGGCCCCCCCCTCCCTCCCCAGTATAAAAAGCATTGGTAGCCAGTACGGTCCCCACCTCCCTCCCAGTATTAAAAGCATTGGTGGCCAGTGCGGCCCCTCCCCATCCCTCTCTAGTATAAAAAGCATTGGTGGCCAGTGCGGCCCCCCCTCCCTCCCCAATATTAAAAGCATTAGTGGCCAGTGCGGCCCCCCCCTCCCTCCCTACCCAGTATAAAAAGCATTGGTGGCCAGTGTGGCCCCCCCTTCCTTCCTCCCCAGTATAAAAAGCATTGGTGGCCAGTGTGGCCCCCCCTACCTCCCCAGTATAAAAAGCATTGGTGGCCAGTGGGCCCCCCCTTCCTCCTTCCCCAGTATAAAAAGCATTGGTGGCCAGTGCGGCCCCCCCTACCTCCCCAGTATAAAAAGCAATATGTGGCCAGTGCGAGTCCCCCTTCCCTCCCTCCCTAGTATAAAAAGCATTGGTGGCCAGTGCGGACCCCCCTCCCTCCCTCCCTAGTATAAAAAGCATTAGTGGCCAATGCGGCCCCCTCTCCCTCCCTCCCCAGTATTAAAAGCATTGGTGGCCAGTGCGGCCCCCCTCCCTTCCTCCCCAGTATTATAAGCATTGGTTGGCAATGCGGCCCCTCCCCATCCCTCCCCAGTATAAAAAGCATTGGCGGCCAGTGCGGACCCCCCCTCCCTCCCTCCCCAATAATAAAAGCATTGGTGGCCAGTGCGGCCCCCCTCCCTCCCTACCCAGTATACAAAGCATTGGTGGCCAGTGCGGCACCCCCTCCCTTTCTCCCCAGTATAAAAAGCATTGGTGGCCAGTGCGGCCCCCTCCTACCTCCCCAGTATAAAAAGCATTGGTGGCCAGTGTGACCCCCCCCCCTTCCTCCCTCCCCAGTATTAAAAGCAATATGTGGCCAGTGCAGCCCCCCTCCCTCCCTCCCCAGTATAAAAAGCATTGGTGGCCAGTGCGGCCCCCCCTCCCTCCCTCCCCAGTATAAAAAGCAATATGTGGCCAGTGCGGGCCCCCCCTCCCTCCCCAGTATAAAAAGCATTGGTGGCCAGTGCGGCCCCCCCCTTCCTCTCTCCCCAGTATTAAAAGCATTGGTGGCCAGTGCGGCCCCCCTCCCTCCCTCTCCAGTATAAAAAGCATTGGTGGCCAGTGTGCCCCCCCTCCCTCCCAGTATAAAAGCAATCGGTGGCCAGTGCGGCCCTCCTCTCTCCCTCCCTCCCTCCCCAGTATTAAAAGCAATATGTGGCCAGTGCAGATCCCACCCCCTCCCTTTCTCCCCAGTATAAAAAGCATTGGTGGCCAGTGCGGCCCCCTCCCTACCTCCCCAGTATAAAAAGCATTGGTGGCCAGTGCGACCCCCCCTTCCTCCCTCCCCAGTATTAAAAGCAATATGTGGCCAGTGCAGCCCCCCCTCCCTCCCTCCCCAGTATAAAAAGCATTGGTGGCCAGTGCGAACCCCCCTCCCTCCCTCCCCAGTATAAAAAGCAATATGTGGCCAGTGCGGGCCCCCCCCTCCCCAGTATAAAAAGCATTGGTGGCCAGTGCGGCCCCCCCCTTCCTCTCTCCCCAGTATTAAAAGCATTGGTGGCCAGTGCGGCCCCCCTCCCTCCCTCCCCAGTATAAAAAGCATTGGTGGCCAGTGCGACCCCCCCTTCCTCCCTCCCCAGTATTAAAAGCAATATGTGGCCAGTGCAGCCCCCCCTCCCTCCCTCCCCAGTATAAAAAGCATTGGTGGCCAGTGCGAACCCCCCTCCCTCCCTCCCCAGTATAAAAAGCAATATGTGGCCAGTGCAGCACCCCCCTCCCCAGTATAAAAACAATTGGTGGCCAGTGCGGCCCCCCCTCCCTCCCCAGTATTAAAAGCAATATGTGGCCAGTGCGGCCCCCCCTCCCTCCCCAATATTAAAAGCATTAGTGGCCAGTGCGGCCCCCCCCTCCCTCCCTACCCAGTATAAAAAGCATTGGTGGCCAGTGTGGCCCCCCCTTCCTTCCTCCCCAGTATAAAAAGCATTGGTGGCCAGTGCGGCCCCCCCTACCTCCCCAGTATAAAAAGCATTGGTGGCCAGTGCGCCCCCCCCTTCCTCCTTCCCCAGTATAAAAAGCATTGGTGGCCAGTGCGGCCCCCCCTACCTCCCCAGTATAAAAAGCAATATGTGGCCAGTGCGAGCCCCCCTTCCCTCCCTCCCTAGTATAAAAAGCATTGGTGGCCAGTGCGGACCCCCCTCCCTCCCTCCCTAGTATAAAAAGCATTGGTGGCCAATGCGGCCCCCTCTCCCTCCCTCCCCAGTATTAAAAGCATTGGTGGCCAGTGCGGCCCCCCTCCCTTCCTCCCCAGTATTATAAGCATTGGTGGCCAATGCGGCCCCTCCCCATCCCTCCCCAGTATAAAAAGCATTGGTGGCCAGTGCGGACCCCCCCTCCCTCCCTCCCCAATATTAAAAGCATTGGTGGCCAGTGCGGCCCCCCTCCCTCCCTACCCAGTATACAAAGCATTGGTGGCCAGTGCGGCACCCCCTCCCTTTCTCCCCAGTATAAAAAGCATTGGTGGCCAGTGCGGCCCCCTCCTACCTCCCCAGTATAAAAAGCATTGGTGGCCAGTGTGACCCCCCCCCTTCCTCCCTCCCCAGTATTAAAAGCAATATGTGGCCAGTGCAGCCCCCCTCCCTCCCTCCCCAGTATAAAAAGCATTGGTGGCCAGTGCGACCCCCCCTCCCTCCCTCCCCAGTATAAAAAGCAATATGTGGCCAGTGCGGGCCCCCCTCCCTCCCTCCCCAGTATAAAAAGCATTGGTGGCCAGTGCGGCCCCCCCCCTTCCTCTCTCCCCAGTATTAAAAGCATTGGTGGCCAGTGCGGCCCCCCTCCCTCCCTCTCCAGTATAAAAAGCATTGGTGGCCAGTGTGCCCCCCCTCCCTCCCAGTATAAAAGCAATCGGTGGCCAGTGCGGCCCCCCTCTCTCCCTCCCTCCCTCCCCAGTATTAAAAGCAATATGTGGCCAGTGCAGATCCCACCCCCTCCCTTTCTCCCCAGTATAAAAAGCATTGGTGGCCAGTGCGGCCCCCCCCCTACCTCCCCAGTATAAAAAGCATTGGTGGCCAGTGCGACCCCCCCTTCCTCCCTCCCCAGTATTAAAAGCAATATGTGGCCAGTGCAGCCCCCCCTCCCTCCCTCCCCAGTATAAAAAGCATTGGTGGCCAGTGCGAACCCCCCTCCCTCCCTCCCCAGTATAAAAAGCAATATGTGGCCAGTGCGGGCCCCCCCCTCCCCAGTATAAAAAGCATTGGTGGCCAGTGCGCCCCCCCCTTCCTCTCTCCCCAGTATTAAAAGCATTGGTGGCCAGTGCGGCCCCCCTCCCTCCCTCCCCAGTATAAAAAGCATTGGTGGCCAGTGCGACCCCCCCTTCCTCCCTCCCCAGTATTAAAAGCAATATGTGGCCAGTGCAGCCCCCCCTCCCTCCCTCCCCAGTATAAAAAGCATTGGTGGCCAGTGCGAACCCCCCTCCCTCCCTCCCCAGTATAAAAAGCAATATGTGGCCAGTGCAGCACCCCCCTCCCCAGTATAAAAACAATTGGTGGCCAGTGCGGCCCCCCCTCCCTCCCCAGTATTAAAAGCAATATGTGGCCAGTGCGGATCCCCCCCTCCCTCCCTCTCTAGTATTAAAAGCAATATGTGGCCAGTGTGGCCCCCCCTCCCTCCCCAGTATAAAAAGCATTGGTGGCCAGTGCGGCCCCCCTCCCTCCCTCCCCAGTTTTCAAAGCAATATGTGGCCAGTGCAGCCTCCCCTCTCCCCCCTCTAATTAAAATCACCCCCATCATTGGTGGCCAGTGCGGCCCCCCTCCCTCCCTCCCCAGTATTAAAAGCAATATGTCGCCAGTGCGGCCTCCCCTCTCCCCCCCCTCTAATCAAAATCACCCCCCCCATCATTGGTGGCAGAGGAGAGTTCCGATCAGAGTCTCAGTTTAATCGCTGGGGCTCCGATCAGTTACCATGGAAGCCAGGACGCTACTGCAGTCCTGGCTGTCATGGTTACTTAGCAATTTTAGAAGAATTACACTTACCTGCGCTTTCTGTGGCCGGCCGGGCGCTCCTCCTACTGGTAAGAGAAAAGGTCTGTGCGGCGCATTGCTTATAGCACAGACCTTTCACTTACCAGTAAGAGGAGCGCCCGGCCGGCCACAGACAGCGCAGGTAAGTATAATGCTTCTAAAATTGTTAAGTAACCATGGCAGCAAGGACTGCAGTAGCGTCTTGGCTGCCATGGTAACCGATCGGAGCCCCAGCGATTAAACTTGGACTCCGATCGGAACTCTCCGCTGCCATCAATGATGGGGAGGGGGGTGATTTTAATTAGGGGGGGGAAAGGGGAGGACGTACTAGCCACCAATGAATTTAATACTGGGGAGGGAGGGGGGGGCCCCGACATGCCAATAATTAATTTATTACTGGGGAGGGAGGGAGGGGGGCCGCACTGGCCACCAATGAATTTAATACTGGGGAGGGAGGGGGGCGACATGCCAACAATTAATTTAATACTGGGGAGGGAGGGGGGCCGCACTGGCCACCAATGAATTTAAAAATGGGGAGGGAGGGGGGTCTGGCCCCTGCTGCCTGGCAGCACCTGATCTCTTACAGGGGGCTATGATACGCACAATTAACCCCTCAGGTGTGGCACCTGAGGGGTTAATTGTGCGGATCACAGCCCCTGTAAGAGATCGGGTGCTGCCAGGCAGCAGGGGGCCGTTATGTCCACAGTTCTTAGTATATTCTAACTTGAAGCGTCCCCATCACCATGGGAACGCCTCTGTGTTAGAATATACTGTCGGATCTGAGTTTCACGATCTAACTCAAATCCGATTGTATATTCTAACATAGAGGCGTTCCCATGGTGATGGGGACGCTTCAAGTTAAAATATACCATCGGATTGGTGAAAACTCCGATCCGATGGTATATAATCGGCACACACTCACCCTGCTTTATGTGTGGAGTGTGTGCTGATTGGTTTGTGCGCTGCGTGTGCGGATTGGTTTGTGCGCTGCGCATGCGCACTTCACTAATCGGCACACACGCACGGACAACAGCCCTGAGCACGTACACAGGGCTTTTATTACTATAGATGTGGACACGCCACAAACAGTAGAATGAGCCAGGTGTATCACCCCAATTTATGAATCAGGGACTAAAAGAACTGCTTATCTATTAATTAATGTGGACACACCACAACCAGTAGAGTAAGACATGTGTTTTACCCCTATTTGTGAATCAGGGCCTAATAGAATTTCTTATCTATTAATCAATGTGGACATGCCCCAAACAGTTGAATAATATAGGCGTATCAACCCAAGTTGTAAATCAGGGCCTAATACAATTGCTTATCTGTTAATCAATGTGGACACGTCACAAACGGTAGAATAAAACAGGGGTATTATCCTAATTTGTGAATCAAGGACAAACATAACTGCTTATCTATTGATCAATATGGACACCCTAATGTGGACACGATTCAATTGGATTGCTATGTGCCTAACACCACAATTGACATACTGTAGATGTGCAACAGATTCAACAGATTAATTCTTAATGGTGCAGCAGGTGAACTAGATAAACACACCTATATATTATACTGCCTCTTGACAATGAGTCTGACGCATAGTAAGTTTATGTATAACAGAACAGATTAAGTATTAATGGCACAGCAGGTGAACTAGATAAACGCACCTATATATTAGACTGCCTGTTGAAACCTAGTCCGACGCACAGTAAGGGCTCATGTACACAAGCGTATTTTATTTCCGTGTCCATTCCATTTTTTTTGCGGGTCCGCAAAAAAAAAAAACGGGAGTTACTCTGTGTGCATTCCGTTTCCGTATGTCCGTTCCACAAAATACAGAATGCACACGGATGTCATCTGTATTTTTTGCACCTCTGTTTTTTGCGGACCGCAAAATACATATGGTCGTGTGCATGAGCCCTAAGTCTATGTATAACAGAACTGATTAAGTATGAATGGTTGAACAAGATGCACATAGCAATTACACTCAGCCTGTCCCTGCAGTCTCCCTTCGGTGTGTAAAAACTCTCCCTACGATCTCCCTACACTGCCCCTGCACTCTCCATATCCAATATTCTACAATTAAAAGCTTTATGAAACACTGTCCCTAGCGCTCGCCACGTCTCTCCCTATGGTCAGCTCACAGTGAAATGGTGGAGACCACACGGGATGAGGCGTTTAAAGGGCTTTGAGATCATAGGGGATCACAGGGGATGGCTATCAATGGATTGTCTTGCACGGCATTATAGGTCATATCACATTCCCTGGCTTCTTACTTTCACTTTGTAACATGTGTAGCCGCCATTTTAGGAAGAAAACGATTTCTTACAACAAAGCGCAAGGAAATTCGGATTCATAGCAATTCAAATTTTTCCTAAACTTTGGATCAAATCCCACTTTGGATGCATCAATTAACTCATCTCTAGCTTTCAGGACACTATAATTGACTCTTGGAAGACTAATGGTATATAGCAGGGTTGCTCAACCCGCGGCCCTCCAGCTGTGGCAAAATTAAAACTCCCATTATTCCTGAACAGCCTACAGCTATTAGAGCATGCTGGGAATTGTAGTTGTGCAACAGCTGAAGGGCCGCAGGGTGAGCATTTTAATAGCTAAACAGCAGAATCCAACACACTACACCCCTGCTGATCAGCTGTTCTGCTGTATCTCTGGTGCTGGAAGTAGGCACTGGTGTCTATTGCATACTGGATAGCAGTGGTTACAGCAGAATTGCTCCTTTTCACTTCAGTGGGAGCAGCGTTGCAGTAACCAGTTTCATCCACTACACAATGGCTAGAGCTATGCAGTTCCTGCACCAGAGCTAAAGCAGAACAGCTGTTCAGCAGATGTGCGGGTGAAGTGTCCTGGAGAAGGGATACTTTGAATTGTGGACATTTGCCCCCGGTTTCCCCTATGCAAAGTCATCAACTCCTTATTTTGTTTCACTTTAAAGGGTTAACTTGCACTCACTTATACTGTTTAATACTGTGTAACTGCATTTTATATGTACTGTATGTTGTGACACACATCCTGTTCATTTACACTGTATTTGCACAGCACTGTGGACAGGATTAATGAATACTGGGAGACTTTCTAGCTAATATTGATAAGCTATTAATTTTCCACAGTTACCATAAGATTTAAAGAAGAGTGTGTTTTAGAGTGGGAAAAAACAGACTTGTTTACCACCAAAATCAGACAGACTGACCTTCTGAGAGAGAGAGAGAGCGAGAGAGAGAGAGAGAGAGAGAGAGAGGAACAAATAAATCAGGCCTTTCCTCAGTATAAATCATTCTTCTGCCTGGGAGGAGACTGGAGGTGCTAGCCCAGTGTCTTGCCAGTATTGTTTTGCACTTGAGTTCCTCCAGTAAAGAACTGGTTTACTACAGACTCTGACTCTCTAGACTTAATTCCCATGGGAATGCACCACTCCTTACCAACACTTGGTGACACCTCAACGGTGTCCAGGGGACCCAGCACAGCATTGGGGCCACCCCAAACTTGACCACTGCAAAAGTTGTGGTACCCCCAATCGATCAGATATTCATAGCCTGCCCTGAGGATAAGCCATCAATATAAAATAATTAGACACCCATTTATAATAATACACTTTACTTCTACTTTAGTAGAAAGGGTAGGTATGTAGATTGGACCACAAGGGACTGTATGTCTGTAGGTCTAAGTGCAAATTAATATTACTTACTTCTGAACTTTTCTTTCATGACATAGCGATTATCACACTTTAGAGATGGCCTTGCAGTTCGCCTGGCGGTCGTTTCGCGGCGAAACTTTACTCGTTCGCTGTCTGCCGAACAGGCGAACATATGGCGATATTCGCTCCCGCCATATCCTTTTACATTGTGAAGAACTTTGACCCATGACACATCCATCAGATGGTACAGGACAGCCAATTGAGACGGAGCACATGGACACACCCCTTACCTTATAAATAGACCCGATCTTGCCGCCATTTTACATTCAGTCTTTTGCCAGTGTAGGGAGAGGTTGCTGTGTGGAGCAGGGACAGACTGTTGGAACACAAATCGCTAGCTAATAGGGCCACAAAAGTTCGTTTAAGGACTGGTATAGGTGTGCTATCAATAGGTGTGATATACTGAGGGGTGTAATATACTTATAATATACTGTACTTTCTAACATAGAAAGTATATTATAGCGCAATTGTATTGTGCAGCAGTTGTATGCGGTTCTACTGCGATACTGCAGCCACACAGAGTGCCAAACGCTATTGGAACAAATAATTTCTACTGGTGTGATTTACCAGTTGCCCCCCAAAAAACTGATTGAAGCAGGGGTGTTATATACCAATAATATACTTTCTATATAGTGCATTTAGGTAGTGCAGCATTTTGTTTGCGGTTTTGCTGCATTACCTCAGCTACACAGAGTGACAAACACTATTTGAAGAAATAATTTCTACTGCTGTGATTTACCAGTCCCCCCCCCCCAAAAAAAAAAAAACTGATTGAAGCAGGGGTTTTATATACCAATAAAATACTTTCTATATAGTGCATTTAGGTAGTGCTGCATTTGTCTACAGTTATGCTGCACTACCGCATCTACACAGAGTGAAAAACACTATTTGAAGACTTTTTGGGGCCTGTACTGACCAACAGTTACATATTTATCCTGTGAATGCCTAATGTTCCTCCAGCCACAGAATCCAAAGTTCTGTGCTGTCAGGTGAATGCCTATTGCCTAATTTTTGTGGCCTGTACTGGCCGACAGTTACATTTTTTATCTCTAGCCACATAATCACACCCTTGTCTCACTCCTCTGCCTCTCATTATGGTGGTGTATGAACCTCATTCACCATAAGGACCTTCTAATGTCACAGGGTCATGTTACTGTGCCCCCCACCCTGTACTGTGCTCCTCGCCCCGTACTGTGCCCCCTTATACTCTGCATTGTGCTCTCTTACCATACCCTGTGCAGTGCCCCTAGTCATTCCCTATACTGTGCCCTCTTATACTCTTTTATCCGGTCACGGTATGGCGGTGTTATCCGGTCACTGTACAGAGGCGTTATCCGGTCAATGTACGGCGGTGGTATTCAATATCTGGATGGCCATAACTGTATCCCTTTCCCTGCCCACGCCATCCTTTTTTAGAACTGGCATGAGCGGGAAAAATATGCAGATTGCGGTGCTATGGACCTTTGCGCCACAATCTGTGTCAGAAATACGCCTAACATAGACGTATTTTTATATAATAAATGATCACCTAATTGTATTATCATTCGGGTATAGGGCTAATATCTTTATATTATATAGATTCTAGTGTATTATACTGTGCCCTGTATTTTCCAGTAGAAAATGATCCTTGGGAAACACAGTCCTCATCCCTGACCACCAGGACCAGGTAGCGATCTGTCAGTACATGGTGGCCTCCCCTCTCTGCCACGCTGCTCTGCTGTGTACTGGTGCTTATTCTGACACTAGGGCTAGGTTCACATCCTACTTTTGCCATCCATTTAATGCATACCAAAAATGTATGCGTTAACAGATGCCTCAGACTGATGCCGTACAGTGGCGTCCGTTCACCATAGTTTTCAATGGTAGAAAAAAATTTCTAGGCTCCAGCAGGGCACATTTTAGAGAGTTTCCCTTTAGGACGCATAAAAATGGCCCCTGATTAAAATACATATTTTTTGTGTGAATTTTTGCCAATGATCCCCCTCTGGAATATCACTGTCCATGATGTGGGACTATTTTTGTATTTCTAGTGTTTGCTGGCTGCAAATATGACCTGAAGGTTTTTCAGGTTCGCCTGCCATTAAAGTGAATAGGGCCTGCCGCGAATCGTCCCGGCCGATGTTCGTCCATCACTATCAGTCTTAGTCTCTTTAGTGTTGGCAAATTTATATGATATATTCTGTCTGCCTTCGGTCCCTTAGTCCTTCTGACATCATAAGTGAGAGTTTACAATGTCTATCGTCAGGCTGTAGAAAGCTCTATCCAGTCTTCTATCCTCCAAGTGTGCACAGAATCTTTTCTCTTTTCCCTTCACTGCTTTCTGTCTCTAGTAGGTTTATTTAGCTCTGCTCCAAGCTTATAGCAAAACAAAAGGTCTTAGTTTTGAAACTTTCACTAGAAGTTAAAGAGGATGAGGTTACAACTCATACTCCATAAAAATCTTAACCAAGTTTGAGATAACGTTTTATCTTCTGTAGCACTTGAAATTTTAATTAAAGTTTAATTTAGTTGAAGTTTTTAATTTAAGTGAATCACATGGCGACAATTGTACTGTACATTGCTATTGAATTACACCTAATTATATTTAAAACAGATAGCATTGCTGAAACCTGAAATTTGTGTAGAAATGTTTTTACCCAAACTTCACGACACTCTTGATACTCATCTAATAACAGTTTTAGAATTGTTAACAATTTAACTTCTGACTATATATTTGATACTTTCCGGAACATAATACTTGGGTAAACCTGGTATTGTTTTAGAGATATGAGAAGAATTTATATGTCATAAGTCTTGATCATGGAATTAAGGCTCATTGCTACTGGCTCTGAGTCTATATAGGTCTTTGTCACAGTATGTCATGTGAATGACTATATTTTGTATGAAGGGATTGTCCCATAAAAAAATATTTTACACTTTTCAAAACAGCACATGTATTGGAATCCATTTATAATTGCATGAAATTAAGAATTGCGTACATCCACTGAGTTATTCAAGAAAATATACCTGTAGAGCACCACCTGTTGTTTAATTCCCCCCCCCCCCTTATTTCTCTATTCACTTGGCTGAGGTGGTATCACATGCATATTTCCATCCTTCAACTGCCACCAATCCTATCTTCTGTTATATGCTATGACAGTTACAAAGAGATGGCTGTAGCAGAAAGGACATGCCCCTTTAAAAAGGACATGTCCCCTGAGCTGTCAGCTTGAAATAGATCTGGAAGAACAATGAATAGGGAGCTTTAGATCCATGTGGGTTACAGTGATGGTTCTAGCTTTGTTGGGAAGACATTGTTGTGTACTATGAGATGTCTGATTTTCGTTTTTACATTAAACATGGCATAACCCCTTTAACCCTTTCGCTACCAGTGCCGTGCATGGCACTGGAGCGATTTGTAAACATGGCGCCCGCTCGCACGTGCAGCGGGCGCCATTGCTTGCAGGTCTCTGCTTTTTTATACAGTAGAGACCTGCGGCTAATTACCGTGACCTGCAATAATGCCGATGGCGGTAAAGGCTTTAGATGCCGTGATCAAGTGAGATCACGACATCTAAATGTGCAAAAGCCCAGAAGCTTGTGTAATAAATGCAATAAAATGTGACCAAAAAGTCACACACACTCCAAAATGGTATCAATAAAAACTACAGATTGTCCCGCACAAAATTAGCCCCTATAGAGTTCAGTAGACATGAAAAAAGTTATGGGGGTCAGAATATATTTTTTTTAAAGTTTACATTTATTTTTACACTATTTATACATATAAAAACCTATACATATGGAATATCATTGTAATCGTACTGACCCAGAGAATGAAGGGCATGTGTCAGTGTTGCCGCAAATGAAATGCTGTGAGAACAAAACCCGTAAAACAGTTGAGGAATTGCATTTTTTTCCCAATTTCACCCCATTTGGAATTTTATTTACTGCTTCCACTACATTTTATGCCATAATTAATGGTGGCATTAGAAAGTACAACTTGTCCTGCAAAAAATAAGCCCTCATACAGCTCTGTGAATGGAGATATAAAAAAGTTATGGCTCAAGGAAGATAGGGAGGAAAAATGAAATGCAAAATGAAAATGCAAAAATGAAAAAACCTCCGGGTTAAATGTGTTAACTCAATCATATTATGTGACACTGTATATTGGAATTTTATAGTGTGTAGTAATTTATGGGATTATCATGTGCTACCTTACTATATTTGGCTCTAC
This sequence comes from Bufo bufo, assembly GCF_905171765.1. Lineage (NCBI taxonomy): Eukaryota > Metazoa > Chordata > Amphibia > Anura > Bufonidae > Bufo > Bufo bufo. The sequence continues at coordinate 318,643,233 of NC_053392.1, forward strand.
GTATGTAGTATGGTTATGCTAAATACTTTATAAGGTAATTTATTTCATATACAGTCAGGTCCATAAATATTGGGACATCGACACAATTCTAACATTTTCGGCTCTATACACCACCACAATAGATTTGAAATGAAACTGACAAGATGTGCTTTAACTGCAGACTGTCAGCTTTAATTTGAGGGTATTTCCATCCAAATCAGGTGAACGGTGTAGGAATTACAACAGTTTGCATATGTGCCTCCCACTTGTTAAGGGACCAAAAGTAATGGGACAATTGGCTTCGCAGCTGTTCCATGGCACGTGTGTGTTACTCCCTCATTATCCCAATTACAACGAGCAGATAAAAGGTCCAGCGTTCATTTCAAGTGTGCTATTTGCATTTGAAATCTGTTGCTGTCAACTATCAAGATGAGATCCAAAGAGCTGTCACTATCAGGGAAGCAAGCCATCATTAGGCTGAAAAAAACAAAACAAACCCATCAGAGAGATAGCAAAAACATTAGGCATGGCCAAAACAACTGTTTGAAACATTCTTAAAAAGAAGGAACGCACCAGTGAGCTCAGCAACACCAAAAGACCCGGAAGAACAGGAAAAGGCCAGATTAGAGTTTGCCAAACAACATCTAAAAAAGCCTTCACAGTTCTGGAACAATATCCTATGGACAGATGAGACCAAGATCAACTTGTACCAGAGTGATGGGAAGAGAAGAGTATGGAGAAGGAAAGGAACTGCTCATGATCCTAAGCATACCACCTCATCAGTGAAGCATAGTGGTGGTAGTGTCATGACGTGGGCATGTATGGCTGCCAATGGAACTAGTTCTCTTGTATTAATTGATGATGTGACTGCTGACAAAAGCAGCGGGATGAATTCTGAAGTGTTTCGGGCAATATTATCTGCTCATATTCAGCCAAATGCTTCAGAACTCATTGGTCGGCGCTTCACAGTGCAGATGGACAATGACCCAAAGCATACTGCAAAAGCAATTAAAGAGTTTTTTTAAGGGAAAGAAGTGGAATGTTATGCAATGGCCAAGTCAATCCCCTGACCTGAATCCGATTGAGCATGCATTTCACTTGCTGAAGACAAAACTGAAGGGAAAATGCCCCAAGAACAAGCAGGAACTGAAGACAGTTGCAGTAGAGGCCTGGCAGAGCATCACCAGGGATGAAACCCAGCATCTGGTGATGTCTATGCGTTCCAGACTTCAGGCTGTAATTGACTGCAAAGGATTTGCAACCAAGTATTAAAAAGTGAAAGTTTGATTTATGATTATTATTCTGTCCCATTACTTTTGGTTCCTTAACAAGTGGGAGGCACATATACAAACTGTTGTAATTCCTACACCGTTCACCTGATTTGGATGTAAATACCCTCAAATTAAAGCTCACAGTCTGCAGTTAAAGCACATCTTGTTCGTTTCATTTCAAATCCATTGTGGTGGTGTATAGAGCCAAAAATTTTAGAATTGTGTCGATGTCCCAATATTTATGGACCTGACTGTACAATATGGAAGTATTAAATATATACATATCATTTCAGTATTGTATTGCTTTCATCCTACATAGCTAATGTATGGTGGTGTTAATTACATACTTTATTGTTCAGATTAATAATACTCTGCTGCTTAATTATGCATTTTATGGCAGTATTAATTTTAGCTCTACTCTGTATAGTGTTATTAATTATGAATTATAAGGGGGTATTAATTGTATAGCTGTATACTTTATTATGACTGTGTAAATAGCTGTATTGTTAAGCCATATAGTATTTAAGGAAATATAAAACCTGACCAAGGCCAGATGTTTTTGATTGCCTGTAAGGCCCTTAAAGGGGTTCTACAGTTTGTTTAAACTGATGATCTATCCTCTGGATAGATCATCAGCATCTGACCGGCGGGGGTCCGACCCCCGGGCCCTCCAATATGTGCCCCCCTTGTGCACCTCCAACCCCCCCTGTCCCCGCCTGCCACTGATGCATTTCCCCCCTGCCCCCATCCATATGCATGTATCCTGCCCCTGATGCGGTGCGCCCCCTCCGCACCCCATACATTCATCCTGCCCCCATCTGTGCCCCCTCAATCCTGGCCATACCCCCCACCCTTTTCAGCGCTGCCCCTGCCCACGATGCTGTGTTTGATGGTGACGGCTCCATTCCTGAGCCGCCGCCATCAGCAGCGAGTGTCAGCTGTATGCTGACACTGCTGTAACCCCTTAGATGCCACGGCAGCGGCATCCATGGGGTTAATAGAGGGAGGGGCCTCCCTCTCTAAAACCACTGGGGCTGCCGCGTTGCGATGGCAGTGCCCAATAGTTGCAATGGCAACCGGACGCTTTGCAAAGGCGTCCGGTGTTGCCACCTACAGGAAATCTGGTAGTATTATACTTTGCATTGCAAGAGCATTGCAAAAGATAGTACAGCCATCAGCCCCACTGGATCTTCAAGATCAAAGAGAGACTTGATAAAAAAAAAAATTGAAAATAATAAAAGTAAAAACAAATAAATAAAAATGTAAATAAAAAAAATAAAATTGCCTTTTCCTATAAAAAAAAGACACATACTAGGTATCACTGCGTCTGTAATGACCATCTTTATAAATATATCACATGATCGACCCCGTACAATAAACACTATAAAAGAAAACTGTGTAAAAAAAGCCATTTTTGTCACCTTACAAAATATGCTATTATTGTGTTAAAGTGAAATAAATAAAAAAAAAGTGTACATATTAGGTATCGCCACGTCCATAACAATATGCTCGATAAAAATATCACATGACCTAACCCCTCAGGTGAACACCGTAAAAAAAATATATATATAAACAGTGCCAAAAAATCCATTTTTGTCACCTTACATCACAAAAAGTGCAACACCAAGCGATCAAAAAGGCGTATACCCCCCAAAATAGTACCAATCAAACCGTCACCTCATCTCGCAAAAAATGATACCCTATTTAAGACAATTGCCCAAAAAATAAAAAAGCTATGGCTCTCAGACTATGGAGACACTAAAACATCATTTTTTGGTTTCGGAAATGCTATTATTGTGTAAAACTTAAATAAATAAGAAAAAGTATACATATTAGGTATTGCCACGTTTGTAACGATCTGCTCTATAAAACTGTTACATGACCTAACCCCTCAGATAAACGCTGTAAAAATAAATAAATAAAAACTGTTCCAAAACGGACAATTTTTTGGTCACCTTGCACCATAAAGTGTAATAATGAATGATCAAAAAATCCTATGTACCCAAAAATGGTACCAATAAAAACCTCCACTCTTTCTGTAAAAAACGAGCCCCTGCACAAGACGATCGGCAGAAAAATAAAAAACATACGGTGTTCAGAAAATGGACACAAAAACATAATTTCTTTTTAAAAAATGCTTTATTATTTAAAAATGAAAACAAACAAAGAAAGTAGACCTATTTGATATCATTGCGTCCGCAACAACCTGCTCTATAAAAACATGATCTACCAGATGAATCTTGTAAAAAATTAAAAATAACATAACAGTGCCAAAACAGCCATTTTTTGGTTACCTTGCCTCACAAAAAACATAATATAGAGCAATTAAAAATCATATGTACCCCAAAATAGTACCAATAAAACTGGCACCTTATCCCCTAGTTTCCAAAATAGGGTCATTTTTTGGGAGTTTCTACTGTAAGGGTGCATCAGGGGGCTTTAAATGGGACATGGCATCTAAAACCAATCCAGCAAAATCTGCCTTCCAAAAACCATGCGGCAGTCCTTTCCTTCTGCTCCCTGCCGTGCGCCCTTACATCAGTTTACGACCACATATGGGGTGTTTTTGTAAGCCGCAGATTCAGGGTAATAAATATTGATTTTTGTTTGGCTGTTAACCTTCAATGTGTTAAAGAAAAAAATGTAATAAAATGGAAAATCTGCCAAAAATTTGAAATTTTGAAATTTAATCTCCATTTTCCTTTAGGGTTAACAAAGTTTTTAAAATCAGTTTTGAGTAACTTGAAGTGTGTAGTTTCTACAATGGGGTCATTTATGGGGGGTATCCACTATGTAAGTGTCATGGTCTTACCTGCTTGCTGCTCTCTTTCGTTTGACATGTGCTGGCGGCCATCTTGGTTTCTGGGTTTCTTGTAGCCTTCCACCCTGCGGCTCCTCCTTCCCCTGGGAGGAGCTGGATGCCTAGCTCATATATATAGGAGGTCTGTGGCTTCAGTTCCTTGCTTGGTCCTCTTGTGTTCACATGCTTCTAAGACTGCTGCTGCTTCTGGTTCCTGATCCTGGCTTCGTCTGACTACCCTGCTGGTTCCTGATCCTGGCTTCGTCTGACTACCCTGCTGGTTCCTGATCCTGGCTTCGTCTGACTACCCTGCTGGTTCCTGATCCTGGCTTCGTCTGACTACCCTTCTGGTTCCTGACCTCTGGCTTCGCAAAGACTCTGCTCGGTTTCACCATCCGTTTGGACTTTTGCTTTACAGCTTTATTTTCAATAAAGCCTTCTTATTTTCATTTATCTCTTGTTGTACGTCTGGTTCATGGTTCCGTGACATTAGGACCAAGCCATGAATTCTGACGGTACAGGGCCATCCTCGCTACCCATGCTGGTTGCCAGACTTGATCAGCAGGATCACCTGTTGGGTCGGTTCGCTGTGGCGATGCAAACCCTGCTTGAACGCACGGCTCATTTCGCTCCCGTTGCCGATGGGTCGGTTGTCGCTCCTGGGCTCGCTCCTACTGCCGCTCCGGTTGTTGCGCCAGAGTCTACCCCGACACCTGTTGTTGCGCCTGCGGTGTTTCGGGGTATGACCGGTTCTGCCCCTCTTCCACAGCGCTTTGGGGGAGAGCCAACTCAGTGCCGAGGTTTCCTTAACCAGGTGGGCATTTATTTCGAGTTGCTGCCACATGCCTTTCCTACTGAGAGATCAAAGGTGGGCTTCTTGATCTCGCTGCTCTCGGACAAGGCCTTGGCTTGGGCCAGCCCTTTATGGGAGAACAACAATCCGGTGGTTGCCGAGTTTTCCGGTTTTGTTGCTTCTCTTCGGAAGGTATTCGATGTGCCGGCTCGTGCTGCCTCTGCTGCGAAGCTCCTTATGTCCGTCAGACAGGGTTCACGATCCGTAGCTGAATACGCCATTGAGTTTCGTACCCTGGCAGCAGAGGTGGGCTGGAATAATGAGGCTCTGGTCGCTGCTTTCTCTCATGGTCTCTCGGATGCCTTGAAGGATGAGGTTGCAGCTAAGGACCTACCAGTTGAGCTCGAGTCTCTTATTTCTTTCCTGATTTTGATTGACACCAGACTCAGGGAGAGACCTTCCTTTAAGGAGAACCTGCGGAGGTCTTCTAACAGATTGGTGCCTACGTTTGCTGTCCCACCCGTGCCTCCCTCTCCTCCCACGCCTCCTGGGGATGACTTGTCTGGGGGTGAACCCATGCAGCTGGGGTTTGCTCGCCTGTCCGAGGGGGAGAGGGCACTCCGGAGACGCGAGGGCCGATGCATGTACTGTAATCTCGGTGGGCATTTTCGGTTGGCATGTCCGAACCGTCCGGGAAACGCTCGTACCCTGAGATCCTGTCGGGGGCAGATCTTGGGTGGAGTCTCCTCGTCCCCGGTTTCCCGTGTTGACAAACCACTGATCACTGTTGTCCTCTCCTGGGTCGGGGGCTCGGTGACGACCCAGGCGTTAGGGGACTCTGGTGCTGGTGGTCTGTTCATTGATAGTGTGTTCGCTGCCGCCAATTCCATTCCTCTGCAGGCTCGAGGTTCCCCACTGGCTCTTGAGGCGATAGACGGCAGACCCCTTCTGCCGCCACACGTGACTCATGAGACCCTTCCAGTGGGGATAGCCATTGGTGCCGTTCACAGAGAGTCGGTCTGCCTCCAGGTTATTTCGTCTCCACACTACTCGGTGGTCTTGGGGTACCCCTGGCTCCAGAAGCATAATCCGACTTTCGATTGGAGATCGGTCGAGATCCTCTCGTGGTCACCGCAGTGTGGGGCTAGTTGCATCCATGGGTCTGTCAAGTTGCTGTGTACTTCCTCGGACTCTCTGTTGCCTCCTGAATACGAGGAGTACCGGGATGTATTCGATAAGGTGCGCGCGGTTGCCCTACCTCCGCACCGCCCATACGATTGTGCCATAGAGTTACAATCTGGTGCCGTTCCTCCTCGTGGCAAAGTCTATCCACTGTCGGTAGCGGAGAATGAGGCCATGGAGGAGTACGTGAGGGAGGCGCTTTCACGCGGACACATTCGCAAATCTTCGTCCCCGGCAGGGGCTGGATTTTTCTTTGTGAAAAAGAAGGGCGGTGAGTTGAGGCCTTGCATCGATTACAGGGGTCTCAATCGCATCACGATCAAGAACGCTTACCCGATACCCTTGATTTCCGAGCTGTTCGATCGCCTTAAAGGGGCCACGGTCTTTACCAAACTCGACCTGAGGGCGGCATATAACCTGGTAAGGATCAAGGCGGGCGATGAGTGGAAGACCGCGTTTAACACCAGGACCGGTCATTACGAATCCTTGGTTATGCCCTTTGGGTTGTGCAATGCGCCCGCAGTCTTTCAGGAATTCATCAACGATGTTTTCCGTGACCTGTTGCAGCAGTGTGTGGTAGTCTATTTGGATGACATCTTGGTATATTCTGAATCCATGGAGGCCCACATTCTGGATGTCAGACGAGTGTTGCAACGGTTACGAGAGAACAAGCTGTTCGGTAAGCTTGAGAAATGCGAATTTCACCGTTCCCAGGTAACCTTCTTAGGTTACATCATTTCCGCTGAGGGGTTCTCCATGGATCCTGAGAAGGTTTCGGCTGTCTTACAGTGGCCCCAGCCCAGTGGTCTTCGTTCCCTGCAGCGCTTTTTGGGCTTCGCCAATTATTATCGGAAGTTCATCAGGGACTTTTCCATGCTGGCCAAGCCTCTCACGGATCTGACCAGGAAGGGCAGTAATTCCCAGGTCTGGCCGCTCGAGGCCATCCGAGCTTTTGAGGCCCTAAAGTCCGCCTTTGTGTCGGCTCCGATTCTGTCGCATCCCAACCCTGGGTTGCCCTTTGTCCTCGAGGTGGACGCGTCTGAGACGGGAGTAGGCGCCCTTCTGTCTCAGCGTAGAACACCAGAGGGTCCTCTGCTTCCTTGTGGGTTTTACTCCCGGAAACTGTCTTCCGCGGAGTGCAACTATCAGATTGGTGACAGGGAGTTATTGGCCATCGTGCAGGCCCTTAAAGAATGGAGGCACTTGCTCGAGGGTTCGGTGGTTCCGGTTCTCATCCTGACGGACCACAAGAATCTGACCTACCTTTCTGAGGCCAAGAGATTGACACCACGTCAGGCCAGATGGGCTCTGTTCTTGTCACGTTTTAATTACGTGGTCTCCTACCTACCCGGTTCCAAGAACATCAGGGCGGATGCCTTATCACGGCAGTACTCCGAGCTGTCCAGGGAGGAGTCGATTCCGACTTCGGTCATACCTCCGAATCAGATCCTGGCCGCCATTCGCACCAGCCTGACCTCTCCCCTGGGTGAGCAGATTTTGGCGGCTCAATCTGGTGCTCCCTCTGGGAGACCCAACGGCAGATGTTTTGTGCCTGAGGAGTTGCGCACTCGGTTGTTGCGAACCTACCATAACTCCAAGACCGCGGGGCATCCTGGAAAGAATCAGCTGTCCTGGGCTGTTTCACGTCTGTTCTGGTGGCCTTCCCTACGTTCCGACATCGCCGCATATGTAGCGGCATGCTCCGTTTGTGCCCAGAGTAAGTCCCCTCGGCACCTTCCGTTGGGCCTTCTGCAACCCATAGCCACCGGGGAGCGCCCATGGTCACACCTGGGGATGGATTTCATTGTGGACCTCCCTGCATCCCGAGGCCATACGGTCATTCTCATGATTGTGGATCGGTTTTCCAAAATGTGCCACTGTGTTCCTCTCAAGAAGTTACCCTCTGCACAAGAGTTGGCCACGATTTTTGCCAGGGAGGTCTTCCGGTTGCACGGTTTGCCTAAGGAGATTGTGTCGGATCGGGGGAGTCAGTTTGTGTCCAGGTTCTGGCGCGCCTTTTGCTCCCAGTTGGGGATTCATCTCTCCTTCTCCTCGGCCTACCACCCTCAGTCCAATGGGGCCGCAGAACGATCCAATCAGGCCTTGGAGCAATTCCTTCGTTGCTATGTCTCCGATCACCAAGACAATTGGGTTGACCTCCTGCCTTGGGCTGAGTTTGCCAGGAACACGGCGGTGAACTCTTCCTCTGGGACGTCTCCCTTCATGGCCAATTATGGGTTCCAACCTGCCGTGTTACCGGAGGTATTCTCTCCCCAGGATATTCCGGCTGTGGAGGATCACCTTTCCGTCCTACGTGCTTCTTGGGTACTGATCCAGAAGTCCCTTGAGGTCTCTGCGCAGCGCCAGAGACTCCAGGCTGATCGCAGACGAGCGCCTGCTCCTTCCTACCAGGTCGGAGACCGTGTATGGTTGTCCACCCGCAACCTCAACCTTCGAGTGCCCACTCCCAAGCTGGCGCCTCGCTTTGTTGGTCCCTTCCGAGTGCTTCGCAGGGTAAACCCGGTAGCCTATGCCCTTGCGCTTCCTCCTGGCATGCGGATCTCCAACGTGTTTCATGTCTCCCTGTTGAAGCCACTGGTGTGTAATCGTTTCACTTCCTCGGTTCCTCGGCCTCGTCCGGTCCAAGTGGGCAATCGTGAGGAATATGAGGTGAGCAATATCCTGGACTCACGCCTGGTCCGCGGTCGGTTGCAGTTTTTGGTCCATTGGCGTGGTTATGGTCCAGAGGAGCGTTCCTGGGTTCCCTCCGCAGATGTCCATGCTCCTGCCTTGCTCCGAGCCTTCCACGCACGCTTCCCTCAGAAACCGTTTTGTGCTCCGCGGAGGAGGGGCCCTTGAGGGGGAGGTACTGTCATGGTCTTACCTGCTTGCTGCTCTCTTTCGTTTGACATGTGCTGGCGGCCATCTTGGTTTCTGGGTTTCTTGTAGCCTTCCACCCTGCGGCTCCTCCTTCCCCTGGGAGGAGCTGGATGCCTAGCTCATATATATAGGAGGTCTGTGGCTTCAGTTCCTTGCTTGGTCCTCTTGTGTTCACATGCTTCTAAGACTGCTGCTGCTTCTGGTTCCTGATCCTGGCTTCGTCTGACTACCCTGCTGGTTCCTGATCCTGGCTTCGTCTGACTACCCTGCTGGTTCCTGATCCTGGCTTCGTCTGACTACCCTGCTGGTTCCTGATCCTGGCTTCGTCTGACTACCCTTCTGGTTCCTGACCTCTGGCTTCGCAAAGACTCTGCTCGGTTTCACCATCCGTTTGGACTTTTGCTTTACAGCTTTATTTTCAATAAAGCCTTCTTATTTTCATTTATCTCTTGTTGTACGTCTGGTTCATGGTTCCGTGACAGTAAGCCTCACAAAGTGACTTCAGACCTGAACTGGTCCTTAAAAAGTAGGTTTTGGAAATTTTCTTAAAAATTTTAAGAATTGCTTCTAAACTTCTAAGCCTTCTAAAGTCCTAAAAAAATAAAATGACATTTCCAAAATGATGCCAACATAAAGTAGACATATGGGGAATGTTAAGTAGTAAACTATTTGATGAGGTATCACTTTCTGTTTTAGAAGCAGAGAAATTGAAATTTAGAAAATTGCGAATTTTTCAAAATTCTGGGTAAATTTTGGATTTTTTCATATATAAAGGTGAAATATATTGACTCAAATTTATGACTATCATGAAGTACAATGTGTCACGAGAAAACAGTCTCAGAATGGCTTCGATAAATAAAAGTGTTCCACAGCTATTACCACATAAAGTGACACATGTCAGATTTGTAAATTTTGACCTGGACACTGGGGCATCAATGACCCATGGTCATGAAAGGGTTAAACAAGCTACAGAACCCCTTTAAAGCATCATGCTGGTAAATTTTGAGATTTTGCTATAATATTATTGCATTGTGAAATTTATATATGGTCTTCGTTTGACAAAGAGGACCACTGACAACATGCTATATTACATTTCAATTCAAGTACCAATGAAACAAGAAAGCAAGTGAAAACTATAATTATGGTATTCTTACTATATAATTAATAATTTTCATGCAGAATTTTTCCCTTTAATTGTATGGAATATGATTTTTCCTGGGATTCCCTTTAATGCTTAGTTAAAAAGAAAGACCTTTACCTTGTCCAGATGTGATTCTCTCCAGGGAGTCTCCAGTATGCTTTCAAATGGTTTTACAAGGTTTGAAATCATTTTCCCATAGTATTAAAAAATATAATTTCTCATATTATCTGAAGCATCCAACTATGTTTTGTTCTTCCTCTAGACTTCTATGCAACCATGGCTAAAACAGCCACAGATATATTCTCCTATGCATTAGCTATTCAGGTGTAGCATAGCTCAGTTTATTTCAACTCTTTGTGACTATATTGTTTGTGCACCATAGTAACTATTTTGGTTAAAGGAGTTACCTCATGAAAAATATTGTTATGCAATGAATAGGATAATTCATAGGAAGTATTATTGCACTATATATACGATAAAAATATTGTTATTTTATGTACATTACATTTTCCTCTCTGTTGTTAATTACAGTATGTGGTCCTAATTCTAGTCCACCTTCTCCTCCATTCAGTGGTGTGCTCACATGCTCTTTGGCTTTCTTGCTTGTTTCCTAGTGTCAGTGCTGGTGTAGTGATCTCATGGTGACCCAGCACAGAAACCTTTCATTTATTCATAGAAATGTTTAGCTACATCTCTCTCTAGACAGTGAATGCCGTAGTGCTATTATGACTCCAATCTCAGGTGTTGTGTGTGAGGGCCTATTTTCTCTACAAAGGAGAAAGGCGGCAACAAGAGCTAATTGCAATGCATTCCTGTGGTTGTTGGTGCTTGATGACTTCTGCCCACCAACAGAAAAAGAAGAAAGAGAAAGAAGTCCTCCAGACAATGTGAATAAAAATGACCACTCATTTTTTAATTTAGTCATTTTTTTATTTAGTCATTGTGGAGTTCCAAGAGCTGTAATTTTAGATTTTTGTATGTAGCCATATAATGTACACATGGGGTACATATAACTTAATGATTAACTTTTATTAACTCTTTCTGCATAGGGGATGGGAAAAAAACAGAGATATTGCCAATGAGTTTTTATATTATAAGTTTTGTGAAGTTCATTTTTCAGCACAAAAAACATGATAACTTTATTCTCTGGGTTAGTAGGATTACAGCAATACCAAGTATACATTTAGTTTTTTTTTTAACATTTACTACTTTTACACAGAAAAAAAAAACGTTATTTTTAAATCAACTTATCTGGACCCATGGCTTTTTTATTTTATTTTTTCTGCAGAGCTGTGAGAGGGCTTGTTTTTTGCAGGATGATTTGTAGTTTCCATTGGTACCATTTTGGGGTACATAACACTTTTTGAGTAGCATTTACTGTGGGTTGTAATGGATGTCATGATACCAAATATGTGGAGGGGATTTATTTGATAAAACTTTTACTTTTTTAAACCTTTTACTAGTCCATCCCTCTATCCCCCTTTAAATGCTGCAGTCGCTCTCACCCATGTCTAAGGGGTTAAATGACCCGGATCGGAACTTCTGTCTCATATCAGAGCCACACTCCTGCTCTGTGCTACACAGATCTCCTTAGACTAGGCCAATGTAAAAAAAAGTGGCAGCTTAGCCACTCACTATTGACAAGAGCCAACAACAATTTTTATAGGTCATTGTTTATTTCATTGAAATAATTTAGTCATACCTTAATAGGAGAGTGAGAAGCAAACTGTTGCATTCTGAATATTGGTGATGATTTGTAGAGGAAGGACAAACATATTTCAGAAATGCAAGTGGATACATAGTGCAAAGTTAGCTGTGGTCATACATACAGTATATAATGGTAATGTAAAGCCTCCTGATTCCATGTATTATCATTCTGCAGTCAACAATTGTATTAGTAACTATAAACCCCTTCAGTACTGAGCCACTTTTCACCTTAAATGACAGGTTGATTTTTGAAAATCTGACAAGTGTCACTCTATGTGCTAATAACTTTGGAACGCTTTTACTTATCCGGGCCATTCTGAGATTGTTTTTTCGTGACACATTCTACTTCATGACAGGGGTAGATTTGAGTCAATATATTTCATCTTTATTTATAAAATAATCTAAAATTTACCAAAAATTCTGTAAAATTCACAATTTTCTAAATTAAAATTTCTCTACTTTTAAGACATATAGTAATACTGTCACAGCCTCGTGGCAGTGTCTTGGCCTTCTTGGTGATTGCCGTGACATGGTTGCCACGCATGCTGTTGCCGGTGGTTACGTGTTTGGTATGCTTGTGTGTGCACTTTTGTGGTGTGTGCTGTGTTCTTTAATGTTGGTGTGGACAGCAGCACTAGTGCACGGGTTCCAGTCAGTGTGTCTGTGGCAGGTAAGTGTGTTATTGGTTTCACTTACCTGCCATCTCCTTATGCTGTATGTGTTCCCCTCTCCTTGCAGCCTGGTCTCAGATAGAGACTCCTGTTCCTCCATTACTGGGATGAACAGGTCGTCTCTTCCCTGCTCCTTGGTGAGGGATTACCAGGGCGACTTAGGGTCTCTAGGAATCCAGAGTGTGAGTCTGGATTCGTCCTACCATCGGGTCCGCTCATACGGTGAGGAGTCAGGGAGAGGATTAGGGACGCTGTAGGAGGTGACCTGCTCCCTTATTACTCCTTTTGGCAAGGCTGATCCCCTTTTACCTTTTGACACCGCACGGTGGGGGGTTTCCCCCACTCCCCGCCGTGACAGTATGAAAAGTGCACACACAAGCATACAAAACACGTAACCACCGGCAACAGCATGCGTGGCAACCATGTCACGGCAATCACCCAGAAGGCCGAGACACTGCCACCGCATGCTCTCACAGCAACACGTTGCCGCGGTCAACCGCAAGTGTGGCAACAGTGTCACAGCGTACACCATAGGCCGTGACAAATACCTCATAAAATAGTTAGCAATCAACATTCCCCATATGTCTGCTCTATGTTGGCATAATTTTATAAATGTCATTCTATTTTTTTAGGATGTTAAAAGGCTTAGAATTTAAGAAGAAGAATTTCAAAAATAATTCCAAAACCTTTTTTATAAGCACAAATTCCTTTATAAAGTGATTTTCAGGGTCTTGCATAATAGAAAACACCCGTAAATAACCCCATTTTACAAACTACACTCCTCAAATTATTCAAAACTGATGCTGCAAACTTTGTTAACACTTGAAGTGTTCCACAAGAATTAAAGTAAAAAGGAGGTGAAATTTGTAAATTTCATATTTTTTTTTGTAGATTTTTTGTTAAAGAGTTAACAGCCAAATAAATCTCAATATACATTTCTCTGATTCTGTAGTTTAGAGTAATACTCCATATGTGGTGGTAAACCGCTCTATGGGCACGTGTCAGTGGTCTGAAGGAAAAGAGTGCTATATGATTTTTGGAGGCAGATTTTGCTAGAATGGTTTTTGGGGACTATTTTCTGTTTGAAGAGCCCCTGACATACCCATACAGTGGAAACCCTGAAAAATTGACCACATTTTGGAAACTACACCTCTCAAAGAATATTTTAAGGGGTGTACTGAGCACTTTGATCCCCTAAGCATTGTATGGAATTTGGAAACACTTGGCTATGAAAATCAAAAGTTTCATTTCTTCCAATAAAATGTTGCTTTTGCCCCAAATGTTTCATTTTCACAAAGGATAACAGGAGAAAAAGCACCCTATAGTTTGTTACCCATTTTCTCCTGAATATGGCAACACCCCATATGTGGTGGTAAACTAATGTGGGAGCACGTGGCAGGACTCAGAAAGGAAGGAGCGCCATTTCGCTTTTGCACCGCGGATTTTGATGGATTGGCTTTCAATTGCCATTGGTTTTTATTTTTTCAGTGATTATCTTATATGAGGGCTCATTTTTTGCGTGATGAGGTGACCTTTTCATCGGTCCCATTTTGGGGTTTATATAACTTTTTTATCTCTCGATATTATGCAGTTTGTAAGGCCAGGTGACAAAAATGACTGTTCTGACTTTTTATTTATATCATTTTTACAGCATTCACCTGACATGGTATATCTTGTGATATTTGTGCAGCTTGTTATGGACGCAGCGATACCCAATATGTTTATCATTTTTGTTAAGTTTTATACAGTGAAATCATTTTTGAATAGCATAAAATCTTGTTTTTGTGTTGCCATGTTCTACGAGCCATATTTTTTTTTATTTTTGTGGCGAGTATCATTTTTTGCAGGATGAGAAGACAGTTTTATTGGTACCATTTTGGGGTACATTCGACTTTTTGATCAATTGGTATTACACTTTTTGTGAGGCAAGGTAACAAAAAATGGCTGTTTTGGCATAGTTTTTTGAAATTTTTTATTAAAGCATTCACCTGCGGGGGAATATAATGTGATATTTTTATAGAGCAGGTTGTTATGGATGCGGCAATACATAATATATCTATCATTTTTATTTTTGTTAAGTTTTACACAATGAAAGCATTTTTGAATAAGATAAAATCTTGTTTTTGTGTTGTGATGTTCTGAGAGCCATATTTTTTTTACTTTTCTGGCGATTGTCTTAGGTAGGGTTTCATTTTTTCATTGGTACAATTTTTGGCTACATACTCCTTTTTTATCGCTTGGTAGTACACTTTTTGTGAGGCAAGGTTACCAGAAGATGTCTGTTTTGGCACTGTTTTTATTATTTTTTTATGTCATTCACCTGACGTGGTGAATCATGTGATATTTTTATAGAGCCGGTCGATACGGATGCGCCAATACCAATATGTCTTCCCTATTTTTTCCCATTGTTTTAACTTAATTTTGGGAACAGGACGCATTTTTTTTTTTATGTGAAACTTTACATTTCTTATTATGTAAAACATGTTTTTTTACTTTTTTAAACTTTTTTTTTTGCCCCACTCTGGGACTTCAACTTTTGGGGGTCTGATCCCCTGTACAATGCATTGCAATATATGTTTTTTGTAATGCATTCGTTGTAAGTGTATTACACAGTGTAATGCCCTTCAGCCTGTTTGCCTGTGAGATCCAGGGGGCTGGATCTCATAGGCTGACATGTAAGGCAACCACGATGCTCATTGAAGGGATACTGCACATGCTGAAAGCTGCATTGCGAGGGTTAAAGAAGAAAGAGAAGCAGCGTGGCAGGCAAAAGGTGCAGCACGTCAGTCGCACAGCAGCGCACATTACTCAGCTTTTCAGGTATGTGTCCGCTGCCTGCTCCCCCCTGGCTACTGACTGTGCCCCCTGGCTCTTGCCTGTATCCCCTGGCCTGCGCCCCCCCTGGCCCTTTCCTGCAGCCAAAGTAGGAGGAGGAATGGCAGTGGGCATGGGTGGATTAGGGCAGGTTTGATTAGAAGAGACTATGGAGTTCTGGACTATGTGTAAATCTGGGAGAGTAGAGGAAAGCAGGCCAGGTACAGCAGGTTGCAGGCAGTGTAGCTGCCACAGCCTCCTGTATTATATGCATCTCTGCTATAGTAGAGAACAGAAAGCTGGCACAAGGAGTGGGCAGAAGCTGGGATGACTATCTGCCGGGTAGCCATCCCAGCCTCTACCCACTCCTTCCTATGCCAGCCTTCCGTAATAAAGCATGCGGTACATGGCAGCCTCCCCTCTCTGCTCGCTGTTCTGCCATCTACTACTGCTTATTTTGGCACTTTTTTATATGCACACGTGATGCAAGGATGGTCCTGGGCTGGCATCAGGTGTGTACTTATATGTGCCGGAGGAGAGGGCAGAAAGCGGAGGCTGCCATGTACTGCAAGCTATAGACAGGAGGCTGGCAGAGATTGGGATGAAAGTTCAAATCACCTCCCTTCCCAATGTTTTAAATAAAAAAAAAAACATTTTCACTATTAAAATTTTTTTTTTTTAAAAACACGATTTTGGTGACCAAATCCCCCCCCTACCCCCTACCCCCTACCCAACATACACATACACCAAACAAAAAAAATTTGAAAAAGGGCCCATGCACACAACCGTATGCCCTCTGAGACATACCGTCTGAGGGATGAAGGGGGTGGGGGGGCCGTCTAAAAGTTTGCTGTGGGGCCAAGTCACTTTTAGCTATGACCCTGCCCTGAGCTCTGCTATAAAGGATATCTACACCTGTTTTGGTAGAAAAAAGTCTACTAGGAACATCACAAGTTTGGATGGTCAACCTCTTAAATTCCAAGTTATGCTTTTGGTACTGCCCTGTTCAAAGTGCTTTAATCTGAACAGGATAAAATCTAGAGTCGCTAGATCTTACGCTAAAGTTCTTCATAAGTTGATTCATAAAGCAAAAATATGGGCCGATTTCTTGCGTAGGTATTAGCTTTACTAACTATAATAGCTAAATATGGATTTCATTTTTAAGTTAATATCCAAGATGAGAGTTCTCCATGCTAGAGTGCATCCTATCCCTAATTACATGTCTGTTAATTTGATTTTTCCTAATCCCTGAAGTAATTGGTTAACAGAAGCAAAGCGATACACATACTAATGGCTTGCTTTCCCCAAACTGTTCCTACTGGAAGAGAGCGCCTGGTGTGTAAATCTGAGACTGGAACAAAGATACACTAATTATCCTTCATTTATTCGTCTGCTTCAATGGTCCTAAATACCAAAGTGATTAATTAGCACAAGGCAACAAGGGCAGGATATCACACCCTTCTCTGTGTTTAAGTGTTGGAAAGGTTTTATACAAGTGTTGACAACAGCATATCTCCAATATTTCAAGAGGGTATAACGTACGGTTGATACACTTAATTGGCATTGGTTAAACCTTTTACCTAGGATTGCAGATATAATTAATATGTACTTAATTTGCTTTCACATTTACATGATTTTAACAGCATTTCTAATTATTATAAATATTCTCAAAAATTAATATTCCGATATGACAGAAAACAGATTGTTAACAAATCTTAATTGGTTTACCTGAATCATTTAGACTGCAGTTTTATAGACATTCAATTTTTATATATACACGTGTGTATGTTTATGCATTTTTTTTATTCTATACTGTTAATGAACAAATAATAACATAATTTATATTGTCTGCATTTTTATGTGATTGATGTCCAATAAAGTTCACAAACACACAAGCAGTTCACGACATGCTTGTATGTTCGAGGTGTGTGAGCTATGTATGAAAAAGGCTCAGGAGCTGAGCCCACTCCATACGTGGTAGGTGCTCACTGTGTAATACAGCTGATACCTGGCTACAATGACCAGGATCAGAGATAACTCAGATTTATGTAATTTAACCCTTCCAATGCCACAGTCAATAGTGACCTCAGCATCTAAGATGTTAAACTGAGGAAAAAGGCTCCCTCTGTCTTCTGATCGGAGACCCTGAGGTGAAATATATGGGTACCTTTAGCTCACTCCTCACACAGCTCTGTAAACAGAAATATATTTTTTATAGTGATACAAAGAAACATTTTTTCAAGTTTTTATTTTTTGAAAGTATAAAAAAAAAGTTTATACATTTTGGATAACTGACCCACAGAATACAATTGCCATGTCATTTGTAGTGCACAGTGAACGCTGTAAAAAACAAAACCTCATAAAATGGCAGAATTGCATTTTTTCAATTTCATCCCACAAATAATTTGTTTTACATTTCCTAATACATGATATGGTAAATTCAATGGTGCCATTAAAAAAAAATACTTGTCCTGCAAAAAAAAAAACCTCAACTGGATATGTAAACAGAGAAGTTAAAAAGTTATAGCTCACAGAAGCCAGGGAAAATACAAAAATTAAAAGAAAAGAAAAAAGGATTATTGGCTGGGTCCTTAAGGGGTTAAATATGATGGGAACGGGGCATGAAATTCTCACTGCTACTGGAACAATATTTTATAGATGGATGAAACCAAAATATAAATTTTTACATTAAATAGGTTGTCCCACAAAAAAATATTCTGCAGTTTTCAAACCAGCACCCAGATCTGAATACTTTTGTAATTGCCTGTAATTAAAAATTTAAATAATGCAAATAAAAACTTGTCTGTTTATGCTTTGGGACTATTTGGTTTTGGTAAACTGTCACTAGTTTATTGTTTTTGTCTCCTGTCTACCTTTCCCGTGTAGGACCCAGAACTTAGTCAAGAAGGATCGTCTACCACAGAAACATTGCACTTTATATGTGTATATGCTGTGAAGTTTTCGCAAAAAAAAAAAAAAAACGGAGATGCTGCTGCGACTTTTCTACTTCGTCTACCACACATGTCAGCAACCACCGGCACTCCAGGTGTTGTGAAACTATATCTCCCATCATGCTCACTTGCTTGGCTGTTCTCTAAACTTCCACATAAGTGGAAAGAGCATACTAGGAGTTGTAGTTTCACAACAGCTGGAGTGCCGAAGGTTGCTGATCCATGGTCTACCAGTTGCGGATCGTTATTTAGGATAGATCCTACGATAGGGACAGTAGTTTGAGTAGCTCAGAATCTCACTAGTCCCCACAGTGACACGTTCTGTGCACACAGGTCAACGCTGCAGCTAATCACTGGCCTGAGAAGCCCTATGTATAACTGAGGCCAGTGATTAACTGCAGCTGTGACCTGTGCATGGAACACCACCAATGCAGCCAAGAAGATTACATCATACAGCAGGCGGACTGGTGTGCAGCACTCAAAGAAACAGGGAAGAAAACAGGTGAACATTAGAGATGTCCCGAACTATTCGCCGGCGAACAGTTTCCGGCGAACATAGCTTGTTCGCGTTCGCCGCGGCGGGCGAACATATGCGATGTTCGGTCCGCCCCCTATACATCATCATTGAGCAAACTTTGACCTTGTACCTCACAGTCAGCAGACACATTCCAGCCAATCAGCATACCCTCCCTCCCAGACCCTCTCACCTCCTATCAAAAAGCAAGGACAGTATCCATCTTAGATTCATTCTGAAGCTGCAGTTTTCACAAATTTGACTAAGTTATAATCGCAATGCAATTAATACAGGTTATATTAATCGCATTGCGAATTCAACTTAGAGCTGGGTTCCTAATGGTTGTATTGCTAAAATATAACGAAGATTGAGAATATAGTGCTATATTCGTTATATTCGTCAATTCTAGCAATACAACCATTAGGAACTCAGATCTAAGTTGTAATCGCAATGCAATTAATACAGGTTATATTAATCGCATTGCGAATTCAACTTAGAGCTGGGTTCCTAATGGTTGTATTGCTAGAATATAACGAAGATTGAGAATATAGTGCTATATTCGTTATATTCGTCAATTTTAGCAATAAAACCATTAGGAACTTAGCTCTAAGTTGAATTCGCAATGCGATTAATGCAGGTTATATTAATCGCATTGCGAATTCAACTTACCACACTCTGCGTCAACTACGTAATTTTCCATGGGAGTTTTGCCATGTATCCCCCTCCGGCATGCCACAGTCCAGGTGTTAGTCCCCTTGAAACAACTTTTCCATCACTATTGTGGCCAGAAAGAGTCCCTGTGGGTTTTAAAATTCGCCTGTCTATTGAAGTCTATGGCTGTTCGCCCGGTTCGCCTGTTCGCGAACATTCGCGGAAGTTCGCGTTCGCCGTCCACGAGCAGAAAATTTTATGTTTGCGACATCTCTAGTGAACATTAATTTGTTACTTTAGTCCATTTACTGTGGTTGTCCAAGTTTTTATATAACTCAGACAACCCCTTTAACAAAGAAATATGCCTTCTTCTTAACTTAGCAGCCACTTCATGTCCTGAACCTTCCTCTCTTGCGCAGATCATTGACTTGCCCATATAAGTCTATAGAAAGGGGAGCAGGAAAAGAAAGAAGTAAATGCAGAGAGAAATATTGCTGCTGAATCTAGTAAGTATTTTTCTGTCTAACCCCAGTCTTGGATTTACAATTACACTAATTAATATGGCTGTTTCTTAAGGTGTACTACATAGAGCATATCCTTTTCCCTGTAGGAGACATCATAGTGCCTAGTCTCCATCCACTAGCTCAATGATAACTAACAATTTGGGTTGGAGCCTCAGAGGGGAAAAACTGATGAGCAAAGGACAAAATGTCCTGAAATACTATCCTTTTTCACTTGCATCACAGTTAATCCTGAAATATTACCTAAAACAACAGGTATGCTTCAAGCTAAACTTCAATTTCTTATAACACAACTGAAATAATGAGAAAATGTGCTTAACGCCTGTTTCAATTAAAATATCTTTTTCGAAATAGGACGTGATCTGTTCCAATGTTAGTGATGAGGTAAGGACTAGTTGATCGAGCACCAAAGTGCTTGGGTGTTCGGGTGCTCGGTTCAAACACCTCAGGATGCTCGGGTGGTCTACCGAGCACAATGGAAGTCAATGGGAGAACCCGAGCATTAAACCAGACACCCCCTGCTTTGAAGAGGGGAGGGTGTCTGGTTCATAGGAAAAGGTCAGAAATTGATGGAAACACCACTGAAATGGTTCGGGAACAGCATGGGGAGGATGTCTGGATGCATCTTGGACTCCCAGGTCGCTGCTGGGAACAATGTTGTCCGAGTAGTACACCACTTTTACAGACTGACAATAATATGCACAAAACCAAAGATAAAATCAGTTTTAGAGAAAAAATTGTTAGGAAACATTCTTTCCTGAATATTTACTTGTATATAAAGTGCAAATACTGGCAAAAATTACAAGGAAGAGGCACTCCAATACAACCTGTATATCACATAATGGAGGGCCTCATTCACACTGTGGTACAATTGTTCAGGTAGTGGGACTCCTACACTCATAAAGCCTATGCACTAAGTGAAAGGGCTTTCAAAAATTACAAGGAACCAGCACTCCAATACATCCTTTATTATACATAAAGGAGGGCATCATACACCCTTGAAAAATTATGATTGATGGACTGCTGGTGAAACTCAAAAACATTAGGAGCAATGGCCTGCTGGTGACCCTCTAAAACATTATGGGTGAGGGCCTGCTGCTGAGATGATGATCTAAAACATTAGCGGTGAGGGTCTGCTGTAGAGTTGACTCTCTAAAACATTAGGGGTGAGTGTCTGCTGCTGATCTGGGCATCGGAAAAATTATGGGCGTGCCTGATGCTTAGCTAACCATTGAAAAAGTTATAGGTGAGGGCCTGCTGGTGAGCTGACCCTGTAAAACATTATGGTTGAGGGCCCGCTGGTGACCTGATGCTCAAAAACATTATATGCGAGGACCTGCTAGTGAGCTGATCCTCTAAAAGATTGTAGGTGAGGGCCTGCTGGTGAATTGACCCTGTGAAACATTATAGTTGAGGGCCTGCTGGTGAGCTGACCCTCAAAAACATTATATGCAAGGGCCTGCAGGTGAGTTAACCCTCAAAAAGATTGTAGATGAGGGCCTGCTGGTGAGCTGACCCCCTAAAACATTATATGCGAGGGCCTGCTGGTTAGCTGACCCTTTAAAACATTATATGCGAGGGCCTGCAGGTGAGCTGACCCTCTAAAACATTATATGCAAAGGCCTAGAGGTGAGCTGACCCTCTAAAAGATTGTAGGGATGGTTTGCTGGTGAACTGACCCTCAAAAACATTATATGCGAGGGCCTGCTGGTAAACTAACCCTCTAAAAGATTGTAGGTGAGGGCCTGCTGGTGAGCTGACCCTCTAAAACATTATATGCAAGGGCCTAGAGGTGAGCTGACCCTCTAAAAGATTGTAGGTGATGGTCTGCTGGTGAGCTGACCCTCTAAAACATTATATGAGAGGGCCTGCTGCTGTGATGATAATCTGAAACATTAGGGGTGAGGGTCTTCTGTAGAGCTGACTCTCTAAAACATTAGGGGTGAGTGCCTGCTGCTGATCTGAGCATTGGAAAAATTATGGGCAAGTGCCTGATGCTTAGCTAACCATTGAAAAATTTATAGGCGAGGGGCTGCTGGTGAGCTGACCCTTGTAAAACATTATGGTTGAGGGCCTGCTAGTGAGCTGATCCTCTAAAAGATTGTAGGTGAGAGCCTGCTGGTGAGTTGACCCTGTAAAACATTATGGTTGAGGGCCTGCTGGTGAGCTGACCCTCAAAAAGATTGTAGGTATGGGCCTGCTAGTGAGCTGACCCTCTAAAACATTATATGCCAGAGCCTGCAGGTGAGCTGACCCTCTAAAAGATTGTAGGTGAGGCCTGCTGGTGAGCTGACCCTCTAAAACATTATATGCGAGGGCCTGCTGGTGAGCTGACCCTCTAAAACATTATATGCAAGGGCCAGCTGGTGAGCTGACCCTCTAAAACATTATATGCAAGGGCCTGCAGGTGAGCTGGCCCTCTAAAAGAATGTAGGTGAGGGCTTGCTGGTGAGCTGACCCTCTAAATCAGTGGTCCCCAACCTTTTTTGCACCCAGGACCAGTTTCATGCAAGACAATTTTCCCAGGGACCAAGTGGGGGTTAAGGGGGCAGGGTTTTTGGGGTGGGGCTTAGGGGGTGGGCGGGCATTAGTGGGTGCTAGTCAGTACTGACTGATTCACTCGCATAACAAAACACAAGGTGCATATTAATATATATAACACTATATAAAGACTATATAAACTGACTAGGGTCTCTGCTGCACTAGTCTCTGCTGCACTGTACCGTATAAGATGCACCTAGGTTTTAGAGGAGAACAATAAGAAAAAAATATTTTTCATTACACCTCAGGTCAGACCAGCAATCAGACCCCCAATGTTAATCAGACCTCTGCTGACAGCCCTAATCAGACCCCCAATTCCTCAGATCAACCCCCCAACCTTTAGCCATCTATCAGCCCCCATGTCAGCCATAAGCCCCATGTCAGCGATCAGCCCCCATGTCAGCCATCAGCCCCCATGTCAGCCATCAGCCCCCCATGTCAGCCATAAGCCCCCATGTCAGTCATAAGCCCCCCATGTCAACCCCCAGCCCTTATGTCAGCCATTAGCCATATGTCAGCCATCAGCCCCCCATGTCAGCCATCAGCCCCAATGTCATCCATCAGCCCCCCATGTCAGCCATTAGCCCTCATGTCAGCCCCCAGCCTTTATGTCAGCCATACCCCCCATGTCAGCACCAAGCCCTTATGTCAGCCATATGTCAGCCATCAGCAATATATCAGCCCCCAGCCCTCATGTCAGCCATCAGCCCCCCATGTCAGCCATCAGCCCCCCATGTCAGCAATAAGCCCTTATGTCAGCCCCCAGCGCAAAAAAAAAAAAAAAAAAAAAAAACACTTACCTCTCCTGCTCCTGGACGCCACCACTCCTCACCATCACTATCCTCTTCTTCCTGCTGTCGGCTGTGTATCGCGGCACACAGTGTAAGGTCACAGAGCGCCCTCACGATGTGCACAGCCCTGCACAGCTGATAGCCGAGCCAAGGAACAGGAAGCGGTGAGTACAGATCCTTTACCTCTTCCTGGTCCTCCTGTACTAATAAAGCGCTTCCATAATGGAAGGGCTTCAGTAGTACTGCGTTAAAGACGGCCCTGATTGCCGCTGCCCGGCAAACAATCTTCCAGGGCCCAGTCCTGGGCCGCGGCCCAGCGGTTGGGGACCGCTGCTCTAAAACATTACATGCGATGGGCTGCAGGATAGCTGACCCTCTACAACATTAGGCGCGAGGGCAGACTAATAAGCATGTTGATATGATGGAAGAGGAGGAGGACGAGAAAAGGAAAATTGAACTATATACCCTTTTTGTGGTGGAAGGGGTGCATGGGAATACAGTATATTCAGCACATTATAAAAAACACATTTAAAGTGCATTTATGTTTAGCCGCTTTCCTCTGGTGGAGAAGAGAAGTCAGGGGCAATCCAGGCCTTGTTCATTTTTATAAGAGTCAACCTGTCAACCAGTTGACAGGCGGATGCACTTATCAGTTATTATTCCCCCAGCAGCACTAAATGCCCGCTCTGACAAAACGCTGGTGGCAGGGCAGGCCAGCACCTCCAAGGTGTAGAGCACCAGTTCGTGTCACGTGTCCAGCTTAGACACCCAGTAGTTGTAAGGCACAGAGGGATCATTGAGGACGCTGACACGGTCTGCTATGTACTCCTTCACCATCTTCCAAAACTTTTCCCTCCTTGTGCTACTAGGCCGAGCATCAGGGTGAGGGTGCTGGCGGGGTGTTGTGAAAGGCTTTGGAGAGTGTTGCCCTGCCTCTGTTGGAACTGCTGTGTATGCCCCTCGTCTCCCCTCCTCGTTTGCCCAAGGAACTACATACTCTGCTGCTAGCGTTGTCAGCTGGAAATGTTTGGAGCAATTTTTCCACAAGGACTTTCTGTTATTGCACCATTTCGCTCGTCCTCTCCACCACAGGAAAGAGAGATGAGAAGTTCTCTTTGTAGTGGGGGTTAAGAAGGGTGAACAACCAGTAATCAGTGTTGTCCAAAATGCGTAGGTCACGGGAAAGGCAGCCTAACATAAAGTCAGCCATGTGTGCCAGACTGCCAACAGGCAAGACTTAACTGTCGTGCCAGGGTGATGACTCTCAATCTCCTCATCCTCTTCCTCATCTTTTGCCCATCCACGCTGAACAGATGGAATTAAACTTCCATGGGTACTACCCTCTGTAGCGGAGGCAACCGTCTTCTGCTCCTCATCATCCAATTTGCGATGAGAAGACGAACTGAGGGTGGTCTGGCTATCACCCTGTGTAATGTATTCCCCCATTTCCAACTCTATCACATGCAAAGCGTCGGCCTTAATTGTGAGCAGCGAGCGTTTGAGTAGACACAGAAGTGGGATGGTTACACTGAAAATAGAGGCATCACCGCTCACCATCTGTGTTGATTCCTCAAAGTTTCTTCAAACCTCACAGAGGTCAGACATCCATGCCCACTCCTCGCTTGTGAAGAGCGGAAGCTGACTGGAAAGGCGACGACCATGTTGCAGCTGGTATTCCACTACTGCCCTCTGCTGCTCACAAAGCCTGGCCAACATGTGAAATGTTGAGTTCCAGCGTGTGCTCACGTCGCACAACAGTCGGTGAGCTGGCAATTGTAAGCACTGCTGCAGCATTGACAGACCGGCAGAAGCTGTTGATGACTTGCAGAAATGGGCACACACGCGGCGCACCTTCACCAGTAGCTCAGGCAAATTGGAGTAGGTTTTGAGAAACCGCTGAACCACTAAGTTGAACACATGGGCTCGGCATGGGATGTGTGTGAGTTTGCCAAGCTCCAAAGCCGCCACCAAGTTACGGCCATTATCAGACACAACCATGCCTGGTTCTTGGTTGAGTGGCGAGAGCCATAGCTCAGTCTGGTCTCTTATCCCTTGCCACAGCTCTGGGGCGGTGTGCTGTTTGTCACCTAAGCAGAACAGCTTAAGCACGGCCTGTGCTACACTGCTTCCAGCTACTGACTGGCTGGCTGAATGGTGCGGCAAGAGGATAATTCAGAGGTAGAAGTGGAGGAGAAGGTGGAGGAGGAGAAGTAGGGGTTGGAGCCACTAACATAGGTGGTGGCGGAAACCCTGATGGAATTAGGGCCTGCAATCCTTGGCATCGGTAGCACCTGTGCCACCCCAGGGTATGACTTGCTCCTGGCCCCCACAAAGTTCACCCAGTGTGCCGTCATGGAAATGTAGCGTCCCTGGCCGAAAGCACTTATCCATCTGTCAAAGGTTAAGTGGACCTTCCCAGTAACTGCGTTGGTCAGGGCATGGGTGATGTTACGGGGCACATGCCGGTGTAAGGCGGGCACGGCACACCATGAAAAATAGTGGGAGCTGGGGACTGCAAAACGAGGGACGGCCACTTACATCAGGCTGCAGAAGGCCTCAGTGTTCACAAGCCTAAATGGCAACATTTCCAGGGCCAGTAATTTGGAAAGTTGCGAATTTAGTGCTATGGCCTGTGGGTGGGTGGCTGGGTATTTGCACTTGCTTTTAAATGCCTGGGTTAGGGACATTTCTATGCTGCGCTGGGACACGGAAGTGGATGTGGTCGCTGATGGTGCTTGCGAAGGTCCAGTTGCAGGGGATTGGCCAGCACGTAACACAGGGGAAGAGGAGGCAGTGGTGTGACCCGCAGACACAGATTGTGGAACCAGGCGTTCGGCCCAACTATTATGGTGCTTTGATGCCATGTGGCGGAACATGCTGGTGGTGGTGAGGATGCTAGTGTTCACGCCCCTACTCATTTTTGTATGGCACAGGTTGCAAATTACAATTCTTTTGTCGTCTGCACTTTCCTCAAAAAGCGCCAGACTGCGGAACACCTACCCCTTGGCAAGGGATATTCCCGCAAGGGTGTGCTCCGGGGAACTGTTGCGGGCCTGTTTGGTGTGGCCCGCCTTCTCCCCTTTGCCACCCCACTTCCTCTTCCAGCCTGTTGGGGTGCTGCGGACCCCCCCTCCCCTGTACTGCTGCCCTCGCTCGGTTTGCCAACTTCCCAGGTTGGGCTAGTGACTTCATCGACCACCACCTCCTCTTCCACTTCCTCACTCTGCTCATCCTCCTGACTTGTTGACCTAACCACAACCTCAGTTATTGACAACTGTGTCTCATCCTCATTATCAACCTCTTGAGACACTAATTGCGGTTGACCTATTGGCAACTGTGTCTCATCATCATCATCCACCTCGTGAAACACTAATTGCCGTTCCCCACCGTCATCTTCATGACTGTGGATGCTCAAGAGTTTGGGAAACAGGGCACAAGATATCATGTCCCTCTTTAAGCGGGCTTGTTGAGAGGCCCAAATGAAGGAATGGCGCTGAAAAGAGCTCCTTGGAATATCCGAGTGTGGGATCAGTTGTTTGGCATCACTCTCCATGGTGGGAGGAAGGAGGATCAGGGTAAGGATTGTGTTGACCAGACTCTTGGTTGCTGAGACTGGACTTGGTGGAAGACAGGGTAGTGCTTAAATGACTGGTAGCATTATCTGCTGCAATCCAACCAACCACCTGGTCGCATTGGTCTGACTTTGAGAGCATTCTCCTGCGCCGCCCTGCAAATTGGGACATGAAGCTAGGTATCGTGGATGATTGTTTTTCTTGTGCTCTGGCAGCAGGCACAGTTTCAACGTGCCCAGGGCCACGGCCTCTGGGTGCACCATCAGCATCACGGCGACTTCTCAGTCCCTTACTGCTCGTCTTCTTCATACTAAATGTTATATATGCTTGAAAGTATGTCACACGTACATTAGCGTAGGATTTGTAAGTGGATGCGCAAATTAATTTAAAAAGGTATTTGGAATGTGGAAACGTCACAAAGGAGATATACTGCAGATATTGTCGCTGATGTCAGCAGCGGCTAATATAAAATTACAGGGAATGTCACAGGTATTTCGGATGTGGAAACGTTACACAGGAGAAATACCGCAGATGATGTCGCTGATTTCAACAGTGGCTAATAAAAAATTACAGGGAATGTCACAGGTATTTGGGATGTGGAAACGTCACATAGGAGAAATACCGCAGATAATGTCGCTGATGTCAGCAGCGGCTAATATATAAAATTACAGGGAATATCACAGGTATATTGTATGTGGAAACGTTACATAGGAGAAATACCGCAGATAATGTCGCTGATGTCAGCAGCGGCTAATATAAAATGACAGTGAATGCCACAGGTATTTGGGATGTGGAAACGTTACACAGAAGAAATACAGCAGATAATGTCACTGATGTCACCAGCGGCCAATAAAAAATTACAAGGAATGTAATGTTGAAACATTACACAGGAGATGTACCCCAGATAATGTCACTGTCCACAGAGGACACCGTCTACGGAAAAAGTACACTGCATGTCACTGATATTTTTTGGATGTGCACACGTTACACGGGAGATGTAGCGCAGCTAATGTCACTGTCAACAGCGGACGTCTATTGAAAAAGCACAGTGGATGTCACAGATATTTTTGGGATGAGCACACGTTACACAGGAGATGTAGCGCAGATAATGTCGCTGTCTGCAGCAGCCTAACTATTGCGCGCTATTTAGCGCAGGATGCACTAAAAATAGATATTTCTGCCACACACAATAGTCCTTAAAAGATCTTTTGGGTCTGTAAAGTTTTAGCAATTTTGCGCAGGTTGCGGTAAAAATATATATTGCTGCTGCCACACACAACAATAGTCCTTAAAAGGACTTTTTGGTCTCTGACAAGTTTTTCAACTAAAAAATAAAATATTTCACTCCCTACACTATCTTTCCCTTCTTCAGCACAGCTCTCACTGACTAACAATGAGCCGAACACCTGTCATTGCGTGCTATATAGCACCCGATGACGCTTTCCGGCCAGCCAATCACTGTAATACCAGTAACCAACATGGCTACTGCATTATAGTGCGTAGCAGCTAACAAACGTGCGGGGAGCATGATCGATTAAACACTAGTAAGGACAAAAGTGATACTTTTTTAGGTGAAGGTGACAGAATTTAGCAATAAACTGCCTCTGAGGAAGTAAAGACAAATCAGGGTTGAGTTTAGCTGTAACATGAAATAGTAGAAATGAAGCGATGGATCCAGCATCGAAGTTAGAAAATATCGTGGGTTCCTTTATTCAGTATAGTACAAATCCATACAGTGACAGCATCTCCTTAGTGTTCCAAATGAACGTCTACGCGTTTCGAACAAACATGTTCTTAGTCGTGACCGACTGTAACATTTCAGACCTGGAGTCTAACAATGATTGTGATATTATAGTGATAGAAAAATTATAGTTTTAGTAGAGGAAGAAAAGGAGAGACAAAGATTATATTGGATGCATGACAGAATTGAATGCCTCCATACACTTATTATTTTTATTTTTTTGAAGATTCTTGTTATAGGAGGATTTCTATAGTTATGACCCTCTTGGACCAATAGAATAAAGTGATAGTTGTGCTAGGAAATTGGCACATCACTTATCCTCACTCAGATTTCTTTAGAAGCATCATGTCTATTATGATGCTGCCCTTCTTGATTGAAGATCCCACACAAAATTCTGTGTGCAGTGACGTATGACACCACCACGCCAGCCAGCGTGTTGACGTCATCACAAACTGCGCTAGATTTCGTGCTGGATCTTTAATCAAGATGGATGAGGTGAGTATTATTATTATTTTTTTAACCCCTGAAAGGCCTCAATTTTTACATCAGATGCCGGGAACAGCAATGAACGCAGCATCTGAGGGGTTCAATGACGGGTGGCGGGTTCACCCTTCATTGCGCCCGCTACTTACAAAGAAAAGTAATTAATCACGAAGCAAATTTATTTGTGAAATTTGGCGAAGCAGCCAAATCAAAGTTTTCATAACTTTGCTCAGAATACAGATACAGTTTTTTTTTTGTGAAATTCACAGCATAGCCACTGCACAATTTGTATCTACCAGATGCAGATTTTGCTGCAGATTTTTTTCTTGCATTATAAAGTACAATCTCAAACATGTAGAGCATGAAACTGAAATATCATAGCATACCCTAAAATTTGTGGAGATTTTTGCTTGTCAAGTGTGAATGGGATCCCCATCAACTAGCAATTTACAGTGCAACAAATCCACCACATCTGAATCTACGATTAAAATTATTTTCAATCTGTGTTTACTGATATAATTTTATGTTATTGGGGTAATCACATGCCAATATAATAGGCTGACAAAGGCATGTGTCCATCTCCATCTAGATCAAATACTCAAAGGAGTATTTGAGGAGTACCATCTCAAATACAAAACTTTAGTTCATCCAGAAAATACATCCTACAGTTTCTATTTTATGGCTGATTATACAGACCACCAATGTGCAAAACAATTATAGTCTGTGTGTGTGTGTGTGTGTGTGTGTGTGTGTGTGTGTGCGTGTGTGTGTTAACCTTTAAAATGAATGCAATAATTTTTATTTAAAGCAATAACCATGCACTTGAAACTCAGTACTATTTGTAAGGGAATAAGACTTTCAGAATATTGATCATCTGTGTCTAACAAAGTATACCTTTGCACAGTTTGCCCTTGGCAATTTTTTTGATCTCTTTCCATTTCCCCCTAAGGTGACATATAGCATCTACCCTCAAAGAATTCTGTAGTCCTGGTTTATTCTAATTCCTTTCTCCTATGATATCAGAACCAATATCTTGACTTCACTGCAGTATAATTCTTCAAGGCTTTAATACTAAAAATGTTTAATATTCCACATTCCCCTCAACATTATTAGTTGTTATTTGTATTGTTTATAATAAGTTTTATTGTTATTATTATAGTTTTTAATTATCAAAGTGCATACAGAAATAATAGCAGAGAAATAACAAAAATAAATAACACACAAAATTTTCTTCCCCAAGGACTTATTCTAAGTTGTAATCATTACATTATGGAAGTGTATTCAATATTTACCTGGCAATTATATTTCCTCATTAACAGTATACACAGTATAAATAATCTAAAGCTTTCGGGAGCTTTTGGTAAAGAAAGAAATATTCAATGTTTAGATTCTATTAATAACTTATTGAGATAATAGTATATATGTGTCCTATGCACAACGCACAAAAAAACAATCTCAGCATACTTCATATTCCTATGCTCATATTGGTTATTCTCAGTTATAAATATATAAATTCTATATAAATGGAGCAATAAGTATTAGAGGATAAAGATAAAAAGGGACATCAAATCTGATATGGCAGGTTTTTGGAATTCAAATGTTGCAAGTGTTGTTGCATGCAGGAATTGGCTCAAAATTTAGCAACATTTTGAGGGTTGCACTTTCAGAAGTGGAGTGAAAAGTTGGTCATGATTTCATAGTAGATAGCTTTTTTTATTACATTTATGAAGTGTAATTTTTTTTTTTATTCCCAAAAACTCCATGCCAAATATTCCCCAGGAGTACTTTCACTGAAATAGATGGAACTACTTTACACTTAATTATATTCATAAGTTTGGCACAGGCGCACATAGCAACTATAATCTAAAAAGTAACCTCAAATACAGCTACAATGATAAATTCCCCCCTAACATTTTAGGGTTCATATGAGTTTTTTATGAGGTGAAGTGGGCTAATATTGCAATTCTGTCAGTGTTTTTATTTTTATTTTAATGGAGTTCTCCATGTGGTATATTTGATATGATAATTTTATTCTATGTGTTGATGGCGATACCAAATTTATATTGTTTTCTTTATGTTTTACCACTTTTATATCATAAAATAACTTTTTATAAAAAAATTATTTTGCTTCACCAAATTGAATACCCAGAACCTTTTAATTTTTCCATCAATGTAGCTATGTGAGAGATTATTTTTTTGCAGAATTGGCTGTCATTTGTACTGGTACAATTTTGGGGTCTACATGACTTTGAGTGCTTTTTATAAAAAATTTTAGGAGGTTAAGCAGGCAAAAATTGCATTTCTATCAGTGTTTTATATTGTTATATTTTATAATGTTCTCCATATTGTATATTTGATTAAAAAAATTACCACTTTTATAACATAAAATCACTTTTTATAAAACATCATTTTTTTTTTTGCATCACCAAATCGAAGACTCATAACTTTTTTTATTTTTCCATCAATGTATCTGTGTTAGAGCATGTTTTTTTATATGGTAGGCTATAATTTTTACTAGTAGAAATTTGGGGTCTATATGACTTTTTGATCACTTTTTGTTTCATTTTTTAGGAGGTGAATCGGGCAAAAACTGAAATTTTGTTAGTGTTTTTTAAAAATTTTTATAGGGTTCTCCATGCGGTATATTTGATATGATAATTTTATTCTGTGGGTCGATACGGTTATGGCAAAACCAAATTTGTATATTTTTTTTCATGTTCTACCACTTTTATATCATAAAATCACTTTTTGTAAAACTTTTTTTTTTTGTACCACCAAAATCTAAGACCCATCATTTTTTTTTTTCTGTCAACATAGTGATAATGCCTTATTTTTTGTAGGATAGGCTGCAGTTATTATTGATAATTCTAATTTTTAGGATACATATGACTTTTTGATCACTTTTTATTAAATTTTTTGGGGGAGATGAGGCAAAAAAACAACAATCCGCCATTGTTTTTTATTTTTACAGCGTTCACCAAGTAATTATGGGCATGGTGAAACCAATTATGTGTATTTTTTTTTTTTTTTTTTAAATCTCTTATAAATGAGAGGATATGGGAAAAGGAAATTCATTTTATTTTTTTAATTTCCTTTTTTACATTTACTTTTTAATTATTATTTTTTAAACATTTAAAAAAAAGTCCCACTTGGATCTTGAAGATCCAGTAGGGATAATGGCTGTACTATACTTTGCAAACTCTTGCATTGCAAAGTATAATGTTATCAGTTTTACACTTATACTTGGCAACACTGGATGCCTTTGCAAGGTGTCCGGTGGCCATGACAACTATCAGGCCGCTGCCATTGCAGTGCGGCAGCACGATGGTTGAGAGAGGGAGCCCCCTTCTTCTATTAACCTCATGGATGCTGCGGCTTTTTACTGACTGCAGCATCTAAGGGGTTAAGCAGGCAAGATCGGTGCCAGCACTGATCTCACCCAGCTGACACTCGCTGCTGACAGCGGCTGCTCTGGAACTAAAACTTATCAAAGACATCATTCATGATATGCATTTAAAACATTTGAAAAAAAAAATGGTGGAAGAGAGAGGATGCTTTCAATTGCATTGAAGATCATCTTATTTAATGAACATAAAATACAAAATACATATACCGTATTTTTCGCCCTATAAGACACACCGGCCCATAAGACGCACCTAGGTTTTTGGGGAGGAAAATAAGAAAAAAAATATTTTTAACCAAAAAATGTGCTTTTGGTGGGTTTGAAACTAATGGTGGTCTTTGGATGGCACTATTACTCGGGATCTGTGAAGGACACTGTTATGGGGGGATCTGTGGATGATGGACACTGTTATGGGGGGGATCTGTGGATGACGGACACTGTTATGGGGGGATCTGTGGATGACGGACACTTTTATGGGGGGATCTGTGGATAACGGACACTGTTATGGGGGGATCTGTGGATGACTGACACTGTTATGGGGGATCTGTGGATGACTGACACTGTTATGGGGGATCTGTGGAGGACGGACACTGTTATGGGGGATCTGTGGATGACGGACACTGTTATGGGGGGATCTGTGGATGACGGACACTGTTATGAGGGGATCTGTGGATGACGGACACTTATGGGGGGATCTGTGGATGACGGACACTGTTATGGGGGGATCTGTGACGGACACTGTTTTGGGGGGATCTGTGACGGACACTGTTATGGGGGGCATCTGTGGCTTGCACTGTTACAGGGGGATCTGTGGATGGCACTGTTACAGCGAGGGATCTGTGGCTGGCACTGTTACAGGGGGGGATCTGTGGATGGCACTGTTATATATGTGCCATCCACAGACCCCCCCAGCCCAAAACAGTGCCATCCACAGACCCCCCCAGCCCATAACTGTGCCATCCACAGATGTCCCCCATAAAAATGTCATCCACAGATCCCCCCCCGCCGCTCCAGTATACTAATATAAGATGTCTTATTCAATTAATAGTTATTAAACATACCCCCCAACTCCTAATAGTACCTTACATCCTAACAGCTTCTGTACAATGCCGGCACGCAGGCCGGGCGGCCGGCGCGTCCCTTAGTGACGTCACTTGCCTGCGCCGCCTGCTTCATTCATAAAGTAGGCGGCGCAGGCACGTGACATCAGGGAGTTACGATGCTGCCCGCCCGGCCTGCCTGCCTGCATTCTACTAAAGCGGTTAGGATGTAAGGTACTATTAGCAGTTGGGGGGCATGTTTAATAACTATCAATTGAATAAGACATTTTATATTAGTATACTGAAGCGGCGGGGCGGGGCTATAGTACACTGACTGCACCGCCCCGCCACTATTGCCGGCCCCCAGCTCCTCCTCCCAGTCCCTCCCCGATCGCTCGTACATCACAGTTTGCGATGTAAAACTGACAGCATTCGCCCCATAAGACGCAGGGGCATTTTTCCCCCATTTTGGGGGGAGAAAAAGTGCGTTTTATGGGGCGAAAAATACGGTAATATAATTAGGCATATGACCCACTGAGACTATGTACTAAATGATATTAAAACATTTTATAGCCCCCATACACATGCTGTACACCAGGGCAGAAACATACACAGTTACTGACCAGGCTTGGACATGGTGTAAAACCCAAGTTTCATCCACGGCCTCAGACTATATACACAGGATATATAGACAGAGTGGCAGAGATATGTTATTAATAATTCATGGACATAAATATGTTGCAAAAACATAGAGTTATCCAGTTTCCAGCAGTGGTATTGAAATACATGAGATTTTTTTAACATGCTATTTTTATTTAATATCATTTGTAGCAAGTAGAAAAAATGAATATAGATACATCAAAGTAGATGCATTTTCTCTATAGTATAAAAGTAATCAATTGTAAGAAATAGGTTGGAAGTATTACTGATTTATAAATTTAGGGAGTTTTTATGCCATATTTATAAATTTATACTTTTCATCTTTAAGATTGATTGCAGTATCAAAGACTGTGAATGTGTGCAACATATGCTGAGCATTTATTGTGTACATTTCTGATTGCATCAAATATTAAATACTACTTATTCTTTGGGACTTGTTAGTGTCTCATTGAAAAGTTGCCTATGGCATTTACAAGATGGATTGTAAAAAGTGCTTTTGATTATCGTTTTGGATTGTCACCTTGACAGTTTGGTAAGGATTTGCAAGCCAGTGCGTAGGAAAACACACAGTTTTTTTTCTCTTTCAGTTAAATCACTTTCCCAATAGACATCACTTTAGAAATGCAGCAAAAGTAAATACTTCATGAAAAGACTACCAAATAGCATGATTTAAGCTAAGTTTGCAATTCATTAAGGCTTGACTAAAGGTCCTTCAACCAACTAGGCATAATTGTGTGATTATATTGTGCTACTGGAATAGACTGTTTATATACTACTCTAGACTTTATTAGATGTTTATTTTACAACTGATCAAGGAATTGTGTGTTTTGTTTTTTTACTGTTAGCTTGATAATAATGCTATTAATGCATTAATTGTATTTTTTATTTTCATTTTCAATACATAGCACAACAAAAGGGACCATATATATATTTTGACAAATACACATTTTTTTTTTTTACTAAAACATATTCAAGTTATACAGTCAGGTCCATAAATATTGGGACATCGACACAATTCTAACATTTTTGGCTCTATACACCACCACAATGGATTTGAAATGAAACGAACAAGATGTGCTTTAACTGCAGACTGTCAGCTTTAAGTTGAGGGTATTTACATCCAAATCAGGTGAATGGTGTAAGAATTACAACTGTTTGCATATGTGCTTCCCACTTATTAAGGAACCAAAAGTAATGGGACAATTGGCTTCTCAGCTGTTCCATGGCCAGGTGTGTGTTATTCCCTCATTATCCCAATTACAATGAGAAGATAAAAGGTCCAGAGTTAATTTCAAGTGTGTTATTTGCATTTGGAATCTGTTGCTGTCAACTCTCAAGATAAGATCCAAAGAGCTGTCACTATCAGTGAAGCAAGCCATCATTCGGCTGAAAAAACAAAACAAACCCATCAGAGACATAGCAAAAACATTAGGAGTGGCCAAAACAACTGTTTGGAACATTCTTAAAAAGAAGGAACGCACCGGTGATCTCAGCAACACCAAAAGACCCGGAAGACCACGGAAAACAACTGTGGTGGATGACCGAAGAATTGTTTCCCTGGTGAAAAAAACACCCTTCACAACAGTTGGCCAGATCAAGAACACTCTCCAGGAGGTAGGTGTATGTGTGTCAAAGTCAACAATCAAGAGAAGAGACTTCACCAGAGTGAATACAGAGGGTTCACCACAAGATGTAAACCATTGGCGAGCCTCAAAAACAGGAAGGCCAGATTAGAGTTTGCCAAACGACATCTAAAAAAGCCTTCATAGTTCTGGAACAACATCCTATGGACAGAGGAGACCAAGATCAACTTGTACCAGAGTGATGGGAAGAGAAGAGTATGGAGAAGGAAAGGAACTGCTCATGATCCTAAGCATACCACCTCATCAGTGAAGCATGGTGGTGGTAGTGTCATGGCGTGGGCATGTATGGCTGCCAATGGAACTGGTTCTCTTGTATTTATTGATGATGTGACTGCTGACAAAAGCAGCGGGATGAATTCTGAAGTGTTTCGGGCAATATTATCTGCTCATATTCAGCCAAATGCTTCAGAACTTATTGGACAGCGCTTCACAGTGCAGATGGACAATGGCCCAAGGCATACTGCAAAAGCAACCAAAGAGTTTTTTTAAGGGAAAGAAGTGAAATGTTATGCAATGGCCAAGACAATCACCTGACCTGAATCCGATTGAGCATGCATTTCACTTGCTGAAGACAAAACTGAAGGGAAAATGTCCCAAGAACAAGCAGGAACTGAAGATAGTTGCAGTAGAGGCCTGGCAGAGCATCACCAGGGATGAAACCCAACATCTGGTGATGTCTATGCATTCCAGACCAGGCTGTAATTGACTGCAAAGGATTTGCAACCAAGTATTAAAAAGTGAAAGTTTGATTTTTAATTAGTATTCTGGTTCCTTAACAAGTGGGAGGCACATATGCAAACTGTTGTAATTCCTACACCGTTCACCTGATTTGGATGTAAATACCCTCAAATTAAAACTGACCTTCTGCAGTTTAAAGGGCTTCTGTCAGCCCACTAAACCGTTTTTTTTTTGTTTACTAATAATCCATACACTGCGATTTATGCATACATAAGTTAAATAATCATTTCTGTTCAGTAGAATTTGCTAAAAAGTGATTTTTAAAATATGCAAATTACCTTGCTACCAGCAAGTAGGGCGGCTACTTGCTGGTAGCAGCCGCATCCTCCAACCCTAATGACGCCCCCTCCGCATTGTGATTGACAGGGCCAGGGAATGGAATCGTTCTCTGCTGGCCCTGCCTGTTAGCATTCAAAATCTGGCGCCTGCGCTGCGGCCGTACGTATCTTCAATCTGCGCAGGTGCACTGAGAGGCGGCCGCTCTCTCCTCAATGCGCCTGCGCCGGGTGTAGATGTGACGTCATCGGCGCAGGCGCATTGAGGATGGAGCGGCCGAGCGAGTGGCCGTCTCTCAGTGCGCCTGCGCAGATTGAAGATAGGTACGGCCGCGGCGCAGGCGCCAGATTTTGAATGCTAACAGGCAGGGCCAGCAGAGAACGATTCCGTTCCCTGGCCCTGTCAATCACAATGCGGAGGGGGCGTCATTAGGGTCGGAGGATGCGGCTGCTACCAGCAAGTAGCCGCCCTACTTGCTGGTAGCAAGGTAATTTGCATATTTTAAAAATCACTTTTTAGCAAATTCTACTGAACAGAAATGATTATTTAACTTATGTATGCATAAATCGCAGTGTAGGGATTATTAGTAAACAAAAAAAAAAAACGGTTTAGTGGGCTGACAGAAGCCCTTTAAGCACATCTTGTTTGTTTTATTTTAAATCCCTTGTGGTGGTGTATAGAGCGAAAAATGTTAGAATTGCGTTGATGTCCCAATATTTATGGACCTGACTGTAGTTATATAATGGACATGGACATAAAGTCCAGACTTTTAGCTTTCATTTGAGGGTATCCATATTAAAATTGGATGAAGGGTTTAGGAGTTTCAGCTTCTTTACATGTGGTACCCTGTTTTTAAAGGGACCCAAAGAAATTGGACAATTTTCTCAGGCAGATGTTTCATAGGCAGGTGTGGGCAATTCCTTCATTATTTCATTATCAATTTAGCACATAAAAGGCCTGAAGTTGATTTAAGGTGTGGTGCTTGCATTCGGAAGATTTTGCTGAGAAGTAAACATGTGGTCAAAGGAGCTCTCCATGCAGATGAAACAAGCAATCCTTCATCTGCAAAAACAGAAAAAAACAATCAGAGAAATTGCTACACTGTTAGGAGTGGCAAAATCAACAATTTGGTACATCCTAAGAAAGAAAGCATTGGTGACCTCAACAATGCAAAAAGACCTGGACGCTCACGGAAGACAACAGTGGTGAATGATCTCAGAATAATTACCATGGAGAAGAGAAACCCCTTCACAACAGCCAAGGATATAGGCGTATCAATATCCAAAACTACCATAAAGAGAAGACTGCATGAAAGGAAATTCAGAGGGTTCACTGCACGGTGCAGGCCACTCATAAGCCTCAAGAATAAGAAGGCTAGATTGGACTTTGCTAAAAAAAAAAAAATCTTAAAAAACCAGCACACTTCTGGAAGAACATTCTTTGGACAGATGAAACCAAGATCAACCTCTACCAGAATGATGGAAAGAAAAAAGTATGGTGAAGGCATGGTATAGCTCATCATCCAAAGCATACCACATCATCTATAAAACATGGCAGAGGCAGTGTAATGGCTTGGGCATGAATGGCTGCCAGTCGCACTGGGTCCCTAGTGTTTATTGATGATGTGACACAGGACAGAAGCAACCGGATGAATTCTGGGGTTTTCAGAGACATATTGTGTGCTCAAATCCAGCGAAATTCAGCCAAACTGATTGGTCAGCGTTTCATAATACAGATGGACAATGACCCAAAACATAATGCCAAAGCAACTCAGAAGTTTATTAAAGCAAAGAAGTGGAATATTCTTGAATGGCCAAGTCAATCACTTCATCTGAACCCAATAGAGCATGCATTTCACTTGTTAAAGACTAAACTTCAGACAGAAAGGCCCACAAACAAACAACTGAAAACCGCTGCAGTAAAGGCCTGGCAGAGCATTAAAAAGGAGGAAACACAGTGTCTGGTGATGTCCATGAGTTCAAGACCTCAAATAGTCATTGCCAACAAAGGGTTTTCAACCAAGTATTAGAAATTAACATTTTATTTACAATTATTTAATTTGGCCAATTACTTTTGAGCCCCAGAAATGAAGGGATTGAGTTTAAAAAATGCTTTAGGTCCTCATATTTTTATGCAATCATTTTGTTCAACCCATTGAATTAAAGCTGAAAGTCTGAACTTCAACTGCTTTGTTCAAAATCTATTGTGGTAATGTACAGAGCAAAAATTAGAAAAATGTCTGTCTAAATATATATGGATCTCTGCTCTCTGACCTTATAAAGACTCTTTATAGATCAGTTCTTATCTTACTGATAAGAATGTGGCTTAAATAAGTGTTTATGACCTCACAGTAGTTTAGAGATAAGGTTTATTAGATGACCAGCACAAAGTGAAAGTACCAGTCACACAGCTATAAAAACAGCTAATCCTCTGTGACAGAACAGCTCAATATTTTTAATAACGCCCAATTAAAAAAAATGATTTTTAGCCAAAAAAGAGGAACATGCAATCATTAAAAAAAATTGCATCCAAAGGTGTACATACCCTATAACAGTTTAATTTTGTATAGAAGTTATCCTATAAAGGTGATTGCTTATTTTTGATTATTAAATGATTAGGACAACTTTTCAACTGATCTATTTCCACAATTGATGTAGCCTTGCTATGCTCAAAGAGAGAACCTGTAACATTAAACAATCCATCCTATCTATGGTTAAGATGTTATAGAGCAGGAGAACAGGAGCATATTTATTAATTGTTTTGTGGAAAAGGTTCAGCATAAGGTGTGTGTTTTTTTACATTTTACTTCCTGCTTTCTATATGTTTAAGAGCTTGTTCACACGAACGTGTGAAGCCGGTGCCCATGCTGTGGACCGCAAATTGCAGTCCGCAATGCACGGGCATCGTCCGTGGGGCAGGCACATGGGGATCGCAGATCCATTCACTTCAATGGGTCCGCGATCCTTCAGTTCCGCAAAAAGATAGAGCAAGTTCTATCTTTTTGCGGTGTGAAAGCATGGAACAGAACCCCAGAAAGCACTCCGTAGTGCTTCCATAGTGTTTCGTTCTTCCGTCCCGCACCGTTCCGCATCTCTGGATTTGTGAACCCATTGAAATGAATAGGTCCGCATCCGTGATGCGGAATGGCCACGGTACGGTGCCCGTGTATTGCAGATCCGCAAATGAGGTCCGCAATACGGCAACGGGCATCGCATGTTCGTGTGAACGAGCCCTAAGAGTCCAGTAGGCAGTTTTATCAGTTATTTACAGCCTATACCTGTATCAGTGTTCATGGTCAAGTGAATATTATGTCCCCCTGGATTATTATTTTTTATTTAGTTCACTATATTTCTTAATGAAATATAAAAAAAAAAACAATAAACTATTCTACACTAATCATTATTTAATTATCTCTAAAAATATTGCCAGGTGTTAGGAAATTTTATGAAATAAATTAAAATAAATAATCTAGGAGAACATGATCTTTACTAGATTTTGTGTTCATACAGACAAAGATGTCACTAAGGCTAGTGATTGACGAACATCTGCCGGGGTGTTTCGCGAACGCGATCGTGCGAACACGATCAAATGTTCGTGAACCGCAAGTTTGCGGTGGGTCCCATTCATTTTAATGGCAGGTGAACCTGAAAAACCTTCAGCTCATATTTGCAGCCAAGAAATAATTACTAGAATGCGATCTCCATTCATTTTTGTTTTCAATGCGAAATATCGGCAATATAATTTTCGCATACGTGCATGCGCAAATGCACTATACAGTACCCAAATGCATATTTGAATACTATATTGGTATATAACACCCCGCTTCAATCAGTTTTTTGGGGGAACAACTGGTTTATCACACCAGTAGAAATTATTTGTTCCAATACCTGCAGTATCGCAGCAAAACCGCACACAACTGCCGCACAATACAAATGCACTGTAATATACTTTCTAACATAGAAAGTATATTATAACATTGTACACGGAAGGCAATCCATTAGAATATGATAAAACGTAACCTTTAATAATTTTACTATGAGGGTCCATTCACACTGGCAATGTGCATTCCGCAATTTGTGTACCGCACATCGCCGGCACTATAATAGAAAATGCCTACTCTTGTCTGCAATTGCGGACAAGAATAGGACATGTTCTATTTTTTTGCGGAAACGGAAGCACAGATGCGGAAGTGCGGATCCGCAGATGCGGACAGCAAATTCCGGCCCCATTGAAAATGAATGGGTCTGCACCCGTTCCCCAAAATTGCGGAACGGATGCAGACCCATTTTGCGGACGTGTGAATGGAAAAGATATCCCTCAAAATGAAAATAAATGAAATTATTAAAGTTAACCAAAAAGCATAGATGTGGTAGGCAATAACAAGTGCTCGGTGGCACTAAATCAGGTGCTCGTCGGCACCAAATCAGAAACCATATGTCCTACCACAATCCGGGGGGTTCCAGTGCACATCGATGAATCCAGGAGGGAAAGCAAAAAAACATCCATCCCTGGGCTAGATGATGATGTGGTATTGAAGGACAGGGTGGGCAAAGAACTGTCCCTGATATTGCCCTACAGGGGGGTGCTATTCTGGCCCTGATAGCCTAACCAAAGACCACCCGCCCTGATAACAGCGACCTTGTCTGGAACCTAACCCATAAAAATGGCCCTAGTAAGCCCCTAGCTCCTAGGCCCCTGACTTCCAGGTGATCACTATATAGATCTATGTGACTTCCAGGTGATCACTATATAGATCTATGTGTTTTTGACTCATTATAAAAGTATATTATAAGTATATTGCACCCCTCTGTGTATCACACATATTGATAGCACACCTATACTAGTGCTTAAAATGACTTTTGTGGCCCTATTAGCTAGAGTTTGGTGTCCCTAAAAGCCTGTCCCTGCTCCACACAGCAACCTCTCCCTACACTGGCAAAACACTGAATGTAAAATGGCGGCCAGATCAGGTTTATTTATAAGGTAGGGGGTATGTCCATGTGCTGAAATGTCTCAATTGGCTGTCCTGTACCACCTGATGGATGTGTCATGGGTCAAAGTTCTTCACAATGTAAAAGAATATGGCGGGCGCGAATTTCTCCATATGTTCGCATGTTCGGCGAATCGCGAACACGCTAAGTTCGCCGCAAAACGACCGCTGGGCGAACCACAAGGCCATCTCGAATTGAGGCATAGAAAGACCAGGATTAGAGATCAATTAAATTCCTAAAATTAGTTTTGTGTCCGATTTGTTGAATTTTTCCCAAAATTCTATTTATGTCCAAGTAAATCTACATGAATCAAATATGCTTTGTTTAGCCTTAATGGTATATGATACTCTGAGGTCTCCTAGGACTTGATATTTTGTCATTATCTCTTTTATTAAAAAAAAGTATGAATTTTTGTTCTCAACCACCCATTTTAAGCTCTTGAATACAATAACAGTTGACAATTATGTCAAAGGGACACTGACATATATATAGCTATGGGTAAACACATGGTTAATGCTGTTAACAAACTTGTTTAAAACACACTACTGGGTACTGGGAGGGGGAGGGAAAGGAGTTTAAAATTGAGGGATAACCATATGTATTCTATGTATGGTGTTACATTTTTATTGATATACAGCTATATGTATTTCCAACTCCACCATTTAATATTGCATATCATGTAGTGGGTAGTGGGAAAATAAAATTCCAAATGGGGTGAAATTGCAAAAAAAAAGCAATTCCACCACAGTTTTGCGGGTCTTTTATTTACGATGTTCGATGTGCGATAAAACTGACCAGTTAATTTTATTCTACAGGTCAGTACGAATCCGGTAATACCTTATATGTATAGTTTTTGTTATGTTTTGATCAGTGATAAAAAAAATTATAAAGTGGGAAAAAATTAGTTTTTTTTTGTCACCATATTTTGACCCCTATAACTTTTTTTGTAATTGTATTTACGGAGCTGTATGGGTGCTAATTTTTTGAGGGGCGATCTGAACTTTTCATTGATACCATTCTGGGGTGTGTATGACTTTTTGATCACTTTTTATTAATTTTTTTTTAATTTGAGGGTATTTACATCCAAATCAGGTGAACGGTATAGGAATTACAACAGTTTGCATATGTGCCTCCCACTTGTTAAGGAACCAAAAGTAATGGGACAATTGGCTTCTCAGCTGTTCCATGGCAAGATGAGATCCAAAGAGCTGTCACTATCAGTGAAAGAAGCCATCATTAGGCTGAAATTTGAGGGTATTTACATATTTACATTCTTTTTAAGAATATTCCAAACGGTTGTTTTGGCCACGCCAAATGTTTTTGGTATCTCTCTGATGGGTTTGTTTTGTTTTTTTCAGCCTAATGATGGCTTGCTTCACTGATAGTGACAGCTCTTTGGATCTCATCTTGAGAGTTGACAGCAACAGATTCCAAATGCAAATAGCACACTTGAAATGAACTCTGGTGTGATAATGAGGGAATAACACACACCTGGCCATGGAACAGCTGAGAAGCCAATTGTCCCATTACTTTTGGTTCCTTAACAAGTGGGAGGCACATATGCAAACTGTTATAATTCCTATACCGTTCACCTGATTTGGATGTAAATACCCTCAAATTAAAGCTGACAGTCTGAAGTTAAAGCACATCTTGTTCGTTTCATTTCAAATCCATTGTGGTGGTGTATAGAGCCAAAAATGTTACAATTGTGTCGATGTCCCAATATTTATGGACCTGACTGTATGTAGATCGCTGAGTTCAATTGGAGTTCTGATAACAGATTCTGTCCCATTCTCTCCCTCACAGCAGCATCCTCTCCCTACACTGAGCACAGCAGAGTGACGTGCAGCGCTATGTAACTCCAGCTTATATAGAGGCTGGATCACATGCTGCACTGGCCAATCACAGCCATGCCATTAGTAGGCATGGCTGTGATGGCTTCTAAGGTCACATAGTTAAACGCTTGTTGATTGGCTGCTCTGCAGCCTTTCAAAAAGAGCTAAGAAATCACTGAACACCGAACCCCAACTTTTACTGAAATGTTTGGTTTCGGGTCGGGGGTCCAAAAATCCTAAAGTTCGGTACGAGCCCGAACTTTACAGTTCGGGTTCACTCAACCCTAATCTACAAGAAAATGTCCTTATTCCTGTCTCAAGTGATTGCAAATGCAGCCAACAGACCTGCCCAGCATTTCCACAGTCAACAACCTCTGCAACCCATCGTGCTAGAAATCCAGCATCAGACCTTCACAAGACCTGTGTGAGAAATTTGCCCTCTTCTTCTCAGACAAAGTCTCCTCCATACAATCTGCCATTCAAGTTACAGCACCGGAAACCAAAGCAGAGCCATATAATGGATGCAAAAATAGCCTACCACCATGGTCTGATTTCAAGGTAATTACTGAAGAAGATATCCTAGCTATCCTATTAAACCTTCGCCAAGCTACCTGCGAACTAGACCCTGGCCCAACTAAGTTCATGTTGAAATGCCCTGAGCTATTTAGACCAGCATTCCACAAAATAATCAACTGTTCTTTACAAGAAGGCAGGTTTCCCACCTGTCTGAAAGAAGCAATTGTCAGACCGCTACTCAAGAAACCATCCTTAGACCCAGATGCTTTAAACAGCTAAAGACCTGTCCCCAACCTCCCTTTTCTGGAAAAAGTTATTGAAAAGGCTGTCTATCTCCAACTTAAAGCCAGGCTCTCAAGGAACAACATCCTTGACCATCTTCAATCTGGCTTCACACTAAAGCTGTGAAACAGCCCTCACCCAGATCTGAAATGATCTGCTCATGGCAAGAGACAGAAGTCAATGTTCAATCCTGATTTTGCTTGACCTCTCAGCAGCTTTTGACACAGATGATCACGAAATCTGTATTAACAGGCTACAAGAGTACTGTGGCATAGATGGCTTAGTTCTCCAGTGGTTCATCTCCTTCCTGGCTGGCAGAACTCATAGGGTATCCTTGGGGCCCTTCCTCTCCAACACTATACCACTAAAATACGGTGTACCCCAGGGTGCGATACTATCCCCTTTACTGTTCACCATATACAGTTGCAAGAAAAAATATGTGAACCCTTTGGAATGATA
The DNA here is from genome assembly GCF_905171765.1 of Bufo bufo. NCBI lineage: Eukaryota > Metazoa > Chordata > Amphibia > Anura > Bufonidae > Bufo > Bufo bufo. The sequence goes on from NC_053392.1 coordinate 318,688,079, forward strand.
TGGATTTCTGCACAAATTGGTCATAAAATGTGATCTGATCTTCATCTAAGTCACAACAATAGACAATCACAGTCTGCTTAAACTAATAACACACAAAGAATTAAATGTTACCATGTTTAATTGAACACACCATGTAAACATTCACAGTGCAGGTGAAAAAAGTATGTGAACCCTTGGATTTAATAACTGGTTGAACCTCCATTGGCAGCAATAACTTCAACCAAACGTTTCCTGTAGTTGCAGATCAGACGTGCACAAAGGTCAGGAGTAATTCTTGACCATTCCTCTTTACAGAACTGTTTCAGTTCAGCAATATTCTTGGGATGTCTGGTGTGAATTGCTTTCTTGTGGTCATGCCACAGCATTTCAATCGGGTTGAGGTCAGGACTCTGACTGGGCCACTCCAGAAGGCGTATTTTCTTCTGTTTAAGCCATTCTTTTGTTGATTTACTTCTATGCTTTGGGTCGTTGTCCTGTTGCAACACCCGTCTTCTGTTGCGCTTCAGTTGGTGGACAGATGGCCTTAAGTTCTCCTGCAAAATGTCTTGATAAACTTGGGAATTCATTTTTCCTTCGATGATAGCAATCCGTCCAGGCCGTGACGCAGCAAAAAAGCCCCAAATTATGATGCCCCCATCACCATACTTTAGAGTTGGGATGAGGTTTTGATGTTGGTGTGCTGTGCCTCTTTTTCTCCACACATAGTGTTGTGTGTTTCTTCCAAACAACTCAACTTTGGTTTCATCTGTCCACAGAATATTTTGCCAGTACTGCTGTGGAACATCCAGGTGCTCTTGTGCAAACTGTAAACGTGCAACAATGTTTTTTTGGGACAGCAGTGGCTTCCTCTGTGGTATCCTCCCATGAAATCCATTCTTGTTTAGTGTTTTACGTATCGTAGATTCGCTAACAGGGATGTTAGCATAAGTCTTTAGCTGACACTCTAGGATTCTTCTTCACCTCATTGAGCAGTCTGCGCTGTGCTCTTGCAGTCATCTTTACAGGATGGCCACTCCTAGGGAGAGTAGCAGCAGTGCTGAACTTTCTCCATTTATAGACAATTTGTCTTACCGTGGACTGATGAACAGCAAGGCTTTTGGAGATACTTTTATAACCCTTTCCAGCTTTATGCAAGTCAACAATTCTTAATCGTAGGTCTTCTGAGAGCTCTTTTGTGCGAGACATCATTCACATCAGGCAATGCTTCTTGTGAAAAGCAAACCCAGAAATGGTGTGTGTTTTTTATAGGGCAGGGCATCTGTAACCAACACCTCCAATCTCATCTCATTGATTGGACTCCAGTTGGCTGACACCTCACTTCAATTAGCTCTTGGAGATGTCATTAGTCTAGGCGTTCACATACTTTTTCCACCTGCACTGTGAATGTTTACATGGTGTGTTCAATAAAAACATGGTAACATTTAATTCTTTGTGTGTTATTAGTTTAAGCAGACTGTGATTGTCTATTGTTGTGACTCAGATGAAGATCAGATCACATTTTATGACCAATTTGTGCAGAAATCCGTATAATTCCAAAGGGTTCACATACTTTTTCTTGCAACTGTACATGCTGCCACTTGGAAAAATCATACAAAAACATGGCCTGACCTTTCACTGCTATGCGGATGACACCCAGCTATATTTATCTTTCAAACCTGGCGTCACAGACCCTACCCCACAAATAAATGCGTGCTTAGCTGAGCTTCAGGAATGGATGAATGATAACTGGCTAAAATGAAATGTGGACAGAACTGAGGTTCTTGTTATCAGAGGTCAGCGCTCGACAGTAAAGCAGCTCCAGTCCCAGCCAGCGCCACTAAGGATAGGGAGCTCAGACCTGAACAAATCAGACTTTGTGCGCAGCTTGGGCGTCTTAATTGATGGGGAATTAAGCTTCAGGAATCAAATCTCAGCTGTTGTGAATCTTTCCTTCATTCACCTAAGGAACATTGCAAAAATTAAACATCTCATACCTCCAGCAGATCTCCCAAATCTTATTCATGCCATCACGGTTGGACTACTGCAATGTTCTCTATACAGACCTTCCAAACAAAGACCTGCATCACCTGCAATTAGTACAGAATGCCGCTGCAAGGTTGTTAACAAGCCAACCCCGCCATTGCCACATAACACCAACCTTTCGCTTACTACACTGGCTACCGATAAAATAGAGAATTCTGTTTAAGATTGTCTTATTGACATTCAAATCCTTGCACAATCAAGGCCCTGGATACCTGAAGGACTTGTTACGACTGCATCACACCCCCCACAATCTTAGATCAAAAGGATCTAATAACTTGATCACCCCTAGAGTCCACCTCAAAACCTTTGGAGACAGAGCCTTCTGTCATGCCACCCCTACACTTTGGAACTCCCTGCCACACTCAATTAGGACATCCCCATCCCTGGAAGCATTTAAGTCCAAACTGAAAAGCCACCTGTTTAGTCTGGCATTTATGAACACCTGACTATTTCCTCTGTAACACAGTCCAGCCTGCAACCCTGTATTGATCTGAGACATATCTATGCACTCTGAGTCCTATGGGAGAAAAGGGCTTTACAAATGTTATTGTTACAAATATTATTGTTATCTGAGGGGTTAAATGTCAGTGATCGGTATTATTGCTGGTCACAGACATTAGCCGCGGGTGTCTGTTAGAAGCACCCTCAGCGGGCAGGAGTGGGCACCATATTTAAACACCTACCCAGTCACCGTACATGTACATCGTTGAGTGTGGATGTGTTAAAAAACACACTATGCCATTGCATATATGTTATGCTATTTCATATAGAAACCTTCCAAAAATTGTTCCCTATTTGGGACAGATGGTATGTAAACACATACAGTGTTATGGGAAAAAAACTGTGGCTTGTTGGGACCAAGCTTCCCAAAATTATGCTTCGTTGGGGCAGATTTCCTGTTTATACATGCATATGTTAATGTCAGAAGAAACAGTGTCATGTTCTGTACAAGCAACAAAACCTTATGTCCTAACGGGCACAGAATGCTTGCTTGCATTTATACACACACAACTGTTAATTGTCAGAAGAAACTTTGTTGGGATAGTAGTAGTAGTAGTGGCAGCTGCGTAGCGCTTATGGTAGTGGCAACAGGCGTAGTGAAGCAGACATATGATAAGGAAAATGATGGTAGGCAGGCAGACAGCAGTAGCGGCATCATGTGGCACTGTCAACAATGGCAAAGCTATTTATTGGCCTCAGCCTCAGAGGTGCATGAAAATCTTCACAGATCCATGGCTGATTAATTTTGACAAAAGTGATGTTTTATAAATTGGTGGAGGACAAGTTTGTCCATTTGGGTGTGACAATACCACCTACCCTTTCTGAGATGATATTAAAAGCTGGACAAGACAGTAGAAAGAGAGCAAACAGGGCCAGTTCTGGCCACTGTTCCAATCTGCCTCCCTAGAAATCCATGGTGTCAGGGAACAAGGTATGTGCTGGGGAAAGGCCACAGTCATTTGGAAAATGAGAACATTTTAAACAATTTTAAAAAATGGACAGCTGGGCAGAAAGATGAATATCATACAGCAGAATTAAATTTTGGGGAAGATGCAGAACTGTGCCACTACAAACAGTTAACAGATGGCCAACTCACGGAATATGGCAAAAACTATGGGTGATGTCATGGAGAATTCAGCTTTAGAAAAGTATAACATTTTGATGAACACACCGAACCATGCCACTATGGACACCTGGCCAAAAGTCCAAATGACAGGATTCGGCAAAAACTGCAGCTGATGGCATATAGAAGTATTACATTTTTGAGAATTACAATTTAGTGAAGGCCTGTGCCACTTTTACCAAAGTGGTACCATAGCAACTGAACAACCAGCAACTTGACCAGATAGGAGTTAGACTTGCAACAAGCTAATTGCTAGTCAACAAGAGTTTTCTTATGCCACACATTCCATTGTGGATATTTCATGATAGAGAAGAGGACATAGAGGAGGAGGAGAAGAAGCAGCTGATGCTGTTCATAATGACAGGGACACTGAACTGCTTGGGGATGTGGGCAAAAGACCAGAAGGAGGACAGACTTCTTTTGATTGGGAATACTATCCAGTTCTATTTTCTCACAGGATCCAGTGATGCCACCTCATGTGCTACAATGGAGCCCTAAAACCTATGCTGGTCTTTGAACGAGCACAGCTTATTTTAATCTTGCAAATTTTGCACAAAGCTGTGGTTTTGTGTGCTGACCTTGAGGAGAAAAAACGACATACAAGAGTTGCTCAAACAAAGCTAGAAGCAGAGCCTGCAGTCACAGTATCACCAAGCTGACCACAAGAGAGCAGATCTGGTGCTGCCAGTTCTTTGGGAGATATTGGCTGTACATTGCCTCTTTACTTTATTGCCACCGAGGCCACCCCCAACCTCCTCTGATGTCACCTCCACCTCAGCACCCCTATCCAGCTCCCACATCCTTTCCAACCCATAATCATCATAGTCCTCATCCTCCCAAACACTTTTTTCAGATTGTCATGTGTCATCATGGGCTTCTTGGCAAGTGCAAATACCTCCTTTGTCCTTCTCTCGTCTGTTCTTCACACAATCGGCCACAAGATTTTCTCATGTGTCTATTCCCTCATCTGGAACTCTGGAACTCACTTCCCCAGCACATCAGACTTTCCCTGAACATCCAAACCTTCAAAATTAACCTGAAAAGCCTAACACTACACAGGCAGATGAGCAGCTTTTACCCTCACCTACTGGGTCATTCTCCCTTCCCTCGTCGATTGTAAGCTCTAGCGGGCAGGATCCTCTCCCACTCTGTACCAGTCTGTTAAGTTTCATATTTATTATATTTTTATTTTTTATATTTTGCATGTGTAACCGCTCTTGATGTACAACACCATGGAATTAATGACGCTTTCATAAATAATAATAACATGATAAAGGTACAAAATGGAATGTAATGAGTTATTTTTAAAACTCCAGGTACGGTATTTACAATAAGACATAAAATTGAACTCACATTACCCAGAACATCTACTTCATATCTGCAGTTTCTAGGTAAATGGGAATATTTTAGAAAATGTATAGCTTTGAATTTTATTGTGATGAAGCCAATCTGGGGAAGGCTGAAATTTAAGACGCACTTAAGATGCTCCTAGGTTTTAGAGGAGGAAAATAATAAAATAAAAAAATTTCAGTTAAGACAACCAATCAGACCTCCAATGCCAATCACACCTCAGCTCAGACCCCCAATTCAAGTAGGACCCCCAATCATACCTCAGATCAGATCTCCAATGTTCTTAAGACCCCCAATTAGATCTCAGATCAGACTGTCAATGTGAAAAAGACCCCCATTCAGACCTCAGATCAGACCTCCAATGCGATTGACCCCCCTAATCAAACCTCATATTAGAGCCCTAATGTGTATAACCCCCCCCCCCATTCAGACCTCAGATCATACCACCATGTTAATCAAAGCTCAGAACTGACAAATAATAAATAAATCAACTTATCTCTCCTGCTCCAGATGCCATCACTGCAAAGCATGAGGTCACAGAGCATGCCAATATGGTCATAACACAGTGTGTGAAGCCCAGCAGGAGAAGACCAGAAAGAAGTGAGTACAGAGCAGATACAGGGAGCAATTTATTCACCGCTCCCTGGTCCTCCTGTATTAATGAGTGCTTCCATAATGGAAGCACTCGTTAGTATTCGACCCATAATACACACTGACATTTTCCCCTCATTTTTGGGGGGAAGGGAGGTTGCACCTTGTAAGGCAAAAAATATGGTAATAATATTCATACACTATAACTTGGAAAAGGAAAAAAAAAACTGAGCAGAATAAGAATCAATTTCCACCATTCCTAAAGTAGCAATAAATTAATATTAGCTGTGATATGTATATGACAAATGAACAAAATATCAGAGTGAAACTGTTATTATTTTTTCTGTAAAAGCTATAACACATAATATCACTGTAAAATAATAACTCTGATGGTTTCTCACTGTTGAGTTAAAAGTCTTTTGTGTATGCTTTATGGAATCAAAATGTCATTGCCCTTTGATTCCAGTAATAAAACCAACTCTAACATAAAAACAAGTAGTGCTGTTAAAGCTTTAAACATCCCCATAAACCATCATGAGTCACTGAGTACATCATCTTCAGGTACAGGATCTTTCATTTTCCTCTACCAACAAACATCAATCACATTTAGTATCCTTACATCTTTCAACTATGATATGTTGCCAAGATTTCTTTTTATTTAGATGACATTCAGATGCTCAAACTTATTTTTGTTCTATCTGTTAATTTAATTATTAGGCATAGACAATAATTTAAATAGGATAAGTCATATATTTCAAATGAATTCTAGGTAGCTTTATGACAAATGAAAAATGATTGCATGATACAAATTTTTAAAAGTAGAAAATCCAAATAGTAATAATTATAATGGCTGACTGTAAATATTTCCATATTTTGTTAGGAATCAATCAACATGCTAAACAGTTGAATTATAATCAGGATTCAACACAAATTCTCAATTGATATCTAATTATATATGGAGATACATTTAGATGAAAGTTAATGTATAATAATCCATCACTGCATTAAGCTAAAAGCACAATTTGACTTTCAAATACATTTATTTTTAATAAAACATTAGCGTACTTGATATCTAGTTTATAGTTTACACAGGTAATGTTATTTTTTCTGGTTATTATGCATAACAAATGCCATTTTGTGCTGCCTGGTAAGTGTTAACTTCATGATTTTTTTTTTTTTTAAGTAGTTAGGGTTGTACATACTCATATTATGGTACCTATATATTTTTTATAGAGCTGTACTGTACCTCTGCATGACTTTGAGTATATATATGGGCATATAGATTTTCCTGTATCTATATAGTTCTATAGGCATCTGAAAAATGTGGAGGAGAATAATCATGCAATACAGTGTTGCACAGTGCACTATACAGTGACACAGAGTGGCAAAGCCTCTGAGGTACAGAGCTGGAGGAACTCTTCATCCCTTCGGATGGTACTGGATGCCTGTTCAAACTGAGCTCAGAACATTCTTTTGACATATACTGTATGTGGAAAATGTATCACTGAATGTATGTGCTAGATTCTTTAACTGTATACCTATACCGTGGCATAAATATCTCACTGACTTCCATTGGAAAAAAACATGTGTTAAAAAAAAAAGTATACTAATACATGCCAACAAAGCAAATGAACAAAAGGATATTTTTTTCATATTATTATTATTATTATTATTATTATTATTATTATCATTATTCTTTTAAAGCACCATTATTTCTAGGTTGCTGTACAGGATAAAAGAGCACATACGTACATAATATCATACGCAAATAAGTACAATAAACATGAACTGACTGACAGACTGGTACAGAAGGAAAGAGGACCCTGCCTGCGAAGGCTTAGAGTCTACAGGGGGATGGGGGAAGTAGATAGCAGGTGAGGGCAGAAGCTTCTCTGATGGTTGTGTATTGGCAGTAGGGTTTAATGTAGGTTTCCCTAAAGAGGTGGGTTTTAAGGTTGCTTTTGACAGTTTGGATCTTGGGGAAGAGTCTGATGTATACATACAGAAAATGCTAGTCTGTGGGCACACTACTATATATGCTAGTATCACTGTCTAGTGTAGAGGCCAAGAACAGTAGTTCTTTTTTGGATTTTGGATTTTTTGGTCATACTAAGAAGTCAATCCTAGTGGGAGCAAAAGTGTAAAAATCGTAACATGTTTTTCCTGATTTGGTGCAGCTTTAGCACTGCTTTTGGCATTTTACCTTCTGTGTGAAAATAATTGTGCAAGTTATATGCAGAACTGAGGACCTGGTAGGTGGAAGGACAGATACAAAACTCATGTCTAAAAATTGGAGGATATTGGAAGAAATTTACTATAAAAGTTTCCAAATCCATCAATCAGATTTTGAAACAAAATATAGATATTAAGATCTAAATAATACCCGAAATCATTTGTAATGTAGAATATCATTGTGGTCCCAACATTTATGCTTTTTATATATCCAATCGTTTCTCACACAAACAGAACTGCAATACGTATGGACAATGTATAAACTATGTCTCTGTGCACTGTATGGTACATTTTGTTTAACCACACTCACCTACATTTAATTATATATAATTTCTGGACAATTATAAGGAGTGACATTTTTTATAAAGGTTGCTATTACTATTTTGCGTTAACAAGCGCTATATCTTCAGTGCAGGTTGACATCTGCAATGTTTACTCCATTGCAACAAACAAGTAAATGAGGCGCACAATAATTTGCTTGTCATCAAAAGATTCGGCTAGACTGGATGCTTAGCTTGATTCATAAATTCATGCTGTGTATGATAGAGTGTGCCTGGCTGAACATTGATCTATAGCTGGGCATTTCAAAATGACCATCACCTTGAATCTGTCAGGGCATTTGTTAAAAGTAACTTATCAGTTGTGGGTAATTTATCACATTAACCAGAATTCTTTATAGATTTAGTATTTTACTAACACAAGAATATATTGTGAGATTCCATAGCCTTGTAACATATACGGTAATTCATTTTTATATATGGCACTCCAAAAGTATTAGAACAGTAAATTTATCAATAAAACTCACTGTAATGTATTTTCTCCTACTCCTTAACTTCTGCTTTATTAACATTGTACATCTTACATGAAGATCTTTTTGAACTTCGTTTGTCATTTTTTACTAATTGGGGCAGATTTACTAATCCTGTCTAATAATTAATGTAAACTTAGACTAGACAGTCTAAAGATGCACCAAATTTAACAAACTATCTCATACTGGATGATAACATTTTGGTACATTTAAGCCACATTCATCAAGCCATGACCCCATGTTGGACAACACATGGGGAAAATTTACTAATCCTGTTTAATATTTAGAGATCAGTGTAAACTTGTAATGCAGTGGATGTAGACCTACTGTGCCACTAAACAGAATTTTGACTAGTGTTGAGAGAATTGAAGTTAACGAAGTGGAATTCAATCAGAATTTCATAAAAAAAATTATTCGCCACAAATTCGAATTTTTGGTGCTTTGTGGTAACGAATCAATTTTTCCTGACATGGCGGTAAAAAAAAAGCATACTCATCTCATCCATTTGATCGCAAAGAGGCCATCACGGCCCTCTTGATTGCAGAAAATGCAACAATTTTCACATGTCATTACATCAGTGCGCGTGAGAATTAGCGCATTTTCTTCAATCATGATGGCCGAGATGGTCTGCGATCAAATGGATTAACCCCCTGATAGGCTGAATGTGACTTTCAGATGCCACAATCAGCATTGAACGTGGAATCTGAGGGGTTAAATGACGGGGCGGTGCGATCGTAGTTCATTGCACCCGCTCCATACAATGGAATGCGATTCATTACGAACTAATTAGTAATAAAACAAATTTCTTGTTGAAGGTCAAGGAAGCAGCCAAATCAAATATTTGAAAATTTTGCTCATCACTAATTCTGACTCTTGAATGACAAATTATGGGACTTTCATTTTCACTCTGTCATTTACCAGACAATTTTATGTTAATGCAAAGTCCAAAGTTTGGTACACAAATTAATAAACAATAGCAAAAGTGTTTTTTATGCAAATTACAGACAGAGGTGCAGTTAAACAGTTCTCCCCTTCTACAAACACTGGTATTGAAAATTTACAACAGTAATACAATGCATTGAATGAAACTGTTGCATTAAAGGGGTGGTTATGCCATATATATTTATGACCTATTGTCAGGATAGGTCATCAATATCTGATCGGTGGGGGTCTGATACCTGACACCCCTGTCAATCATCTGTTTAAAGAGGAGTTGGTGCTCCATGTGAGCACTGCTTCCTCTTCATTACACTGCCTGTCATCTCATGAGTGCAGTGTAATGACGAGTACTCGCCAGTGGCATAGTGTGTGGGGGGCCATGGGGGCCGTTGGGGGCATTGCCCCGGGCACAAAATTGCAGGGTTGCCAGGCAGCAAGCACTTCAATGAGGGCCATGGAAGCCTATGGCTCCCATCCTCTCCATTCATCCTGATAGGCTTCAGGCTAGTGGCCTGAAGCCTATGAGGCAGTAGAGTGACGCAGGAGATCGAGATTAACTCACCATGACCTCCTGCGTCGGATCTCACGTGATGACGTGGTGCAGGAGGGCACAGTGATGTGTTTGTGACTGCCTGCGCCAGGACGCCCGAACAAGGGAGGCGATGAAGAGAGGTAACAGGTAAGTATTTATGTTTTTAATAGGCAGGCATAATGGGGGCACTGTGGGGGTTGGAGGATATTATACAAAGGAGGCAATTATTATTACAATGCTACAGAGGGGGCCATGAGCATTACTATAATACCGAGAGGGCCATAATTATTACTATTATACAGAGGGGCCCATAATTGTTACAATAATACTAAAAAGGGGGCCATAATTATTACAATAATACTACAGAGGGGGCCATTATTACAATGATATAAATGCTATACAATTATAGCAATTAGTACAATAATACAGAAGGGGCCATTATATATTATAATTAGAGATGAGCGAATCAAAGCTGACGAAGTGGAATTCGTTCCGAATTTGAGGAAAAATTTGATTTGCACCGAAGGGAAATTCCTCGCGCTTCGTGGTAAAGAATTACATTTTTTCCTAAAATGGCTGCTGCCTGTGTCAGGACATGTAAAAAAGAACTCTGGGAAGCCGGGATCACCTATAATGCCATGCGTGCAGCAAATCAGCATTCAGCCAGCCCTGTGATGTTACAGCCCTATAAATAGCAGCAGCCATTTTAGATTCTGCCATTTACCAGTGTACTTAGTGCAGGGAGAGACGTCAGCAGGCGCTAGGGACAGTGCTAGGAAAGACTTGATTGTGGTGAAAAAAACGATTTATAAGTGCAGGGAAAGGATAAGGTGGAATCGTTCAACAGCATTTGTGTAGTACAGGGTTCAGTAGTTGAGGATGACTGGGTAATAGGAACAATCCAATTACACCTTGGTGCACTGACTGGGGATCCAAATTGCCATTATACAGCTCTGTCATTCCAGCAAACAGTTATTGTTATTGGGGTGCAAGTGCTGTTTGATACAGCCATTAAAGACTTGATTGTGGTGAAAAAACGATTTATAAGTGCAGTGAAAGGATAGGGAGGAATCATTACACAGCATTTATGTAGAACAGGGATCAGTAGGGCAGGTTACAGACTGGATAATAGGAACAATCCTATTACACCTTGCTGCACTGACTGGGAATCCAAATTGCCATTATACAGCTCTGTAATTCCAGCAAACCGTTTTTGTTATTGGGGTGCAAATGCTGTATGATACAGCAATTAACAGGGTTTATTACAAGGAAATATTTCTACAGTACGTCTTAGGCTACTTTCATAATAGCGTTTTGGCTTTCCGTTTGTTAGATCTGTCATGGGTAGTAATGGACAAACATCGGGTGGGACGTTTCGCGAACGCGCGTTCGCAATCAAATGTTTGCGAACCGCATGTTAGCAGCGGGCCCCATTCACTTTAATGGCAGGAGAACCTGAAAAACCTTCAGGTCAAATTTGCAGCCACCAAATACTTACTAGAAGTGTACAAATAGTCCCACAACATAGACAGTGAATAACAGAGGGGGATCAATGGCAAAAATTCCCGCAAAAATATGTATTTTAATCAGGGGCCATTTTTATGCGTCTTAAAGGGAAACTCTCAAAAACGTGCCCTGCTGGAGCCTAGAAAATGTTTATTTTAGGTCATGGGAGTATGGGCCCCAAAAATTAGGCAGTCACCTCACAGAAAAGAACAAGTGATTATGTGCCTGGAGGTATATTAGGCGGTCAGTGGATAACAATTTTACTGCAGGCCAGTGGAGTACAGAACCCAAAAATTATGCATTCACTGCACAGAAAAGAACAAGTGATTATGTGGCTGGAGGTAGTATATTAGAAGGTCAGTGGATAATAATTTACTGCAGGCCAGTGGAGTACAGGCCCCATACAGTAGGCATTCACCGGACAGAAAAGAACAAGTGATTATGTGGCTGGAGGTATATTAGGCGGTCAGTAGATAACAATTTTACTGAAGGCCAGTCGAGTATAGGCCCCAAACATTAGGCATTCACCGGTCAGATAACAACAAGTGATTATGTGGCTGGAGGTATATTAGAAGGTCAGTGGATAACAATTTTACTGTAGGCCAGTGGAGTAGAGGCCCTAAAAATTTGGCATTCACCGGACATTAAAGAACAAGTGATTATGTGGCTGGAGGTATATTAGGCAGTCAGTGGATAACAATTTTACTGTTGGCCAGTGGAGTACAGGCCCCAAAAATTTGGCATTCACCGGACATTAAAGAACAAGTGATTATGTGGCTGGAGGTACATTAGGTGGTCAGTGGCTAACAATTTTACTGTAGGCCAGTGGAGTACAGGCACCAAAAATTATGCATTCGTTGGACAGAAAAGAAAAAGTGATTATGTGGCTGGAAGTATATTAGATGGTCAGTGGATAACAATTTTACTGCAGGCCAGTGGAGTGCAGGCCCTAAAAATTATGCATTCACTGGACAGAAAAAAAACAAGAGATTATGTGGCTATAGGTTTATTAGATGGCCAGTGTATAACAATTTTACTGCAGGCCAGTGGAGTATAGGCCCCAAACATTATACATTCACTGGACAGAAAAGAACAAGTGATTATGTAGCTGGAGGTATGTTAGATGGTCAGTGGATAACAATTCTACTGCCGGCCAATGGAGTATAGGCCTCAAGCTTTAGGGATTCACCGGACAGAAAAGAACAAGTGATTATGTGTCTGTAGGCCAATGTAGTATAGGCCCCAAAAATTATGCATTCACTGGACAGAAATGAACTAGGGATTAGAGATGGCCTTGCGGTTCGCCCAGCGGTCGTTTCGTGGCGAACTTTGCTCAATTGCCGTTCGCCGAAAAGGATGAACATATGGTAATGTCCACCGGCGCCATATTCTTTGCATTGTGTAAAACTTTGGCCCATGACACATCCATCAGGTGGGACAGGACAGCCAATTGAGACGTTTAAGCACATGGACACACCCCCTACCCTATAAATAAACTCGATCTGGCCGCCATTTTACATTCAGTTTTTTGCCAGTGTAGGGAGAGGTTGCTGTGTGAAGCAGGGACAGACTGTAAGAGAGTATAGAGACACCAAACGCTAGATAATAGGGACACAAAAGTCCTTTTAAGGACTGGTATAGGTGTGCTATCAATAGGTGTGACATACCAAGGAATGTGATATACTTATAATATACTTTCTAACTTAGAAAATATGTTATAGTGCATTTGAATTGTGCAGCAGTTGTGTGCGGTTCAGCTGCGATACTGAAGCTATAAAGAGGGACAAACGCTATTGGAACAACTAATTGCATCTGTTGTACTATACCAGTTGGCATGAGAAAAATCTGTTTTGAGGCAGGGGTTGTGATATACCTATAATATTATTTCTATATAGTGCATTTGTATTGTGCAGCATTTGTGTGCGGTTCTGCTGAGATACAGCAGCTATACAGAGGGATAAACGCCAATGGAACAATTAATTGCAACTGGTGTGATATACCAGTTGCCCCCCAAAAAATCTGATTGAGGCAGGGGTGTGATATACCTATAATATAATTTCTATATGGTGTATTTGTATTGTGCAGCATTTGTGTACGTTTCTGCTGAGATACCGCAGCTATACAGAGGGACAAACGACATTGGAACAACTAATTGCAACTGGCGTAATATACCAGTTGCCCCCCAAAAAACTGATTAAGGGGTTCTATATACCTGCTTCCACAAATACTGCTCTTCTATAGGGACTTTGGCACAAGGGTCATTTTGAAAATGACAGGCAGAGGAAGAGGAAGGCCGTTCCGCAGGGGTGATAGGGGTCGGGCAGGTGAACCAGGCCGGAGTCTAAGTGGAAATTTGGAGAAGGTGCGTTTGATTACATCAAAGGACGCACTAGAGTTGGTTGAGTGGCTCACTCAGCCTTCCACTTCTGCACCCTCCTCATCCTCTTTATCAGCACCTTCCTCACTCTCTGCTGTGTGCACCCCCAAAGACACCACCACCATAGCCCCTCCACTCGAGTCAGCAGAATTATTTTCCCATCCATTCCCAGACCTTACCGATGCACAGCCATTCTTGGCATCGAAAGAGGAAGAGGAGGTAGCAACAGCCGCCACCCAGCGGTCTGACGTCAGTACCCAGATCACCCCAAGGAGGGTGGTCCCCGCTGTTGCTTCCTACTCTGAGATCTCTAATGTCAGTGGTGGTGAAGGTGACGATTATTACGTGTCGATGGACCTCACGTGGGTGCCCACAAGAGAGGAAGAAGAGGGGAGTTTAGAGGGAGAGATGGAGCAGCAGATAGGGAGGAGAAGCAGGCAGAACTCGCGGTGCACAGAAGGCAAAAATCAGACTGCAAATGTGTCTGGAGCGAGCCATCCACCATGCACGGTCACATCTTCCGCTCCCAGGACGCCGGCACATGGCTCCGAAATGTGGGCTTTTTTTAAAGTGTCAGCTGCCCAACACTCACCTAGGGACGACCACCTTAAGAAGGCACCTGGCCTCCCATCACCGAGCCCAGTGGGAGCAACGCCATCAGAACCCACAAAGCCACACTCCTGGTGCTCCGCATCCTGCCTCTTCTCCTCCTCCTCCTCCCATTTGTCCTCCACTCCACCTTCCACCGTGCAGTCGTCGCGTTCATCTGGCACAAGGCAGGCTTTCATGGCCCAAATGTTCGAGCGCAAAGAAAGGATGATGCCGGATATTCCTCTTGCCCAACGTCTGACCGCAGGCTTGTCAGAACTGCTAGCCCGAAACTACTCCCATATAAACTGGTGGACTCAATGGCCTTTAGAAAATTTGTGGCCATTGGAACACCGCAATGGAAGGTCCCCGGAAGGAATTATTTCTCCCAGAAGGGCATCCCTGAACTATAGGGCCATGTTTAGCAGCAAGTGAATGTATCTCTGGCACACAGTGTCGGTGCCAAGATACATCTGACCACAGATACGTGGTCTAGAAAACACGGGCAAGGAAGGTGCATAACTTTTACTGCCCACTGGGTGAACCTTCTGATAGCTGTCAAGCATGTAACCCGTGGCACCCGTGTCGATTTGGTGTTACCGCCACAGATTGCATGCAGGCCTCTTCTCCTCCTCCTCCTACTCCATCCTCCGTCTCCTCCTCAGCTGACTCCTCCTTTTCCACTGCTACCGCCTCTTCCGCTGCACCTCCCAAGCTCCCCAGTACTTATTCGACGTGCCAGATGAGACGCTGCCATGGTGCCTGGAAGCCAAGAGCCACATCGGTCCTGCACTCCTTTCAGCTCTGCAGTCACAGGCTGATCAGTGGCTAACCCCGCTCAATTTGATAGTTGGTAAAGTCGTGTGCGACAATGGTGCCAATCTGCTGAGCACGCTGAAACAGGGCAAAATGACTTCAATAAATTTCTGGGTTTTAAAAAACACCCACTTTGGGCGAAATACTTAATTTGCGGCCTTGTCTGCATCTCTACGTGTAAGATACACGCTTTAGATACTGATGTACTAGTCTGGTATTAAAAAAACACCCATTTAGGGCAAGATTCTAAATTTGAGAAATATGAGGAGAGCGTCAAATAAGGGACGTGGCCCCGGTCGTGGTGCTGCTGGTGGAGCTCCTGTTGCAGGGAGAGGATGTGGTTGATCTGTGCCAGCTACAAGCACAATTGAAAGACCTTCCTCAGGTGCGAGTAGGCGACAGAACCTTCAGCGGTATTTGGTCGGGCCTAATGCGGCTCTACGAATGGTGAGGCCACTCGTACAGGTGATAGTAGATTGGGTTGCTGACAGTGCCTCCTGTTCCTTTACATTGTCTCCCATCCAGTCTCCTGCTGAAAGATCAGAGTTGGCACCTGCAGCCGATGTCCATCAGTCTTTCACCTCACCCCCTTGCAAATCAACCAAGCAGTCTAAGCCCCAAGTCATGCAGCAGTCTCTTGTCCAGCCAGGGCACAGTTCTGGAGGATGAAGAGGTGGAGGATGAGGAGGAGGAGATGGAGGAGGAGGAACCTTGTTCACAGCAGGGTGGCACCCAGACCAGCTCATGGCCATCACTGGTGCATGGCTGGGGGAATACAGAGGACACAGACGATACACCTCCCACAGAGGACAGCTTTTTATTATCTCTGGGCAGCCTGGCACACATGAGCGATTACATGCTGCAGTGTCTCCGCAACGACCGCCGAGTTGCCTGCATTCTAACTTGTGCTGATTACTGGGTGGCCACGCTGTTGGATCCCCGTTACAAGGACAATGTACCATCCTTAATTCCCTCAATGGAGCGTGATCGTAAGATGTACGAGTACAAGCGCACGCTGGTAGACGCGCTGCTGGTGGCATTCATATGTGACAGCGGGGACACAGTAGAAGCACAAGGCAAAGGCAGAGGAGGAGGAAGAGGTCGCCAATGCAGCTGGAGCACCACCAGCCCCTCAGAAGGCAAGGTTAGCATGGCTGAAATGTTTAAAAACTTTGTCAGCATGCCACAACAACCAGCACCACCAGCTGATATGGAACGTTTTAGCAGAAGGTGGCATTTCAGCAACATAGTGGAGCAGTATGTGTGCACACGCCTACACAAACTGAATCTCGGGTCTGCCCCCTTCAACTTCTGGGTCTCCAAATTGGGCACATGGCCTGAGCTTGCCCTTTACGCCTTGGAGGTGCTGGCCTGCCCTGCAGCCAGTGTATTGTCTGAACGTGCGTTTAGCACGGCAGGGGGCGTTATCACAGACAACCACAGCCACCTGTCCACAGCCAATGTGTACAAGCTCACATTCATTAAAACTAACCAGGCATGGATTTCACAGGACTTGTCCGTACCTTGTGCAGAATAGACATGTATGCCGGCCTTAACTAGCCGTTGTTATACTACAGCGCAATTGCTCATTGTTGTATTTTGGATATTTCACACTCTTTTGGAGTGTACCCTAATTTAAAAAAATAATAAAAAATATTAAAACCAAAAACCAGTGTTGACTACCTCGTCCTCTTCCACCGCCGCTTCCACCTACACCGCTACGTCCACCGCCTCTTCAAACTCCTACTCCATATGGACCTCCACCTCATAAATCAAGTTCATTTTTTTTATTTGTACGTATTTTATGTCATTTCACTAATTTGTCTGTTACATTTTCTGGTAAAATTCAACACTTTTTGGGTGTGATATACCCCGTTTGTACTTAGTAGACAAGTAAAAACATTTCACTAATTTGTCTGTTACATTTTTGGGTGAAATTCACCAATTTTTTTGTATGATATACCGCTGCTCTACCTAGTAGACAGGTAACATTTAACTAATTTGTCTCTTACATATTTGGGTGAAATTCACAAATTTTTGGGTATGATATGCCCCTGCTCTATCTAGTAGACAGATAACATTTCACTAATTTGTCTGTTACATATTTGGGTGTAATTCACCAATTTTTGGCTGTAATATACCACTTCTATACCTAGTAGACAGGTAAAAAAATGTCATTCATTTGTCTGTTACATATTCAGGTGAAATTCACCAATTTTTGGGTGTGATATACCCCGGCTGCACCTAGTATACAGGTAAAAACATTTCACTAATTTGTCTGTTACATATTCGGGCGTAATTCACCAATTTTTGGCTGTGATATACCACTGCTATACCTAGTAGCAGGTAAAAACATGTCATTAATTTGTCTGTTACATATTCGGGGGAAATTCACCAATTTTTGCCTGTGATATACACCTCCTCTACCTAGTAGACAGGTTAATAAATTTCACTAATTTTTCTGTTACATTCTTGGGTGACATTTTACCATTTTTGCCGTGAATAAACCCCTGCTTTGCATAGGTGACAGGGACCAAATTTTTAAAAAATCATCTGTTACATTGGTGGGTGACATTAACCCATTTCTGTCGATGAAAAAGCCCTGCTCTGCATAGGTGACAGGGAATTAAATTTGTAAAATTTGTCTTTAATTGGCTCTTTCGATCCTTCTGCTTTAATAACTTGTCCCACATTTCAGCTCGATCACATTGCAGCCATTGACCTCCCTTGGATTTGGTATCCCTTTCTCATGCTCCCTCTCCGGCGTGGAACCCTGATTCGCCGAAAGTTGATAGAGAAGATATCCAAATGGCTTGTGGACGGCACGGGGACGTGCGATCAGGCAGAAGTTATCTAGAGTCAACAATGCGGCAGCAGGGCCTCACCTGTCTAAAGTTTCCAAATCCAAAATACCCCAGTGACATTCCCTATAATTTTTTATTAATCATTCTAATAACAGGGCATCTTAAGAATCCTGTATTGTTATTTCTCGTCACTACCTCCCCGAGTCGGGAGTGGGTAATTGCTGCGCCCCCTCCTTTCCTTCAATTCTTTCTTTTTAATAGCTTCTCCCACATTTCCGCTCGATCACAATTAAATTTCATCCATTGATCTCCCTTGCATGTGGTCTCTCTTTCTCACGCTCCTTCTCCGGTGTGAAACCCTGATTCGCCGCTAACCGTGATCAACATGGTAGGCGCAGAAAAGAACATAGAAAGTTGATAGAACAGATATCCAATTGGATCGTGAACATCACGGGGACGTGCGACATGGGCAGTATGTTTGTACACGCCTATACAAACTGACTGATGGGTCTGCCCCCTGCAACTTCTGGGTCTCCAAATTGGGCACATGGCCTGAGTTTTCCTTTTACACCTTGGAGGAGCTGGCCTGCCCTGCAGCCAGTGTATTCTCTGAACGTGTGTTTAGCACGACTGGAGGGGGTTATCACAGGTTATATTTCCCAATGTTTTGGGGTGTACCCTAATTTAAAAAAATTAAAATGAATTCAAAACCAAAAAGCAGTGTAGGCTACCTCCTCCTCCTCCACCGCCGCTTCCACCTACACCGCCACATCCACCGCCTCCTCAACCTCCTACTCCATATGGACCTCGTCCTCCTATATTTTTACGTATTTTATGTTATTTAAAGTAATTTCCCTATACAAATTTGTTTGCAGAGCACTTTGCCATGCTCTTAACCACATTTTAATGCCATTTGCAACCCTCTAGCCCTTTCCATGACATTTTTACAGCCATTTTAGTGCTCAAAAGTTCGGGTCCCCATTGACTTCAATGGAGTTCGGGGTCAAGTTTGGGTCCCGAACTCGAACTTTTTTGTAAAGTTCGGCCGAACCCGTCGAACCCGAGCATCCAGGTGTCCGCTCAACTCTCATGGATAAAAATTTTACTGCAGGCCACTAGAGTACAGGCCACAAACATTAGGCAATCACCTGACAGTAAAGGGCTTTAATGCCGCTGTTTATACATAAGACAAGGACCATTCTTTATTCTGAGTTGTGGTCGATATTTGTGGGTTGGCATGAGTTAATTCAATTACATGTGGTCTCGTCACAGTTGTTGAATTCCTTCAAGATCCATGCCCCATTAATTTTTAGAAATGTGAGGTAGTCCACACTGTTGTGAGCTAGGCGAGTGCCCTTATCCGTCACGATCCCCCCTGCTGCACTGAACGTCCTTTCGGACAGTACACTCGACGAAGGGCAAGCCAAGAGTTCCATGGCTAATTGTGCCAGCTATGGCCAGAGGTCAAGCCTGCACACCCAGTAGTCCTCGCTTATTTGAGCATCCACATCGGCTGTTAACCTGATGTAGTCGGACACCTGTCGGTTTATGCGTTCCCTGAGGTTGGATCCGGAGGGCGGCTGTCGATGGGTTGGCTGCAAGAATGATCTCATATCTGAAGTGACCAACACATCTTCAAACTGCCTTCTTCTTGCAGGCGTGGTAGGATTGGTACTCGCAACTGTTTCGCTATGTGTGGAAATTTCTCTGCCAGCGCCCGCAACAGCAGAATGCAGCATCTCTCACAGCGAGGCCTGGAAATGCTGCATTCTGACAGTCCTCTGTGATGCTGGTAACATGTCTACCATTTTGTGTTTGTGCCGGGGGTCTAAGTACGTTGCCACCCAATACTAGTCCTTGCCCTTTATGCTTTTAATACGTGGGTCCCTCTTGAAACACTGGAGCATGAAGGCTACCATTTGCACTAAATTGGAAGCGGTAGAGAGTCCTGGCTCCTGCTCATCGCCCAAGAGAATGTCATCCTCGGTCTCCTCCCGCCAGCCATGCACAACACCAGGGATCCCCAAAAAGTCCCCCTCAAAGCCTGCTATTCTTGCTCCTCCTCCTCCCTCCAGCCACCATCCTCCTCTGACTCCTCTTCAGACTCCTGCTGACTTGTCTCAGATGGAGTAGCCTCCCTGGGAATTCATTCAGCATTGCGTCTTCCTCATCGTCCAGCTCCTGCTCATCGACGGCTTGATCAATGACATGACGCAATGCATGCTCCAGAAAGAAGGTGTAAGTTACGATGTCACTGATGGCGCCCTGGCTGCGACTGACCAGTTTGGTGATCTCATCAAATGGCCGCAGAAGTCTGCATGCATCGCGCATGAGCAGCCACTGACGCTGTGAAATGAAACCAAGCTCCCCAGAACCTGTCTTGTTGCAGAGTTCGTA
Organism: Bufo bufo; assembly: GCF_905171765.1. Classification (NCBI taxonomy): domain Eukaryota; kingdom Metazoa; phylum Chordata; class Amphibia; order Anura; family Bufonidae; genus Bufo; species Bufo bufo. Next base: position 318,708,665 of record NC_053392.1, read on the forward strand.
CAGGTAGTCTTTAACGGCATGTTGCTGGTGGAGAAGCCTATCAAGCATATACAAGGTGGAGTTCCAGCGCGTCGGGCTGTCACAAATCAAACGTCTGATGGGCAGGTGGTGTCGCCGCTGAATGTCAGCAAGGCGAGCCATGGCCATGTAAGATCTTCTAAAATTATATTTTCCTGGACCCCGGCGTATTTGGTAATGAATCGCTCCATGACTAAGTTCAGGACGTGTGCCATGCATGGCACGTGTGTCATTTTCCCCTGTTTCAGCGTGCTCCGTACATTGGAACCAATGTCGCACACTACTTTACCAACTGTCAAATTGAGCGGGGTTAGCCACTGATCGGCCTGTGACCGCAGAGCTGAAAAGAGTGCAGGACTGGTGTGGGTCTTGGCTTCCAGGCACAACAGCCGTGGCACAGCATAGCAACTTCTAACCTGGCATGTCAAATAGGTTCTGGGGAGCTTGGGGGGTGCAGCGGATGAGGCGGTAGCAGTGGAAAAGGAGGAGTCAGCAGAGGAGGATGGAGTAGGAGGAGGAAAAGAAGAGGCAGGCCTGCATGCAATCCGTGGTGGAAACACCAAATCCACATGGGTGCCATGGGTTACATGCTTGACGGCCGTCAGAAGGTTCACCCAGTGGGCAGTAAAAGTTATGTACTTCCCTGCCCGTGTTTGCTAGACTACGTGTCTGTGGTCAGATGTATCTTGGCACCGACACTGTGTGCCAGAGTTATATTCACTTGCCGCTGAACGTGGCCATATAGCTATGGGATGCCCTTCTGGGAGAAATATTTCCTTCCAGAGGGACCTTCCATTGTGGTGTGCCAATAGCCACAAATTTCTAAAGGCCTCCGAGTCCACCAGTTTATATGTCAGTAGTTGGTGGGCTAGCAGTTCCGACATTCCAGCGGTCAGCTGTTGGGCAAGAGGGTTATCCGGCGTCATCAACTTTTTACAATCTAACATTTGGGCCACGGAAGCCTGCCCTCTGCCAGATGAACGCGACGACGTCATGGTGGAAGGTGGAGTGGAGGATAAATGGAAGGAGAGAGGAGAAGGAGAAGAGGCAGGATGTGGAGCGCCAGGAGTGTGGCTTTGTGGGTTCTGACGGCGTTGCTTCTACTGGGCTGGCTGATGGGAGGCTAGGTGCCTTCTTATGGCATTCGTCCCAAGGTGATTGTTGGGCTTAACACGACTTGACAGCATAGGCTGCAGATGGCAACACTATTGTCAGCAGCTGACACATAAAAAAAAGCCCACACTGTGGAGCCATGTGTTGACATCCTGGGAGCGCAAGATGTGACCGTGCATGGTGGATGGCTCGCTCCAGATACATTTGCAGTCTGCTTTTTGACTCCTGTGCAATGCAAGTTCTGCCTGCTTCCCCTCCTTCTTCTCCCTATCTGCTACTTCGTCTCTCCCTCTGAACTCTCCTCCTCTTCCTCTCTTGCTGGCACCCACGTGACATTCATTGACACGTAATCATCATCACCTTCACCACCACTGAACTCGGAGTAGGCAGCAACAGTGGGGACCACCTTCCTTGGGCTGATCTGGGTACTGTCGTCAGACCGCTAGGTGGGGGCCATTGCTACCTCCTCTTCCTGATCCGATGCCAAGAATGGCTGCGCATCGGTAAGGTCTGGGAATGGATGGGAAAATAATTCCTCTGACTCGAGTGGAGGGGCTATGGTGGTGGTGTCTTTGGGGGTGCACATAGCAGAGAGTGAGGAGGGTGCAGATACAGAGGATGAGGAGGGTGCAGAAGCGGAAGGCTGAGTGAGCCACTAAACCAACCCTTATGCGCCCTTTGAAGTTATCGCACACTCCAACTTCCCACTTAGGCTCTTGCCTGGTGAACCTGCCCGACCCCTACCACCCCTGCGGAACGACCTGCCTCTTCCTCTGCCTGTCATTTTCATAATAATCCTGTGCCAAAGTCCCTAGAGAAGAGCAGTATTTGTGGAAGCAGGCATATTGCACCCCTCAATCAGTATTTTGTGAAAGCAGGTATTTTGAACCCCTTAATCAGTATTTTGTAGAAGCAGGTGTATTGCATCCCTCAATCAGTATTTTGTGGAAACAGGTTTATAGAACCCCATAATCAATATTTGGTGGAAGCAGGTATATCGCACCTCTCAATCAGTATTTTGTGGAAGCAGGCATATCAAACCCCTTAATCAGTTTGCCATTTGTTAGTGGCGAAATAAAAATATATTCGCCATCCAGCCTTGCACTTATCTATTGAAAAGCCTCTTGTGTAGTGCAAAAATAGAAAAAAATGAGGGCCTTATTGTCGTTCAGCAATGCAGTGATATATTCTACAGCCCTGTTTGCTGTTTATTAGTGGCGAAATAAAAATATAATTGCCGTCCAGTGTTGCACTTATCTGTCGAAAAGCCTGTTGTGTTGTGTAAAAGTAGAAAAAAATTAGGGCCAAATTGCCATTCAGTGGTGCAGTGATATATTTGACAGCCCTGTTGGCCGTTACGGAAAAAATAAATATTTGTCGTCCAGCGTTGCACTTATCTGTTGAAAAGCCTTTTGTGTAGTGTAAAAATAGATAAAAATTAGGGCTTAATTGCCGTTCAGCGGTGCAGTGATATATTTTACAGACCTGTTTATCGTGTATTAGTGGCAAAAAAAAATGTATTCGCCGTCCAGCATTGCACTTATCTGTTAAAAAGCCTTTTGTGTACTGTAAAAATAGATACAAATTTGGGCCTAATTGCCGTTCAGCGGTGCAGTGATATATTCTACATCCCTGTTTGCTGTGTATTAGTGGCGAAATAAAAATATATTCGCCGTCCAGAGTTGCACTTATCTGTTGAAAAGCCTTTTCTGTTGTGTAAAAGTAGAAAAAAAATAGGGCCCAATTGCCGTTCAGCGGGGCAGTTATATGTGGTGAAGTCCTTTTTGAGGTATGGACTGAATTACGTAGTGGTTAAATTTTTTATGTGAAACAGGCTTTTTTTGGGAAAATTGATGGCTGATTGTAGACTTTCTTCTGTATAAACTGAATTCCATTATCCTTGCATTAGTGAAATTTTTAATTTTAACCATATTTTCTTTGGGAATGATGATTGGTGATTGTTCACCTCCTTTTGCGGTATGGAACAAATTACTTATTGGTAAAAAAAAAATATTTGACACTGGCTTTTTTTCGGAATATGTATGGATGATTGTACACCTCCTTTTGCGGTATGGTTGGAACGACTTAGTGGTGAAATTCTTTATGTGACACAGGCTTTCTTTTGTAAAATGTATGGGTGATTGTACAACTCCTTTTTCGGTATGGACCGGACTACTTAGTGGTGAAATTCTTTATGTGATACAGGCTTTCTTTGGGAAAATGTATGGGTGATTGTCCAACTCCTTTTGCTGCATGGGCCGAATTACGTGGTGGTGAAATTTGTTATGTAAAACTGGCTTTTTTTCGGAAAATGTATGGGTGATTGTGCACCTCCTGTTGCGGTATGGGCCAAATTGCTGTCACGGCTGTATGTGAGCAACAAGAGCATACACTGTAAATAGAGCTACTGACCGGACCCAAACTAGGGAGGATAAAGGGTGACCCCTGTCAGACCCTCAAAGCTCTCCCTATGCTGCTAAAGCACATGCCCGGATCCAAATGGTGGAACGAGGCATGCCCGCGTACCTAAGACTGATGACCACTGTAACCCCTACACTAGTGGAAGGGGCACGGCCACCGGTGCCCTGCTCAGTATATGGAGGGAACCGTGGTCGCCTCAGATCCAGTCAGGAAATAAACAGATACACAATAATGTCTGCACACTTAGCTGAAGGAGCTGCGGCAGCAGAGAAGACGGATCCAAGGAGAGCTGGCAATATCCGGAGTACTTGCTGCAGCAGAACACAGGTCCAGTGAAATGATAGCTAACAAGTGATGATACTCAAGCAAGAGCTACAACTCAAATGAGAAATATAATCCACGCCCTACAATAGGAGGAGGGGTGATTTAAAGGGAGGGAAATCAAACGCAGGAGGAACAGCTGGGAGGAAGGAAACAGAAAGTAAACAGAGCAGTGAGAACTCCTCCCAGCTCTAGTAGTGACATCATCACAGGGGTGGAGAAACAGAGCTGTGAGAACGTCCCAAAGCTCTGGTAGTGACAATTACGTAGTGGTGAAATTTGTTATGTGAAACGGGCTTTGGTTGCAAAAATTGATGGGTGACTGTACACCTCCTTTTTCTGTATCGGCCGAATTTCGCAGTGTTGAAATTCTTTATGTGACACTGGCTTTCTTTGGGAAAATGTATGGGTGATTGTACACATCCTTTTTAGCGTTGAGCGAGCATGCTCAGTCAAACTGCTATTCAGCTCAAGCATCGCTATGCTCAGCAGATCCGAGTGCTCGGCTGAATACTTCAGGTGCTCAAGTAAAATTTAACACAATGAAAGTCAATGGGAGACCCGAGCATCAAACCAGGAACCCCATGCTCTGAAGAAGAGAGGGTGTCTGGTTCACAAAAAAAGGTTAGAAATTGATGGAAACCCCATCAAAATGGTTTGGAAACAGCATTAAGAGAATGGCTGGATGCATCTTGGACTTCTATTATCTACGACATACAATAGACAACTACACAAAGGGTATATGCCAAAAGCTAGGTATATGCAAGCCATCAATCTATCCATGAGACGATGATAGGCTTAGTCAGCATACCTTACAATGGCAGCCTTGTGCACTATGAGACTTGCGCACCTAGATCAATATCATTAGGGAGACAAAAAGTTTTCTGATTGTCCTAACATAATATTCGATAACCTTTCTATACAGTTTTGTCATGTAAAAGCTAATTTGGATAAATATGGGCATATGGGAAAGACATGCAAACGAGCAGAATCTGCCTTGTTTTTCAGCTGTCATAAGACTATGAAAACCAATAGATTTCACTATTGAGTTCTCAGGACCTTACGTGGCTAGCAGTGATGTGGACCAGGTATGACGTGTCTGGATCAGTGTCAGCCACAGAGCTTTTTTTCTCTGTGCCCGTCGAACCTCGCATGGACATTTCTTATGCCAGCCACGAGAGGACTTCAAGACTTTATGGAATGATATTCATAAATAAAAGGACGAGGTCATGTTGGAGGAAGTGGACAATTTATTCCAAAGTCTTTACTCGCAGTTCTTCAGACACTTTAGAATCCAATTCACATCGGCAACCCAGCTCGTCAAGGTGACAGCATCAGTGGCATCACCGCATTGTGAAGGAAAGGTGAAGGTCCTCAGTAAGGACTACCTAATCCGAGTGCTGGGATTCATTACGGAGCTGGCCATCAACAACATCCAGTATTAAACACATGGACGACTCTCATCTTGGACCTTGTCCACAATGTTCGGGACCCCCGGACGTCTTACTTGTCTTAGACATGATCCCTGCAGTGCTTACTACATGTTATACAGTTTCTGACCATTCTGTTACAGTGGCTGTGAGATCTGCACATACTAAGGCTTATTTATGAAGATTTTTGGGTGTTGCCTTTACCGTCCAGTTACCTTCCAGCTGTGATTGTGTAGCCTGCACTGTAGGAATGAGCTGGAGTCGGCGTGTTTGCTGGACTGTCCTCCAGTTATCAGCCATAACCCCATACATTTCATGATAAATATACATTACCATTGTGGTCACCCCGACACTGGTCGTTAATCCATTCTTGTTGATGAAGCACTTTTTTTTTCCAGTTTCTCTTTTAAATATTGTGGTTTTGACCCTTCTGTGTTATATTTTATGTGTGTTAAATTAATGTCCTGTTTGTTAAATAAACGTTGTTTTTCTCCCCCGTTAAAAAAAATATAAAAATAAATTGGCTTGTGATTTGGTAGCCAAAAGCAGGAGTGGGTGCAAAACACACAAGACATGCAAATATTCCGTTCACGTATCATCTCTGTTTTGGATAAACTCCTGGATTTTTTGGTATTAGCAATGGTGATAGATTAATGAGCAAATGCTGACCGAGTGAAGGCGGATGCTCCACAGACAGGATCCGTTTTTTGTAGGTTATTGTTCTGACGGATCAAAGGAAGGGCAAAATAATCAGTGACGTAAACACAAACTTACTGCTGACACCCTCTCCACTCTGTCAGGGGGCTCTACTTGTATAAGCGTTTAATAGAACAGGTTCTGTAGACATCTATGTGGAATCAGCGGACAACGGTGTAAAAGGAGTGCGCTTCTTCTCGACGCTAACATTGACCTGTAAGGCTGAGTTCATACTTGAGTTATTTGGTCAGTTTTGGCCCTGTGACTGCCCTAATAAGTGAAGTGTGCAGTGATTCTAAGAGCGATGCTTGTCATTTGCATGTCATACTGACTCACAGTATTATTTCACTACCAAAGCAGACTCCCTATGCGTGGTACTGCAAGGCACAGTGTTCTACAGCACTATAAAGGATCTCTGCAGCCAGGAAAAAGCTGTTTTTTAACATAATTTGGTGCGAATAAATTCAGATCAAACCAAAATTTTCCCCAAAAATTATATATATAATTTTACAGAGGGCAATATACTTATAGGTACTATGGTGGGAGGGGGGGGGGGGTCTTTTATCTGAGAATGATAGTAAAGTGAGAAATCCCCCAAAAAATTCTGTGAAACTCTGCAGAGACAAGATGCGACTGAAAGAAGGTATAATGGTGGTCTTATCTCCGAATGAAGACGCTGAGGAAAGAGTCTACATCACAGGAGAGATCAATGGATGTAAGAGGTATGTGCTGCTATATTCTAATGTATATTTCATAGTAATGTATGTAATGTCCATCCAAATATCTGTTTCATGGTAGGGTTGGGGGATGGCCCACACTGCCGAAGCCCCAGACTTCAGGTCACACTGTGCGTTTTCTGAATTCTGGGGCCTCACACTCATGTACTACATTATCTATACTCAAAGAGTTATTACCGTATTATCTGTGGTCACTTACGTAGGACTGCAGGTGAAATCTACTGCATTATCTGTAAAAAGGGGGGTGGCCACAGGTATGGGGGTGGGGTGCAATACTTGTCTTGCCCTGGGTGCTGGCAACCCACGCTACACCACTGGTAATTGCTCCATTCGCATTAATGGAGTGAGTATTTGGAATTACACCATGCCACCGCTGCACAGAAGAAAATGTGTAGTGTAATGACCAGTAAGTGACGCTTGCATGTAGTGCCTACTCCTCTTCAAACAGCTGCTTGGCGGGGGTGCCGGGTGTTGGACCCCTGCAGATCAGATAATGATGACCTATCCTGATGATATATTTAACTATGTTAAATATATACTGCAAGTGGCTACTCAACTGTATACCCCATGCAGTCAGCAGACGCAAGCAACAGGACATGTTTTATGTGATGTCAACCACAAGTAAATCAGGTGCAGTCATCACAACTTTGAAAGTGCCAGTCTGTCTCAGAAACCTATTTCCCATTGACTTCTATTGAGAAATAAGATGCTGCAGTTCCTAACCGCATCATGACCACATCAATACCATGCCATGTGGTTGTACCCTTACACTGATCAGTGTATTAATGTAATGCAATGCATTAACTAAAAGTACAGTATACAGTATATACTGCTCAGTATATTGATGTAATACATTGTGTTGAATTTAACTGCTATGTTAATGCAGTACAATGTGTTCACTAAGGCTAGGCCTACACGACGACAATAAGTCGCGCGACAGATAGGGCGCAACATTTGTCGCACCAATGTCGCGCAACAATTTTTATAATGGCAGTCTATGGTGTCGCACTGCAATATGCGACATGCTGCGACTGCGACGCAACAGTCGCAGAAAAATCCATCTCGAATGGATTTTCTGCGACTGTTGCGTCGCAGTCGCAGCATGTTGCATGTTGCAGTGCGACACCATAGACTGCCATTATAAAAATTGTCGCGCAACATTAGTGCAACAAAATGTCGTGCGACAAATGTCGTCGTGTAGACCTAGCCTAAAACTGCATGGTATATTGATGTAATACAATGCGTTAAATTAAACTGGTATTTTAATGCAGTAGAATGTATTCATTAACCACTTCCTGACCAGCGGTCTACATGTATGGCGCTGGCCGAGACTTTAAAGATGGTGCCCGCTTGCAAACAGCAGACACCCAGGCCGAATGTCCGTGATCTGCATTATTGGACTTTTAATCCTACAGATGCCGTGGTCAAATGTGCTTGTGCTTCCAGATGTGTTCTGGCTCCCCCAGTGAGGATCGGGGGAGCCAGATGCAGTGTGCGCCAGCCTCTGTCCTACTGAGTGACAAGAGGCAGCCAAGCAGACAGGGACTCCATAGGAACATAGTAAAATACTCAGTCTATGGGAATAGCATTCTGATGATTGTTTGTTATAGTTCCCAATGGGAACAATAAAAAAAAGTAAAAAAAAAAAAAGTTTGAAAACAAATTTCAAATCACCCCCCTTTCCCCAAAATAAAAACACATAATCAATAAATAAATAAAAAAACACATCATGGGCATTGCCACACGAGAAAATGCCCGTGCTATTAAAATATAAAAATACGCTGAAACAGAAAGTAAAAGTAGCCTATTTGACATTTTTCACCTCCCACAAGAAAAATTTCATAAAAGTGATCAAAAAGTCAAACACACCCCATAATGGTATCAATGAAAAGAACAGATTTCCCGTCAAAAAATTAGTCCTTAAACAGTTCCATAAACATAACATTCAAGTTTTTTTTTTTTTTTCAGTATTAAACCGCAAGAAAAACTATATATATATATATATATATATATATATATATATATATATATATATATATATATATATATATATGGTATCACCATAATCAAACTGACCTGGAGAATGAAAGTAACTGGTCAGTTTTACCACATAGGGAACTCCATAAAAACAATACCCAAAAAACTGTTGTGGAATTGAATTTTTTTTTTCACACCATTTAGATTTTTTTTTTTTACTGCTACCCACTACATCGTATGCAATATTACATGATGTAATTAGAAAGTGCATCTTGTCCCGCAAATAACAAGCCCTCATACAGCTATGTGAATGGAAAAGTAAAAAAGTTATGGCTCCGAAAAGGCATGAAGGGAAAAACGAAAAAACCTCCTGGGGTATATTGACGTAATACAATGCATTGAATAAAACTGCCATATTAATGCCGTACAATGCTTTCATTAAAACAGCATGACACAGTATATTGACATAATACATTAAATTAAACTGCTATATTACTGTAGTTATTGCAGTACAATGTGTTAAGTAAAACTCCACGGTATGTTGAAACAATACAATACCTTAAGTAAAACTGCACTGTATATTAAATACATTGAATAAAACTGGTATATTGATGCACTGAAATGTGCTTAAATACCCAATAACAAACGGTAGCTACCGTATATACTCGAGTATAAGCCGACCCGAGTATAAGCCGAGCCCCTAATTTTACCCCAAAAAAATGGGAAAAATTATTGACTCGAGTATAGGACTAGGGTGGGAAATGCAGCTATAATGCAGAGTGTATGTGTATATAATGCACACACTCTACATTATATACACACATCTGCAAGAGGGTGACTCCCTGTATTTAATGCAGAGTGTGTGCATTATATACACACACACACTCTGCATTAAATACAGGGAGCCATCCACAGATCTCCCCCCTAAACAGTGCCATCCACAGATCTCCCCCCTAAACAGTGCCATCCACAGATCCCCCCTAAACAGTGCCATCCACAGATCCCCCCCTCCCCTAAACAGTGCCATGATGGCACTGTTTAGGGGAGGGGGGATCTGTGGATGGCACTGTAGGGGGATCTGTGGATGGCACTGCCATCCACAGATCCCCCTACAGTGCCATCCACAGATCTCCCTACAGTGCCATCCACAGATCTCCCTACAGTGCCATCCATAGATCCCCCTACAGTGCCATCCACAGATCCCCCTCCCCGACGCTCACAGCAGTATATTTAAACTAATCAGTAACCTTTAACTTTGGATATCTTACTTTGTCTTTGCTTCGGTAATACAGGCAGTGCGGGGAGCAGCGCTCACTCACTGACATCACGCGCCTGCTCCCACTAGGCGGCGCAGGCACGTGACGTCAGTGAGTGAGCGCCGCCCCCCGCACTGCCTGCTATTACCGGAGCTAAGACCTAGACTCGAGTATAAGACGAGGAGGCTTTTTGAGCACAAAAATATGTGCCAAAAAACTCGTCTTATACTCGAGTATATACAGTAAATTGAAACAGATTTTTTCAGTAACAGAGGAGCAATTAAACATGCCCTGCTGCGAACACTTGGTAAAATGTGAAGAACTGCTTAACTATCCACCATAGCAAAACTGCACTGTTCATGTCTAGAAAAAAATGAGGTTGGTTCAGGATTTTGGCGGTTGAAGAATTTCATATATGAACTTTCCACTTGTTGCCAGAACTTTTCCTCAGTAAACACTCTATTTTTCCTCCTATAAAACCCTAACTTTGTATGTATGGAATGAATCTACCTACATGAATATGCCCTATACTGTCCGTACAAAACTTAGATTGCTAGCTTGTATCTGTATTTGATTTTTGCCAGATACATCAAAGACAAATGCTCTCAGGTCGCAAGCTACACTGAGAATGGTGTCTCTGGCTTATGATCAAGCCCAAAGTACCTGCCAAAATCCTGTCTCTGATTGGCACACAGCCTGTCTTTTAGCCTCTGAGCCAATCAGAGTAAGTCCTCTTCTCCTCTCCCTCCCCTCCCAGGGTCATTTAATCCTCCCTGCTGTTTTCCCAGCCAATTTTTGTTTTTATTGGTACCATTTTGGGGTACATATAACTTTGGTATTCAATATGTGAGCGAGAATCTAAATCACACATCCTCATTACTATGCTTTTGATATAACAACTGTTTTAAATTACAGCATGATAAAACATGGCTATACAGCATGGCGCGGCACTGTGCTGCGACTATCGTGCCCCCACACCGCTCCAGCAGGCAATGGGACCCAGCAGCCGCATAGCGCCCTCACTGTGCGGCAAAGCCACCTAGGCCCTGGGCCCCATCACTCCACCAGCACAGCACAAAAGCAGCTGCTGGAGCGGTGTGGGGGCACGATAGTCGCCGCACAGTGCTGCGCCAAAGTTAGAATAGGTCCACACTTGAAGAGGCAACCTTGTCGTGGTAAGTGGGCCTATGCTCTTTGATCAAACTGTATACTAATGCCTCCTAATAGTGCATAGCAAATGATTGATAATAGTGCTGTATAGCCATGATTTACCATGCTGTAATTTAAAACAGTTGTTACATCAAAAGCATAGTAATGAGGATGTGCGATTTAGATTCTCTCTCACATATTGAACATCTAACTTTTGGATTGTTTTTTATTTCATTTCTTTTGGAGTTGAGGTGGGCAAAAACTGCAATCATATCAGTGTTTTTTATATAAATTTTTTGATGGGTTTCACCATGCAATATATATTATATGATAACTTAATTTTGTGGGTCAATAGAAATGTTAGTTAGTTCTATTTCATGTTTTACTACTTTTGCATCATAAATCACTTTTTTTTATGATTAAAAATATATTTTTTTCAATGCATTGTCATACCTAAAACCCATACCTTTTTTATTTTTCTGCCAAGGCAGCTGTGTGAGCGGTTGTTTTTTATAGTGTGGGTTGTAATTTTTATTTTTACCATTTTGGGGTTACATATGACTTTTTGATCATATATTTTATTTATTTTTTTGTGGGGGAAGTGAGCTGCTGCCATGCGAGTCTCTTGCAGTGCTGTATATTTACGCCATAGTGCAGGAAGGTGTTAATTGTTTTTGCCGCATTTGTATTGACATGTAAAATAAGTTTGTCATGATTTTTTTACCACAGCAAAAATAAAAAACAATGGTGGAATTGCATATTTGCTTCTTTGCCAAACTATTTTTTTTTTTTTTTTTACCATTTTGCAGTACATTATATGGAACGTTAAATGATGTCATTAAAAAGTATAACTTGCAAAAAGTAAGCACTAGAGTTGAGCAAACACCTGGATGTTCGGGTTCGACGAGTTCGGCCGAACTTTCGAAAAATGTTCGGGTTCGGGATCCGAACTCGACCCGAACTTCATCCCGAACCCAAACCCCATAGAAGTCAATGGGGACCCGAACTTTTGGGCACTAAAAAGGCTGTAAAACACACCCGGAAAGGGCTAGAGGGCTGCAAAAGGCAGCAAAATGTAGTTAAATCCCCTGCAAACAAATGTAGATAGGGAAATGATGAGTTAACATAAAATAAATAAAAATTAAACAATATTAATTGGAGTGAGGTCCCATAGCACAGAATCAGGCTTCAAGTCACCCACAAATGGAGAAGGTCACTTACTATTATTTTGACCACAGCACCCAGACAAAGGAGAGAGGTCCCACAGCAGAGAACCAGGCATCATATCACCCACCACAGGAGTAGGCCACCATTTAGTTACTTTGACCCCTACACCCAGACGGAGGAGAGAGGTTACACAGCAGAGAATCAGGCATTTAGATCACCCACCACAGGAGTAGGCCACCATTGAATCAGACCCCGGCAACCATGTCAGATGGCACAAGCATAAGCTTTATATCAATCAGCACAGGAGAAGGCGACTTTGACAGACTTTGACCCCTACACCCGGACGGAGGAGAGAGGTTTCAAAGCAGAGAATCAGGCATTTAGATCACCCACCACAGGAGTAGGCCCCAATTTAATGGGACCCCGGCAACCATGTCAGATGGCACAACCATCAGCTTCATATCAATCAGCACAGGAGAAGGCGACTTTGAAAGACTTTGACCCCTACACCCAGACGGAGGAGAGAGGTTTCACAGCAGAGAATCAGGCATTTAGATCACCCACCACAGGAGTAGGCCCCCATTGAATCAGACCCTGGCAACCATGTCAGATGGCACAACCATCAGCTTTATATCAATCAGCACAGGAGAAGGCGACTTTGAAAGACTTTGACCCCTACACCCAGATGGAGGAGAGAGGTTTCACAGCAGAGAATCAGGCATCATATCAACCACCACAGGAGTAGGCCACAATTTAATGGGACCCCGGCAACCATGTCAGATGGCACAACCATCAGCTTCATATCAATCAGCACAGGAGAAGGCGACTTTGAAAGACTTTGACCCCTACACCCAGACGGAGGAGAGAGGTTTCACAGCAGAGAATCAGGCATTTAGATCACCCACCACAGGAGTAGGCCCCCATTGAATCAGACCCTGGCAACCATGTCAGATGGCACAACCATCAGCTTTATATCAATCAGCACAGGAGAAGCCACCATTGAGTTACTTTGACCCCTGCACCCAGGAAGAGGAGAGAGGCCCCACAGCACATATTCTGGCATCATATCAGCCACCACAGGAGAAGCCACCATTGAGTTACTTTGACCCCCGCACCCAGGAAGAGGAGAGAGGCACCACAGCACATATTCTGGCATCATATCAGCCACCACAGGAGAAGCCACCATTTAGTTACTTTGACCCCTGCACCCAGGAAGAGGAGAGAGGCCCCACAGCACATATTCTGGCATCATACTAACCACCACAGGAGAAGCCACCATTGAGTTACTTTGACCCCTGCACCCAGGAAGAGGAGAGAGGCCCCACAGCACATATTCTGGCATCATATCAGCCACCACAGGAAAAGCCACCATTGAGTTACTTTGACCCCCGCACCCAGGAAGAGGAGAGAGGCACCACAGCACATATTCTGGCATCATATCAGCCACCACAGGAGAAGCCACCATTGAGTTACTTTGACCCCTGCACCCAGGAAGAGGAGAGAGGCCCCACAGCACATATTCTGGCATCATACTAACCACCACAGGAGAAGCCACCATTGAGTTACTTTGACCCCTGCACCCAGGAAGAGGAGAGAGGCCCCACAGCACATATTCTGGCATCATATCAGCCACCACAGGAGAAGCCACCATTGAGTTACTTTGACCCCGCACCCAGGAAGAGGAGAGAGGCACCACAGCACATATTCTGGCATCATATCAGCCACCACAGGAGAAGCCACCATTGAGTTACTTTGACCCCTGCACCCAGGAAGAGGAGAGAGGCCCCACAGCACATATTCTGGCATCATACTAACCACCACAGGAGAAGCCACCATTGAGTTACTTTGACCCCTGCACCCAGGAAGAGGAGAGAGGCCCCACAGCACATATTCTGGCATCATATCAGCCACCACAGGAGAAGCCACCATTGAGTTACTTTGACCCCCGCACCCAGGAAGAGGAGAGAGGCACCACAGCACATATTCTGGCATCATATCAGCCACCACAGGAGAAGCCACCATTGAGTTACTTTGACCCCGCACCCAGGAAGAGGAGAGAGGCACCACAGCACATATTCAGGCATCATATCACACACCACAGGAGAAGGCCTCTTTTAGTGATTTAGGCCTTTGGACCCAGACAGAGGAGAGAGGCACCACAGCACATATTCTGGCATCATATCAGCCACCACAGGAGAAGCCACCATTGAGTTACTTTGACCCCTGCACCCAGGAAGAGGAGAGAGGCCCCACAGCACATATTCTGGCATCATATCAGCCACCACAGGAGAAGCCACCATTGAGTTACTTTGACCCCCGCACCCAGGAAGAGGAGAGAGGCACCACAGCACATATTCTGGCATCATATCAGCCACCACAGGAGAAGCCACCATTGAGTTACTTTGACCCCTGCACCCAGGAAGAGGAGAGAGGCCCCACAGCACATATTCTGGCATCATACTAACCACCACAGGAGAAGCCACCATTGAGTTACTTTGACCCCTGCACCCAGGAAGAGGAGAGAGGCCCCACAGCACATATTCTGGCATCATATCAGCCACCACAGGAGAAGCCACCATTGAGTTACTTTGACCCCCGCACCCAGGAAGAGGAGAGAGGCACCACAGCACATATTCTGGCATCATATCAGCCACCACAGGAGAAGCCACCATTGAGTTACTTTGACCCCCGCACCCAGGAAGAGGAGAGAGGCACCACAGCACATATTCAGGCATCATATCACACACCACAGGAGAAGGCCTCTTTCAGTGATTTAGGCCTTTGGACCCAGACAGAGGAGAGAGGCACCACAGCACATATTCTGGCATCATATCAGCCACCACAGGAGAAGCCACCATTGAGTTACTTTGACCCCTGCACCCAGGAAGAGGAGAGAGGCCCCACAGCACATATTCTGGCATCATATCAGCCACCACAGGAGAAGCCACCATTTAGTTACTTTGACCCCTGCACCCAGGAAGAGGAGAGAGGCACCACAGCACATATTCTGGCATCATATCAGCCACCACAGGAGAAGCCACCATTTAGTTACTTTGACCCCTTCACCCAAACAGAGGAGAGAGGTTCCACATCAGAGAATCAGGCATCATATCAACCACCACAGGAGTAGGCCACAATTTAGTTTATTTGACCCCTGCACCCAGGAAGAGGAGAGAGGCCCCACAGCACATATTCTGGCATCATATCACACACCACAGGAGAAGGCCTCTTTCAGTGATTTAGGCCTTTGGACCCAGACAGAGGAGAGAGGTCAGAGATTAGCTTCATATCCCCCAGCACAGCAGAAGACCGCTTTATTTGACTTAGGCCTCAGCACCCAGACAGAAGACAGAGGTAGCATGGCAGAGGTTATGGCTTCATGTCACCCGTTAGTTTAACCGGCCACTTTCATCTGGTTAGGCCCCGGCGCCCAGACAGAGAAGAGTTTCATTCAACTGTGGGTTTCATAAAATTTGTATCAAATAAAGAAGTGGCCCGTAGCACAACAAGACATGTTTTAGGCAGTTAATAAGGACTACTCTGCACAAGGGAGGGACAGGTCCTGTGGGATCCATGCCTGGTTCATCTTTATGAAGGTCAGCTTGTCCACGTTGGCTGTGGACAGGCGGCTGCGCTTGTCAGTAATGACGCCCCCTGCCGTGCTGAATACGCGTTCAGATAAAACGCTGGCCGCCGGGCAGGAAAGCACCTCCAAGGCATAACATGCTAACTCTGGCCACGTGGACAATTTCGAAACCCAGTAGTTGAATGGGGCCGAACCATCCGTCAGGATGTGGAGGGGTGTGCAGACATACTGTTCAACCATGTTAGTGAAATGCTGCCTCCTGCTAACACGTTCCGTATCAGGTGTCGGTGCAGATAGCTGTGGCGTGGAGACAAAACTTTTCCACATTTCTGCCATGCTAACCCTGCCCTCAGATGAGCTGGCCGTGACACAGCTGCGTTGGCGACCTCTTGCCACTCCTCTGCCTTCACCTTCCACCTGTTCCCCTGTGACATGTGGGAATGCTCTCAAGAGCGCCTCTATCAGCGTGCGCTTGTACTCGCGCATCTTACGGTCGCGCTCCAGTTCAGGAATTAAAGTGGGCACATTGTCTTTATACCGGGGATCCAGCAGGGTGGCCACCCAGTAGTCTGCACACGTTAAAACGTGGGCAACTCTGCTGTCGTTGCGCAGGCATTGGAGCATATATTCGCTCATGTGGGCCAGGCTACCCATGGGTAAGGACAAGCTGTCCTCTGTGGGAGGCGTATCGTCATCGTCCACCGTATCCCCCCAGCCACGCACCAGTGATGGGCCTGGGCTGCCACCCCGCTGTGAACTTGCGTCATCCTCGTCCCCCTCCACCTCCTCCTCCTCATCCTCCTCCTCATCCAGTACAGTGCCTTGGCTGGCGACTTGTGAACCTGTCCTCTGCTGCTTAAACAAACCTCCCTCTGAGCCACTTCGAACAGACTGGCCCGAAAGTGTTAGAAACGAGCCCTCATCCTCCTCCTCCTCCTCCACCTGGGCCACCTCCTCTAACATCATTGCCCTAAGTGTTTTCTCAAGGAGACATAGAAGTGGTATTGTAACGCTGATAACAGTGTCATCGCCACTGGCCATGTTGGTGGAGTACTCGAAACAGCGCAGCAGGGCACACAGGTCTCGCATGGAGCTCCAATCATTGGTGGTGAAGTGGTGCTGTTCGGCAGTACGACTGACGCGAGCGTGCTGCAGCTGAAACTCCACTATGGCCTGCTGCTGCTCGCACAGTCTCTCCAGCATGTGCAAGGTGGAGTTCCACCGGGTGGGCACGTCGCATATGAGGCGGTGAGCGGAAGGCCGAAGTTCCGCTGAAGCGCAGACAGGCGAGCAGCGGCAGGATGTGAACGGCGGAAGCGCGCACAGACGGCCCGCACTTTATGCAGCAGCTCTGACATGTTGGGGTAGTGGTGAATGAACCTCTGCACCACCAAGTTCAGCACATGCGCCAGGCAAGGGATGTGCGTCAAACCGGCTAGTCCCAGAGCTGCCACGAGATTTCGCCCATTATCGCATACCACCAGGCCTGGCTTGAGGCCCACCGGCAGAAACCACTCGTCGGTCTGTTGTTCAATACCCCGCCACAACTCCTTTGCGCTGTGGGGCCTGTCCCCCAAACATATGAGTTTCAGAATGGCCTGCTGACGTTTACCCCGGGCTGTGCTGAAGTTGGTGGTGAAGGTGTGTGGCTGACCGGATGAGCTGGTGGAAGCAGTGGAGGAGGAAGCCGAGTAGGAGGAGGAGGCTACAGGAGGCAGAGAATGATGCCCTGCGATCCTAGGGGGCGGAAGGACGTGCGCCAAGGAACTGTCCGCCGGGGGCCCAGCCGCCACTACATTCATCCAGTGTGCAGTTAGTGAGATATAGCGTCCCTGGCCGTGCTTACTGGTCCACGTATCTGTGGTTAGGTGGACCTTGCCACAAATGGCGTTGCGCAGTGCACACTTGATTTTATCGGACACTTGCATGTGCAGGGAAGGCACGGCTGTCTTGGAGAAGTAGTGGCGGCTGGGAACCACATACTGCGGGACAGCCATGGCCATCAGCTGTTTGAAGCTGTCTGTGTCCACCAGCCGGAATGACAGCATTTCAAAGGCCAGCAGTTTAGAAATGCTGGCGTTCAGGCCAAGGGCTCGAGGGTGACTCGGGGGGAATTTGCGCTTCCTCTCTAAGGTTTGAGATATTGAGAGCTGAACGCTGCTGTGTGATATAGTGGAGACGCTAGTTGACGGTGGCGGTGGTGGTGGTGTCGGTGGCACATCCTCTGTTTGCTGCTCGGCAGGTGGCAACATTCCTCTCGAGGCGGAAGCCGAGGCAGCAGCGGTAGAGGGAGCAGGGGGAGCCTCAGCGAGTGCCTGGTTTTTAAGGTGTGTACCCCACTGCAGTTCATGCTTTGCATGTAGATGCCTGGTCATGCAGGTTGTGCTGAGGTTCAGAACGTTAATGCCTCGCCTCAGGCTCTGATGGCAGAGCGTGCAAGTCACTCGGGTCTTGTCGGTAGGACATTGTTTAAAGAAGTGCCATGCCAGGGAACTCTTTGAAGCTGCCTTTGTGGGGCTGGGTCCCTTTTGGCGATGTCCAGTAGCAGGCGAACTCTGGGGGCGGCGGCTCGTCTGCTTTGGCCCCCTGCTCCCTCTTTGGCTTCGCTGTTGTCTCGGTCTCACCACTACCTCTTCCTCTGAACTGTGAAAGTCATCGCCACGACCTTCAGTCCATGTGGGGTCTAAGACCTCATCGTCCTCTGCATCGTCTTCCACCCAGTCTCCCTCCCTGACCTCCTCCTGTTCAGTCTGCACACTGCAAAAAGACGCGGCAGTGGGCACCTATGTTTCGTCATCATCAGAGAGTCGGTGACTCTGCTGTGGTGGTATTCCCATGTCCTCTTCATCTGGAGACATAAGTGGTTGTGCGTCAGTGCATGGTATGTCTTCCTCCACTGGGGAAGGGCTAGGTGGACGCCCCTGGGAAACCCTGGAAGCAGAGTCTTCAAACAGAAGAAGAGACTGCTGCATAACTTGTGGCTCAGACCGTTTCCCTGATATGCTTGGGGGTGATGTGACAGACTGATGGGCTTGGTTTTCAGGTGCCACCTGTGCGCTTTCCGCAGAAGACTGGGTGGAAGACCATGTGGTGAACGTGCTGGAAGCACTGTCGGCCACCCAATCGATTAATGCCTGTACCTGCTCAGGCCTTACCATCCTAAGAGCGGCATTGGGCCCCACGAGATATTGCGGTACATTCTGCCGGCTAGTTGAGGGAGTTCGTTCCCTACTGTGTGCGCCTGGGGCCGAACGGCCACGTCCTCTACCAGCAACAGAGGCTCCACGGACACCACCACGACCGCGTCCTCGTCCCTTAATAGTATTTTTCTTCATTGTTGCGATTCAACTCGCACCACAATGAAATATATTATTTTTTATAAGCAAAATCCCCTCACTGGAATACTTTCAGTCTTTTGACTGTATGGATTACAGATGGAATGACTGTTATATGTGAGTACCGCTTTCTTTGACAGATTCTAGTATGGGTACATATATGTTTTCCCAACCCCAGCACATTAGTTTGCTAATTCCAGATGTATGAAACGCAGGCCTAACTGTATCTAGTATATTGAACGCCAGATAAACTAACTTGGCCTTTTTTAAATAAAAAAAATTCCCTCACTGGAATACTTTCAGTCTTTTGACTGTATGGATTACAGATGGAATGACTGTTATATGTGAGTACCGCTTTCTTTGACAGATTCTAGTATGGGTACATATATGTTTTCCCAACCCCAGCACATTAGTTTGCTAATTCCAGATGTATGAAACGCAGGCCTAACTGTATCTAGTATATTGAACGCCAGATAAACTAACTTGGCCTTTTTTAAATAAAAAAAAAATTCCCTCACTGGAATACTTTCAGTCTTTTGACTGTATGGATTACAGATGGAATGACTGTTATATGTGAGTACCGCTTTCTTTGACAGATTCTAGTATGGGTACATATATGTTTTCCCAACCCCAGCACATTAGTTTGCTAATTCCAGATGTATGAAACGCAGGCCTAACTGTATCTAGTATATTGAACGCCAGATAAACTAACTTGGCCTTTTTTAAATAAAAAAAATTCCCTCACTGGAATACTTTCAGTCTTTTGACTGTATGGATTACAGATGGAATGACTGTTATATGTGAGTACCGCTTTCTTTGACAGATTCTAGTATGGGTACATATATGTTTTCCCAACCCCAGCACATTAGTTTGCTAATTCCAGATGTATGAAACGCAGGCCTAACTGTATCTAGTATATTGAACGCCAGATAAACTAACTTGGCCTTTTTTAAATAAAAAAAATTCCCTCACTGGAATACTTTCAGTCTTTTGACTGTATGGATTACAGATGGAATGACTGTTATATGTGAGTACCGCTTTCTTTGACAGATTCTAGTATGGGTACATATATGTTTTCCCAACCCCAGCACATTAGTTTGCTAATTCCAGATGTATGAAACGCAGGCCTAACTGTATCTAGTATATTGAACGCCAGATAAACTAACTTGGCCTTTTTTTAATAAAAAAAAAATTCCCTCACTGGAATACTTTATGGCTTTTCACTGTATGGATTACAGGTGGACTGGTATTAGTAGGGGTGACACAAGCACACCCAAGTCCCTGATGTAGGATTTCTATGGCACAGACCACTATTACAAGTGATTAATGGACGTTGGGAGAGATTGTGCTGCAGCACTAGTCCCAAGATGGCCGCCGCCTATCAGCCCAGTAACATGTGCCACAAAATGGTCTGCACAACCTTTAAAAAAAATAGCCTTGGACTGTGCTGCTAAATCGCTATTGGTCTGAATCCCAGGTGTAGATGTCTGACTTGTTTGGAGCTTTGGAATGCACACTGTGGCAGCTTCTGCTGCAGCACTACAAGTCGCAAAATGGTGGCCGGCGGTCAGCCCAGGTACATGTGGATGGAAAAATCACTCTGGCCACTCTAAAAATAGCCAATCCCTATCAAAAAAGCAGCTCAGCTGCAGTTGTTCAGATGAATCACAGGTGGAGGAGAGAAATTTGCTTCCAGTTATTCAATTATCCCTGCCTATTCTCGCCCTAGCATCAGCTGCGTCTATCCCTGTTCTATTCACATCGGGAGTGAGCACGTCCCGACGTGCGCACAAGCTTATAAAGAGGCTGAGTCACATGCTGCACTTGGCCAATCACAGCCTTGCCAATAGTAGGCATGGCTGCGATGGCATCTTAGGGCAAGTAGTATGATGCATGTTGATTGGCTGCTTTGCAGCCTTTCAAAATGCGCCAAAATACATGCCGAACGACGAACCCGAACCCGAACTTTTACGAAAAAGTTCGGGTTCGGGTCCGTGTCACGAACACCCCAAAATTCGGTACGGACCCGAACTATGCTCGAACTGTTCGCTCAACACTAGTAAGCACTCATATGGCTATGTCAATGGAAAAATAAATAAAAATGTGGGTCAAACATTTAAAGAAGTGTTACAACTCTGTAAAACTATAAACAAAAATTTTATAATTCTAATCTAATCATTTTCCTAATTAGTTATATTACTCATACATATTCTAGTTTATCTTTTACTTTACATAAATCATAAAAAAAAACTCAATTAGGCTTTACCCTAAGGCTAGGGCAACACGGCAAGATGTGACTTATTTTCGAGCAACAAAAAGGAACAACGACACTAAGTATCGTGTTGCACAAAATTCATGTCACACCAATGTCGCACAACATTTTTTGTAACTTAGATTTTTTGTGACTGTCATGTTGCAGTCTCAGTGAGAAATCATTGACAATAATTATAAAAAATGGTGAGCGACTTTTCAGCGACAAGAAGTCCCAGGACACGTCGCCGTGTACCCTAGCCTAAGGCCACTTTTACACAGTCAGGCCTAGTTCACACAATTGTTTTTTTTGCGAGTGTACGGGCCGTTTTTTTGTGTTCCGTATACGGAACCATTCATTTCAATGGTTCTGCAAAAAAAAGGAATGTACTCCGTATGCATTCTGTTTCCGTATTTCCGTTTTTCCGTTCCGTTGAAAGATAGAACGTGTCCTATTATTGCCCACAAATCACGTTCCGTGGCTCCATTCAAGTCAATGGGTCCGCAAAAAAAAAAACGGAAAGACATACGGAAATGCATCTGTATGTCTTCCATATCCGTTCCGTTTTTGCGGAACCATCTATTGAAAATGTTATGCTCAGCCCAATTTTTTCTATGTAATTACTGTATATGCCATACGGAAACGCAACGGAAACAAAAAACAGAACAACGGATCTGTGAAAAAAGGACCGCAAAACACTGAAGAAAGCCATACGTTCGTGTGAACTGGCCTCAGTGTTTGATCAGTGATCAAAACCAGGTGCGGACCACAACACAGATCAGGTGCAGATCTTTCCATTATACATTATGTCTGCGTAGCCTCCGCTTTTGATATTGGCTCACAATCACTGGGGGAAGTCACTGATCAAACACTGACTATGTGAAAGCAGTCTAAATCTGCCCTGAAGCTTTATTCACATGTCAGTATTTTGGTCAGTGATTTCCATCAGTGATTGGTCTCATGCACACGACCATTCTGTTTTTTGCGGTCCGCAAACAACGGAAGCTGCCCGTGTGCCTTCCGCAATTTGCGGAACGGAACAGGTGGCCCATTGTAGAAATGCCTATTCTTGTCCGCAAAACAGACAAGAATAGGACATGTTATATTTTTTTGCGGGGCTACGGAACGGATCAACGGATGCGGACAGCACACGGAGTGCTGTCCGCATCGTTTGCGGCCCCATTGAAGTGAATTGGTCCTCATCCATACCGCAAAAAACTGCGGCTTGGATGCGGACCAAAACAACGGTCGTGTGCATAAGGCCATTGTGAGCCAAAACCAGGAGTTAAGGCTACACAGAGATAAGATATAAGAGAAGACATCTGCACCTGTTATTTGTTTATCTCTGCACCTAGTTTTAGCTCAAAATCACTGATGGAAATCACTGACCAAACCAGGCTGTGTGAATAAGGCATGAGGAAATGATAATCCATTCAATCTTCCAGGTTTTTTTGACTAGCATGAAATGTACATCATGTCTTCTCTTTGGTAAATATTTAAAGTTGCACCACACTTATGGTTGCCATTTTGAATCCAACTTGACATAAAACCTATCCTCATGAAATCACAGCCATTATGCACACAATTGTTATATGCACTGTAATAAGTGATGATGCATATAGTGAAAGTGAATGAAACTCAACATTACTTTGCACATTGGCACAGCGAATGGTGGTGGGGGCACGACTGGTGGGTCACACAAGTGCAAACAGAGCGACAATGCCTTGGCCAAGTCATTTATATACTGTACCAGGCTGGGGCAAGAAATGAAATCTGCCCTGAGCAAAATAAAGTCTTGTTATAACCACGATTTACAATCTAAAATAACATTGAGATAAATAGTCCAAATTATCAAAAGTTGCTAAAAGTTTTAAGATTTTCTTTTCTTGTAGCCACAGCTGAACACATTTCCAATCTCACAGGAAGTAAGACAGTTATTTTCTCCTTGAAAGTGATAAAAAGCAAACTGATTAAATCAAAGAGGTTCTTAAAACCCCAAGGGAAAGCTGCATGCTTCTTCTCTGAAGTATTCCCAGCAGAAGCTTGGCAAGTCTGTATCTCACTATGAGCCATCATTATAGCTGTTTTAAAAAACTCAGCAGGTCACCATATTTTACAACTGCTATGCATGTAAACACAAACAGAAACTGCTAATTACTTCAGATAATATTGTGAAAACTTTCCTTATTATCACCAGAAATCTTTTCAAAGGTCACATTTTAGCACTAAATAAATGAACCACATATGCTTTAATCACCTACTCTTTACACAGCTTTAAGCAGCTCGTCTTATTTAAACCATTTTATCATGTGTTGATATATAGAACAATAAGTTCTCTTTCCAAAGTAACATTTGCATTGCTTACAGTCATGCGGTAATCATATGATAAATTCTATAAATCATAATGTTATTACATAAATAGAAATGCATAGTATAATAGGAAAAAGAGATTAAAATGATCTTCATTGTACATTTTACCAATTACTAATATCAACAAAAATGTGATTGTTAACTATTTTAACATGTATGTAACAATTTTCGACACACTGTAAAGTTATCATTTTTTTCTCCTTAAAATCATTCCATTTATTAGTTATCCACAACCCTTGACAGCCAATGAACCCATGTATGACCTGTTGTAGTAAAAAAAGAAATTCTCGAGAAAATTTTTATTGTCAAATAAGCATAATAAAATGGCAGCAAGTATGTTGTGGACGCAGCCACTCACATAATGAGACAAAAATTTGAGTTCAATATTTGAGCTTGGCTAGTTTTTGTGTAGCTGTAGACTAAGCTTTAGACCAGGGATGTCAAACATGTGGCCCTCCAGCTGTTGCAAAACTACAACTCCTAGCATGCCCTGATAGCTGTAGGCTCTCTGGGCATGATGGAAGTTGTAGTTTTGCAAGAGCTGGGAAGCCATAAGTTTGACATGCCTGCTCTAGACGAATACCCTTAGTTTCTAAGAACCCTTTTACAGTGGATGGGGAACAGGGAAATTATTGAAAATGAGCGTTTGTAAGAATTCCCAATAATTGCCCTGTGTAAATAGTGCAACCAGTCAACCAATAACCATGATCGCTTTTTATTGATTGAGATGCTGCACTCGAGGAACAGGTAATGGAATAGCACAGATCCATACTGTTCAACAGTCCTTGTTCGTCGCTGCCCACCCCTGTTCTATTAGGAACATTATTCATTGAACTACCACTATTTTCATTTTTGCCTTCACCAATAGAAATGAGTGAAGTTTTGAAAAATTTGATTCAGAAGCTTTGTTGAAGTTCAACAAGAAATTTGATTTTCAAATTAATTTGTCACAAATCATGTATTCCCAGGCCAATCTGCCTAATCATATTCTTCACACTTGGTGGCCCAATCTCAGTGTGAAGGCTTGGAATTTAAACTGCAGGGAGAGTGGATGGAGTGCATTTGAGACTGGTGAACTACAGACTCTGCTACAATTTATCACCGTGTACATAACTGTGCAGTGCACCAATATGCAAGTAGTGGCCCCATGACAGAGTTGGGAGAGTGGCAGCAGCAGCAGTGACATTGACAGTAGTCGCCCCATGACAAAGTGTGGATGGTGGCAGCAGAAGTAGTAATGGCAGTATCAGTGACAGTAGCGGCCCCATGACAGAGTGGGGAGGGTGGCAGCAGTGGCAGTAACAGTAGTGGCTGTCTGCTCCCTGTTTAACCATTCTGCTGGTCTTGGGGGCTCCTCAGCATTCCACACATTGTGCTGCTGGCTGTGTGGAAGGAGCAGTGAAAGCCTGGAACCAGCCTCCTGCAATGCCAGAAGAGCGATGTGTCTGTGTGTGTGTCTGTGTGTGTGTGTGTCTGTGTGTGTGTCTGTGTGTGTGTGTGTGTGTGTGTGTGTGTGTGAGAGTGCGTCATGCCGCTGTTGGGAACGATGGGTGTTTTGATTATCAAGGAAACAGGTGAGTATTTGTAAAATTAAAAATACAGTGCCCCCCCCCCTTGACTTTTTATGTATTTTGTTACATTACAGCCTTAAGTTCAATGTTTTCTTAATCTGAATTTTATGTGATGGATCAGAACACAATAGTCTAAGTTGGTGAAGTGAAATGAGAAAAATATATAAATAAAACTATTGTTTAGAAATAGAAAACAGAAAATTGGCATGTGCGTATGTATTCACCCCCTTTGTTAGGAAGCCCATAAAAAGCTCTGGTGCAACCAATTACCTTCAGAAGTCACATAATTAGTGAAATGATGTCCACCTGTGTGCAATCTAACTGTCACATGATCTGTCATTACATATTCACACCTTTTTTGAAAGGCCCCAGAGGCTGCAACACCTAAGCAAGAGACATCACTAACCAAACACTTCCATGAAGACCAAGGCACTCTCCAGAAAAGTAAGAGACAATGTTGTTGAGAAGTACAAGTCAGGGTTAGGTTATTAAAAAATATCCAAATCTTTGATGATCCCCAGGAGCACCATAAAATCTATCATAACCAAATGGAAAGAACATTGCCCAACAGCAAAGCTGCCAAGAGACGGCCGCCCACCAAAACTCACGGACCGGGCAAGGAGGACATTAATCAGAGAGGCAGCACAGAGACCTAAGGTAACCCTGGAGGAGCTGCAGAGTTCTACAGCAGAGACTGGAGTATCTGTACATAGGACGACAATAAGGCGTACGCTCCATAGAGTTGGGCTTTATGGCAGAGTGGCCAGAAGAAAGCCATTACTTTCAGCAAAAAACAATAAGGCACGTTGTGAGTTTGCGAAAAGGCATTTCGGAGACTCCCGAACTGTATGGAGGAAGGTGCTCTGGTCTGATGAGACTAAAATTGAACTTTTCGGCCATCAAAGAAAATGCTATGTCTGGTGCAAACCCAACACATCACATCACCATGTTTTTCAGCAGCCAGGACTGGAAAACTGGTCAGAGTTGAGGGAGAGATGGATGGTGCTAAATACAGGGATATTCTTGAGTAAAACCTGTACCACTCTGTGTGTGATTTGAGGCTAGGACGGAGGTTCACCTTCCAGAAGGACAATGACCCCAAACACACACGGCTAAAGCAACACTTGAGTAGTTTAAGGGGAAAAATGTAAATGTGTTGGAATGGCCTAGTCAAAGCCCAGATCTCAATCCAATAGAAAATCTATGGTCAGACGTAAAGATTGTTATTCAGAAACGATCCAACTTGAAGAAGCTGGAGCAGTTTTGCAATGGGGAATGGGCAAAAATCGCAGTGGTAAGATGTGGCTAACTACTGTGAAAGGGTAAAAAAGTAGGCAGAACTACTACGAAGTGAAAACTCATCTCTGAAAAAGCTTTTATGCAGACGGATCTTCGTCTGTATGAAAGTAACCTATGGCCACGGATCACGGCCGCGGATGCCAATCTTGTGTGCATCCGTGTTCTTTCACGGACCCATTGACTTGAATGGGTCCGTGAACCGTTGTCCGTAAAAAAAATATGACAGGTCATATTTTTTGGACGGACAGGAAACACGGATCACGGATGCGGCTGCAAAACGGTGCATTTTCCAATTCAATGGGACCGCGAAAAAATACGGAAAACGGCACAACGGCCACGGATGCACACAACGGTCGTGTGCATGAGGCCTTAGTCTCTCAACATTTTGTGAAGAAAGGGGAGTTCTCTTTGAAGTAACTATTCACCCCACCACACTGAACACCCGCTATGATGCCACACTACATGCGGAGCAGGAATGGGTGGTTTCTTCAGAAGGCGAAAAAGTCGCTCGCCACAGTACAAGACACTTATTACAAATCACTCAATGGTGAAAAAGTACAAAATTGCTATATGTAGTGCCAACAGACCTGAACGAGAGCAAAGGAGTGGGAGGGAAAAGGGAGACTGGGTCTCTTTCTCCTATTAATCCCTCCCTATATGTCTACACCTCTTAAGTTATCACTAGGTGTCCCTACGCTGCGCCATGTGACTGCCCAGTTTCATCAGAGAAGGGAGCAAGCGAGGGAACTATTTTGGCACGCTAAGGGATATACTATAAATAAGCCCACAATAGCAAGCAAAATACAGCTATATCCCAAAAACACAGTGCCCGAAGCATTTCATTGGCCTAGGGCCAATTCATCAGGGGACTTGAATAGATGAAGTACAGCAATACAAAGTATCCAATATATGAAGTGCACAAAGCAAAATAGTCAAAAGAAAACAAACAGCAAACAGCAGCCAAAACTTAGCTTAGCAGCAGTGGCAGAGGCTCCATCTGATAAAACTAATGGAGTGTTTCGTCCTCATAGCACAGCTCTCTAGTTTCTTTGAAGATGATAGTCATCCAGGCAGGCTTGTGGCAGGGGCGCATATGCTAGTGTGCAAATTAGCCTTTTAAAGGTAAACAAATTGCACATAAGCCGCATCCCATCTGGCACATGACCCGTCACGTGATTAGAAAGCCGTGACCTCACAGTCACATGGGCCATCACGTGATCAAATGGGGGCCGGAGCAGCAGTCACAGGATCAATATAAGGAGTGCCTGTGATATACCAGGCACTCCCCTTCAGTGATGCTGCAAAGGCCGTAGAGACATCACTTACAGTGGATATTGTAATGTGGGCGAGATTTATAGACGATATCTTTGTCATTTGGCGGGGGACTAAGGAGGTATTTAGAGATCTGCTAGTCACCCTCAATACGAACAATATAGGCCTTGGTTTTACCTCTGAAATTGTATCTAATTCGCTCCCCTTTCTGGATATTTTGATAGAAAGGGCCCCAGGGGGAGGAATCCAAACCAAGACCTTCAGGAAACTTACATCTACAAACTCATTCTTGAAGTGGGATAGTTATCATCCACAACCCCTCAAAAGGGGTATCCCTGTAGGAAAATACCTAAGAATGAGAAGGAATTGTTCTACATTGAGGGATTTTAATGAGCAGGCAGCAGATTTATGCATAAGATTCAGTGAAAGGGGTTACCCGGATTATATTTTGAGGAAGGCGTACCAGAGAGCCTTAACTAATGATCGCACGGAACTCCTGCACCCCAAGAAAGATCATAAGGGGAAAGACTCTATTCATCTGATAGCTACATATGATGGGGGTAAAACACCAAAAAACAACTGTATCATAAATATCTCGCATGGAGTTATTCGTATTATCACCTACACAGCTCAAGGAGCAACCACACAGAGAGCAATTCTAATTAATTATTCCTTTATTGGATATCCAAAAACATTAAATGGTATATCAATAAAAACATATACAAAAACAGGACATAATGGGAACACTACGGTGTTACAATAATTGTATAAAAACAGAGAGTAAGCTCCAAACCAATAAGGGACTAGTATCCCCCCATACACAATAAAAGCTTGTGTATGTTTTTGTATATGTTTTTATTGATATACCATTTAATGTTTTTGGATATCCAATAAAGGAATAATTAATTAGAATTGCTCTCTGTGTGGTTGCTCCTTGAGCTGTGTAGGTGATAATATGATGGTGGTACTGATGAGGTAAGGAAGATAATCTCCAGACATTGGGGTATCCTCAAAGTTGATCCTGACATTAGTGATGGAGGCACCACAAATGACTTACAGAAGAGGACACAATTTACGTGACCATCTTGTTCACAGCCACTACAAAAATAATGAGGGATGGTTACATCCCATCCGTGGGTGTTACCGCTGTAGTGGCTGTGTAGCCTGCCCACACATTATCCAAGGTCGCACCATCACTAGTAATGTTACAAATAAAAAATATACCATCAGAAGTTTCATTAATTTTTGAGCTCAAAACTATGCAACCTAAAGGGTTAAATGACCAACTTATCATTGGTTGTTTCATTTGACTTCACCAGGTGCTCCCCCTGTGGTGCTGTCCAACGTTGGTGTTTCACCTCACTGGAATCCCTTTGATTCACTTTGCTATAAGGACTGTTTGGTCCTATTATATTGAGTAATCTTGCCATACTAAGCCTTTATTCAGACCTGGCAGTAGTTACTGTATACTGCCCTGGTCTATATGTGTTTGGATCGGCGCTGGAACTTATTGAGCGCCAATTTGGAGAAACTGACAAGGATGCCTGTGACTTAACTGACATCCTCTCCCCTGTTTATCCACCCCTTGCAGCATCACTGAAGGGGAGTGCCTGTTATATTACAGACACTCCCTATATTTATCCTGTGATTGCTGCTGCGGCCCCGTTTGATCACGTGATGGCCCATGTGACTGAGGTCACTGCTTTCTAATCACGTGACGGGTCATGTGCTGGATCTGATGCGGCTTATGTGCAATTTGTTTACCTTTAAAAGGCTCATTTGCTGCCACACACTGCTGCCACAAGCCCGGCTGGATGACTATCAGCTTCAAAGAAACTAGAGGGCTGTGCTATGAGGACGAAACATTCCATTAGTTTTATCAGATGGAGCCTCTGCCGCTGCTGCTAAGCTAAGTTTTGGCTGCTGTTTGCACTTTATCTCTTGACTATTTTGCTTTGAGCACTTCATATATTGACTACTTTGCATTGCTGTACTTAATCTATTCAAGTCCCCTGATGAATTGGCCCTAGGCCAATGAAACGCATCAGACAGTGTTTTATTTTTATATAGCTGTATTTTGCTTGCTATTGTGGGCTTATTTATAGTATATCCCTTAGTGTGCCAACATAGTTCCCTTGCTTGCTCCCTTCTCTGACGAAACTGGGCAGTCACATGGCGCAGCGTAGGGACACCTAGTGACAACTTAAGAGGTGTAGACATATAGGGAGGGATAATTAGGAGAAAGAGACCCAGTCTCCCTTTTCTCTCCCACTCCTTTGCTCCCGTGCAGGTCTGTTGGCACTACATATAGTAATTTTGCACTTTTTCACCATTGAGTGATTTGTAATAAGTGTCTTGTACTGTGGTGAGAGACCTTTTTGCCTCCTTTTGGGTATTTTTAATGATGTATTAAAAGTTTAAGTCTTATTTGAGGTTACCCACCAGTTCTGTTAATTTTTATTTTGTATTTACAATTGGGGACCCAAATTTAGTTTTGGTTATTTATTTATTTTTGGTTATCATTAGCGACCATTATACTCCTGTGGTTAATTTAATATTTCTTCAGAAGGCAGCTAAAGAAAACTGCTCATCAGAGACTCCAGACCTAAGTTGCTGCTTATGGAGCTGGTGCTGCTCCTGTCCCCCCCACCCCCACCAGTCATGGCAGTGGTTCATGAGCGCAGAGGTTCCCTGGTCAGACCTTCCTGAGAACGGGCAATGGCTCTTGTAGACAGTGACCATCCGACTACACAGCATTTCCTAAAGTAGTCCATTTTGGCATCCCACTGAAAAGATCAAAAAAATGCACCAATTTTTTGACCTGTAGCCAGGGTCTAACAATGTGGATAGCCAGTAGTTATCCCTCTGCCGAATCATGACAATGCGGCTGTCACTATGCAAACATGACAGCATGCATCTGGCCATTTGCACAAGGGACTCGGAGGGCCTCCCTGCCTGCATCTCCACTGCATATTGCCATGGTCTGTCGGGCTCATCTTCGTCGTCGTTTTCTGGTCCTCATGTTCTTCTTGCTCCTCCGGCTCCTCTCCTGTCCCTTGGGTAGATAAACCACCTAGTTGTGTATAAAATTCTTGGGTGTTTACATACTCTTCCTCATCCTCCTTCTCTTCCAGTTCATACTTCTCAGGGCTCAGGTGGCCGTGAGATGTAGGCGCCATGTCTCTGCATCCCCTCCACAATGTGAAGGAGTGAAATGACATCAATTATCCCTCAAATGACCTGAGCAAACGGCATGTGTCACGCATGAGCTGCCACTATCTAACGTGGAAATTACAAAGAGTAGTAAACCTGTCCATCTGCGGCATTAAAAAATTGTTGACCGCCTTCCTCTGCCCGTACAGGCGATTTAAACATATGGACCATTGAGTTCCAATGGGTGGAAAAGTTGCATATCAGGAGATGTTGGGGAAGAGGATTTTGCCTTTGCAGCTCAAGGTTGGCATGTATGGCACGGTATGAGTGGCTTAAGTGCATGCACTTTCCTGGACATTTTCAACAGTTCTCGCAGTTCAGTAGAAGCCTTGAGGAACCAGGTGACATCGAAATTAAAGACGTGCGGCATGCAGGGCACATGGGTCAGCCCTCCCTGACGCAGTGCAGACAAAATGTTCTTCCTGTTACCATTAACCATTGTTCCTATCACCAGTTAGCAAGGAGACAGCCAGTGTTCGATTCCTTTATTGATGACGCAGAGCAGTTCCTTTCCAGTGTGGCTCCATTTGCCCAGGCTGACGAGGTGCAGAACCACGTAACAACACCTAGCTTTGCATAGGTGACATGATGGAGGACCAATGTGAACTGTGCCTAGAGAGGAGGGTGAGGAAAATGTGGAGAATGAGGTGGTAGAGGAAGACTTTGGAGAAGAAATCCGACGCATTGCCATCACCTGGCCAAGTCGATGGTGTGCCTAGCCCAGAACCACATTTACCCAGTGGGCTGCGAATTACATATTTTGTCCTTCACCATAGTTACAACTCCATACGTCAGCGCTGCCGTGAACTCTACCAGACACCGAGAGGCCCAAGGAATGTCTCACCTTCTGCTCAATGTACGTGTGCAGGGCTGGTACAGCTGTTTGGGAAAAGTAATGTCGTCTTCAGACTCTTCATCTTGGGTGGGCAAAAGCCATCAGTTTCTCTGAAAAGTCAACCACATGGAAAGGGAAGGACTGTAGTACCAGCCAGATGCACGTTCAGCTTCTGTGCCTTTTGGAAGAGTGCACGCATACTGTTGTTTTCTTGCAATCGCCTCAGTGATCTATTGCTGTCGAAACAAGTGATGAGGAGAGGAAGGAGGAGGAGCATCAGGAGCAATATACCACATATAAGTAGATGGGAAGGAATGACAGCTTCCTTCTGCTGATGTTGATAATCCCTGACTGCTGGATAGGGGATGTGTGCCGGTGGGAGATACAGCAGTTGCTGCATCAGGCTGTAACACTAAATGAGTGGCATGGTTTTACCACACCCCTGTATGGTGATGCTTCATGTGTTCATGCAGGGTCGTCATGACAACATTAGCACCTTGGCCGTGCCTCACCCTTTGTCCACACATCCTGCATACCGCCACTCTAAAGTCCTCCAGTGACTTTGTGAAAAATTCCCACACTGCCGAGTATTGCATTTTCCCTCCACCACTGTGTGATTGCCGTTGCTTTTATAAACCCGTGCACTGCTAGTGTGTTCCTCTCAGGTAGTCTCCCAAGTAGCAGATGGTGTACTCCCACGCTTGGCTCCATATTTCCCACTGCTTCCACCTTGATGTCTCATGGCCATGCTGCTACCCTCGCCCCCTGATGATAATGATGCCCCCTCTTCACCCAGCTCCCACGTGCGATCAGCTACATCATCATCTACATATGTTTGCTTGTGACACCTTCACCTGACTCTTGCATACGTATCTGACCTCTCACAACATGTGCTCCCATCTGTTTGTCATCACTTGTAGTTGCACGCCTAAAGGAGTCCACATCAGACCTCTCATCCACGTCTGGGCTGGCCTGTAACTGCTGACTGTCCTCACAAAGCTCATCCTCACTGAAGTGCAGAGCTGGTGGCTATCATTACTTGGCTAGAAGAAGGAGCAGCAAAAGCAAGAGGCAGGTTAAGGACAGGTAAGGGTATTGAGACAGTTCCTGGGGCATGCCAACTAAGTGTAGTGTCAGAGGAACGCACTGATTCCTGGCTGTGTGTATCGGTTGTAACTTGAGATGATTGTGAAGAGCAATAGTGTTGAGCACGAATATTCGAATCGCAAATTTTAATTGCGAATATCGCCACTTCAATAGTTCGCAAATATTTAGAATATAGTGCTATATATTCGTATTCGCGAATATACTAATCGCAAATTTATCGAAAATTTATCAAAACTTTATTGTGAATATCGGCACTTAGCAACATCCTTAGCAACCAATTGGAAAGTTGCTTACCCCTTAGTGTTGATCGGGAATATTCTAACCGCAAATTTTTATCGCGAATATATTACATTGCCGATTTTCGCAATTAAGTAAATCATGACTGGAGATCACGAATTCTCAAATTTGTGAATTTTTGGCGAATATTCGGCAAAAAATTTGCGAAATATTGCGAATTAGAATATTGCCTATGAGAATATTGCACTAAAGAGAAAGTCAACCATTCCAGTTCAGCTAGATTGTTGGACAAAACACAACCGCTGGATGACAGTGGCAGCTCTCTGCCTGCTGCTGCGGCTGCTACCACCACCCTTTCTTCTGCTGTTACTTGTGTAGGCTATAGCATCATTTTCGCTAACAGAACGGATTAGCTATGAATGTCGGTTCACTTCAGAGTGACGTACAAAGCAATATATCAGACCTGCCT
Organism: Bufo bufo; assembly: GCF_905171765.1. Classification (NCBI taxonomy): domain Eukaryota; kingdom Metazoa; phylum Chordata; class Amphibia; order Anura; family Bufonidae; genus Bufo; species Bufo bufo. Next base: position 318,742,495 of record NC_053392.1, read on the forward strand.
TTAATACTGACGCATAGTAACTGTTTTGCTAACCGAATGGATTATCTCTGAATGTCGATACACTGCACAGTGATGAACACAGCAATATAATAAACCTGCCTTTAATACTGATGCACAGTAACTGTTTTGCTAACAGAACAGATCAGCTAAGAATGTCGGAGCACTGCACAATGATGCACATGGCGATACACTCTCCCTGCATTCTCCCAGCAGTCTCCCTGCACTTTCCTTGCATTCTCTCTACACTCTCCCTGCAGTCTCCCTGCCCTCTCTGTAAACAGTTTCCCTTTGTAGTAACACTGTCTCTAGTGAATGAGCGTGTTGTCACGTCTCTCCCTATGCTCATCTCTCAGAAAAATGCTGGCGATCACATGGGAACAGGGTTTTATATAGCTCTGCCTAGCTGTGACATCACAGGAGGATGGCTACCTGTGGATTGGCTGGCTTCACAGCATTATGGGTGACCCAGGCTTTTCTTTTCTACACTTACTTTCACTTTCTAACACGTGCAGCCACCATTTTAGGAAAAATAATTCACTACCACGAAGCGCAAGGAAATTCAGATTTGTTTAGAATTGAAGTTTTCCTAAACTTCGGACCGAATTCTGCTTCAAATGCTTTGCTTCGCTCAACACTAATCACCACCACTCCCCTCCTCTCCTTGCGCTCATGGCTGCTTCTAATTATTAATTAGCTATAAGTGCTGGACTGCCCTCTCACTCCTTACCTTAGCTTAGGTTCCCTGTTTACTAGTTTACCAGTGAAGGTGTGCTATATTATTTCTCTGGCCATATATACCAAACATCTGCCTGTTCACTGACTCCACTGCCTAGCCTAACATCACCCTGTCTACCATAATGACGTTTTGCTGCCTGCTATGACCTCACATTTTTTTTATGGATTTGCAGAAACTCTGCATGCCCTCACCTCTGCCTGTTTACCGATTACGAGTATTGCCTGACCCCTTGGTGCTTCACACCAGTGTCTCTGACCCCTGTAGATCAGCTGCCGACTAGATTGGGGCTATTCCAAAAGCTATTAGCCTGCTCTAGAACTGAACGAGTGCCATAGTTACCAGGTGCCTGCAGTTTCACACTGCAGACACTTGGGGATAATGTCTGCGATTGGCGGTAAAGCCAATCACGGACATCAAAAGTGATCATGGCATCTGAAAGGCAGATGCGCACCCTTTGCAGGCCGGAATGCCTCCCCTTGGTTGAGATGGAGGAAGGCGTTCCATTGCAGTAATAACTAAGAGCCTGTACTAGGCTTCTACCCTTCTTACTGGTACAGTATGTCTCAATGCAGGCCTGCAGGTGGTAGCACTGTATTCGAATATACTAATCTTTGTGTATTGTATTGGACACAATTCCATTACCTTATGCAAATTTCAGTCTGATGATTGCATGTTGTGGTCCACCTGGGGCCTGAAAATAAGGAAACAAAAAGGTTTAAAATAAAAAATAAATAAAAAGAAAAATATTAAAATGAATATCACCCTCCTTTCCCCAAAATTAAAAGAAAAAGAAACAAACAATAAAAAAAAACATTATAGGCATCACTGCATGTTACAATTCCCATACTTTTAAAATATGAAAAATGTGTTCCATACGGTGAATGGCGTAATGGAAAAAAATAAAACAATATGGCAGATTCGCTTTTTTTTTCCATCACTTCTTCTCCCCAAAATTTGACTAAACATACACACTCCAAAATGGTAACCTGCAAAAAATTAGCCCTCACACAGCTCTGTAGATGTAACTATAAAAAAAAGTTATGGCGGTCAGAATATGGTGATGAAAAGAAAAAAACTTTTTTTTTCCAGTTTTTAATTTATTTTTCACTATTAAAACACAAGAAAAACTATGTAAATGTGGTATCTTTGTGATTGTACTAACTCAGAGAGTGAAGGGAGCACTTTTACTGTATACAGTTGTGAGCACTGTAGAAACTAAATCCATAAAACTCTGGGGATTTTTTTCCCCCTAATTCTATCACCTTTGGAATACGCAACATTAAATAGTGCCATTAAAATGTGCAATTTGTCTTGCACAGATTTGCAGTATTTGAATTTGTAAAATCACTGACTTTTAAAGCTGAGTTAAACGGGTTATCCCATGATTAATGTAAAAAATGACAGCCATCATATAGTGCATGGCAATCTCTTTCTAACAAAACTAGAAACAGCCCTATACCTCATGGATCCAGAGCCCCCCCCCCCCCCTTTCCAATTGCACCTAATTCTAAGGAGAGCTGTCCTTTCTGCTGCATCTCTGTCCCTGTAACTGTCACAGCCAGGTCTGAACTGGGACTGAAATTTAGCCCTGGCAGTTTAAAACAGACAGGCCCACTAACATGTCACCTTTTTATTCTGAGTGTGTATTTATGAGTGTGCACAGTTTTCATGTATTTGGTTTGGTTTGTTGTATGACTAGTCTTAAAAATATACTTATTTTATCATTTACACGGGGTGGGATCCCGACTCCATGCTTCATCACCAAGTGTGCCACACTGGTCTACTATTTGCTTAAAAATATACAGTCAGGCCCATAAATATTGGGACATCGACACAATTCTAACATATTTGGCTCTATACACCACAACAATGGATTTGAAATGAAACAAACAAGATGTGCTTTAACTGCAGACTGTCAGCTTTAATTTGAGGGTATTTACATCCAAATCAGGTGAACGGTGTAGGAATTACAAAAGTTTGCATATGTGCCTCCCACTTGTTAAGGAACCAAAAGTAATGGGGCAATTGGCTTCTCAGCTGTTCCATGGCCAGGTGTGTGTTATTCCCTCATTATCCCAATTACAATAAGCAGATAAAAGGTCCAGAGTTCATTTCTAGTGTGCTATTTGCATTTGGAATCTGTTGGTGTCAACTCTCAAGATGTGATCCAAAGAGCTGTCACTATCAGTGAAGCAAGCCATCATTAGGCTGAAAAAACTAAACAAACCCATCAGAGAGATAGCAAAAACATTAGGTGTGGCCAAAACAACTGTTTGGAACATTCTTAAAAAGAAGGAACGCACCAGTGAGCTCAGCAACACCAAAAGACCCGGAAGACCACTGAAAAAGACTGTGGTGGATGACCGAAGAATTCTTTCCCTGGTGAAAAAAACACCCTTCACAACAGTTGGCCAGATCAAGAACACTCTCCAGGAAGTAGGTGTATGTGTTTTAAAGTCAACAATCAAGAGAAGACTTCACCAGAGTGAATACAGAGGGTTAACCACAAGATGTAAACCACTGGTGAGCCTCAAAAACAAGAAGGCCAGATTAGAGTTTGCCAAATGACATCTAAAAAAGCCTTCACAGAACTGGAACAACATCCTATGGACAGATGAGACAAAGACCAGCTTGTACTAGAGTGATGGGAAGAGAAGAGTATGGAGAAAGAAAGGAACTGCTCATGATCCTAAGCATACCACCTCATCAGTGAAGCATGGTGGTAGTGTCATGGTGTGGGCATGTATGGCTGCCAATGGAACTGGTTCTCTTCTATTTATTGATGATGTGACTGCTGACAAAAGCAGCAGGATGAATTCTGAAGTGTTTCGGGCAATATTATCTGCTCATATTCAGCCAAATGCTTCCAAACTCATTGGACGGCACTTCACAGTGCAGATGGACAATGACCCAAAGCATACTGCAAAAGCAACCAAAGAGTTTTTTAAGGGAAATAAGTGGAATGTTATGCAATGGCCAAGTCAATCACCGGACCTGAATCCGATTGAGCATGCATTTCACTTGCTGAAGACAAAACTGAAGAGAAAATGCCCCAAGAACAAGCAGGAACTGAAGACAGTTGCAGTAGAAGCCTGGCAGAGCATCGCCAGGGATGAAACCCAGCGTCTGGTGATGTCTTTGCGTTCCAGACTTCAGGCTGTAATTGACTGCAAAGGATTTGCAACCAAGTATTAAAAAGTGAAAGTTTGATTTATGATTATTATTCTGTCCCATTACTTTTGGTCCCTTAACAAGTGGGAGGCACATATGCAAACTGTTGTAATTTCTACACCGTTCACCTGATTTGGATGTAAATACCCTCAAATTAAAGCTATCAGTCTGCAGTTAAAGCACATCTTGTTCGTTTCATTTCAAATCCATTGTGGTGGTGTATAGCGCCAAAAATGTTACAATTGTGTCGATGTCCCAATATTTATGGACCTGACTGTATATATACACCAGGGGTCTGCCTAGTGAAGGATGTGACTTTTCTGTGACATTTCACATATAGCAATATATAGGTCTACTCTCACTTTTAAGCCTTAAACATAGACTACTTTGAAAAGTGGTGTGTCTCCTAAATGTCGCAATTTACATGGTATGTGATATTTTTACACCAAAAACCTGACATATCTAGTTTGATGAAAATCCAAAATATTACCACAAATTTGCATGCAACAAGTCTGCGACTGATGTACGCCACAAAAGTGGCATATAGCAGTTCGTTAAGGAGCCCCTATACAGTACATCTTTAACATACCAATATTAGTTTTATTTAGATCTAAAATGTAATTTCGGACCAAGAAGAGGACGCCAGGAATGATATCACCACTTGGCACCAGGACAAAGAAGGAATGTTTGAACATGTTGGCAACTTTCCCATGAACACTTGTTCTTTCACTTGCATTGTGTATTAATAGCCATGCTCAATCAATTAAAATAAAACTTAGTTGGTTTTCAAGGCCAAGAAAGGTGAAAAACATGATATAGCAAACAGCATGATTTTGAAAGTAGATATGTAACCTGAAAATGGTAGCACTGAATGTGTAAACTGTCTAAATCATCAATAGTAAATTTAGATTTGGATGGAAATTTTGGTTGCAGTAGAAACATTATAGTCATGATCATTATGGACAGCGGACATACTGTACATGAGCTTATTATATGTAATGATGATAAGCCTCTGTATTTTGTGTCTATGCATTTCACATGAAGGAAACAAAAGAGGACAGCGTACAACTAACTCCTATTTGCCAAGAAAATCAAATAAAAACTAAGAAGAAAAAACCCAAAAAGGTCTTGACTTATATATTTTTTTTCTCTCTCTTGTTTCTCACTTTATATTTGGTATTAATTCTATATCAAATCTGATTAGTTTAGAATTGTTTTGCTCATCTTTAATTTTAAATAATTTCAAAGCTTACACTACACAGAAAAAGAGAAAAGAAAGAGAACAAAAAAACACATAACCTTTGGTTCCCAGTTTCAATCAATTAAAAGTGTTCTCTTTAAACCACATGTTCAATCTCTGTTTGCACCTACATCTCATCTTTTCTCTTCCATCCCAATTCAATAGACATGTTTTAAAGGGAACCTGTCGCCTCCAAAAACCATCTGAAGCTGCCAGCAGTACCTGACAGTAGTCAGCAGTATTTTTCTGACAATTGTTTTGTTCCTGAATGCAAATGCGGCAAAAGCTCTGAAAATGTTCTTTTATCCCCTGCCGGCGTGCTTTTCTAGACATGCTTGAAGTCAAGGGGGCAGCAGCCTCCTTGCTTCAAGTCAAGGTAACCAAGCCCCCTTCCCTGCCTCTTCGCTGTGACTGACAGCGCTTACGCAGAGAGTTTCGCAAATCCAGCCAAATTGCCGGCTGTCAGTCACAGTGAAGGGGCAGGGAAAGGGGCGTGGTTACCTTGACTTGAAGCAAGGAGGCCTCTGCCCCCTTGACTTGAAGCATGTCTAGGGAAGTGCGCCGGCTGGGGATAAAGAAACGTTTTCAGAGCTTTTGCCGCATCTGCATTCAGGAACAAAACAATCGTCAAACACACTGCTGGCTGCTCTCATGTACTGCTGGCGGCTTCAGATGTTTTTTGGAGGTGATGGGTTCCCTTTAAGGTATATATTATCCTTATGTATAACCTGAATGTTTGAAATCACAGATGATTTCAAGTTTAATAATATTAAATTGAAAGTGGCATCTAACACACAACACTCAACCCATCTTGCCTTTTCTCATATTATCATCTTCTTGATATCTAAGAGTGCTAACCCAGGTAATGGAGCTATATTATACTGGATGTATAACTTTCAATCTTTAACAAAAGTTCAAATACTTTAACCGAAAACGGGTTCATTCCAGCATAAATGATCTGTCTATGAGTTGAATTTACTGTTTCTTGTACACCCAAATTAATAATAATTACAGCTTATCTTGGCACAATTACATAGCAACATTTATTAAGACCTGCGTTTTAGACGCCAGTCTTAATAAGCCCAAGCGCTGGAGGTGGATCATTAAAGCTATGTAGCGTCGCTAGCCACTACTACCATAGATTTTAAATGTACGACAGCTTTCCTACTATCTTACATTCAGACCATTTTCTACGCCTACACCAGGCGTAAAAAATTGAGACTTCCTGCCGGCCTGTCCCCTTCCTCGCCATGCCATGGGACTTGGCATAAACAAGGAAGAAGTTGAAGATTCTCCCACAACATGGCGTACGACAGAATCTGTGCCAGATATACGCCACAAAAGTGATGTATATCTGTTTGTAAATGACCACCATAGTTTGTTAGGCCAAAAAAAGACATACGTCTATCCAGTCCAGACTGTTATCCTTTAAGTTGATCCACAAGAAGACAAAAAAAAAGAGGTAGAAGCCAATTTTCCTCATTTAAGGGGGAAAAATTCCTTCCTGACTCCAATCAGGCAATCAGAATAACTCCCTGGATCAACAACCCCTCTCTAGTAGCTATAGCCTGTAATATTATTACACTCCAGAAATACACCCAGGCTCCTCTTGAACTCTTTTAGTGAATTCACCATCACCACCTCCTCAAGCAGAGAGTTCCATAGTCTCACTGTTCTTACCGTGAAGAATCCTCTTCTATGTTTGCTTGGAAACCTTCACAGTCCTGGGGATAAATAGATGACGGGAGAGATCTCTGCAATGACCATTGATATATTTAGAAATAGTTATTAGATCTCCCTTCAGTCATCTTTTTTTCTGAATAACTGAATAAGCCTAATCTTGATAATCTTTCTGGGTACTGTAGTCCATCCATTCCAGCTACTTCAGTTGCCTTTCCTCTCAACCTTGTTCACAGGAGCACAGAACTGTACACAGTACTCCATGTGTGGTCTGACAAGTGATTTGTAAAGTGGCAAGACTATGTTACCATTATGGGCAACTATGCCCCTTTTGATGCAATCCATTATCTTATTTTCCTTGGCAGCAGCTTTCTGACACTGGTTTCTACAGCTTAGTTTCCTGTTCATTAAAATTCCTAAATCCCTTTCTATGTAATTTTTACCAAGTGTTTTACTATTTAGCATGTACTGGTAACATGTATTATTCCTTCCCATGTGCATAACCTTACATTTGTCAGTGTTAAACCTCATCTGCCACTTCTCTGCCCAAGAATCCAATCTATCCAGATCCATTTGTAGCAGTATATTGTCCTTTTTACATGTTAATTATGTTACATAGTTTAGTGTCACCTGCAAAAAATAATATTTTACTGTGCAAGCCTTCTACAAGATCATTAGTAAATATATTGAAGAAAATAGGGTCCAATTCTGACCCCTATGGTACCCCACTAGTGACAGTTACCCAATGTGAGTGTGTACTGGTAATAACTAGTGTTGGGCGCGAATATTCGAATCGTGAATTTTAATCGCGAAAATTGCCACTTCGAGAAGTCGTAAAGATTTAGAATATAGGGCTATATATTCGTATTTGCGAATATTCTAGATTTATTTTTCATCAGTAACCTCCCTTCTTGCTTGTGGGCCAATGAGAAGGCTGCAAGGTCTTTGTCTGAGCTTAGCAGCATCCCTAGCAACCAATAGGAAAGTTGCCTACCCCTTACGATATAAGAACCTCCCCAGCAGCCATTTTCTGTAGTTTTATAGAGTTCTGAGAGAGACAGCAGTGTCATTGCTGTGCTCTGTGCTTTAATGTTTAATTACATTAGTTAGTTAGTATATATATATATATATATATATATATATATATATATATATATATATACATATAAAATACAGGTAGTTAGTGGGAGATAGTCAGTGTAGGTTAGATCGTGATATAGTGTACCAAGTTCCAGTGTTAGGTAGGGTGATAGGTTCTGCTGTCCATACATACATTCTACAGACATAGTTCTGTGATATCACAAGTTCAACAATACTTAGTGAACCAATCGGTAATATGTAGTCAGACCTGCTAAAATGTGAAGTTGCACATATTGCGCAAAAATTTGCGCATCAATAATTGCCGATTAATTACTAATTTGTGTAATCGCAAATATATTAGAGCACTCTATCTGCACATAAAACTATTGTAATGTTCTGCCATGCCAACCATTTTCTCCAGTCTCAAGAAACTTCTAGCTTGAAAAATGTAGCAACAATGACCCACGCTTGTATTGCATGCACAAAACGCACATATTACATTGCCGAAAATAATTGCGAATTCTCAAATTTGCGAATATATAGTGAATATTTGCCCAAATGTTCGTGAAATATCACAAATTCAATATTAATAGCCACTCTGTTTTCTACCACTGAGCCAGTTACTTACCCACATACAGACATTTTTTCCCAGTCCAAGCATTCTCATTTTATATACTAGCCTTTTAATGTGGCACTGCATCAAATGCTTTGGTGAAGTCAAGATACATGACATCCATTGACTCGCCATGGTCAAGACTAGAACTTACCTCCTCTTAGAATCTGATTAAATTAGTTTGACATGACCTATTCCTCATGAAGTCACGCTGATATAGTGTTATACACTTATTTTCATTTAGGTATTCCAAGATCCAAGCATCCATTAGAAAACCTTCAAACTGTTTACCCATGTAAGATGTTAAATTTCATAAAGAAACACTTTCTTAACTTAAAATGCTCAAATTTGTATCTTTAGTAGAGTTGAGTGAACACCTGGATGTTCGGGTTCGAGAAGTTCGGCCGAACTTCCCGGAAATGTTCGGGTTCGGGATCCGAACCCGAACCGAACTTCGTCCCGAACCCGAACCCCTTTGAAGTCAATGGGGACCCGAACTTTTGGGCACTAAAAAGGCTGTAAAACAGCCCAGGAAAGAGCTAGAGGGTTGCAAAAGGCAGCAACATGTAGGTAAATCCCCTGCAAACAAATGTGGATAGGGAAATCAATTTAAAAAAAAAAAAAAAATGACCCAATATCAATTGGACAGAGGTCCCATAGCAGAGAATCTGGCTTAACGTCAGCAAAGAATCAGTCTCTTCATGCCATAGCAAAGAATCTGGCTTCATGTCAGCAGAGAATCAGTCTCTTCATGCCATAGCAGAGAATCAGTCTTCATGTCATAGCAGAGAATCAGGCTTCACGTCACCCACCACTGGAACAGGCCACTGTCACACATTTAGGCCCCGGCACCCAGACAGAGGAGAGCGGTCCCGTAACAGAGAATCTGGCCTGATGTCAGCGCAGAATCTGTCTTCATGTCATAGCAGAGAATCAGGCTTCACGTCACCCACCACTGGAACAGGCCACTGTCACAGATTTAGGCCCAGGCACTCAGGCAGAGGAGAGAGGTCCCGTAACAGAGAATCTGGCCTTATGTCAGCACAGAATCTGTCTTCATGTCATAGCAGAGAATCAGGCTTCACGTCACCCACCACTGGAACAGGCCACTGTCACACATTTAGGCCCTGGCACCCAGACAGAGGAGAGCGGTCCCGTAAAAGAGAATCTGGCCTTATGTCAGCGCAGAATCTGTCTTCATGATATAGCAGAGAATCTAGCTTCACGTCACCCACCACTGGAACAGGCCACTGTCACACATTTAGGCCCAGGCACCCAGGCAGAGGAGAGAGGTCCCGTAACAGAGAATCTGGCCTTATGTCAGCACAGAATCTGTCTTCATGTCATAGCAGAGAATCAGGCTTCACGTCACCCACCACTGGAACAGGCCACTGTCACACATTTAGGCCCAGGCACCCAGGCAGAGGAGAGAGGTCCCGTAACAGAGAATCTGGCCTGATGTCAGCACAGAATCTGTCTTCATGTCATAGCAGAGAATCAGGCTTCACGTCACCCACCACTGGAACAGGCCACTGTCACACATTTAGGCCCCGGCACCCAGACAGAGGAGAGCGGTCCCGTAACAGAGAATCTGGCCTTATGTCAGCGCAGAATCTGTCTTCATGTCATAGCAGAGAATCAAGCTTCACGTCACCCACCACTGGAACAGGCCACTGTCACACATTTAGGTCCAGGCACCCAGGCAGAGGAGAGAGGTCCCGTAACAGAGAATCTGGCCTTATGTCAGCACAGAATCTGTCATCATGTCATAGCAGAGAATCAGGCTTCACGTCACCCACCACTGGAACAGGCCACTGTCACACATTTAGGCCCAGGCACCCAGGCAGAGGAGAGAGGTCCCGTAACAGAGAATCTGGCCTGATGTCAGCACAGAATCTGTCTTCATGTCATAGCAGAGAATCAGGCTTCACGTCACCCACCACTGGAACAGGCCACTGTCACACATTTAGGCCCAGGCACCCAGGCAGAGGAGAGAGGTCCCGTAACAGAGAATCTGGCCTGATGTCAGCACAGAATCTGTCTTCATGTCATAGCAGAGAATCAGGCTTCACGTCACCCCCACTGGAACAGGCCACTGTCACACATTTAGGCCCAGGCACCCAGGCAGAGGAGAGAGGTCCCGTAACAGAGAATCTGGCCTTATGTCAGCACAGAATCTGTCTTCATGTCATAGCAGAGAATGAGGCTTCACGTCACCCACCACTGGAACAGGCCACTGTCACACATTTAGGCCCAGGCACCCAGGCAGAGGAGAGAGGTCCCGTAACAGAGAATCTGGCCTGATGTCAGCACAGAATCTGTCTTCATGTCATAGCAGAGAATCAGGCTTCACGTCACCCACCACTGGAACAGGCCACTGTCACATATTTAGGCCCAGGCAGAGGAGAGAGGTCGCGTAACAGAGAATCTGGCTTCATGTCAGCACATCATAAGTCTTTATGTCATAGCAGAGAATCAGGCTTCACGTCACCCACCACTGGAACAGGCCACTGTCACACATTTAGGCCCCGGCACCCAGACAGAGGAGAGGTTCATTCAACTTTGGGTTGCCCCGCAATATAATGGTAAAATGAAATTAAAAATAGTATTGAATGAGGAAGTGCCCTGGAGTAGAATAATATATTGTTAAGGGGAGGTAGTTAATATCTAATCTGCACAAGGGATGGACAGGTCCTGTGGGATCCATGCCTGGTTCATTTTTATGAACGTCAGCTTGTCCACATTGGCTGTAGACAGGCGGCTGCGTTTGTCTGTAATGACGCCCCCTGCCGTGCTGAATACACGTTCAGACAAAACGCTGGCCGCCGGGCAGGCCAGGACATCCAAGGCATAAAAGGCTAGCTCTGGCCAGGTGGACAATTTGGAGACCCAGAAGTTGAATGGGGTCGATCCATCAGTCAGTACGTGGAGGGGTGTGCACAGGTACTGTTCCACCATGTTAGTGAAATGTTGCCTCCTGCTAACACGTTCCGTATCAGGTGGTGGTGCAGTTAGCTGTGGCGTGTTGACAAAACTTTTCCACATCTCTGCCATGCTAACCCTGCCCTCAGAGGAGCTGGGCGTGACACAGCTGCGTTGGCGACCTCTTTCTCCTCCTCTGCCTTCGCCTTCCACTTGTTCCCCTGTGACATTTGGGAATGCTCTCAGTAGCGCGTCTACCAACGTGCGCTTGTACTCGCGCATCTTCCTATCACGCTCCAGTGTAGGAAGTAAGGTGGGCACATTGTCTTTGTACCGGGGATCCAGCAGGGTGGCAACCCAGTAGTCCGCACACGTTAAAATGTGGGCAACTCTGCTGTCGTTGTGCAGGCACTGCAGCATGTAGTCGCTCATGTGTGCCAGGCTGCCCAGAGGTAAGGACAAGCTGTCCTCTGTGGGAGGCGTATCGTCATCGTCCTGTGTTTCCCCCCAGCCACACACCAGTGATGGGCCCGAGCTGCTTTGGGTGCCACCCCGCTGTGAACATGCTTCATCCTCATCCTCCTCCACCTCCTCCTCATCCTCGTCCTCCAGTAGTGGGCCCTGTCTGGCCACATTTGTACCTGGCCTCTGGTGTTGCAAAAAACCTCCCTCTGAGTCACTTCGAAGAGACTGGCCTGAAAGTGCTAAAAATGACCCCTCTTCCTCCTCTTCCTCCTGGGCCACCTCCTCTTCCATCATCGCCCTAAGTGTTTTCTCAAGGAGACATAGAAGTGGTATTGTAACGCTGATAACGGCGTCATCGCCACTGGCCATGTTGGTGGAGTACTCGAAACTACGCAACAGGGCACACAGGTCTCGCATGGAGGCCCAGTCATTGGTGGTGAAGTGTGTCTGATCCACAGTGCGACTGACCCGTGCGTGCTGCAGCTGAAACTCCACTATGGCCTGCTGCTGCTCGCACAGTCTGTCCAGCATATGCAAGGTGGAGTTCCACCTGGTGGGTACGTCGCATATGAGGCGGTGAGCGGGAAGGCCGAAGTTACGCTGTAGCGCAGACAGGCGAGCAGCGGCAGGGTGTGAACACCGGAAGCGCGAACAGACGGTCCGCACTTTATGCAGCAGCTCTGACATGTCGGGGTAGTTGCGAATGAACTTCTGCACCACCAAATTCAGCACATGCGCCAGGCAAGGGATGTGCGTCAAACCGGCTAGTCCCAGAGCTGCAACGAGATTTCGCCCATTATCGCACACCACCAGGCCGGGCTTGAGGCTCACCGGCAGCAACCACTCGTCGGTCTGTTGTTCTATACCCCGCCACAACTCCTGTGCGGTGTGGGCCCTGTCCCCCAAACATATGAGTTTCAGAATGGCCTGCTGACGTTTACCCCGGGCTGTGCTGAAGTTGGTGGTGAAGGTGTGTGGCTGACTGGATGACAGGTGGAAGAAGAGGAGGAGGAAGCTGAGTAGGAGGAGGAGGAGACAGGAGGCAAAGAATGTTGCCCTGCGATCCTTGGCGGCGGAAGGACGTGCGCCAAACAGCTCTCCGCCTGGGGCCCAGCCGCCACTACATTTACCCAGTGTGCAGTTAGGGAGATATAGCGTCCCTGGCCGTGCTTACTGGTCCACGTATCTGTGGTTAGGTGGACCTTGCCACAGATGGCGTTGCGCAGTGCACACTTGATTTTATCGGACACTTGTTTGTGCAGGGAAGGCACGGCTCTCTTGGAGAAGTAGTGGCGGCTGGGAACAACATACTGTGGGACAGCAAGTGACATGAGCTGTTTGAAGCTGTGTGTGTCCACCAGCCTAAATGACAGCATTTCATAGGCCAGTAGTTTAGAAATGCTGGCTTTCAGGGCCAGGGATCGAGGGTGGCTAGGTGGGAATTTACGCTTTCTCTCAAATGTTTGTGAGATGGAGAGCTGAACGCTGCCGTGTGACATGGTTGAGATGCTTGGTGACGCAGGTGGTGGTGTTGGTGGTACATCCCATGTTTGCTGGGCGGCAGGTGCCAACGTTCCTCCAGAGGCAGAGGAAGAGGCAGAGGCGGCGGCAGCAGAAGAGGCCGAGGAGGCGGCAGCAGCAGAAGAGGCCGAGGCGGCAGCAGCATAAGAGGTAGCAGAGGGAGCCTGAGTGACTTCCTTGTTTTTAAGGTGTTTACTCCACTGCAGTTCATGCTTTGCATGCAGGTGCCTGGTCATGCAGGTTGTGCTAAGGTTCAGAACGTTAATGCCTCGCTTCAGGCTCTGATGGCACAGCGTGCAAACCACTCGGGTCTTGTCGTCAGCACATTGTTTGAAGAAGTGCCATGCCAGGGAACTCCTTGAAGCTGCCTTTGGGGTGCTCGGTCCCAGATGGCGGCGGTCAGTAGCAGGCGGAGTCTCTTGGCGGCGGGTGTTCTGATTTTGCCCACTGCTCCCTCTTTTGCTACGCTGTTGGCTCGGTCTCACCACTGCCTCTTCCTCCGAACTCTGAAAGTCAGTGGCACGACCTTCATTCCATGTGGGGTCTAGGACCTCATCGTCCCCTGCATCGTCTTCCACCCAGTCTTGATCCCTGACCTCCTGTTCAGTCTGCACACTGCAGAAAGACGCAGCAGTTGGCACCTGTGTTTCGTCATCATCAGAGACGTGCTGAGGTGGTATTCCCATGTCCTCATCATCAGGAAAAATAGGTGGTTTTGCGTTAGTGCATTCTATCTCTTCCACCCCTGGGGAAGGGCTAGGTGGATGCCCTTGGGAAACCCTGCCAGCAGAGTCTTCAAACAGTATAAGAGACTACTGCATAACTTGAGGCTCAGACAGTTTCCCTGATATGCATGGGGGTGATGTGACAGACCGATGGGCTTGGTTTTCATGCGCCATCTGTGTGCTTTATGCAGAAGACTGGGTGGGAGATAATGTGAACGTGCTGGATCCACTGTCGGCCACCCAATTGACTAATGCCTGTACCTGCTCAGGCCTTACCATCCTTAGAACGGCATTGGGCCCCACCAAATATCGCTGTAAATTCTGCTGGCTACTGGGACCTGAGGTAGTTGGTTCACTAGGACGTGTGGCTGTGGCAGAATGGCCACGTCCTCTCCCAGCACCAGAGGGTCCACTAACACCACCACGACCATGTCCACGTCCGCATCCGCGTCCCTTATTAGATGTTTTCCTCATTGTTCCCGTTCACCACAATTTTGAGAATGGCAAATTTGGGAATAGTTTTTCAACCCAGAACAAAAAGTCTGCTTTTACGGTCACTACAAATAACTTGACCAGCTAAAACAGTACACATTTGGTTGAATAGAAATGTGAGGCCTGTTTTTTTTTTGCGCTGTGTGACAGGTATAGGTTTAATCACAGAATCAGACTTCTATAAGCACGGTAGCGTGTGTCTTAGGTTTTTCTGAATGGCACTATCAGCACCTTCAATGTAAGATATCCTTTTTGGGATAGATTTCAAGTAGGCCTCAAATACCAGAAACTAGTTATTTTGAGAATGGCAAATTTGGGAATGCTTTTTCAACCCAGAAAAAAAAAAGTGCTTTTACGGTCACTAGAAATAACTTGACCAGCTAAAACAGTACAGATTTGGTTGAATAGAAATGTGAGACCTGTTTTTTTTTGTGCTGTGTGACAGGTATAGGTTTAATCACAGAATCAGACTTCTATCTGCACGGTAGCGTGTGTCTTAGGTTTTTCTGAATGACACTATCAGTACCTTCAATGTAAGATATCCTTTTTGGGATAGATTTCAAGTAGGCCTCAAATACCAGAAACTAGTTATTTTGAGAATGGCAAATTTGGGAATGCTTTTTCAACCCAGAAAAAAAAAAGTGCTTTTACGGTCACTAGAAATAACTTGACCAGCTAAAACAGTACAGATTTGGTTGAATAGAAATGTGAGACCTGTTTTTTTTTGTGCTGTGTGACAGGTATAGGTTTAATCACAGAATCAGACTTCTATCTGCACGGTAGCGTGTGTCTTAGGTTTTTCTGAATGACACTATCAGTACCTTCAATGTAAGATATCCTTTTTGGGATAGATTTCAAGTAGGCCTCAAATACCAGAAACTAGTTATTTTGAGAATGGCAAATTTGGGAATGCTTTTTCAACCCAGAAAAAAAAAAGTGCTTTTACGGTCACTAGAAATAACTTGACCAGCTAAAACAGTACAGATTTGGTTGAATAGAAATGTGAGGCCTGTTTTTTTTTTGCGCTATGTGACAGGTATAGGTTTAATCACAGAATCAGACTTCTATCTGCACGGTAGCGTGTGTCTTAGGTTTTTCTGAATGACACTATCAGTACCTTCAATGTAAGATATCCTTTTTGGGATAGATTTCAAGTAGGCCTCAAATACCAGAAACTAGTTATTTTGAGAATGGCAAATTTGGGAATAGTTTTTCAACCCAGAAAAAAAAAAGTGCTTTTACGGTCACTAGAAATAACTTGACCAGCTAAAACAGTACAGATTTGGTTGAATAGAAATGTGAGACCTGTTTTTTTTGTGCTGTGTGACAGGTATAGGTTTAATCACAGAATCAGACTTCTATTTGCACGGTAGCGTGTGTCTTAGGTTTTTCTGAATGACACTATCAGTACCTTCAATGTAAGATATCCTTTTTGGGATAGATTTCAAGTAGGCCTCAAATACCAGAAACTAGTTATTTTGAGAATGGCAAATTTGGGAATAGTTTTTCAACCCAGAAAAAAATATGTGCTTTTACGGTCACTACAAATAACTTGACCAGCTAAAACAGTACAGATTTGGTTGAATAGAGAAGTGAGGCCTGTTTTTTTTTGCGCTGTGTGACAGGTATAGGTTTAATCACAGAATCAGACTTCTATCTGCACGGTAGCGTGTGTCTTAGGTTTTTCTGAATGACACTATCAGCACCTTCAATGTAAGATATCCTTTTTGGGATAGATTTCAAGTAGGCCTCATATACCAGAAACTAGTTATTTTGAGAATGGCAAATTTGGGAATAGTTTTTCAACCCAGAACAAAAAGTGTGCTTTTACGGTCGCTACAAATAACTTGACCAGCTAAAACAGTACAGATTTGGTTGAATAGAAATGTCAGGTCTATTTTTTAGGCGCTGGGTGACAGGCTCAACTTGCCCCTGATGTAGTATATGGCCAAAAAAATAACCACACTGTTGATGGTTAAATGCACTTGGGTGACACAGGCTCAGCCTGCACCAGATGTAGTATATGGCCAAAAAATAATCAGACTGTTGATGGTTAAATGCACTTCGGTGACACAGGCTCAGCCTGCAGCTGATGTAGTATATGGCCAAAAAATAACCAGACTGTTGATGGTTAAATGCACTTCGGTGACACAGGCTCAGCCTGCAGCTAATGTAGGATATAGCACAAAATAACCACACTATTGATGGTTAAATACACTTGGTGATAGCTTGTGCTGGCGCACCACAAGTCACAAAATGGCCGCCGATCACCCCAGAAAAAAAGTTATCTAAAAACGCTCTGGGCAGCCTCAAAAAAGTGAGCAAGTCAATATGATCACTTCAATGATCCACAGCTGCAGATCGATCACAGAATGAAGTCTTTTGGAGGAGTTAATCTGCCTTATCTCGCCCTAACGTCGCAGCTGCAACCTCTCCCTATGCTTCAATCAGCAGAGTGACGTGCAGCGCAACGTGACCCAAGCTTATATAGAGGCTGGGTCACATGCTGCATTGGCCAATCACAGCCATGCCAATAGTAGGCAAGGCTGTGATGGCCTCTTGGGGCAAGTAGTATGACGCTTGTTGATTGGCTGCTTTGCAGCCTTTCAAAAAGCGCCAAGAAAGCGCCGAACACCGAACCCGAACACAGACTTTTACGAAAATGTTCGGGTTCGGGTCCGTGTCACGGACACCCCAAAATTCGTTACGAACCCGAACTATACAGTTCGGGTTCGCTCATCCCTAATCTTTAGGTTATGCACAAAAATAGAATCTTGGTGCTTGGAAGATACATCAACAATCCATAGCTGGAGGTGAAGTGAACATCAGCTTTCTGCTTCTTGGGTTGTCTTAAGCAAACCAAGGCTAAACATTTAAAATGATTAATGAAGCACAGGCCTACTTCAAGTGTTCCTCATCACTTATTTACTCATGTGACATTTCTTTATATATGTTGGCATAAACACATGCAACTACTGGCAAAACATTTGACCCTAGAGTCAGACTATTTGTCATGCTAATTTATTTTTTGTCCAAAGTTGTAGACTCTATAAACTACATGTGGTTCTAATTACACAAAAATATATAAGACTGAATAGTTGCAGGGGTTATGATCAAACTGTAAGGCATAAATTGTAGTTGTAATGCAAAACAAATCTAGTATTTGTTGTGGAGATTTAGACTCTATAGAAATGTAACTCTGTTACATAATTCTTGAGTAAATGTCATAGCATGATGATATGATACTGTATTAAAATGAATGTATCTATTTATCAATGTATTCAATTCTTTATTTGTATACTATACATAATATAAAGAATATCAATAAATAAATGCAAACCTACCCTAAAGGTAATCTGTTGGCAAGAAATTCACTGCTAAACCAGGCACAATACCCATAACTAGTGAAGGACAAACATCTGCCGGGACGGTTCGCGAACGTGATTGCGCGAATGCTATCAAATGTTCGCGAACCACAAGTTCGCAGCGGGTCCCATTCATTTTAATGGCAGGCGTACCTGAAAAACCTTCAGCTCATATTTGCAGCCAAGAAATAATTACTAGAAGTGCATAAATAGTCCCACAACATGGACAGTGACATACCAGATGTATTATTCGAATTTGCAATCTCCATTCATAATTTTTTTCAATGCGAAATATCGGCAATATAATTTTCGAGTACGCGCATGCGCACACCAGTTATAATTGTTTTATCCAATACCGTTTGTCACTGTATGCAGCAGAGGGAACGCAGCAAAACCACAAAGAAATGCTGCAACACCCAAATGCACTATATGGAAAGTATATTATTGGTATATAACACCCTGTTCTATCAGTTTTTTGGGGGTGACTGGTAAATCACACCAGTTATAATTATTTTTTCCAATACCGTTTGTCACTGTGTGTAGCAGAGGGAACGCAACAAAACCGCAAACAAATGCTGCTGTACTCAAATGCACTATAAAGAAAGTATATTATTGGTATATAACACCCGCTTCTATCTTTTTTTTTGGGGGGGGCGACTGGTATATCACACCAGTTATAATTATTTTTTCTAATTGCGTTTGTCGCTCTGTGTAGCTGCAGTATCGCTGCAGAACCGCTCACCACTGCTGCACAATACAAATCCACTATAATATGCTTTCTATGTTAGAAAGTATATTATAAATGTATTACACCCCTCTGTACTGCACACCTATCAACATTCCACCTATACCAGTCCTTAAAAGGACTTTTGTGGACCTATTTGATAGCGTTTTGGTCCCTAACAGTCTGTCCCTGCTCCACATAGCAACCTTTCCCTACACTGACAAAAGACGGAATGTAAAATGGCGGCCAGATCGGGTCTATTTATAAGGTAGGGGGGATGTCCATGTGCTGAAAATTTTCAATTGGCTGTCCTGTACCACCTGATGGATGTGTCATGGGTCAAAGTTCTTTACAATGTAAAAGAATATGGCAAGCACGAATATCGCCATATGTCCACATGTTTGACGAATCGCGAACGAGCAAAGTTCGCGCGAACTGCAAGGCCATCACTACCCATAACCCTTGTAGGGCTAGCTCAGATTAATGTAATGTTAGCAATCTTTTGCTTTCGTTTGGAAAAAATGTATTCATATGCAAATCAGCAGCTCAAGCCACTTGTTGCACCCTTGCTTCTTCTGCAAGCTAATTACTCTCCTTCTTGATTGACAGGGCTAGGTTTCTGCATTTTCATCTTGCCTATCAATCAAGGAAGGGAAGGGGTTGGCAGAGGAAGTAGAAGGAACAATGGTGCACGTAATGGCTTGGGTATGTCCTCAGTGCACTTATCTGCTCGTTTATATTTGCAAAATCAAGATTTTTTCTCCAGAATAAAGGAATGGATCACTAAGGGCTCTTTCACACCTGCGTTCTTGTCTTCCGGCATAGAGTTTAGTCGTCGGGGCTCTATGCCGGAAGAATCCTGATCAGGATTATCCTAATGCATTCTGAATGGAGTGAAATCCGTTCAGGATGCATCAGGATGTCTTCAGTTCCGGAACGGAACGTTTTTTGGCCGGAGAAAATACCAGGCGCTCCAGAGTGACGTCAGGGAGCCCCAAGCGCATGGATCATGTGATCGCATTGGACACGTCATCCATGCGCATGGGGCGCTCTGACGTCATTCTGGAGCGCCTGGGGAGTTGCACGGACTGTAAGTATACCGCTCCCCCGCTCCCCGCTCCTACTATGGCAGCCAGGACTTTAATAGCGTCCTGGGTGCCATAGTAACACTGAAAGCATTTTGAAGACGGTTCCGTCTTCAAATGCTTTCAGTACACTTGCGTTTTTCCGGATCCGGAGTGTAATTCCGGCAAGTGGAGTACATGCCGGATCCGGACAACGCAAGTGTGAAAGAGGCCTAAGTGAAATATAACATAGCATTAGTCTGAGCTAACCCCACAAGGCATTGTGCCTGGTTAAACTGTTAATTTCATGGTGATATATTCCCTTTAGAAAGTCTAAAATAGACCAGCACTATGTCTAATTGGTACAGTGGATATAAAATGTCTACACACCCCTGTTAAAATGTCAGGTTTCTGTGATGTAAAAAAAATAAATAAAGATAAATAATTTCAGAACTTTTCCCACCTTTAATGTGACCTATAAACTGTACAACTCAATTGAAAAACAAACTGAAATCTTTTAGGTGGAGGGAAGAAAACAAAAAAAAAACTAAAATAATGTGGTTGCATAAGTGTGCAACTTTATAACTAGGGATGTAGCTGTGTTCAGAATTAAGCAATCACATTCAAAATCATGTTAAATAGGAGTCAGCATACACATGCCATCATTTAAATTGCTTCTGATTAACCCCAAATAAAGTTCAGCTGCTCTAGTTGGTCTTTCCTGAAATTTTCTTAGTCGCATCCCACAGCAAAAGCCATGGTCCACAGAGAGCTTCCAAAGCATCAGAGGGATCTCATTGTTAAAATGTATCAGTCAGGAGAAGGGTACAAAAGAATTTCCAAGGCTTTAGATATACCATGGAACACAGTGAAAACAGTCATCATCAAGTGGAAAAAATATGGCACAACAGTGACATTACCAAGAACTGGACGTCCCTCCAAAATTGATGAAAAGACTAGAAGAAAACTGGTCTGGGAGGCTACCAAAAATCCTACAGGAACATTAAAGGAGCTGCAGGAATATCTGGCAAGTACTGGCTGTGTGGTACATGTGACAAAAATCTCCCGTATTCTTCATATGGCTGGGCTATGGGGTAGAGTGGCAAGACGAAAGCCTTTTCTTACAAAAAAAAACATCCAAGCCAGGCTACATTTTGCAAAAACACATCTGAAGTCTCCCAAAAGCATGTGGGAAAAGGTTATATGGTCTGATGAAACCAAGGTTGAACTTTTTGGCCATAATTCCAAAAGATATGTTTGGCGCAAAAACAACACTGCACATCACCAAAAGAACACCATACCCACAGTGAAGCATGGTGGTTGCAGCATCATGCTTTGGGGCTGTTTTTCTTCAGCGGGAACTGGGGCCTTAGTTAAGCTAGAGGGAATTATGAACAGTTCCAAATACCAGTCAATATTGGCAGAAAACCTTCAGGTTTCTGCTAGAAAGCTGAACATGAAGAGGAACTTCATCTTTCAGCATAACAACGACCCAAAGCATACAGTACATCCAAATCAACAATGGAATGGCTTCACCAGAAGAAGATTAAAGTTTTGGAATGGCCCAGCCAGAGCCCAGACCTGAATCCAATTGAAAATCTGTGGGGTGATCTGAAGAGGGCTGTGCACAGAAGATGCACTCGCAATCTGACAGATTTGGAGTGTTTTTGCAAAGAAGAGTGGGCAAATCTTACCAAGTCAAAATGTGCAATGCTGATTGACTCATACCAAAAAAGACTGAGTGCTGTAATAAAATCAAAAGGTGCTTCAACAAAGTATTAGTTTAAGGGTGTGCACACTTATGCAACCATATTATTTTATTTTTATATTTTTTCTTCCCTCTACCTAAAAGATTTCAGTTTGTTTTTCAATTGAGTTCTACAGTTTATAGGTGGAAAAAGTTCAATAATATCAATACCTTTTTTAAATATCAAGATATTTCCAGAAAATGTATGTAAATGAGTGAATAATTGACTAAAGGATAACTATCTGTATCAGTATTGAAGACTGCATATTTCAACATTTTTATTAACTAGCTTAGAAATGGAAAGTAAAATGGCTGAAAAAAATTTCAGTTATCTGGGGACAGAATAAATAACATCTATACCCATAACAATGGGGCATTCACTACATTAAGAAGTGATATTTGTACAGACGAAAGTTGTAGAACTATTGTGTTGAGTAATCAGTTTGACATTGGGTAAAACCCTAAGGGCATTATTCCTGTATCCTTTGTTTACATCCTTTAACCTCTGTACAGGGATGTGCACTTCGCTTCAGGGTAGTATCTGCACTGCTACCGCCTGGTGTACTTGGCAGCTGACACTAGTGCACAGCACCAGAGGCACAAACAAGGCACTAATACAGAGCTAGCCAGAATACAGGTAAATCAAACACAGACACAGGCAAGAGCCAAAACACTGAAGACTGACAGACTTCAGGAACATCAGGATCCCAGGCAGATGGACTACAGTAACTCGTACTGACATAGCAGATACATGCGCAGAAACTTAGCATGGTGGAACCGGCACAAAACTCAAAGACACAATGCAGACATAGGCAGACAAAGCAGCTCCAGACACAAAAACTTGGCTAGACATAGACACATAGACACAGAATTGTGAATTCATAGGCAAACAGAAGTAGGACCAAATTCTGATGTGCAGTGGCAAAATCGATGGAGCAGACATAGCAGATAATGGACGACAGTGGTTAAGTCTGGTTTAAGCAGAAGGAGGCACAAGACACTGACAAAGTCGCTACAGGACACGCTGCAGACAGAAGTCGCAGACACAGATAAAATGATTAAGCTCCATACAGACCCTAGGTCAAGCCAACAGAGTACGTAGTAATACATAGAACAGACACAAGGCAAAGGAATAGGTCAGAATTCAGATATGGACAAAACCAGAACATTTCAGACACAAACTTGAGAGACCAAGTAGATAAAGCTTCAACATAAGACACACAATCAAGGCAGATTAATGAAAGCATGTAGCACAACCAGGGCAGGTCACAGAACACAAGAAACAAATAGACTGACGCAGAAACTGAATAAAAACTTGACTTAAAGAAGACCTTTCACCTGGATATCCTTAATCAATTTATTATCCTACATTATAGTTTGGCCCCCACTGATGTCTTGGCACTTTTTTCTTCTAAAGAACCACCCGTTCATCCGCTGTGATCCCCGTATATTTTGGCGCCTCATATGCTAATAAGGTGACTCGGTTATACTAGGCGTGGACTTGTATTTCTCCTGGGCACAGTTATCTTCTCCCTGGCTGCAAGTGCATCCAATCAGAGCACCCCGCTCTTAGTCAGGGAGAAGGAGCTGCGATTCTCTCGAGAACTTGGAGGTGACTTCCATGGAGGATTTATCCAGGTGAAAGATCCTCTTTAACAAACTCATCACACTGGCACAATTCACACCACAAGTAACTGATGCCAGGATACATGGATCAATGGCAACATGAATCGCCATTGAACACAAGCTGCCAACGCTGGTAGACACGGTACAATGCACCAGAAAAATTCCATAATAACAAGTTTTGCCTTTTTTTTCTATGAATAACGGCATTCAGAAAAACTGTTTTCCATGAGTCTAGAAGGTTTCTTTATCATATGAGCTATGAGATTATATAACTCAATGAAAGAGTATGTTGTGATGGTTAAATAGTGCATATCATTTCAGAAAACTTTAAAATGTCATAGTAGCATGTCATAAGTTATAATTGGGGGGGTATGATTGATTTTGCTTAGCTCTACATGAAGTGCAAAATTTATTCGACTTCGACATAGATGCTATAGACCTATATACTGTGACCATTCAACATTTGCATTTTCGTAGTGTTTATTATAAATGATATACATACAAAACAAGAAATAAGGTTATACTGCAACCACAAGGAAGTCTAATAAAATGTAATTTCAGTTATATCCAAATATTAGATCAAAATTACATTGCCACAAAAGAAATGCATAGGGATAGCAAAAAAAAAAAAGTATATTTATGAGAGTAACATGTTGTAAAGTGTTTTATAATAAAATATGGTGTACGTTGGTGGTTGGTGGTGTACGGTATGGTGGTTCTGAAATGTACATGTGATTTACAGCATGATCGAGTATAAAATGTATAGTTTAACTTGGAATTAAGAGAAGATGCAATTGCACTTTAGAAACTGTTAAAAAAAATCTGCAAACTAGGACAATTAATAGGAACAACACCTTATGTTCCACTAATTAGTAGTAATATTCAGAGTTATCTCCTAAATTCTTAAAATATAAAGGTGATATGTTACTACCCATTAGCAAGGTCAATTGGTTCCTCACCCATTTTGTTACTGACTATAGCTGACAGTTCCTTTCATTATCACCTTGTCTTCTCTGCTTCTTTCATGTCATGCAAACATCATAGTTTTGGTCACTCATGTTATCCAACGGAAGAGAATATTTTGGCATAAAAGATAGACATACCATACATGAATGCTGGTTTTAGGATTTTTATCAGCCTATACATGCTCTGCATTGAGGAACTATTACTGTCAAACGGATGCCTGATCTCTGATGACAGGTCTAACATGGCAGCAGAGTGGTCTTTGGAATTCTCTTAACCCTGCCTTGAGAGCAGCATATTGCTCTGACTTTTAAAGGGATAGTTTGTAATAATTTTACATTACACGATCAAGTTATTTTCTATGAAATTATTGGAAATAAACCATAAATATCTCCAAAGAAAGCTTTAAGTCAAAATAATAGTATTTTTAATAAATGATAACATGTATAAACTATATTTCATAATACATTTTTATAAGGGTGTGAAAGGAAGAAGGGGATTTAGATGTCTATATAAACATATAGAGCTATATGTCCTTATGAAGTTATTTAGCATAGAATTTTTCTGCACAATTAGATATAAAATGAAACTAAATGACTGGTAGTAAAGATGAGCAAATCAATTCAAAAAAATAGATTCATCTCATCAGCAGGACTTCACCCATGGAAACTGTCCGCACAGGTGAGCGAGTACCTACATGCTGCTCTTATTAGTAGAGCAAGGGCACAGGCTCTGCTTTGGCTTCAGAGCAGTGTTCTACGTAGGCAATGGGCCACAGACAGGAAATTGTCAGGATTGGGCTAAATGTCCCGCCCTGTGAATCTTGCAGCTGGTGGGCACTTCTTCACTTGTGGGGCCCCCCCACCCATCACCACAGGTGAAGAAGCTCTAGTGATGAGACTAATCGATTCTCTCATCTCTAGGCAGTACACATTAAATGCTTGTGCTTATGTACACGGGAGAATTATATAGCATAATAATACGGTAATAGTATGTAAAATAGAAATACTAAATAATTTGAGAAACAGATGAACTAAAAGTCTCTGTTCCTCATTTAACACATTTGCAGAGCTGCTATGTGATATGTAGTCACTATATAAATACTGTACATATAAATAATTTTAGTCAGTCTCTATTTGTAGCTATTGAATCGTGATATTACTGAGTTAAGATAATGTAGAACCATGTAAATCCATTCATATATTCAGTGAGGCTCAGGCTGGCCCACAGGGGAACAGGTGAATCCTTGGTAGGCGCCTGGGCAAGTGGCGCCCCCAACCCCTTGCAGGTGGAAAATGTCACAGTAGATTGACTGCACTACATACAAAAAGGCAACTTACAGCATCTCAACCAGTTAATTCACCCACATAAAAACTAGGTGCATTATTTAAAAGATTACCAGATTTATTATTATAGATGCATCAGGTGGAGGAGAAGACTTCTAGGCACAGAAGCATGCCAGCCAGTATCCTCTTTCCTCAGGGACCTGCCTTCTCAAAGTTGCTGCAGGAAGCCCATAATCAATCATCTTGAAATGCACCTGAATTTTCAAAAAAAAGTTTGCATAATGGCTATGCTCCTTTGTAAAATCATAACTGTCAAGAAGCAGACCTACATGGGCTTCCCTCCTGTTTTTTATCCATATTATTCCCCGTTTCAGCTGCACAGCTAGATGCATTTCACTCAGAAGGAGGGGTTGTCTCCTTTCTGTGAATTCTGCCAGCTCTGTACTGCTATAATGTCCTTTCCATCACTTCCCACTATGTTTATTTTCAGCTCTGGAGCTCACAGAACAGATGAGTAGGGTTAAATCACACTAAGACACATAGAATGCTCCTACAATGCTTAGGAATCCCAGTCTGACACTGTATTTAGTATCAATTCATATCTCATGCATATGAGTTTATATAACACATATGTCCTGTTGGGATGTTATATTTTTGTATGTGTAGCCACAAAGTGGTTATGATTAGAGATGAGCGAATCGAAGCTGACGAAGTAGAATCAGATTTTTAGGAAAAAATTAGATTAGCACCGAAGCTGAATTTCCACGTGATTTGCGGTAACGAATAGCATTTTTTCCTAAAATGGCTGCTGCAAGTGTGAGGACATGGAGCAATGAACTCTGGGAAGGCGGGATAACCCATAATGCCATGCATGTAGCCAATCAGCAGCCAGTCAGCCCTGTGATGTCACAGCCCTATAAATATATAGCCTCAGCCATCTTGGATTCTGCCATTTCCAGTGCAGGTAGAGATGTCAGCAGGCGCTAGGGACAGTGCTAGAAAAAACTTCATTGTGCTAAAAAAAATGATTTACAGGTGCAGGGAAAGATTATGCAACGTGTAGGGAAAGGATAGGGAAGAATCATTCCACAGCATTTATGTTGAACAGGGTTCAGTAGGGGAGGTTACAGCCTGGGTAATAGAAACAATCCTATTACACCTTGCTGCACTGACTGGATATCCAAATTGTCGTTCTACAGCTCTGTAATTGCAGCAAACCATTCTTGTTATTGGGGTGCAAGTGCTGTTTGATACAGCCATTAATATGCTTTATTACAAGGAAATATTTCTATGTCTTCTTTGCCCTTGTGCGGTGCAGTTCTATGTTCTTAAGCATTTTTTGGCTTGTATTAGTGGGAATAAAAAGGGCTTATGGCCTGTTGTGTGGTGAAGTGCAAAAATTACAGCCCGTTTTGTCGTGTATTAGTGGCAAAATAAAAATATATTTGCCGTTTAGCGGTGCAGTTATATGTTCTAAAGCCCTTTTTGTCATGCATTAGTGGCAAAAGTAAATATATTTGCAATTCAGCAGTGCAGTTATATGCTCTAAAGCCCCTTTTGTTGTGCATTAGTGGTAAAAGTAAAATATTTTTGCCGTTCAGCGGTGCAGTTATATGTTCTAAAACCTTTTGTGGTATGTATTAGTGGCAAAAGTAAAATATATTTGCCATTCAGTGATGCAGTTATATGTTCTAAAGCCCTTTTTGCCATGTATTAGTGGAAAAAGAAAAATATATTTGCCGTTCAGTGGTGCAGTTATGTTCTAAAGCCTTTTGTGGCGTTTATTAGTTTACAGCCATTAATATGCTTTATTACAAGGAAATATTTCTATGTCTTCTTTGTCCTTGTGCGGTGCAGTTATATGTTCTTAAGCATTTTTTGGCTTGTATTAGTGGGAATAAAAAAAGGGCTTATTGCCCGTTGTGTGGCGAAGTGCAAAAATTACAGCCCGTTTTGTCGTGTATTAGTGGCAAAAGTAAAATATATTTGCTATTTTGCAGTGTAGTTGTATGCTGTAAAGCCTTTTGTGGCACGTATTATTGGCAAAAGAAAAATATATTTGCTGTTCAGCGGTGCAGTTATATGTTGTAAAGCCTTTTGTGGCTTGTATTATTGGCAAAACAAAAATATTTTTGCCGTTCAACAGTGCAGTTATATGTTCTAAAGCCTTCTGTGGCTTGTATAAGTGGAAAAAAAATAAGGGCCTATTTGCCGTTTAGCGGTGCAGTTATATGTTCTAAAGCCCTTTTTGTCGAGCATTAGTGGCAAAAGAAATATATATTTGCCATTCAGCGGTTCAGTTATGTTCCAAAGCCCTTTTTGGCGTACATTAGTGGCAAAAAAACAAATATATTTGCCATTTACCGGTGAATTTCCATTGTACTACAGCCATTTACAGGGGGTATTAATAGGATAGATATGTACATCCTACTAGCCGTTCTTTGGTGAATTGTGATTTATTTTTTGGGGGTGTATTAATAGGAAAAAGAATACGGGAAAATTGATGGGTGATTGTAGACCTCCTTTTGCAGTATGGACCGAATTACGTCGATTAGTCAATTGTTGGTGTATTTTTTAGTGAAACAGCCTTTTTTTTGGAAAAATGATGGGTGACTAGAGACTTTCTTCTGTGTGAAATAGCCTTTTTTTTGGAGAATTGGTCGGTAGCTATAACTACGGTCAAGGACAAAATATATCCTTTACGGCCCACTGGATAAATGTGGTTCCTGCCCAGCCACACCAGCAACTTGGCCAGGTGAGGCCGCTTCCGCCTCCACATTTTTACTCTGTTGGTCTTGCGACAATGTCCGCCTCTACCTTCTCATTCTCCACCGTGTCCTCAGCCTCCACTGCAGGGACAATTAAATACTGATGGATTACTGACCAAATGCTGACCAAGTGAAGACGGATTCTCAACAGACAGGATCTGTTTTTTGGGGATTTTTGTTCTGACGGATCAGAGGAATGGCAAATTAATCAGTGACGTCAAAACAAACTTACTGCTGACACCCTCTCCACACTGCCGGGAGGTTCTACTTATAATCGTTTAATAGAACAGGTTCTGTATACATCTATGTGGAATTAGCTGACGACGGTGTAAAAGGAGTGTGTTTCTACTTGGCATTTTTACAGGACCGCGCGACTAACTCCTATAAAGTCTCCTCTGAGTCGAATCATTAGAGCAGACTCCCTATGCGTAAGGCACAGTATTCTACACCACTATAAAGGCTCTCTGCAGCCAGGAAATAGCAGTTTTTTTACTGTGATTCACTGCAAATAAATTTGGATAGAAGCAAATTTTTTCCAAAAATTTGGCAAACTGACCAAATAGAATTTTAGAAAAATTTGCTCATCTCTAGTTATGATATGAATTATAACCCCTTGAGGGTTTTGCTAGTATGTCACGATAATATACTGAATTTGTATTGTGAGAAACTGGGGTGCTTAACAAGATTTGTGGAAAGTTACACGTGGACACATCTGTAATAATTATTATTTTCATTATAGAGTTTCATTTGGCATTTGCACAGATTTTCTCAGTATAGATGAATACAGTATAGGTAAAAGGGCTATCTCATAGAGACTAGCTTAATTTACATATAACTCCCTGACTCGTGTTGCGACTTTTATTAATTTTTATTTACAATTGGTCACTAGGACCATAGATGTCCCTAGGCTGACACGTAGCAAAAATGTGGGTGGACAGCACTCCTAAGTGGTGATGTGTCGGGTGCTCGTCTCCAGGAGGGGTGGTAAAAGGCCCCAGTAAAGCAATTTGTAGAAATCCAGAAAAATAAAAAAAAATGGAGACAGCACGTCCAAAAAAGGTGCAAAAGGTGGAATTTATTCCGGGTGCAACGTTTCGGCTGTGTTAGCCTTTTTCAAGCTGACACGTGTCATTAATATTAATATATAACATTTATTACTTGTCCATAAAAATAATGATATCTAGAACTCTAAAGTTAAAATTATCAGCTATGCCTGACTTTAATGTATTATTAGTCACACTGTGTCTGGTTATTAGGTACATCCACTAAAAGGCACTCTTCATTTGTATCTATTTGCCTCTTGTCTTTTTCTATTACAGCATCGTCTATACTCAGACAGTGCACACTGTTAATTCCACAGTGTGCTACTTGCTGGCAGCGATTGCCTTAGTGAACTGCACTCCTTTTCTCATCTATCTACCAGACCTCTATTAACCGCTTTACGTCCGCCCATAGGATATAAACGTCCTATGGGTGGACCTCTATTTCTGAAAGCACGTTTTAAAACGTCCTTTCAGAAATAGCAGCTGCACGCTAATCGTGCAGCTGCTGATCGGGTTGCCCGCTGTCAGTGACAGCAGGGCAACCCAGAGAGGAGGCAGGGACAGTGCCCAGGTGTCCCTGCCTTCAGGATCGCTGCAGACACAGCGCTCACCGAGCGCTGTGTATGCAGAGAAGGAAGCGCTATGCGCTTCCTGTTCCGGCCCGGCGGTCATGTGACCGCCGGGACCGGACAGTGCAGGGGCTGTGTGAGGTCTTTCAGAGACCTCGATCAGCCCTGCTCTGAGGCTGTACAGCGCTGGATTGCTGCTGTACAGCCTCTCTAGGGGTGTATTTGTCCTGTAACTGGGGCTACTATGTCAGCCCCAGTTACAGGAGAAATCAACAGTGAAAAAAGAAAAAGTGAAGTAAATGTCCCCCAGAGGTCTTGTATAACCTTATGGGGGACGAAAAGTGTAAAATAAAAAAAATAAAAAGAAAAGGTTGAAAATAAAAAAATAAAAAAAAGTTTCACATGTAAAAAAAAAAAGTCCCCAAGTAAGGAATGAAAAAAATATGTTAAAAATAGAAAAAATTAATTAAAATAGACATATTTGGTATTTCCGCGTCCGTAAAAACCAGCTCTATAAAAATATCACATGACCTAACCCCTCGGATGAACACCGTAAAAAAAAAAAAAAAAGAACAGTGTCAAAACAAGCAATTTTTGTCACCTTGCATCACAAAAGGTGCAACACCAAGTGATCAAAAATGCATATGTCCCACAAAATAGTACCAATAAAACCGTCACCTCATCCCGCAAAAAATGAGCCCCTACATGAGAAAATCTCTCAAAAAATAAAAAAAACTATAGCTCTCAGAACATGGACACATTAAAACATAATTTATTTGTTTCAAAAATGCTATTATTGTGTAAAACTTTAATAAATGAGAAAAAGTATACATATTAGGTATCGCCATGTCCGTAACAATCTGCTCTATAAAAATGTCACTTGACTGAACCCCTCAGGTGAACGCTGTAAAAATAAATAAATATAAACTGTGCTAAAACAACCAATTTTTTGGTCACCTTGCCCCATAAAGTGTTATAATGAATGATCAAAAAATCATATGTACCCAAAAATAGTAACAATTAAACTGGCACCTTATCCCCTAGTTTCCAAAATGGGTTCACTTCTTGGGAGTTTCTACTGTAAGGGTGCATCAGGGGGCTTCAAATGGGACATGGCATCTAAAAACCATGTGGAGTTCCTTTTCTTCTGCGCCCTGCCGTGTGCCCATCCAGCAGTTTATGACCACATGTGGGGTGTTTCTGTACACCGCAGAATCTAGGTAATAAATATTGAGTTTTGTTTGGCTGTTAACCATCGATGTGTTAAAGAAAAAAATTGATTAAAATGGAAAATCTGCCAAAAAAGTGAAATTTAAAAATTTGATCTCCATTTTCCTTTAATTCTTGTGGAACGCCTAAAGGGTTAACAAAGTTTGTAAAATCGGTTTTGAATACCTTGAGGGGTGTAGTTTCTACAATGGGGTCATTTATGGGGGTATCCACTATGTAGGCCCCACAAAGTGACTCCAGACCTGAACTGGTCCTTAAAAAGTGGGTTTTGGCAATTTTCTTAAAAATTTGAAGAATTGCTTCTAAACTTCTAAGCCTTCTAACGTCCTAAAAAAATAAAATTACATTTCCAAAATGATGCCAACATAAAGTAGACATATGGGGAATGTTAAATAATAAATATTTTATGAGGTATCACTTTCTGTTTTAAAAGCAGAGAAATTTAAATTTAGAAAATTGCGAATTTTTCAAATTTTTGGGTAAATTTGGGATTTTTTCATAAATAAAGGTGAAATATTTTGACTCAAATTTATGACTATCATGAAGTACAATGTGTCATGAGAAAACAATCTCTGAATGACTTGGATAAATAAAGGCGTTCCAAAGTTATTACCACATAAAGTGAGATATGTCAGTTTTGCAAAATTTGGCCTTGTCAGGAAGGGGGCAAATGGCCCAGATGGCAGGTGGTTAAGTCAGA
Organism: Bufo bufo; assembly: GCF_905171765.1. NCBI lineage: Eukaryota > Metazoa > Chordata > Amphibia > Anura > Bufonidae > Bufo > Bufo bufo. The sequence continues at coordinate 318,774,225 of NC_053392.1, forward strand.
CATAAGCTGGCTAAAACACACTGTTATCGCTCGCTGCCCCCCGACATGTTTCGCCAAACACTTGGCGTCTTCAGGGGTATGGGCAGTGGATTGTGTGTTGGGGGCGGAGCCAGGCTTATAATACCTCCCTACGCGTGTGACGATGCTGTGGGCCAATGTGTATCTCTGTTGCTATAAACTGAAACCTGATGGCCTATCGATGCGTGTCTATCGGATGCGGCTAGTTGGTAACTCCTCCCACTTCCTTATTGACCTGTGAGCATTGAGCTGCGCTTTGCCGAGTTGCGCTGCTACTTAGTACCCATAGAGACAACCCCTTTCAACTGATCCCCTTATGTCCTGCCCTTATCACCCTGTAGGGAATGTCATGGTCTGTTATGCATATCATCGGCAGCAGCAGCTGTAGGGGAATTCTAGTATTATGTGATGTCCAATATGATACATGGCCATCCGTGTAATACAAAGATGGTTGAAGCCTAACACAATGGACTGGCTCATAGAGGGGGAGTTTCAAATGTCAGAATGCCATCTAAGATATAGTCTGTATGCCGTAATCTGGTATATACACAAGGGTTGTCTCAAGATGAAACCTTTCATCGCATCTGTATACCAGACTTACAGAGGGAAGCTATATACATTATGTCTAATTTTAATTTAGTATATAGGATTTATACTTTTTTATGTCTTTTTAAATTATTTTGAATTTAATAATACCCTTACTTAGAAAGACAAGTAGATTTGATGGGTGGGAAAGTATTCAATGTCAATTAATATTCTACTTCCTTCCATTTCATTTTTGTAGAAAAGATTTTTACATTCTTTCTGAAATGACCCTAGAGTTTTTGTCTCAACATCTTTCCTTGAAGGGACATGTTCCGTACATTTATTATTCTCTGCATGAAAGGACACTTATGCCTGCTCGGAATTTGCTCTACTATAATTTCCATTTATGTTCCCCTTGTCCTATCATCTTCTGCTCTGAAAATGGTACTGTGTGTTGACATTATCTACTCCATTTAGGATTTTAAATACTTCAATTAAATCTCTTCTAAAGTGATTTTCTTCTTTCCAAACCTCATAGACGTAGATTTTCAAGCTTGTCCTTATGCCTCTTGCTTTCAACCTTGTCACCTTTTCATGCACACAGCATCTCATCTTTAATATAAAGGGTAAAATTGTACAGTATCATACTGAGCGTAGTCCCTGAAGAGTACTGTAAAAGGATTGCTTCTTTATAAGGACATGTTCGATGGATTTAAATTTAAAAAATCTGAACCAAATGTGTGAGACTCAGAAATTATTAAAATACAATCATTCTGTCCCAGTTCTTTGTTTCTTTTGTTTCAAATTTTTAATGATAGTTCATTATGTCCTAGTTTTCTGTACTCTTATAAAACTATATACACAAAACACTGATAAATGCTTACATATTAATCGTTTGCATATCGATTATTGCAAAATGTCATTATGTAACCTCTTAAAGGGGTTTTCCAGTAATAAGTTATCCCCTATTTACTGGCTAGGGGGTAACTGCTATATTGATAGGATTATTACTTCTGGGACCCCCACTAATCAAAAGACAGGGGACCAAAGTCACCTATTGAATTGTATTTATTTAATTCATTTATTTAGTGCATACATATTCCACAGTGCTCTACAGAGACGAATTTTGCTTAGAACAGTCCTTTTTCCCATCTCATAACATCTTTGTTATGTGGAATGTAAGGGTTGAAACTGGGATAGCCAGAAGAAACCCATGTCAACATGGTGAGAACACATGCAGTAGTTTCTCTTGGTCAGTTTCAAACCCAGGACCCCAGTGCTGCAATACAATAGCACTAACCATGGAACCACTGTGGTGAAGCAGTGGTCAAAAATTCACACCCCCCTTCATTCATTTTTTTATTTATTTTAAAATATTTTTTTTATTATTTTAATACAAAATTTATATCCATATTACATATAAAGTCCATAAGTCCGTCAATTCTAATCTATGGGCATAATTAACAATAATTGCATACAAGTGTCCGTAATTATGTGAACATTTAAAAATCAAGTGAAGGTCTCTTACTGAGGAGGATGGCAGGGTTCACCCGACATCCAAAACTTAGTAAAACAGATGGACAAAGCATCTCATTTAGCCCAAGTTCTCTATAAGCGGCAGGGATAGGAGGCTTGAAGTCCAGACAGCCGCCAAGCAGCGAGCGCGCCTCGCGCACGCCCCCCGCCAGACACGGGTAAGCACTATCGGCAGGGTTGACACTCATGTGGCCGATCGCTTGATACTCACATGCTGTGAGAAAGGCGAGCTTACAGCAATCTTTAATCGCAAGCATTTGATAAAACAGAAAACGGAAAGGGGGGTCCAGCAGTCTTTTATCACAGTGGTAGAATTGAATATCAGTGCCGTGATTCGCCGTACCTCGCGTATATTCGCATTAATATCTCGTGGCAGAAACTCGAGTCGAGTATCACTCGGCAGTCACCAGCAGTTTAAAAAGATATAGACAAGAAGCAGAGCCAGAGACCCACTCTGTTCCATTAAAAGATCACATAGTAGCGCGCCCACCACGTGTGTCATATCACTGCCCGCAGTCGAGCCTCATGTCTGACGGGAAGAGCCGTACCCCGAGTCGCGCCCGATACCCGGACGCCCCCAGGTCCCGAGCCCCGATCCCCCGCCCATATACCGCTCGATATTATGAATAAATAAGAATTCCGACCATTATTTAATGCCGGAAGGTCCCCCCATCCTCCAACAGTCCTAGAGATCCTCCTGTGCTCGAGTATACCTTCACATTCTTCACCGATACAATACATATAGAAGAGACCGGACAAATAGAATTTTCCCCAGCTCACCCCCCCCACCTTGCAGGAAAAGGGAAAAAAAATAACAAAGGAAAGAAGGGTTCTAATTAATTAACCGTATCCCAATCTTTCCATAAATTATTCGACTTTAAGTAGGATCCTCTTTGTTTGTACAGGATCTTCTCATAACTTTTCACTTTCTCAACCAAGCCCAGCCAGTTATTACAGTCTGGGGCGGAAGAGCAAAACCAAGATCTAGAAATAAGGAGCCTAGCTAAGAACATCACCTTAATCAACAGATGGCATTTTATAGGCTGATAATTAACCTCAGATAAATCTCCCAGGACCCATATCCTGGGGGACAAAGGGACAACAATTTTAAGTTTACGCGCCAGGTTCTTTTGGACCAAGCTCCAATACCTACTCACCATTGGGCAATCCCAGAACAGATGTAAGTGATCTGCCTCGGAATCACCACAACGTGGGCAGTCAGAGGAGGCCCTGAGTCCTCTTCTATATAACCATATGGGTGTCACATAGATTTTGTGCAAAATATTGAATTGTACAACAGTGTGGTTAAAATTATGTGAAACCAGCTTTAAGCTTTCCCCTATATTCTCCCAGTTTGGAGGGCCCACCTCTGAAAGGAGAGAAGACCAGGCTCTCTGTCCTGGAGAGAGAACATCCAAAAAGAAATTATCCATTAAGTGTCTATAACAGTGTGATAGTTTAATTCTCGTGACAGTTTTCTTACAAATTAAATCATGTAGAAATACAGGAGTATCTATAATAAAGAAGTGACTATTCAGAGTGCTAGAAAGTGCTGACCTCAATTGGAAGTATGCATACCAAGCCACCTCACCTAAATTTGCCCTTAATTCCATGAGGGGCAAAATTTGTCCACCACTGACTACTTGATGTAGGTACTGAACATTTTTGGTCCTCCAATACTGGCGGCAGCTTAAGTCATTTAAATTAAAAAGTTTTGGGTTATGCCATAATGGGGGGCAGATAAGTGATGCCTTAACTCCACACCAACTCCTTATGGCCAACCAAGTCTTTATAGCTATTCTGCAAGAAAATTAGTACCCGCTCAGTGTATTTGATAGATAATCAGATTCCAGTACGGTGAAAAAATCTGAGAAACCTGCATCTTTCACCACTTTACTGCAGAAAGGGCTATTTTCCCAGTCATTAAAAAGACAGAGTTGGGAGGCCACAAAATAGCCCCTAAAATAGGGGAGGTTAAGACCTCCCCGATTGTAGGGCATGGAAAAATATAGTGCCTTCCGTCTCACGCGCTTCCTCCCCCATAATAAATCATTGAGCATCCGCTCTATCAATCTGAAGTACTTGTCTGTGATCCATACAGGCGAGTTGCGCATGACGTAACGAACCTGGGACAGCACTACCATTTTTATTAATGAAATTCTGTCTGCTCTTGCTGGCAGAATTTTTTGCCATATCTTAATTTTGGCTCTCAACTTCATCAGCAAGGGAATCAGGTTAAGTTGTAAATATTCCTGTGGTTTGGCAGAAACTGTTATCCCCAGGTACCTTATTGAATCAGAGATCGTTAACTGATTATTCCATTCACCTCGCAACTCGTCTATAGGGAGGAGAACGGTCTTCTCCCAGTTGATCTCAAGTCCGGACAAATCGGAAAAATGACCAACCAGGTCCATTATGCGAGGGAGAGTGGTATCTGTTTGATGAATAAAAACCAGGATGTCATCTGCGTAAAGGGATACACGATCATGCTTCCCCATTATGCCAAAACCGGCCACCTTAGTGTCCTGTCTTATCATAGCCGCTAAAGGTTCGATATAAATATTAAATAGAAGAGGGGAGAGGGGACAGCCTTGACGGGTGCCTCTTCCTAAAGTGAAACTCTCTGTCGTCTAATCATTGATCCTAATCCTGGCAACTGGAGAATTGTAAAGTAGCTGGACCATCGCCATAAATCTTGGGCTAAAGCCCATTTTTTTCATTACCTCCCAGAGAAAAGTCCACTCCACCCTGTCGAAGGCTTTAGTAGCATCCAGCGACAGGATGGAGCGGGCACCACGCCCCAGGGACTGAATATTCATAAATAGCCTGTGCAAATTGTGATGGGTACCCCTTTTTGGCATGAAGCCATTTTGATCTGGGTGGATAATGGTGGGCATAACCCGCGAAAGCCTCCTAGCCAAAACTTTTGATAGTAACTTAGCGTCGGTGTTTAATAAGGATATTGGTCTATAGGAGCTCAATTCTGCCGGGTCTTTATCCTTTTTTAGAATTAAAACAATGAGAGCCTCCATCATAGAGTATGGTAGTCTCCCTCCCTGTGTTGCTTGGGAGAAAACCTCTGACAGCTGGGGGAGAATCACATCACTATACTTGCGATAGACCTCGTATGGAAGGCCATCTAATCCTGGCGATGAGTTCCCCGAGATAGACCCAAGGGCCTCCTGCAGCTCCGTGAGAGACAGCTCCTCCTCCAGATATTCTTTTTGAGCTTCATTTAAGGTAGAAAGTGGAATTTTCTCCAGGAACCGCATCGCCAGTTCAGATGACAAACCTGGGGAGGATCTATATATCTGAGCAAAATATTGTAGAAAGGTATTCCCAATTCCCTCTAAATCTGTAATAGTTTCCCCCTCTGCGTTACGGATCGAAATAATAGATTGTTTTTTCTTGTCTTGTTGTGTAATTATTCAAGCTAAAAGCTTACCCGGACGTCCAGACTCGATGAAATAATTGAGCCCCTTAAAAAATACCCTATGGTTTGCTTTCTCTGTTACATATTTCCCCAGAGCACAGCTAGCCTTCTGCATCTCTTCCCTGTTATACTCATTGGGGTGGCTAGCATATCGCTCAGTTGTGAGTGCAGCAATCTTGACCAATTCCTCCTCTTTCTTCCTAAATGTTCTCTTTGCTGCGGCAATCTCACTTATAAAGACCCCCCTCAAATATGCTTTCAAAGCATCCCATACTATATTGATGTTGGCAGAGGGGAGATTCACCTCCCAAAAGGAGGACATCAGTAGTTTAATCGGCTGCAGATTGTCCATAATAGTGAGCCAGTATGGATTCAACTTAAATCCTAGCCCCCTAGTATCCTTGTGCTCCCTGCTGCGAACCTCAACCAGTACGGGTGAGTGGTCCGAAACTGTTCTTACTCCGTATCGCATCTTACGGATATTACTCAAGTTGCTCTCATTGGTGAATGCTAAGTCGATCCTAGACATTGCTCTGCCGCCCCTGCTAACACAGGAATATACTCTCTTTCCTCCGCCAAAATGTTCCCATACATCCACCACTCCCACCTCTGAACAGAACTGAGGCAGCAGGGAATTGCAAAAATTCCTCCCCCTTTCCGCATCTAATGTAAATCTATCTTTGTTGGGGTCCATAACCGCGTTAAAATCCCCCATCAAGATTAAGCGGCATTCTGGTCTCTTTTAAAAAAAAAGCATTAACTGAAGCAGTGGGTACATTGAGAATGGCGGAGGTATGTAGAAAAAAGCGAGGATATAACTGTAGCCATGCAGCTTACCATGCAAGAAGATGAATCTACCCTGATCATCTATCTGGGATTTTATAAGGATGAAATCTATGGAGTTATGAATAAGAACCGAGATACCCCTAGAAGAGCCGCTAAAGGTGGAATGATACGATTGAGACTGCCATCCCGTTGTCATACGGGACAAGGTTTCTTTAGTTAGATGAGTTCCTACTATACAGATAATTGCTGGAAGATATCTTTTTAATGCATCCATGATCGCTTGCCTTTTAACTCTTTCCCCGAACCCTCTGACATTCCAAGCTACAATTCTAGTGGACATCAATCACAACAAAGGAAAGAAGAAGAAAACGAAACCAAAAAAGGAAAAACAAAAACAAACCCCATTCCTGCAAGGTGGGTTCCCTCCCTCCCCTTCCCTCCCGCCCCCCCCCTCTCCTTCCCTCCCGCCCCCCCCCTCTCCCTTGATCCGCCCAAACTAATCAGCGAACCTCTAACCTCCGGCCGTTCTCCCCCAGCCTAGCCCCCCCTCCCATCCATCCCTTCAATCATAATAGTGCGCAATTTCAAATGCCTATTTGATCCATCCAATCTAACGCTTGTTGTGGTGTCTCAAAGAAAAGGGAAGTCCCGTTATGGATTACTCTTAATTTCGCTGGATACTGTAGGGAGTATTTAATCTCCTTAGCCGCCAAGCGTTTCTTTATCTCTATGTAGTTTCTTCTTTTTTCCTGGGTCTGCCGTGCAAAATCAGGAAAGAAGTGCAATTTAGTGCCCTGATATTCAATGGGTGTGCATTCTCTTGCTCTTTTCAAGATCATGTCTCTATCCGCGGACAGTAATAATTTGATTAAAATTGCGCGCAGCGGTCTCCCTGGAGTAGGTTTCCCTCCTGGGATTCGGTGGGCTCTTTCTATTTGAAACATAGAAGAAAAATTATCGCTGCCAAGACTATGCATAACCACATCTTTAAGTTGTTCCTCTAGATGTCGGCCTTCAACTCCTTCTGGAAAACCAATTATGCGGACGTTGTTACGCCTTGACCTATTTTCTAAGTCCTCTAACTTATTTTGAAGTGCTTGATTTTCTGAGGCAAGAAGCAGAGTTTTAGATTTTAACATGCCCATGTCAATTTGCAAAGAGTCAACAGTTTTTTCCACACTGAGGACTCGATCCCGGATCTTTACTAGGTCTTCTCTTATTAGTGAAATATCGCTCTGCACTGACCCCAATTGAGTGGACATTCCTTGCACTAAAGTGCCGTTGTTTTCCACAGCGCAAAGGATTTTATCCAAGACAGATGGGTCATATTCAGTTCGCATTTGTGCAGAGAGACATTCCTCGCCTACCTCCTGGTCTGCGTCCTCTAATCCATCCTCAGAAAGTTCATCATTTTGGAAAATTTTAGCAAATTTTTTCAACTTGGCAGGAGGTTTAATTTTAGCTGGATTCTTTTCATTTAAAAAGGGCGATTTCAGAAACTTGGCAATTTTATTCTCTGGGGTCTTAGCCCCCAGCATAATTACAGAGGAGTCAACTGAGCGTCGCTTTGGGGCCATTCTCCCCAATTTTTCATTTTTTTTTTCCCTTTTTCTTTCCTTTTTCTTTCCTTGAATTTTTCTTTCGCCTTTTTTTTTTTTTTTTTCCTTTTCCCCCCTGTTAGTTTTATATATATATATTTTTTTTTTCCACCAAATTTTTTATTTTTTTTTTATTTCCCCTTTTTCCCCTATCTCCCTACCCCCTGCTCTCCCTCCCTCACCCCTCTTTATCCTCACCCTTATCTTTCCTTTTGATTTATACTCTCCTTTATATCTCCCTTTATTTCTTTTCTCCCCTAATATTCTTCCACCTTTTAACCCTTTTCCTCCCCCTTTCCGCATCTAATGTAAATCTATCTTTGTTGGGGTCCATAACCGCGTTAAAATCCCCCATCAAGATTAAGCGGCATTCTGGTCTCTTTTAAAAAAAAAGCATTAACTGAAGCAGTGGGTACATTGAGAATGGCGGAGGTATGTAAAAAAAAGCGAGGATATAACTGTAGCCATGCAGCTTACCATGCAAGAAGATGAATCTACCCTGATCATCTATCTGGGATTTTATAAGGATGAAATCTATGGAGTTATGAATAAGAACCGAGATACCCCTAGAAGAGCCGCTAAAGGTGGAATGATACGATTGAGACTGCCATCCCGTTGTCATACGGGACAAGGTTTCTTTAGTTAGATGAGTTCCTACTATACAGATAATTGCTGGAAGATATCTTTTTAATGCATCCATGATCGCTTGCCTTTTAACTCTTTCCCCGAGCCCTCTGACATTCCAAGCTACAATTCTAGTGGACATCAATCACAACAAAGGAAAGAAGAAGAAAACGAAACCAAAAAAGGAAAAACAAAAACAAACCCCATTCCTGCAAGGTGGGTTCCCTCCCTCCCCTTCCCTCCCGCCCCCCCCTCTCCCTTGATCCGCCCAAACTAATCAGCGAACCTCTAACCTCCGGCCGTTCTCCCCCAGCCTAGCCCCCCCTCCCATCCATCCCTTCAATCATAATAGTGCGCAATTTCAAATGCCTATTTGATCCATCCAATCTAACGCTTGTTGTGGTGTCTCAAAGAAAAGGGAAGTCCCGTTATGGATTACTCTTAATTTCGCTGGATACTGTAGGGAGTATTTAATCTCTTTAGCCGCCAAGCGTTTCTTTATCTCTATGTAGTTTCTTCTTTTTTCCTGGGTCTGCCGTGCAAAATCAGGAAAGAAGTGCAATTTAGTGCCCTGATATTCAATGGGTGTGCATTCTCTTGCTCTTTTCAAGATCATGTCTCTATCCGCGGACAGTAATAATTTGATTAAAATTGCGCGCGGCGGTCTCCCTGGAGTAGGTTTCCCTCCTGGGATTCGGTGGGCTCTTTCTATTTGAAACATAGAAGAAAAATTATCGCTGCCAAGACTATGCATAACCACATCTTTAAGTTGTTCCTCTAGATGTCGGCCTTCAACTCCTTCTGGAAAACCAATTATGCGGACGTTGTTACGCCTTGACCTATTTTCTAAGTCCTCTAACTTATTTTGAAGTGCCTGATTTTCTGAGGCAAGAAGCAGAGTTTTAGATTTTAACATGCCCATGTCAATTTGCAAAGAGTCAACAGTTTTTTCCACACTGATGACTCGATCCCGGATCTTTACTAGGTCTTCTCTTATTAGTGAAATATCGCTCTGCACTGACCCCAATTGAGTGGACATTCCTTGCACTAAAGTGCCGTTGTTTTCCACAGCGCAAAGGATTTTATCCAAGACAGATGGGTCATATTCAGTTCGCATTTGTGCAGAGAGACATTCCTCGCCTACCTCCTGGTCTGCGTCCTCTAATCCATCCTCAGAAAGTTCATCATTTTGGAAAATTTTAGCAAATTTTTTCAACTTGGCAGGAGGTTTAATTTTAGCTGGATTCTTTTCATTTAAAAAGGGCGATTTCAGAAACTTGGCAATTTTATTCTCTGGGGTCTTAGCCCCCAGCATAATTACAGAGGAGTCAACTGAGCGTCGCTTTGGGGCCATTCTCCCCAATTTTTCATTTTTTTTTTCCCTTTTTCTTTCCTTGAATTTTTCTTTCGCCTTTTTTTTTTTTTTTTCCTTTTCCCCCCTGTTAGTTTTATATATATATTTTTTTTTTTCCACCAAATTTTTATTTATTTTTTTATTTCCCCTTTTTCCCCTATCTCCCTACCCCCTGCTCTCCCTCCCTCACCCCTCTTTATCCTCACCCTTATCTTTCCTTTTGATTTATACTCTCCTTTATATCTCCCTTTATTTCTTTTCTCCCCTAATATTCTTCCACCTTTTAACCCTTTTCCTGTCCTCTCCCCCTTTCTCCTTTTTCTCTTTTCTCCTTCTCTTTCTCCTCTCTCCCCCTCCTCCCCGTTTACCCCCTCAATTCCCCCTCAACAAGCACCACAGAGGGAAAAAGGAGGAGAGAAAAGAAAAAAAAAAAAAGGTAATAAACACCACAAAATTGCAACAAAAATCTATCCCCTCATTGCAGCAGTGTAGCGGGGAGACCAACAGTACGGCAGATATAGAATGAATAGAAACTCTGTTCTCACGTGTCCGGAGCCTTAGTCCCGGTGAACGCCGTAACTGTGGCAGCAGATCAAAAAGCCGGAGGGAAGGGGAGACGGCAATATAGAAATAAGGTGGCCGCGAGGTATCCGACAGGATGAAAGGCAGTCCAGTGGCAGATGAATGCAGCAAGGTGGAAATCAGGGGGAGCAGGCGATCCAGTGGCGAGCAGAGCAGCGAGGCAGCAGGCAAATCAGGTACCCAAACAAGGCCAAACGGTCGAGGCCAGTGGAGAGAAACAGCAGGCCGGGCAGCAATAAACGAGGACGAGAGGCGGAACAGCGAGGCAGCCGGATCCAGGGGCAGAGCAGGAGAGCGGCACCTACAGCCAAGAGAGAAGACGGAACACCCGCAGCAGCAACCAGCAAGCAGCAGCGGCAGCCACATTTAGGCCCAGGCACCCAGGCAGAGAGGTCCCGTAACAGAGAATCTGGCCTTATGTCAGCACAGAATCTGTCTTCATGTCATAGCAGAGAATCTGGCTTCATGTCACCCACCACTGGAACAGGCCACTGTCACATATTTAGGCCCCGGCACCCAGACAGAGTAGAGAGGTCCCGTAACAGAGAATCTGGCCTTATGTCAGCACAGAATCTGTCTTCATGTCATAGCAGAGAATCAGGCTTCACGTCACCCACCACTGGAACAGGCCACTGTCACACATTTAGGCCCAGGCACCCAGGCAGAGGAGAGAGGTCCCGTAACAGAGAATCTGGCCTTATGTCAGCACAGAATCTGTCTTCATGTCATAGCAGAGAATCAGGCTTCACGTCACCCACCACTGGAACAGGCCACTGTCACACATTTAGGCCCAGGCACCCAGGCAGAGGAGAGAGGTCCCGTAACAGAGAATCTGGCCTTATGTCAGCGCAGAATCAGTCTTCATGTCATAGCAGAGAATCAGGCTTCACATCACAAACCATTGGAACAGGCCACTGTCACACATTTAGGCCCAGGCACCCAGGCAGAGGAGAGAGGTCCCGTAACAGAGAATCTGGCCTTATGTCAGCACAGAATCTGTCTTCATGTCATAGCAGAGAATCTGGCTTCATGTCACCCACCACTGGAACAGGCCACTGTCACATATTTAGGCCCCGGCACCCAGACAGAGTAGAGAGGTCCCGTAACAGAGAATCTGGCCTTATGTCAGCACAGAATCTGTCTTCATGTCATAGCAGAGAATCAGGCTTCACGTCACCCACCACTGGAAAAGGCCACTGTCACACATTTAGGCCCAGGCACCCAGGCAGAGGAGAGAGGTCCCGTAACAGAGAATCTGGCCTTATGTCAGCACAGAATCTGTCTTCATGTCATAGCAGAGAATCAGGCTTCACGTCACCCACCACTGGAACAGGCCACTGTCACACATTTAGGCCCAGGCACCCAGGCAGAGGAGAGAGGTCCCGTAACAGAGAATCTGGCCTTATGTCAGCGCAGAATCAGTCTTCATGTCATAGCAGAGAATCAGGCTTCACATCACAAACCATTGGAACAGGCCACTGTCACACATTTAGGCCCAGGCACCCAGGCAGAGGAGAGAGGTCCCGTAACAGAGAATCTGGCCTTATGTCAGCACAGAATCTGTCTTCATGTCATAGCAGAGAATCAGGCTTCACGTCACCCACCACTGGAACAGGCCACTGTCACACATTTAGGCCCCGGCACCCAGGCAGAGGAGAGAGGTCCCATAACAGAGAATCTGGCCTTATGTCAGCACAGAATCTGTCTTCATGTCATAGCAGAGAATCAGGCTTCACGTCACCCACCACTGGAACAGGCCACTGTCACACATTTAGGCCCAGGCACCCAGGCAGAGGAGAGAGGTCCCGTAACAGAGAATCTGGCCTTATGTCAGCGCAGAATCAGTCTTCATGTCATAGCAGAGAATCAGGCTTCACGTCACCCACCACTGGAACAGGCCACTGTCACACATTTAGGCCCAGGCACCCAGGCAGAGGAGAGAGGTCCCGTAACAGAGAATCTGGCCTTATGTCAGCACAGAATCTGTCTTCATGTCATAGCAGAGAATCAGGCTTCACGTAACCCACCACTGGAACAGGCCACTGTCACACATTTAGGCCCAGGCACCCAGGCAGAGGAGAGAGGTCCCGTAACAGAGAATCTGGCCTTATGTCAGCACAGAATCTGTCTTCATGTCATAGCAGAGAATCAGGCTTCACGTCACCCACCACTGGAACAGGCCACTGTCACACATTTAGGCCCCGGCACCCAGGCAGAGGAGAGAGGTCCCATAACAGAGAATCTGGCCTTATGTCAGCACAGAATCTGTCTTCATGTCATAGCAGAGAATCAGGCTTCACGTCACCCACCACTGGAACAGGCCACTGTCACACATTTAGGCCCAGGCACCCAGGCAGAGGAGAGAGGTCCCGTAACAGAGAATCTGGCCTTATGTCAGCGCAGAATCAGTCTTCATGTCATAGCAGAGAATCAGGCTTCACGTCACCCACCACTGGAACAGGCCACTGTCACACATTTAGGCCCAGGCACCCAGGCAGAGGAGAGAGGTCCCGTAACAGAGAATCTGGCCTTATGTCAGCACAGAATCTGTCTTCATGTCATAGCAGAGAATCAGGCTTCACGTAACCCACCACTGGAACAGGCCACTGTCACACATTTAGGCCCAGGCACCCAGGCAGAGGAGAGAGGTCCCGTAACAGAGAATCTGGCCTTATGTCAGCACAGAATCTGTCTTCATGTCATAGCAGAGAATCAGGCTTCACGTAACCCACCACTGGAACAGGCCACTGTCACACATTTAGGCCCAGGCACCCAGGCAGAGGAGAGAGGTCCCGTAACAGAGAATCTGGCCTTATGTCAGCACAGAATCTGTCTTCATGTCATAGCAGAGAATCAGGCTTCACGTCACCCACCACTGGAACAGGCCACTGTCACACATTTAGGCCCAGGCACCCAGGCAGAGGAGAGAGGTCCCGTAACAGAGAATCTGGCCTTATGTCAGCGCAGAATCAGTCTTCATGTCATAGCAGAGAATCAGGCTTCACATCACAAACCATTGGAACAGGCCACTGTCACACATTTAGGCCCAGGCACCCAGGCAGAGGAGAGAGGTCCCGTAACAGAGAATCTGGCCTTATGTCAGCACAGAATCTGTCTTCATGTCATAGCAGAGAATCAGGCTTCACGTCACCCACCACTGGAACAGGCCACTGTCACACATTTAGGCCCCGGCACCCAGGCAGAGGAGAGAGGTCCCATAACAGAGAATCTGGCCTTATGTCAGCACAGAATCTGTCTTCATGTCATAGCAGAGAATCAGGCTTCACGTCACCCACCACTGGAACAGGCCACTGTCACACATTTAGGCCCAGGCACCCAGGCAGAGGAGAGAGGTCCCGTAACAGAGAATCTGGCCTTATGTCAGCACAGAATCTGTCTTCATGTCATAGCAGAGAATCAGGCTTCACGTAACCCACCACTGGAACAGGCCACTGTCACACATTTAGGCCCAGGCACCCAGGCAGAGGAGAGAGGTCCCGTAACAGAGAATCTGGCCTTATGTCAGCACAGAATCTGTCTTCATGTCATAGCAGAGAATCAGGCTTCACGTCACCCACCACTGGAACAGGCCACTGTCACACATTTAGGCCCCGGCACCCAGGCAGAGGAGAGAGGTCCCATAACAGAGAATCTGGCCTTATGTCAGCACAGAATCTGTCTTCATGTCATAGCAGAGAATCAGGCTTCACGTCACCCACCACTGGAACAGGCCACTGTCACACATTTAGGCCCAGGCACCCAGGCAGAGGAGAGAGGTCCCGTAACAGAGAATCTGGCCTTATGTCAGCGCAGAATCAGTCTTCATGTCATAGCAGAGAATCAGGCTTCACGTCACCCACCACTGGAACAGGCCACTGTCACACATTTAGGCCCAGGCACCCAGGCAGAGGAGAGAGGTCCCGTAACAGAGAATCTGGCCTTATGTCAGCACAGAATCTGTCTTCATGTCATAGCAGAGAATCAGGCTTCACGTAACCCACCACTGGAACAGGCCACTGTCACACATTTAGGCCCAGGCACCCAGGCAGAGGAGAGAGGTCCCGTAACAGAGAATCTGGCCTTATGTCAGCACAGAATCTGTCTTCATGTCATAGCAGAGAATCAGGCTTCACGTAACCCACCACTGGAACAGGCCACTGTCACACATTTAGGCCCAGGCACCCAGGCAGAGGAGAGAGGTCCCGTAACAGAGAATCTGGCCTTATGTCAGCACAGAATCTGTCTTCATGTCATAGCAGAGAATCAGGCTTCACGTCACCCACCACTGGAACAGGCCACTGTCATACATTTAGGCCCAGGCACCCAGGCAGAGGAGAGAGGTCCCGTAACAGAGAATCTGGCCTTATGTCAGCACAGAATCTGTCTTCATATCATAGCAGAGAATCAGGCTTCACGTCACCCACCACTGGAACAGGCCACTGTCACACATTTAGGCCCAGGCACCCAGGCAGAGGAGAGAGGTCCCGTAACAGAGAATCTGGCCTTATGTCAGCACAGAATCTGTCTTCATGTCATAGCAGAGAATCAGGCTTCACGTCACCCACTACTGGAACAGGCCACTGTCACACATTTAGGCCCCGGCACCCAGACAGAGGAGAGGTTCATTCAACTTTGGGTTGCCCCGCAATATAATGGTAAAATGAAATTAAAAATAGTATTGAATGAGGAAGTGCCCTGGAGTAGAATAATATATTGTTAAGGGGAGGTAGTTAATATCTAATCTGCACAAGGGATGGACAGGTCCTGTGGGATCCATGCCTGGTTCATTTTTATGAACGTCAGCTTGTCCACATTGGCTGTAGACAGGCGGCTGCATTTGTCTGTAATGAAGCCCCCTGCCGTGCTGAATACACGTTCAGACAAAACGTTGGCCGCCGGGCAGGCCAGCACCTCCAAGGCATAAAAGGCTAGCTCTGGCCACGTGGATGATTTGGAGACCCAGAAGTTGAATGGGGCCGAACCATCAGTCAGTACGTGGAGGGGTGTGCACAGGTACTGTCCCACCATGTTAGTGAAATGTTGCCTCCTGCTAACACGTTCCGTATCAGGTGGTGGTGCAGTTAGCTGTGGCGTGGTGACAACTTTTCCACATCTCTGCCATGCTAACCCTGCCCTCAGAGGAGCTGGCCGTGACACAGCTGCGTTGGCGACCTCTTGCTTCTCCTCTGCCTTCGCCTTGGGCTTCCACTGGTTCCCCTGTGACATTTGGGAATGCTCTCAGTAGCGCGTCTACAAACGTGCGCTTGTACTCGCGCATCTTCCTATCACGCTCCAGTGTAGGAAGTAAGGTGGGCACATTGTCTTTGTACCGGGGATCCAGCAGGGTGGCAACCCAGTAGTCCTCACACGTTAAAATGTGGGCAACTCTGCTGTCGTTGCGCAGGCACTGCAGCATGTAGTCGCTCATGTGTGCCAGGCTGCCCAGAGGTAAGGACAAGCTGTCCTCTGTGGGAGGCGTATCGTCATCGTCCTGTGTTTCCACCCAGCCACGCACCAGTGATGGGCCCGAGCTGCTTTGGGTGCCACCCCGCTGTAAACATGCTTCATCCTCATCCTCCTCCACCTCCTCCTCATCCTCGTCCTCCTCGTCCTCCAGTAGTGGGCCCTGTCTGGCCACATTTGTACCTGGCCTCTGGTGTTGCAAAAAACCTCCCTCTGAGTCACTTCGAAGAGACTGGCCTGAAAGTGCTAAAAATGACCCCTCTTCCTCCTCTTCCTCCTGGGCCACCTCCTCTTCCATCATCGCCCTAAGTGTTTTCTCAAGGAGACATAGAAGTGGTATTGTAACGCTGATAACGGCGTCATCGCCACTGGCCATGTTGGTGGAGTACTCAAAACAACGCAACAGGGCACACAGGTCTCGCATGGAGGCCCAGTCATTGGTGGTGAAGTGGGTCTGATCCGCAGTGCGACTGACCCGTGCGTGCTGCAGCTGAAACTCCACTATGGCCTGCTGCTGCTCGCACAGTCTGTCCAGCATATGCAAGGTGGAGTTCCACCTGGTGGGTATGTCGCATATGAGGCGGTGAGCGGGAAGGCCGAAGTTACGCTGTAGCGCAGACAGGCGAGCAGCGGCAGGGTGTGAACGCCGGAAGCGCGACCAGACGGCCCGCACTTTATGCAGCAGCTCTGACATGTCGGGGTAGTTGTGAATGAACTTCTGCACCACCAAATTCAGCACATGCGCCAGGCAAGGGATGTGCGTCAAACCGGCTAGTCCCAGAGCTGCAACGAGATTTCGACCATTATCGCACACCACCAGGCCGGGCTTGAGGCTCACCGGCAGCAACCACTCGTCGGTCTCTTGTTCTATACCCCACCACAACTCCTGTGCGGTGTGGGGCCTGTCCCCCAAAGATATGAGTTTCAGAATGGCCTGCTGACGTTTACCCCTGGCTGTGCTGAAGTTGGTGGTGAAGGTGTGTGGCTGACTGGATGAGCAGGTGGAAGAAGAGGAGGAGGAAGCTGAGTAGGAGGAGGAGGAGACAGGAGGCAAAGAATGTTGCCCTGCGATCCTTTGCGGCGGAAGGACGTGCGCCAAACAGCTCTCCGCCTGGGGCCCAGCCGCCACTACATTTACCCAGTGTGCAGTTAGGGAGATATAGCGTCCCTGGCCGTGCTTACTGGTCCACGTATCTGTAGTTAGGTGGACCTTGCCACAGATGGCGTTGCGCAGTGCACACTTGATTTTTTCGGACACTTGTTTGTGCAGGGAAGGCACGGCTCTCTTAGAGAAGTAGTGGCGGCTGGGAACAACATACTGTGGGACAGCAAGTGACATGAGCTGTTTGAAGCTCTGTGTGTCCACCAGCCTAAATGACAGCATTTCATAGGCCAGTAGTTTAGAAATGCTGGCATTCAGAGCCAGGGATCGAGGGTGGCTAGGTGGGAATTTACGCTTTCTCTGAAATGTTTGTGAGATGGAGAGCTGAACGCTGCCGTGTGACATGGTTGAGATGCTTGGTGACGCAGGTGGTGGTGTTGGTGGTACATCCCATGTTTGCTGGGCGGCAGGTGCCAACGTTCCTCCAGAGGCAGAGGAAGAGGCCGAGGCGGCGGCAGCAGCAGCAGAAGAGGCCGAGGCGGCGGCAGCAGCAGTAGGGGCCGAGGCGGCAGCAGCAGAAGAGGTAGCAGGGGGAGCCTGAGTGACTTCCTTGTTTTTAAGGTGTTTACTCCACTGCAGTTCATGCTTTGCATGCAGGTGCCTGGTCATGCAGGTTGTGCTAAGGTTCAGAACGTTAATGCCTCGCTTCAGGCTCTGATGGCACAGCGTGCAAACCACTCGGGTCCTGTCGTCAGCACATTGTTTGAAGAAGTGCCATGCCAGGGAATTCCTTGAAGCTGCCTTTGGGGTGCTCGGTCCCAGATGGCGGCGGTCAGTAGCAGGCGGAGTCTCTTGGCGGCGGGTGTTCTGATTTTGCCCACTGCTCCCTCTTTTGCTACGCTGTTGGCTCGGTCTCACCACTGCCTTTTCCTCCGAACTCTGAAAGTCAGTGGCACGACCTTCATTCCATGTGGGGTCTAGGACCTCATCGTCCCCTGCATCGTCTTCCACCCAGTCTTGATCCCTGACCTCCTGTTCAGTCTGCACACTGCAGAAAGACGCAGCAGTTGGCACCTGTGTTTCGTCATCATCAGAGACGTGCTGAGGTGGTATTCCCATGTCCTCATCATCAGGAAACATAAGTGGTTGTGCGTTAGTGCATTCTATCTCTTCCACCCCTGGGGAAGGGCTAGGTGGATGCCCTTGGGAAACCCTGGCAGCAGAGTCTTCAAACAGCATAAGAGACTGCTGCATAACTTGAGGCTCAGACAGTTTCCCTGATATGCATGGGTGTGATGTGACAGACCGATGGGCTTGGTTTTCATGCGCCATCTGTGCGCTTTCTACAGAAGACTGGGTGGGAGCTAATGTGAACGTGCTGGATCCACTGTCGGCCACCCAATTGACTAATGCCTGTACCTGCTCAGGCCTTACCATCCTTAGAACGGCATTGGGCCCCACAAAATATCGCTGTAAATTCTGCTGGCTACTGGGACCTGAGGTAGTTGGTTCACTAGGACGTGTGGCTGTGGCAGAACGGCCACGTCCTCTCCCAGCACCAGAGGGTCCACTAACACCACCACGACCATGTCCACGTCTGCGTCCGCGTCCCTTATTAGATGTTTTCCTCATTGATCCCGTTCACCACAATTTTGAGAATGGCAAATTTGGGAATAGTTTTTCAACCCAGAACAAAAAGTGTGCTTTTACGGTCACTACAAATAACTTGACCAGCTAAAACAGTACAGATTTGGTTGAATAGAAATGTGAGGCCTGTTTTTTTTTTGCGCTGTGTGACAGGTATAGGTTTAATCACAGAATTAGACTTCTATCTGCACGGTAGCGTGTGTCTTAGGTTTTTCTGAATGACACTATCAGCACCTTCAATGTAAGATATCCTTTTTGGGATAGATTTCAAGTAGGCCTCATATAGCAGAAACTAGTTATTTTGAGAATGGCAAATTTGGGAATAGTTTTTCAACCCAGAACAAAAAATGTGCTTTTACGGTCACTACAAATAACTTGACCAGCTAAAACACTACAGATTTGGTTGAATAGAAATGTGAGGCCTGTTTTTTTTTTGCGCTGTGTGACAGGTATAGGTTTAATCACAGAATCAGAATTCTATCTGCACGGTAGCGTGTGTCTTAGGTTTTTCTGAATGACACTATCAGCACCTTCAATGTAAGATATCCTTTTTGGGATAGATTTCAAGTAGGCCTCATATAGCAGAAATTAGTTATTTTGAGAATGGCAAATTTGGGAATAATTTTTCAACCCAGAACAAAAACTGTGCTTTTACGGTCACTACAAATAACTTGACCAGCTAAAACAGTACAAATTTGGTTGAATAGAAATGTCAGGTCTATTTTTTAGGCGCTGGGTGACAGGCTCAATTTGCCCCTGATGTAGTATATGGCCAAAAAATAACCACACTATTGATGGTTAAATGCACTTGGGTGACACAGGCTCAGCCTGCACCAGATATAGTATATGGCCAAAAAATAACCAGACTGTTGATGGTTAAATGCACTTCGGTGACAGGCTCAGCCTGCAGCTGATGTAGGATATAGCACAAAATAACCACACTATTGATGGTTAAATACACTTGGTGATAGCCAAGTGGCCGCCGATCACCCCAGAAAAAAGTGATCTAAAAACGCTCTGGGCAGCCTCAAAAAAGTGAGCAAGTCGATATTAGCACTTCAATGATCCACAGCTGCAGATCGATCACAGAATGAAGTCTTTTGGAGGAGTTAATCTGCCTAATCTCGCCCTAACGTCGCAGCTGCAACCTCTCCCTATGCTTGAATCAGCAGAGTGACGTGCAGCGCTACGTGACCCAAGCTTATATAGAGGCTGGGTCACATGCTGCACTGGCCAATCACAGACATGCCAATAGTAGGCAAGGCTGTGATGGCCTCTTGGGGCAAGTAGTATGACGCTTGTTGATTGGCTGCTTTGCAGCCTTTCAAAAAGCGCCAAGAAAGCGCCGAACCCGAACCCAGACTTTTACGAAAATGTTCGGGTTCGGGTCCGTGTCACGGACACCCCAAAATTCGGTACGAACCCGAACTATACAGTTCGGGTTCGCTCATCCCTATTAGAGACCCAAAAGTCCTTTTAAGGCGTATTGTTGTGTCTGGCAGCAATATATATTTTTAGCGCAACCTGCGCTAAATTTCATGCAATTGTTTGGCTGCTACAGACAGCGACATTATCTGCGCTACATCTCCTGTCTAACGTGTGCGCAGCCTAAAAATATCTGACATCCAGTGTAATTTTTCCATAGACTGTGTCTGCTGTGGACAGTGACATTACCTGAGCTACTTCTCCTGTATAACGTTTGCGCATCTGAAAAATTTCTGTGACATCCAGTGTACTTTTTCCGTTGATGCTGCAGACAGCGACATTATCTGCGCTGCATCTCATGTTTAACATGTGCGCATATTAAAAATATCTGTGACATCTGCGCTACATCTCCTGTTTAACGTGTGCGCATACTAAAAATATCTGTGACATCCAGTGTACTTTTTCCGTAGACGGTTTCCACTGTGGACAGTTACATTACCTGTGCTACATCTCCTGTATAAATAGCTGCGACATTCCCTGTAATTTTTTTGGAGCCGTTGGTGACAGCAGCGACATTACCTGCACTACATTTCCTGTATAACGTTTGCGCATCCTAAAAATATCTGTGACATCCAGTGTACTTTTTCCGTAGACGCTGCAGACAGTGACATTACCTGCGCTACATCTCCTGTATAATGTTTGTGCATCCTAAATATCAGTGACATTCAGTCTAATTATTTTCACTGCTGGTGGTAGCGACATTACCTGCCCTACATCTCCTGTATAACGGTTGCACATCCTAAATATCAGTGACATTCAGTTTAATTTATTTGCGCATACACTTACAAAACCTAGTAAGTTTACGTGTGACATACTTGCCAGCATATATACCATTTTAATATGCAGAAGGCGAGCAGTAAGGGACGGGGAAGTGGCCATGCTGTGATCGTGCAAGCAGAGGTCGTGGCACTGGGCACGGTGAAACTGTGCCTGCTGCCAGAGCACAAGAAACACACTCATCCACGATACCTAGCTTCATGTCCCAGTTTGTAGGGCGGCGCAGGACAGCACTCTCGAAGTCAGACCATTGCGACCAGGTGGTCGGTTGGATTGCAGCAGATAATGCTTCCAGTCGGTTAAGAACCACCCTGTCTTCCACAAAGTCCAGTCTTAGTACCCAAGAGTCTGGTTAACAGAATCCTCACCCTGATCCTCCTTCCTCCCACCATGGAGAGTCTTGGCAAACAAGTTATACCACACTCTGATATTATGAGGAGCTCTTTTCATCGCCATTCCTTGATTTGGGCCTCTCACCAAGCCTGCTTGAAGAGGGACATGAGGAGATTGTGTAAACCGATGCCCAAACTCTTGAGCATCCACAGTCACAAGAAGATGACGGTGGGGAATGGCAATTAGTGTTTAATGAGGTGGATGATAATGATGAGACACAGTTGCCAATAAGTCAACGGCAATTAGTGTCTCAAGAGGTTGATGATGAGACACAGTTGACAATAAGTGAGGTTGTTGTTAGGTCAACAAGTCAGGAGGATGACAAGAGTGAAGAAGTGGAAGAGGAGTTGGTGGAAGATGAAATCACTGACCCAACCTGGGAAGTTGGCAAGATGAGTGAGGACAGCAGTACAGAGGGGGAAGGATCTGCAGCACTGCAACAGGCTGGAGGAGGCAGTGGGGTTGCAAAAGGGAGAAGTAGGCCCACACCAAACAGGCCGGCAACCGTTACACCGAGCACCCCTATGTGTAAATATACTTTGCCAAGGGGTAGGTGTTCCACAGTATGTTGCTTTTTAAAGGAAAGTGCAGACGACAAAAGAGTGGTAGTTTGCAACCTGTGCCGTACCAAAATGAGCCGGGGCGTGAACAATAGCAACCTCACCACCACCAGAATGATCCGCCACATGGCATCAAAGCACCGTAATAAGTGAGGTGAACGCCTGGGTCTACAATCAGTGTTTGCGGGTCACACCACTGCCTCCTCTTCCCCTGTGTTATGTGCTGGCCAATCCCTTGTCCAAGACACAGGCCCGGATGCATGCCGTTATGCACCTGGACCTTTGCAATCACCTTCAGCTAGCACATCCACCTCCGTGTCCCAGCGCAGCGTACAGATGTCCATACCCCAGGCCTTAGAACAAAAGCGCAAATACCCAGCCACCCACTCACAGGCCATAGCACTAAATGCGCACCTTTCCAAATTGCTGGCCTTGGAAATGTTGCCATTTAGGCTTGTGGACACTGAGGCTTTCCGCAGCCTGATTGCAGCGGCAGTCCCTTGTTTCTCAGTCCCCAGCCGCCACTATTTTTCCCGGTGTGCCATCCCCGCCTTACACCAGCATGTGTCACATAACATCACCCATGCCCTGACCAACAGTTATTGGGAAGGTCTGCTTAACGACTCACACATGGACAAGTGCTTGTGGCCAGGGACTCTACATTTCCCTGACGGCACACTGGGTGAACGTTGTGGAGGCCGGAAGCCTGGGATGGCAGAGGTGCTGCCAACGCCAAGGATTGCGGGCCCTACTTCCATCAGGATTTCTGCCACCACCTACATTAGTGGCTGCAACCCCCTATTCTCCACCCTCCACCTCTGAATTCTCATCTTGCAGCACCAGTCAGCCATCAGTCAGTAGCTGGAAGCAGTGTAGCACTGCAGTGGGGAAGCGGTAACAGGCCGTGCTGAAATTGATTTGCTTAGGTGACAAACATCACACCGCAGAAGAGTTGTGGCAGGGTATAAGGGACCAGACTGAGCTGTGACTCTCGCCACTCAACGTAGAACCAGGCACGGTTGTGTCTGATAATGGCCATAACTTGGTGGTGGCTTTGGAGCTCGGCAAGCTCACACACATACCATGCGTTTTCTCAAAACCTACCCCAATTTGCCTGAGCTACTGGTGAATGTGTGCCCATTTCTGAAAGTCATCTACAGCTGTCACCGGTCTGGCAATGCTGCAGCAGTGCTTGCAATTGCCAGCTCACCGACTGTTGTGTGACGTGAGCACGCGCTGGAACTCCACGTTCCACATGTTGGCCAGGCTTTGTGAGCAGCAGAGGGCAGTAGTGAAATACCAGCTGCAATATGGTTGTCACCTTTCCAATCAGCTTCCTCTCTTCACAAGCGACGAGTGGGCATGGATGTCTGACCTCTGTAAGTTTTTAAGCAACTTTGAGGAATCAACACAGATGGTGAGCGGTGAGCAGTGATGCTGCTATTATCAGTGTAACCATCACACTTCTGTGTCTACTGAAATGCTCGCTGCTCACAATAAAGGCGGATGCTTTGCATGTGGAAGAGGTGAAAATGGGGGCAGACAGTACACAGGGTGATAGCCAGCGCACCCTCCATTCGTCTTCACAGAGCGAATTGGATGATGATGATGAAGATGATGATGATCATGAGGAGGAGCAGGATATGGTTGCCTCCGCTACAGAGGGTAGTACCCACAGCAGGTTTATTCCATCTGTTCAGCGTGGATGGGTCGAAGAGGATGAGGAGACTGAGAGTCATCCTCCTGATGACAGCGAAGTCTTGTCTGTTGGGACTCTGGCACACATGGCTGACTTTATGTTATGCTGCATTTACCGTGACCCTCGCGTTATATTCATTTTGGCCAATACAGATTACTGGTTGTTCACCCTTCTCGACCCCCACTACAAAGAGAACTTCTCATATCTCATTCCTGTGGTGGAGAGGATGAGCAAAATGGTGCAATACCAGAAGGTCCTTGTGGAAAAATTGCTCCAAGAAATTTCAGAGTACGTAGTTCCTTGGGCAACTGAGGAGGGAAAACGAGGGGAACACACAGCAGTTCTAACAGAGGCAAGGGAACACTTTCCAAGGCCTGGGACAGTTTCATGACACCCCACCAGCAACCTCACCCTGATCTGTGGCCTAGTGTCACAAGGAGAGAAAAGTTTTGGAAGATGGTGAAGGAATATGTAGCAGACCGTGTCAACATCCTCAATGATCCCTCTGTGCCTTACAACTATTGGGTGTCCAAGCGGGATACATGGCACTAACTGGCACTCTACGCCTTGGAGGTGCTGGACTGCCCAGCCGCCAGCGTTTTGTCAGAGAGGGTATTTAGTGCTGCTGGGGGCATAATAACTGATAAGCGTATCCGCTTGTCAACTGAAAATGCTGACAGGTTGACTCTTATCAAAATGAACAATGCCTGGATTGCCCCTGACTTCTCTACTCCACCAGAGGAAAGCAGCTGAACATAAAGGCACTTTAAATGTGGCTTTTATAGTGTATTGAATATACTGTATTCCCATGCACCCCTTCCACCACAAAAAAAGGGTATATAGTACAATCTTCCTATTCTCGTCCTCCTCCATCATATCAACATGCTTATTAGGCTGCCTTCGCTCCAAATGTTTTAGAGGGTCAGCTCAGCAGCAGGCCCTCAACCATAATTTTTTTGATGGTCAGATCAGCAGCAGGCACTCACCCCTAATGTTTTTGAGGATCACCAGCAGGCCAGCAATCATAATTTTTCAAGGGTTGTGTATGATGCCTTCCTTTATGTGTAATAAAGGTTGTATTGTAGTGCCGGTTTCTTGTAATTTTTGGCAGCCCTTTCACTTAGGGCATAGGCTGTATGAGTGTAGGAGTTCCACTACCTGAACAATCGTACTAGAATGTGAATGAGGCCCTCCTTTATGTGATATACAGGTTGTATCGGAGTGCCTCTTCCTTGTAATTTTTGGCAGCACTTGCACTTTATATACAAGTAAATATGCAGGAAAGAATGTTTCCTAACAATTTTTCCTCTAAAATCGATTTTATCTTCGGTTTTGTGCGTATTATTGTCAGTCTGTAAAATTGGCGTACTACTCGGACAACATCGTTCCCAACAGCGACCTGGGAGTCCAAGATGTATCCAGACATCCCCCCCATGCTGTTCCAGAACCATTTCAGTGGTGTTTCCATCAATTTCTGACCTTTTCATGTGAACCAGACACCCTCCCCTCTTCAGAGCAGGGGGTGCCTGGTTCTATGCTCGGGTTCTCCCATTGACTTTCATTGTGCTCGGTAGTGATGAGCGGCAGGAGCAATATTCGAATTTGCGATATTTTGTGGATATTTGGGTGAACATTTGTCATATAGTCGCAAATTCGATAATTCGTAATCTCCAGTCATTATTTTCTTGATTGCGAAAATCGGCAATCTGAAAATTTGCGATACGAAAATTCGCATTAAACACCACTCCTAAAGTCAAAGATATTGAAGCTTTCTCATTGGCCCACAAGCAAGAAGCAGTGAGGGATAAAGGGTACTGATGAAAAAATATCTAGAATATTGGCGATTACGAAGATATAGCACTATATTCTAGATGTTCACAAATTCTCAAAGTGGTAATTTTAGCGATAAAAAAATCAACACTAGTGCTCGGGTGCTTGGTACAGCACCCGAGCATCCCGAGGTATTCTACTCGAGCACCCGAGCACTGTGGCTCGCTCAACAATACGTTAACCCTTGCTGCCTTACTTGAAGAAAGGGATCAAAATGGAAAATCTGCAAAAAGAAGTGAAATGTTGAAATTTCTCATCTATTTTCTTTTAATTCTTGTGAAGCCCTTAAAAGGTTAGCAAAGTTTATAAAATCATATTTGAATAACCTGAAGGGTGACTTCACAACTGAAAGCAGGATTTAAAATTGTATCTACAGTATATTGTACGCTATCTAACATAAAAAAAAAAAAAAACTGACATTTACAAAATAGTGCCAACATAAAGTAGACATATGGGAAATGTAGAGTAGTAACTATTTTATGAGGTCTCAGGATCTGTCTTAAAAGCAGAGAAATTAAGATTTAGAAAAATGCGTATTTTTCCAAATTTTGGGCAAAATTTTTATTTTTTTTAAATAAAGGTGAAATATATCGACTCAGGTTTATGACTGTCATGAAGTACAATGTGTCATCTCAGAATGGTTTGGATAAGTAAAAGCACTCCAAAGTTATTACCACATAAAGTGACATATGTCAGATTTTCAAAAAATGGCCTGGTCAGGAAGGTGCAAACTGACCCGGGGTAGAAGGGGTTAACCTGTTCCTGACCACCTTACGTATATATACGTTGGGACATTAAATACAGCAGACACTGAGGGCTCATGTCTGCGACAGTCAGCAACGCTGACTGTGGACTTTTAACCCTTCAGATGTCATGGTCAAATGTGACCATGGCATCTGGAGGCACACAAACCTGGAAGCGGGTGCATCCGGATGTTTTACGGCTCCCATTGTTGGAGATTGGGGGACCCAGAGTGTGTGTGTGTGTGTGTGTGTAGCAGTCCCTGTCCTCTTGTGTGACAGGGGAATACTTCACATTAGTTCCTATGGAGACCCTGCCTGTGGCAGGGCTCCATAGGAACTTAGGAGCACATTTATTAAGACCGGCATTTTAGACGCCGGTCTTAATAAACCCCTAAGCTGGCAGTGGTTACACCAAAGTTATAAAGAGGCATCCCTTTCCCCGCCCACTATTTTAGACCTGGTGTGAACAGAGAGAAGTTGTGCCACAATCTGCACCTGAAATATGCCTAATTTAGGCGTATTTCAGCTTGATAAATGACCCACTCAGTGTAATTCTCATAAACTCCAACGATAATGCATTGAGAAAAACAATCTGATGATTGCTTGCTATAGTTCTATAGGCGAAAAAAAGTTTTTAAAAATGTATAAAAAAAAAATTAAAATTCTAATCATCCCCCTTTCCCAATTTTTTTTATAAAAGTACATAAATAATAAAAATAAAATAAACATCATGGGTATTTCCGCATGCAAAAATAGTCATCCAAAATGCAAACGGTGAAAGGGAAAGCTACTCAAAATGAGGCTACTTTCACACTAGCGTTCGGAGCGGATCCGTCTGATGTTTCATCAGACGGATCCGCTCCGATAATGCAGACGTTTGCATCCGTTCAGAACGGATCCGTCTGCATTAAAACTTAGAAAATTTTCTAAGTCTGAAAGTAGCCTGAGCGGATCCGTTCAGACTTTACATTGAAAGTCAATGGGGGACGGACGCTTGAAGATTGAGCCATATAGTGTCATCCTCAAGCGGATCCGTCCCCATTGACTTACATTGTAAGTCTGGACGGATCCGCTCGCCTCCGCACGGCCAGGCGGACACCCGAACGCTGCAAGCAGCATTCAGGTGTCCGCTCGCTGAGCGGAGCGGAGTCTGAGCGCTGGCAGGCGGATGCATTCTCAGTGGATCCGCCTCCACTGAGAATGCATTAGGGCCAGACGGATGCGTTCGGGGCCGCTCGTGAGCCCCTTCAAACGGAGCTCACGAGCGGAGCCCCGAACGCTAGTGTGAAAGTAGCCTGACTTATTTGCAATTTTTTGGTCACTTCAGCTCTCATAAAAAATTTAATAAAAAGGGATCGCAAAGGCATACACACACCAAACAGTGACCTCCACAGTACTCTGCCCCATTAAAAGTGATCTCCACAGAGGCCTGCCCCTTAATAGTGACTTTCACACCACCCCACTCGCTTAAAATGTGATCTCCACAGCAACCTGACCCCTTAACAGTGACCCTCCATAGCACTCTGCCTTCTTAACTATAACAGCAGACAATCCCTTTAAAAGTGGCCTCCACAGTGCCTTATGCCCTTAACATTGACCTCCACAGCAGCTAGCATCCTTAACAGTAACCTGCCCCACAGCACCCCGCCCCCTTAACATAAGACCTACACAGCCAGCTGCCTCCTTATCATTGACCTCTAGAGCTGCCTGCCCCCTTAACAGTGACCTCGATAGCAACCAGACCCCTTAATAGTAAACTATAACAGTGAAGAAAGATTGCTGAGTTGTTATGGAAACCTGGTGTAATATTGTGTGTGTCAAGACTGAAGGACCTGCGAGCTTCTTCATGTGACTGTGTGTATGGCAGTTAGGATATGAGTGAAGAACCTGCAAGCTCCTATTGGCCAATACATTTTTTGGGAATATCTTAATGTCCTAGAGAACTGAGACCTTTACGAAAACCTTCCCGGACACTTGATGTACCTACAGTATGTGCCAAATTTGGTGCAGATCGATGCAACCGTTTGCATAAAGAACAGACAATAGACAAAAATCTTTTTTTATATATATACAGGATATATATACCGTAATATTTTTGCTCTTAAGCATTTAAGCATTGGTGGCCGACTTTTACTCTGCAATTTTATAGTTTGATTGAAAGATATATTGGGATTTTCTTTTCTTCAACAATTTATAGCATTTATCCATTAGGAATAATTATGGTTGCATGATTTTACTAGCTTTTATCTCTACAAGTGTTACTAATGGTTTTATCAATTACTCCCCGTCCAATAACTGCATGGTTGTAACCTAATTTAAAGACACTCTATCACCGGGCTGATTTGTGTAGCAAATGACAGCATTTGAGACACCAGCCAAATGACTTGCTTCAGTGACTAAGTTAGCTCTAATAATTAACAATTAGTTGGAAAAGACTCCAGAGACGGTGATTTCACTGTTCAACTTTAGGATCTATGTTTATCTGCTCATTTCACTCAAAATAAAGATGCTGAAAGAGACATTGCTGCTGCTCCTAATGAATTATGTATAACGATGGCTGCTTGTAAGACAAGCCTTAGAAGAAAAGACTGTATGCACTTTAAGATTTACATTTGCTAATTCATCTGTTCCCATTATCTTTAATTGTTGTGTGTCATGCTCCTCAGACATGATTTTATTTCATAGCACCTAATCTAAACAGTTTATATGGGATATTAACAGTGGCAATGAGTGAATAGTTTAAGTGGTTAGAGAAGGCCCTCTTCAAATTCCTGTGTCATGTTTAATTCTGTTCATTAATGTTTGCTAACAAGTGCTTCTATGATTTCTTTTCTATTTCCTGTATAGTGTTAACATAGGCAATAGTGCTTTACACGACGTAGATTCAATTCACATCTCATTTGAGCCAGAGGGAGGAATCCCCTTTGTATATCTCTGATGGATATCTCCAATATATGCTATCGTACAGTTACATAGGGCTATATGTTGCCCTTAGGTTTCTATCGTTAAATGACACATGTTGCACAATAAACAGTACTTTTTTAATTTTATTTTTTACTGGTTTTGAATAGTGCAGTTGACTATGCTATTCCACACAGTAAAATAGAGAGGTATAACATCACATACCTTGCTCATATATGTAAAATAAATACTTTTTTTGGCATGTGTCAGGTCAATGTGGTCCTAAGAATACACTTTGAATTATGCCACAGTGTTAAAACATCACGGGGTCCATTAATTAAAACGCCAGTCTTAATAACCACTATACTTGGCAGTGGATCTGCCAGAGTTCTGAAGAAGCACATGCCTCTCCATAACTTCAGCTCATCCACCACAGCTTCTAAATGTAAGACAGCTTCCTTGCTGGCTTACATTTAGACCATTTTGTATGCCTAAAATAGGCGTAAAAAATGATGAATGAGACGGGCCTGCCAGACCTTCCCCTTCCTCGCTCACACTTCGCCCTCTTTTTTAGACCTGGTGTGAGCGGGGAAAAAGTTGCAGATTGCGGTGCAACTAATATAGGCATATTTCAGGATAATAAACAAACCCCTATAAATGCAGAAGCCGACAATCACTCACTGGTACCAGTGCACTCATTTCTCAGAAGTGTGCACATACACACTCACCAGCTTCACAGAAAAACAACAAACTCAGCATTTTTTGTGGAATGAAATAGGAGAGTTTGAGGGAAATCCAAAGAATCCAAGATTTAACTCAACAGGTAAAATATGTACCAAACACCACAGTGCTGCAAACTATCATGCAACCCACAATCACAAGTTATGTCAACATCACTATATAAGGTAAAATTAACCACAAGGTCTTATTCAAAATTAGGCTTCTTTAAAGGGAATCTGTCAGCTAGTTTGAGCCTATAGAGCTGTGGACATGTGCTGCTAGATCGCGGCTAGCACGTCCACAATATACATTTTCCATAGTGCTTTTATTCAATCAAAAAACAATTTTATATATATGCAAATGAGGCTAGTAAGAAGCCCAAGGGGCTGTTACCAACCTTTCAGGAGCCCAGCCACGCGCACTGTGAAGGAGCCCAGCACCGCCCGCATCCTCCGAATCTCCTCCTCACAGAGTTGAATAAAAGCACTTACTGCTATGGAAAATTTATATTGTGGACGTGTTAGTGGTGATCTAGAAGCACATGTCCATAGCTCTTTAGGCTCAAACTAGCTGAAAGAATCCTTTTAAGGCATAGCAGGAATTTCCCCCTGCAGATTTTGAATGTGTAATATTTTGTATAGTGTGTATTATTTTGTTGTTGTTTTTTTGGTGTTGATTCTGCGCAAAAGTTCTAAAACAAAGCTATCACATCTAAACACAGTGGAAGATTCTACTATATAAAATAAACATAAGCACAAAATACTGTACAAACAAGCTTGTGCTATAGCCAGCAACAAAAGAGCAGAAAACACAAACATTTAAAGGAAAGAAACTCCTCCCCCAATTTACCAAGCTCGGCCGGGCAATCACCTGACCACAGATAAGGTGTTAGGCAGTTGCTCAGCAACTTCCCCAACATTGCAAATAAACAGGAAAAGATGATACAACAGGGTAATCCCTGTTGCTTGTAATAACCCCTTTTGTACAATGAAAGTTCTTTTTACAATTAAAGGCCTTTTTCTAGGGAATGTAGAAATGGAGGGCAAAAAGAAAGGTACCAATTTATTATACTCAGTAAGCCCTACCCGCCATTATGGTAGGTTTCATAGCACAATAGCACATGTAAAAGGGTGGGATATGTTAAAGGAGTCTTGTCACGAAAAATATTCTACATTTTTCAAACCAGCACCTCTATCTGAATTTTTTTGTAACTGCCATCAGCAATATCTTCTGTTAGAGAGTTAGAGAGAGTTACAGAGAGAGCCACAGCAGAAAGGACACTCCCCTTGAGCTGCCAGTGATAAAATAAATCTAGCGGAACAACCGGGGCAATGAATGGGTAGATCTTTGGTTCAATGTGAGGTACAGGGCTGGTTCTAGCTTTTGGCCTCATGCACACAACTGTAGCAGGTCCATACCCGTACAGCAGGTCTGCAATATACGGGCACCGGCTGTGTGAATGCCATATCACGGATGGGGACACATTTACTAGAATGGGTCTGCAATCCGGAAGATATGATGCGATGCAGAATAGAGGCATGGATCAGGAGTCCATTGAAGCACTACGGAGTGCTTATGTGGGTTTTCAGGATAAAAATTGTATATGCACTACTTTTTTTGCGGTGCAGACCGTCAGATGCAGAGTGCGGATCCCATTCACATGGTCATTGCCCGCAATTTGCGGTCCGCAGCATGGGTATGGACACCACATGTTCGTGTGTATAAGGCCTTAGAACGATATAGTCATCTACTATGATGTCTGATTTTCATTTTTTTACATCAATCATAGCATAACCCCTTTACGCAGCAAGTGAACAGTCAGGTCTTGAATTTATACTCTGGCATCTTAGAAAGGTACATGATATAAACTATGGTGAATGTAATCTTTTTACTGGTGGCTGATTTTGTGAGTTATCCACTCCCTTCTGGTACTCAGGTGTGTCATATGACTCTCTACAATTTACATCATGTATCTTTCTAACAGGACAGAGAATATAACATTTTGTGGGATTGCTTCTTTAATATTGTTGAAAAAGTAAATGCTAGCTTTTGTAGGAAGATACAGGGCATCTGAGCTTGCTGTAGAATGGTCAAAGTACCCATGCTGACCCCTGTCCACTGATGAAAGTACCTACAGAGGACACTTGATAATCAGAAGTCAACCACAGATCAATGAAGAAGATAGCCTGGTCCAGTGAATCCTGTTTTGCTTTGCATCATGTGGATTGACGTGGTTGTGTGTGTCATTAACCTGGAGAACTGTAAGGGTATGTTCACATGGTAGCATTTGACATTGGAAATTTGGTGTGTATTCCATGGCACCAAGCCACAGTTGACTGTACTGAATCCTCGCCCTATTGTTGTCAATGGAAAACCGTTCTGCCATCCATGCTGCTGTGATTTATAGTCATGACATATTCTTTCTTGGTGCAGCCGCAAACCACAACCTCCAATTAAAAAGAAAAGGTTGATTCTGCATGTCCACTGCTGTCTTTTTTGGTGCAGAATTGGTGTGGAATCTGTAAAAAAAGCCATTGTGGGAACATAACCTGAGACAGGAAAAGGAACAACAGCGCACTCCCTAGTGTAATATTTTTATTTTAAGTCATGACTAAAAACAAGCAGATATACACTAACCTGGGAGAGTTGTGCTATGAGTAGGCATTGCTCTCTATTGAACTTGGTCATATCAACCGTGGCTCTTGCCACTGCACTTGAAAATGAAGACAGTATAAAATGAGTCATCCCATGAAAGGTAATATTCTGTAATGAATCTGCTCTCAATAGGAAGTTGTGCTGCCATTCATGCAGCGGTGGTTTATAGTCATGACGTTTTTTTCTTGGTGTGTTTGCAGCATTTTAAATGAAAAATTACTCAATATACATGCAATAAAGATATTGTTTTATTTTTTATTTTTTAGTAAACTACATTTTCCTCTCTGGTAGCACCCACTGCTGCTATCCTTGTGGTCCACCTTCTCCTGGTGCTAATAAGCTTTCCTGCTCTGTTCCTCCTGTTGCCTTGTGCTGGTGTAGTGATCTCATAGCAGCCAGGAACCATACCTCTAAATTTGCATAAAAATTGAAAAATATAGCTGCATCTCTCTCTCTCTAGAAAGAAAATTTAAATGAAAAAACTGAGAATACTTAAAAGGGTTTTCCAAGACTTTAAGACCCCCAGGACCCCCACTGATCAGCTGTTTGAGAAGGCACCGGCGCTCCTATGAGAGTTGCAGCCTTCTCAGTGCTCACCAAGCACAGTGCCGCACTTTGTATAGCGACTGTGCTTAGTAGGGGTCTCCGCCTCATTCACTTATATGGGGCTGAGCTGCACCTAGGCCACATGACCGATGAACGTGTCATCATTGGGCTAGGAAAAGCTGAGAGAAGGATGAGGCGCTACTGCAAGTGCTGGGGCCTTCTCAAACAGCTGATTGGTGGGTGTCCCAGGGGTCAGACCCCCACCAATCCATAGGATAGGTCATCAGTATTAAAGTCTCGGAAAACCTGTTTAATGCAAAACAAATGCCTCCTGTTAGACCTTTGATAATACATGACAGAAATGTTTTGCCATACATGTGTGTTATATTCTTAGGTGATCAATTTACAGCAATGTTTTCCCCCACATGAGTAACATATTGCAGGGAATACTGTGGATGTTTCCATGATCCATCATGAATACAAGATATAGGCTTCCACACTACCTGTGCATCTCAATAAATTAGAATATCATCAAAAAGTTAATGTATTTCAGTAATTCAGTTAAAAACTGAAACTCATATATTATATAGATTCATTAGACACAAAGTGATCTATTTCAAATGTCTTTCTTTTAATGTTGATGATTATGGCTTACAGCTAATGAAACCCAGAAAGTTAATATAATTTAAAATTTGAATATTGTGGAA
The DNA here is from genome assembly GCF_905171765.1 of Bufo bufo. NCBI lineage: Eukaryota > Metazoa > Chordata > Amphibia > Anura > Bufonidae > Bufo > Bufo bufo. Next base: position 318,807,909 of record NC_053392.1, read on the forward strand.
AAAGTTTAATACTGTGGACTTATGGTGTTACACTCTAATCAGCTACTCAACACAAAACACATGCAAAGGTTTCCTAAGCCTTTAAATGGTCCCTCAGTCTGGTTCATTAGGCTACAGAATCATGGAAAAACCACAAAATAAGCTAAAGAAGCTAGCTGTTCACAGCTCTATCTGTCTATAAATTAATTGTCACTCAAAAAATATTCTACAGTTTTCAACCAAGCACCTGGATCTGAATACTTTTGTGATTGTAATAAAAAAAATTTTTAGCCACTGAGTTATTAAAAAAATGTATCTGTATGTTGTCACCTACTGTTTGTCGTTTTCTTGATTCTTTTTCCAGCTCACTGCAAAGGCCGCACATGCTCAGTTTCATCCTTCAACTGCCTCCTGAGCTGTGATAGGGAGATCATAGACACACCACCTGAGCTGCAGTAAAGACACACCCTGCCAGTTTGATATAAATCTAACAGAACAATGAATGGGGAGATCTCTGGGTCTATGTAAGGTACGAGAGTGCTGGATCTAAGTTAGGCCTCTTTCACACTTGCGTTGTTGGGATCCGGCATGCACTTCCGTTGCCGGAGGTGCCCGCCGGATCCGGAAAAACGCAAGTGTACTTAAAGCATTTGAAGACGGAACCGTCTTCCAAATGCTTTCAGTGTTACTATGGCAGCCAGGACGCTATTAAAAGTCCTGGTTGCCATAGTAGGAGCGGGGAGCAGGGGAGCGGTATACTTACAGTCCGTGCGGCTCCCGGGGCGCTCCAGAATGACGTCAGAGCGCCCCATGCGCATGGATGACGTGATCCATGCGATCACGTGATCCATGCGCTTGGGGCGCCCTGACGTCACTCTGGAGCGCCCGGGGAGCCGCACGGACGGTAAGTATGCTGCTCCCCCGCTCCCCACTACACTTTACCATGGCTGTCAGGACTTTAGCGTCCCGGCAGCCATGGTAACCACTCTGAAAAAGCTAAATGTCGGCTCCGGCAATGCGCCGAAACGACGTTTAGCTTAAGGCCGGATCCGGATCAATGCCTTCCAATGGGCATTAATTCCGGATCCGGCCTTGCGGCAAGTGTTCCGGATTTTTGGCCGGAGCAAAAAGCGCAGCATGCTGCAGTATTTTCTCCGGCCAACAAACGTTCCGTTCCGGAACTGTAGACATCCTGATGCATCCTGAACGGATTTCTCTCCATTCAGAATGCATTAGGATATTCCTGATCAGGATTCTTCCGACATAGAGCCCCGACGACGGAACTCTATGCCGGAAGACAAGAACGCAGGTGTGAAAGAGCCCTTAGTTGGAAACAGATTGCCATGTACTACATGATGTCTGATTTTACTTTTTTTACATTAAAGGGAATCTGTCACCTGGTTTGACCATATTAAGCTGTCACCCTTGCCATGTTTAATAAAATACCTTATTTCCTGCAGTGGTTTTCTTTCTTCTTTTCATGCTTTCATTTTGCTAAAAAAGCGATTTTTGTATTATGCAAATGAACCATGAAGGTGGCCAGAGGGGCATTATTCATCACCCTCTGAGCCCGGTAACACCCCCCTGCAGTGCCTAGACCGCCTTAATTTAGAGCCCAAGCACGCCTCCTCGTTATGCAGTATCGTCCCACAGCCTAGTTTAACGGCGCCGCCCCCTCTGCTACGTCAACTAATTCATTCAAGCCACGCACCTAGAATCAATTCGTCCGTCTGAAATCTCGCGCAGGCGCAGTACCGCCTACTGCCTGCACCTGTGCGATCCAATAGCTTCTGAGGGCAACAGCGATAAGAAGACGTCACTGGGCTCAGCGCATGCCCAGTGACACTTTTGAGGCTGTTGCCCTCAGGAGCAGTTGGATTGCACAAGCGCAGGCAGTAGGCGGTAGTGCGCCTGCGCGAGATTTCAGACGGATGAATTGAAGATTCAGGTGCGTGGCTTGATTGAATTAGTTGACGTAGCCCAAGCAACAGGGATAACTGCAGCCTTGAAAATATTGTCAAGAAAATGCCATTCAAGAAGTTTTGGAAGATTCACAAGGAGTGGACTTCGGCTGGACAACGTCTTACCTGGGCTAAGGAGAAAAAGAACTGGACTGTTGCTCAGTGGTCCAAAGTCCTGTTTTCAGATGAAAGTAAATTTAGCATTTTATTTGAAAATCAAGGTTCCAGAGTATGGAAGAATACTGGAGAGGCACACAATGCAAGTTGCTTGAGGTCCAGTCTGAAGTTTCCACAGTATGTGATGTTTGGGGAGATATGTCATCTGCTGCTGTTTGTCCACTGTGTTATATCAAGTCCAAAATCATCACAGCCATCTACCAAATTTAAAATTTTAGAGCATTTCATGCATCCCTCTGCTGACAAGCTTTATGAAGATGCTGATTTCATTTTCCAGCAGGACTTGGCACTTGCCCACACTGCCAAAAGAACCAGCACCTGGTTTAATAAGCACGGTATAACTGTGCTTGATTGGCCAGCAAACTCGCCTGACCTAAACCCCATAGAGGATCTATTGGGTATTGTCAAGAGGAAGATAAGAGACTCCCGACCCAACAATGCAGATGAGCTTTAAGAGGTTGTCTCACTTCAGTAAGTGGCATTTATCATGTAGAGAAAGTTAATACAAGACACTTACTAATATATTGTTATTATCCATATTGCTTCCTTTGCTGGCTGGATTCATTTTTCTATCACATTATAGACTGCTCGTTTCCATGGTTACAGACCACGCTGAAATCCATCAGTGGTGGTCGAGCTTGCACAATATAGTAAAAAGCACTAGCCTATGTGTGCTCCCATGGTCCTGGCCACCAGAGAGGCTGAAATTTTTTCATATAGTGTGCAAGCACTACTACCACTGATAGATTGCAGGGTGGTCTGTAACCATGGAAACGAGCAGTGTATAATGTGATGGAAAAATGAATCCAGACAACAAAGGAAGCAATATAGACAATCACAATACATTAGTAAGTGGCTTGTATTAACTTTCTCTACATGATAAATGCAACTTACTGAAGTAAGAAAACCCCTTTAAGGCCTCCTGCACATGACAGTATTTTTTAACGTCCCGCAAAACGTGGTTCCGTTGTACCATGATCCGTGCCCGTTTTTTCTTCCGTTGTGCTTCCGTGTGTCCGTGTTCCCGTTTTTTTTGCGGCCCGTCAGAAAACATTGCATGGTGAAAAAAAGGTAATTTTAATATCTCCACCCAGGATACTGGTATAAATGAAGGTCACCTGAGTATTCTTTTGTGGCCATTTTCTGTAGTCTTCACAGAGTACAGAGGTTCATTTGGCTGCTTCTCTTTGCTGTATCACCATGTCTGATTCAGAGGAAGAGATCTTACTGCATTGGGTTGTTTCTCGGCAATGGGGACCGCGCACTCCTTTGTTGACTGAGGAACCGATTAGAAGGCGACGATTTTGGGTCCATCCGATTGTTTCACAACGGTACCGGAAAGGACACTTTCATTGCCTCTACGAAGATCTGCGCCTGCATCCTGCGAAGTTCTATTCCTTCTGTCGGATGACAGTGCCTACATTTGATCGCTTGCTGTCGTCTCTACGTACTGTCCTTACCTTCATAGACACCAATATGAGGTGCAGCATTACTCCTGAGGAAAGGCTCATCGTCACGTTGAGGTAAGCAGTATAGTACTTTTATAGTTAAAACAGTAATGTGCACTGCTTGTGTCAGGAGGAACATGTGCTAGAAAATGGCTGCTGTTAGACATGTGCTACTGTTTGCTGAAGTAACCTTTCTTTGCCCTTTTTTTTAATTGGATTTTGTTTGTTTGTGGTTGGTTTTTTATCCCCTTAATCCCTGGCACATAACATCCCAATATATATATTTTTTTTTGCGTTTGTGCAAGTTTCAAACTTGTGTTCAGCTAACGGCCTCCAGACAATCCATGAATCCTCTGCACTCGCCAGTAGTTTGTTTAAAATGTGGTTGGATTCAGTCAGTCAGCCATGTTACAGCAGGCTGTAACCTGCCTGTCTGAGTGACTAATTTAATATTCTTTGTCAATTACTGGCGAGTGCTGGGGATTTTGGTTGTGTCTGAAAGAATTGGGTCCCTCTGTCAGGATCTTTATCTGCGTGCACCACCCTGTTAGAAGTCTATATACCAGTCTGTACCCTATTTCGTAGGATTGTGCTGCTGCCAACCCCTGAGATTTCCATCGAACGTCCTCATCATGCCTAATGTTCACATAATTTTGAACTTGCACATCACTCTCAGCATTTTAAATGGGCTAAACACAGTTGATGTAACTTAGTTGTGGTAGTACTGCCCACACCCCAATAGCTGTTAGTGTTTTGCTCATATACACCTTTTATTTTTTTGTTTCAATTTAATCAACCAAGGACATAGGGCAGTGATGGCGATTATCAGACTGAGTTGCCAATGTTCTAGCCATATCAGTAGCTTTTCTCGCAAAATGTCAACACGCCAATTCAGCATGAATACTGTACTCCAATATAGTTTTACGTCATTGCATTTTAACATTTTGCTCTAATTGCCTGCTTAAATTCCGTGCTGCCTGTCGTTTTCAGAGTGTGCCCTGTGCTGATGAATGCTTTGGAAAGTCAAGGGTGTATATTTGTAAACCCTAGACTTTTCAAAGGCTGTGGGTGCCCACAGAGTGGGCCTTGAGTGCTGCCTCTGGCACCCGTCCCATAGGTTCCCCACCACTAGACATAGGGTGTTTACAATCATGGAGTGTATACAACATTATACTTGATTCTTGAATCTGTTGTTCCCTTTGATTTGCTGTTTACTGTTTATTTATTTTTTTCTCAACAGATTCCTTGCAACTGGGAACTCTTTTGCATCACTGCATTTTGAGTTTCTTTTAGGAACCTCGACGATCTCGCAAATTGTACTACACACTTGCCCTGTCATCTGGCAGCAACTCCGAGAGACGGTGATGCCGCAGCCCAAGGTGGACGATTGGGTTCGGATCGCTGAGGGCTTCCAAAATTCGGCGCAGTTTCCAAACTGCATCGGGGCAATGGATGGCAAGCACATCCGTGTGAAGAAGCCGCCACACTCAGGGAGCTGTTTCTTCAATTATAAACAATATTTTTCGGTAGTGCTGATGGCTGTTGCTGACAGTAACTACCGGTTTATAATGGTTGATATCGGGGCCTATGGAAGCACTGCGGATGCTCGCATCTTTAGTGCTTCTAGAATGGGTGAGCGGCTTTGTGCCAACCAGCTTGCCCTGCCCGAGTCCAGAAGACTGCCCGGAAATGCAGGTCCGCCGGCTCCATTTGTCATCGTGGCGGATGAAGGGTTTGCATTGACTCCACATGTTATGCGGCCCTTTCCAAAGCGTGGTTTGGATGTCAGGAGGCATATATTCAACTACCGGTTGACTCGTGCCAGTCGGTATGTTGAGTGCGCTTTCGGGATACTCTCTAGCAAGTGGAGGGTGTTTTTGTCATCCATACAGATGGCTCCGGAGAATGCTACCCTGGTGATTAAAGCTTGTGTTGTTCTACACAACTTCACCAGGATTCACGAGGCTTCCTATTCTGTTGACATGGAAGATCTTCCTACGTCTTCCGATTTGGGTTTGGAAAGGACCCTGCATAGACGACCTGGGACTGCAGGCATTGCAGTTCGGAAACTCTATGCAGACTACTTTTACAGCCCAGAGGGGTCCTTGCCATGGCAGAGGGATGCTATTCGTGGCAGTTTTTGAAATCTTCTGGGCTCTTTCGATTTTTTTTATTTTGTAGATAGATTATTAAAAATTATTGTGGTAGTTAAGTGTAGGGACTCGCAAGATAATGAGGACCCTTGACGTGGGCTTGCGGGCTGAGATTTTTTGGACATCACATATTTTAATCGGCATATCACTAAATATAAATGATGATTTGGTCTAAATGTAAATTGACTTTAACATCTTTATATTAGTATTATCTGGTCCAAAAATGTTTCTAATACCTCATCATCACAGTATCCCAAAATAAATATGTTGCTCATCAAAATAAAGTGTTGCTTTGAGAGTTAAAGTGCGTGTGGTTTCTTTTTTAGATAGAATTTTAAACTGTAAATGTTTTGTGGAGTGTGCCAAAAAAACAACAGACAACTTGTTTTCTCCCAAAACAAATTTAAGTAAAATATTGGGATCAACGTGATCAAATGGAAGACAATGCTTTCAACATTATGGTCAAAACATATAAAGTGCTAAAAACTAAAACAAAAAAACTAAATTACAAATCAAGAAGGTCCTGAGTAAAGGACGCCGGTGCAAAAGAGGACCGTGGCCTTACATGGCCCTGTTGAGGTGGCACAGTTGTCAAACTGCCCGGGTAAAGGGGCTGACCCGCCTGGTGCATTGGGCCCTGGGGTAGGCCGTACTGGGGTTGTGGGGGGAAAGAAGGCCCTTGGGTTGTTTGGGGCGGAAACTGAAAGGGTCCTGGCCTTTGCTGCTGTCCGGCATTCTCCAGGTCGATTTTCATGCCATTTAATTTCCCCAGAATGTCGCCATGGTTTGGGAGGGCAAACATTTTAATTACAACCGCTAATGAAGCAAGGCACTCGTGATGCTCCACAGGAGTGACCTGCTTCATTAGCGGCCCAATCCCCTTAACATCTTCTCCTCCACGCCATCACTCCTCCTCTGGGCAAGAAAATCTATGACGCGGGCGTCAATAACTTCCCGACTCTCTTGCCCAGAGGTAGAGGGAGGGACTTGGCGGCGACGTCTGGGCTGGGGCTGGACAATACGGGGTGGACTGGCCAGTGGTAGGGGGGCCTGGCCCAGTGTGGAGTCATCTGGGTCCTCAGCCGGCGTTGGAGCAGGACTTGTTGCGGGGGAAAAAAACACAGGGGTTTCACTCCCAGACGTGTTGGAATCTTGGGAGGGATGCAGACTGTCCACAGTACTGTATTTGAAAGAACCAAATAAAAAAATTAGATCATTTGAATTCAACATTACAAAAGTACATCGATTATATTAGTTGTAAACAGCCGTGTGTATACAATATATATACGGAGTGGCAGCATACATCAGAGATTTGATTTTACACAATGAATAACAGCTTCTATGTGAATAGTGCAATTCCGAATGTAAGTGCATTTTAAATTTAACGATGGGACAAGTCTTGTAAAGGCCTAATGTTACTGTATAATGGGAAAACATTGTTTGCCGTTTTGAGCTGTCCAGCCTCAGAAGAGGATTCCTCATTCAAGGACCAAAACCAGTGCTGATATTCAGGCCATCTCGTCTGTATGAGCCCCGCTACCACCATCCAAAGATACAAGATGGAATTTTAACCTAGTAGAACATCATTTACAGAGAAAGAACATGTACCAGGCCACACTTGACCATGGTGAGAGTAGTAGTTTTAATCCAGCTGGTCAAGCGTAGTTGGAACATCATTATAATCCATTATCATAGAATTTGGTTATTGTCATTTTATATGAGCAATGTAAGGAATCCATGTTATGTTTGGTGCAATACCATTTAAGCAATATAAATGACAATGCCAATACCTAATGGGTAACAATTTCAAAAACATACAAAAGTAAGATAATAGGTGTTTTTGGTCCAAAATCTCACGTCCCCCAAATTTATTTATTTTTTTAAATACACTATTCAGGGCTCCCATTAAAACGGGAGGCTTTCTGAAACCTTTTAAAAATATTGTACCTATCCATAGGATAGGTACAAACGAATAAATTGGTGTGTGACTAACAGCCGGCAAACACGATGATCTACTGTATGAGGAAATGTGTGCAGTGCGCACGTGTCATCTCCCTTCTCTATTCTTGTTCAGATTGCAAACATCTATGTTTCTGGAAGGTCAATAAATTGCTTCAAAACGAACAAAACAGAGAGGGGAGGCGCTATCTGCACACTACACATGTCGTCTCATCATACAGCTCATCAGCGGTGGGCCCGGGTTTGACTCCACCACAAAACTGATGTAAACAACTAACACCAGGCATGTACAAACTGTTGCCCGCCAGCTGATGCACAACTACAACTCCAAGCAGGACTGGTAAGCTTACAGCTATTCTGGCATGCTGGGAGTTTCAGTTGGTAAAGAGCTGGATGTAGTCAGTTATGACATGGCTGCCCTACTGAAAGTATAGGTCTTCAATAGAACAACACAACTGTATCCATTAGTTTCTTGGACACTTTAGCTCGTCAAGATACAAACGTAAGTGTGTCAAAAATTTACATTTCGAAAACAACATTATAAATACTTACGGCCTCAAATCCATTACTGGCCTTAAAAACTGCAACTGGGCAGTATAGATGTAGGCCCGTTTCCTGGAGGTTCCTTCCCCACTCCGGCCTTTGCTAGTCACCTCCCTCCAGAATTGGTCCCGGCAACTCGCCCAGCGGGTTTTGGTTTGTTTTACTGTTTTGAAATGACATAATAGACAATTGTGAGGTTAAAATTTATTAAAGGGGAAAAAATACAAATAGTCATATTTTGAACCAGAATAAAAAGGCAAAAGGTGAAAGCGCAAGATTGGCAAAATTGGACAGATTAAACAGCACATCGTACAGTCCAGCAGGTGTGTGGATACTAATGAAGAAGTACAAGAAGGAGAAGACTAGTCGTTCAAGCCATTAGGACTAAAATACTTTTCAATATGTGAAGGTGACAACTGACACATGTGTCACCCAAAAAAAAGTGCACAGACATGTGATTATACATGAAAAACTGTATGCTGTAGCAAAGGGAGGGACAGCCAAATAAACTTAGAAATGGTGGAGTATGGAATTTAATAGACGTCTCTTTAATAAACCATGTACAGGCCTTTATGCAAAATGAGTCTGGACCACCAAATAAACACTATTGTGACCTCAGGGAATTTAAAACTACATCTTTTGGCCATACAGAGGGCAGGAACAGCACAACTACATTGCTATCACTTATCTAATTCTGCACGGCCTCGGCTATCAGCTTTGGACCATTCACTTTTGCGCATGCTCCGAGCCACTTGCTCCCATGAAGCATCCTTTTTGACTCTGTCTCAATACGAATTTGCTCTGGTATCCCAAAGCTCGGGCCTCTCCTGGACCAGGGTGATAAGTTTTTCTACGTTCCAACGAGGCATGGTGGCTGGAAAAAATCACTAATGGCTGCCTCACCACACAGAAGCTTCTAGGCATAGGTGGCTAGAAATTAGCATATCCTGTGACCTTAAACTTCCTGTATATATATTTTTTTAATTTTATTGCCACAAGTTTTGCCAGACAATTTGCCCATGGCATAAGTACGAAATAAAACGGGCGCGGATGACAATCGGGTGTGCAACCGCGTTTTTCACGGCCCCATTGACTTGAATGGGGCCGCAAACCGTTAGCCGTGAAAAAAATAGGACAGGTTATATTTTTTGACGGGCAGGAAACACGGGTCACGGGCGCGGGTGACAAAACGGTGCAGTAGCAGTGTTTTCAACGGACCCATTGAAAGTCAATGGGACCGCAGAAAAACACGTTAAACGGGACAACGGCCACGGGTGCACACAACGGTCGTGTGCAGGAGGCCTAAGGCCGCTATCAAAGCAGCCTGGGCTTTCATAAGATCTCAACAATGCCAGTGCCACATGCTGATATCCTCCATGTCATGCAATATTGATGCAGTAATTCATCCAAAGGAGCCTTGACTAAGGATTGAGTGAATATACTGTACAGACTTTTCAGCAGGACATTTCTGTATTAAAAACATATTTTTTAATTGGCCTTATGTAATATTCTAATTTTCTGAGATACTAACTTTTGGGTTTTCATTAGCTGTAAGCCATAATTAATACAAAAACCCAAGGGCTCTACACCGCAGGATTACCGTCATATATCACCAAGTACACACATGCCTATGGTGTAAAAATGAATTACAAATACCTATAAAGGGACTACCAGACTGCATGGAATCAATATTGTATTTTATTAACAAAATTAATTAGATAAATTACAATAAAACAAGTGCAGGGAAAAGGCGACATCAACCAGAGGAGGGCACAATGGTACTAATTCATACTGCTCCAACAGTCAATAGAAAAATACAAAGTGCAAGTGCAATTAACAACAGTGCTATAGATTACAAGGGCAGAATTAATTACCCATAGAGTACCTCCTCTGGGATGGCGCCAACCCAGACGTGCGTTTCGGCGAACCTTCATCTGGGGAAATATCAGGGAATAAAAAACGCAAACCAATATAATCGGCTCATAGAACAATTAGTTACAAATATATCTACTTTTAAAAGTTCATAAATATTTATATATGTATTACTCTATATTTGCATATTGCATGGTTTTATTTATTATTTTTTTAATTTTTTTTACATAGACGTAGAGTTGAGCGAACCCGATCTGTAAAGTTCCGGTTCGTACCGAACTTTAGGATTTTTGGAACCCGGACCTGAACCCGAACTTTTCAGTAAAAGTTCGGGTTCGAGTTCGGTGTTCGGCGAGCTAATGATGCTTTTTGAAAGGCTGCAGAGCAGCCAATCAACAAGCGTTTAACTCGTGTGCTCTTAGAAGCCATCACAGCCATGCCTACTAATGGCATGGCTGTGATTGGCCAGTGCAGCATGCGACCCAGCCTCTATATAAGCTGCACCTCACTCTGCTTTTACAAGTGTAGGGATAGAATGCTGCTGCTTTGAGGGAGAGAATAGGAAAGAATATGTTATCAGAAGTGCTTGTTAACTCTGCTATCTACAGCAATTTTATTTTGTGGGTGCAGTGCACCATTTGTTTACCTTGCCCTGAGCCCAGTGACACAGAAAAATAACTTTTGTCCGTCTGTTAGTTAGTTAGGTGGCCGTCGGCGGCCATTTTGTGCAAGTTCAGTGCACGTTCAGTGCACCAGCATAGCAGATGTGCATTTGTGACAGTCAAATACAAGCTTTAAATACTGCAGTTATATTCAGGGTTAAAAAAAAAACACCTATTTTTTGCAAGATATTACATTTTGGGTCTTTTGCTGAATTTGTGACAGTCCAATACAAACTTTAAATACTGCAAATATATTCTGGGTTTAAAAAAACACCCATTTTTTGCAAGATAATACATTCTGGGTCCTTTTCTGAATTTGTGACAGTGAAATACAAGCTTTAACTACTGCAATTATATTCTGGGTTTAAAAAACACAAATTTTTTGCAAGATAATACATTTTGGGTCCTTTGCTGCATTTGTGACAGTCCAATACAAGCGTTAAATACTGCTGTTATATTCTGGTATTAAAAAAACACCCATTTTGGGCAAGATAATACATTTGTGGCCTTTGTTGCATTTGTGACAGTCAAATACAAAAACTTTAAATACTGCAGTTATATTCTGGGTTTAAAAAAAACACCTATTTTGGGCAAGATAATAAATTTGCGGCCTTTGCTGCATTTCTGACAGTCCAATACAAGCGTTAGATACTGATGTTATATTCTGGTATTAAAAAAAACACCCATTTTGTGCAAGATGGTACATTTGGAGCCTTTGCTGCGTTTGTCAAATACAACCAGTCAATACTGCAGTTAGATTGTTGGTTGACAAATTAAAATTTTCTGTGACCGTGAAGTAATTGTATAAAATTTGCCTGTCACACTGTTGTGCGACCTCAATAAATTTTTCCTTTTTAGGACACAGGCACTGCCTTACTCTCCGTGAACTTAATTGTTGACTATTGGTGGTTACATTGTCGCCTGACATAAACCATCTGTTAGTTTGGTGGGTGAACGCAAAGAATGAGGAGAGTGTCAAATAAGGGACATGGCCCCGGTCGTGGTGCTGCTGGTGGAGCTCCTGTTGCAGGGAAAGGATGTGGTCGATCTGTGCCAGCTACACAAACAAGTGAAACACCTTCCTCAGGTGAGAGTAGGCAACAGAACCTTATGTTATTTGGTAGAGCCGAATGCGGCTCTACGAATGGTGAGGCCAGAACAAGTACAGGCGATAGTAGAATGGGTGGATGACAGTGCCTCCAGTCCCTTTATATTGTCTCCCACCTAGTCTCCTGCTGAAAGATCAGAGTTGGCACCTGCAGCCCTTGGGCATCAGTCTTTCACCTCACTCCCTTGCAAATCAGCCAAGCAGTCTGAGCCCGAAGTCATGGAGCAGTTTCTTCTGCTTTTTGATGACTCTGCTAGCAGGGTTTATTAGGGCCATCCATCTAGCCCTGCCCCAGAAGTGGAAAAGATTGAGTGCACCGATGCCCAACCACTTATGTTTTAGGATGAGTACATGGGAGGACCACCGCAGCATGTCTCGGATGATGACCAAACACAAGTGCCAACTGCTGGGGCTTTCTGCAGTGTGCAGACCAACAAGGAGGGGGGAAGACTGGGTGGAAGATGATGTGGAGGACGATGAGGTCCTTCGACCCCACATGGAATAAAGATCATGCGAGTGACCTGTGTAGTTAGGAGGAAGAGGCGGTGGTCGCACAGAGCCACCAGCACAGTAGAAGAGGGAGCAGGGTGCAAAAGCGGAGCGGCCGTCCCCTAGACGGTATGCCTGCTACTGCCCACCGCACCATGGGACCAAGCACACCAAAGCCAGCTCCAAGGAGTTTCCTGGCGTGGCAGTTCTTCAGACAATGTGCTGATGACAAGACACGAGTGGTTTGCATGCTCTGCAATCAGAGCCTGAGGCGAGGCATAGACGTACTAAACCTGAGCATAACTTGCATGACCAGGCATCTAAGTGCAAAGCACGAGCTGCAGTGGAGTAGACACCACTTCGCTAATTCTAGCAATCATATAGGAAAGTTTACTATAGAGACAGCTAAGTTTAATTCGCTATGCGATTATATTACTTTGCTTTTTTTTTATAAATAGAATAATTATAATAATTATTAGGTATTATAATTATTCTATTTATTTTTTTTTAAAAAAGCAGTCATATAATCGCATAGCGAATTAAACTTAGCTGTCTCTATAGTAAACTTTCCTATATGATTGCTAGAATTAGTGAAGTTGATGAATAGGTAGCTAAAACGAAGATGCAGAATACTTCGTTATCTTCGTTTTGTGGAATATGACGAATACATTCGTTATATTTGTTTTGTGGAATATGACGAATACATTCGCCATATTCGCTAATTCTACCAAGCCAACCATAGTAAACCAGGTCCAAGTTGAAATCGCAATTCGATTAATTCAAGTTATAATAATCGAATTTCGATTTTAACTTAGCACTGCTATATTCCATATTAGGCTAGAATTAAATATAGCAGGGCTAAGTTAACCCTTTCATGACCAAAGGTCATTGATGCCCCAGTGTCCAGGTCAAAATTTACAAATCTGACATGCGTCACTTTAAGTGGTAATAGCTTTGGAACACTTTTACTTATCCACGCCATTCTGAGATTGTTTTCTTGTGACACATTGTACTTCATGACAGTCATAAATTTGAGTCAATATATATCTCCTTTTTTTTTAAAAAAATCCCAAATTTACCAAAAAAAAGTAAAAATTTGCAATTTTCTAAATTTCAATTTCTCTGCTTCTAAAACAGAAAGTGATACCTCATAAAATATTTATTACATAACATTCCCCATATGTCTACTTTATGTTGGCATCATTTTGGAAATGTTATTTTATTTTTTTAGGACGTTAGAAGGCTTAGAAGTTTAGAAGCAATTCTTAAAATTTTTAAGAAAATTTCCAAAACCCACTTTTTAAGAACTAGTTCAGGTCTGAAGTCACTTTGTGGGGCCTACATAGTGGATAACCCCATAAATGACCCCATTGTAGAAACTACACCCATCAAGGTATTCAAAACCAATTTTACAAACATTATTAACCCTTTAGGTGTTCCACAAGAATTAAAGGAAAATGGAGATGAAATTTCTAAATTTCACTTTTTTAGCAGATTTTCTATTTTATTACATTTTTTTCTTTAACACATTAAGGGTTAACAGCCAAACAAAACTCAATATTTATTACTCTGATTCTGCGGTTTACAGAAACACCCCACATGTGGTCGTAAACTGATGTAAGGGCGCACGGCAGGGCGCAGAATGGAAGGAGCGCCGCATGGTTTTTGGAAGGCAGATTTTGCTGGATTGGTTTTCTGAACGCCATATGTTTTTTATTTTTCTACCGATCGTCTTGTGCAGGGGCTCATTTTTTGCAGAAAGAGTTGAGGTTTTTATTGGTACCATTTTTGGGTACATAGGATTTTTTGATCATTCATTATTACACTTTATGGGACAAGGTGGCCAAAAAATTGGCTGTTTTGGAACATTTTTTTTTTTTTTTTACAGCGTTCATCTGAGGGGTTAGGTCATGTGACAGTTTTATAGAGCAGATCGTTACGGATGTGGCAATACCTAATATGTATACTTTTTCTTATTTATTTAAGTTTTACACAATAATAGCATTTCTGAAACCAAAAAAATGATGTTTTAGTGTCTCCATAGTCTGAGAGCCATAGCTTATTTATTTTTTGGGCGATTGTCTTAAATATGGGCTCATTTTTTGCGGGATGAGGTAACGGTTTGATTGGTACTATTTTGGGGTATATTCGCCTTTTTTGATCGCTTGGTGTTGCACTTTTTGTGATGTAAGGTGACAAAAATGGCCTATTTTTTTACACCGTTTTTATTTTTTATTTTTTATGGTGTTTATTGGACGGGGTTGATGATGTGATATATTTATAGAGATGGTCGTTACGGACGCGGTGACACCTAATATGTGTGGTTTTCTGTTTGTTTGGTTTTTTTTTTATAGGAAAAGGAAATTTATTTTTTACATTTTTATTTATTTATTTTTACTTTTATTATTTTCACATTTTTTTTTATCAGTTCCCTCTTGGATCTTGAAGATCCAGTGGGGCTGATGGTTGTACTATACTTTGCAATGCTCTTGCATTGCAAAGTATAATACAATCAGATGCCTGTAGGTGGCAGCACTGGACGCCTATACCATGGCAACCGGACGCCTTTGCAAAGCATCCGGTTGCCATGGCAACTATCGGGCGCTGCGATCGCAGCAGCCCTGATGGTTGAGAGAGAGGGGGCCCCCTCCCTCTATTACCCCCATGGATGCCGCTACTGCGGCAGCTATGGGGTTACAGCAGTGTCAGCATAGAGCTGACACACGCTGCTGATGGCGGCGGCTCAGGAATGGAGCCGCCGCCATCACACACACACAAGGGGGACCGCATCGGGGGCAGGGGGCAGCGCTGGAAACGGGGGAGGGGGGGGCAGCATTTTACTTACAGATCGGGGCAGGAGGGGGCGGACCGCTTCGGGGGGGGCAGGATAAGATGATCGACACGAAGGAGGCACAGATCGGTGCAGGAGGGGGCGGACCGCATCGGGGGCAGGACAAGAACAAGGAGGGGGCACAGATCGGGGCAGGACCGCATCGGGGGCAGGACATGAACAAGGAGGGGGCACAGAGGGGGCTTCAGGACACATTACCGATTTCAGGCTGTGATCTGCAGAGCGCAGATCAGAGCCTGAAACCGGCATTTTAACACTGCCGCGATCCGATTGGTTAGTCTGCACAGACTAACCAATCGGATCGATTGCCGGCAAGGGGCCACTCTGATTGGCCCCTTGCCGGCATTACCGCACTGTATGCTGTCCGTGACAGCAGCAGGACAGGGGCAGAAGCTTAAATCCAAGCGCTTTGCAGCGCTTGGATTAAAGAGCTGCCAGAACGTGTATATACGTGGTAGCTGCACGGGGCATGTGCAGCTATCACGTATATATACAGATTGCAGTCGTGAAAGGGTTAAAATCGGAATTCGATTATTAGAACTTGAAATAATCGAATTGCGATTTTTCACGTAATTCTCAAATCCGACAGTACATTCTAGTATATGGAGACGTTCCCATGGTGATGGGGACGCTCCATGAGCACGGAAGTCGGCAGAAGCGGCAACGGGCACTGACTGGAGCAGCCAGGAAGCCAGGAATCCAAAGGACAGGTAAGAACAACTTTAGGGAAGTGGGAAAGAAAAAAATATAACAATAAAAAAAAATAAAAAAAATAATTCAAGTTATAATAATCGAATTTCGATTTTAACTTAGCACTGCTATATTCCATATTAGGCTAGAATTAAATATAGCAGTGCTAAGTTAAAATCGAAATTCGATTATTATAACTTGAAATAATCGAATTGCGATTTTTCACGTAATTCTCAAATCTGACAGTACATTCTAGTATATGGAGACGTTCCCATGGTGATGGGGACGCTCCATGAGCACGGAAGTCGGCAGAAGCGGCAACGGGCACTGACTGGAGCAGCCAGGAAGCCAGGAATCCAAAGGACAGGTAAGAACAACTTTAGGGAAGTGGGAAAGAAAAAAATATAACAATAAAAAAAAAAAAAAAAAGAATATTCGAAATATCGAATTTATATCACTATAATCGAAATATTCTCGAATTAGCGAAGTGCCGATATTCGCAAAAAAAATTCGATATTCGAATATTCGCGCTCAACACTAGTTATCACAGGTTTTATTTTCCACTCTTATAAGGTGTACCCTAATTTAAACCAAAATTTTTATTTTTTTATAAAAACCAAAAAACTGTGTTGGCTACCTCCTCCTCCTCCACTGCCGCTTCCACCTACACCACCACATCCACCACCTCCTCAACCTCCTACTCCATATGGACCTCCTCTTTCTAGATCAAGATTATTATTTATTATTTTTACGTATTTTATGTTATTTTAAGTCATTTCCCTATCCACATTTGTTTGCAGAGCACTTGCCATGCTCTTAACAACATTTGCTGCCATTTACAGCCCTCTAGCCCTTTCCATGACTTTTTTAGAGCCATTTTAGTGCTCAAAAGTTCGAGTTCCTATTGACTTCAATGGGGTTCGGGGTCAAGTTCGTTCATCCTCTTAACAAAATGTATCTATTCATGGACGAACATCTGCAGGGACGGTTCGCGAACGCTATCAAATGTTCGCGAACCGCAAGTTTGCGGCGGGTCCCATTCATTTTAATAGCAGGCGAAGCTGAAAAACCTTCAGCTCATATTTGCAGCCAAGAAATAAGGACTAGATGTGCACAAATAGTCCCACAACATGGACAGTGACATACCAGATGTATTATTTGAATTTGCGATCTCCATTCATAATTTTTTTCAATGCAAAATATCGGCAATATAATTATTGAGTACGTGCATGCGCAAAATAGCTTTTTTGGGGGGTGACTGGTATATCACACCAGTTATAATAATTTTTTTACAATACCGTTTGTCACTTTGTGTAGCAGAGGGAACACAGCAAAACCGCAAACAAATGCTGCTGTACCCAAGTGCACTATATAGAAAGTATATTATTGGTATATAACACCCCGCTTCTATCCGTTTTTTTGGGGGGGCGACTGGTATATCACACCAGTTATAATTATTTTTTCTAATTGCGTTTGTCACTCTGTGTAGCCGCAGTATCTCTCCAGAACCGCTCACCACTGCTGCACAATACAAATCCACTATAATTTACTTTATATGTTAGAAAGTATATTATAAGTGTATTACACCCCTCTGTACTGCACACCTATCAATAGTACACCTATACCAGTCCTTAAAAGGACTTTTTTGGACCTATTTGATATTGTTTTTATTCCTAACAGTCTGTCCCTGCTCCACACTGCAACCTTTCGCTATACTGACAAAAGAATGACTGTAAAATGGCGGCAAGATCGGGTCTATTTATAAGGTAGGGGTTATGTCCATGGGCTGAAACGTCTCAACCTGATGGATGTGTCATGGTTCAAAGTTCTTCACAATGTAAAAGAATATGGCGGACGCGAATATCTTCATATGTTCGCATGTTTGGCGAATCTCTTAATGTATCTTCATTTATTCAAATGCTGATTTTAACCCCTTCAGGACCGGGCTCATTTTCACCTTAAGGACCAGGCCATTTTTTGGAAATCTGACCAGTGTCACTTTAAGTGCTAATAACTTTAAAACGCTTTGACTTATCCAGGCCATTCTGAGATTGTTTTTTCGTCACATATTGTACTTCATGACACTGGTAAAATGAAGTAAAAAAAAATATTTTTTTTGCACAAAAAAATACCTAATTTACCAAAAATTTGGAAAAATTTGCAAATTTCAAAGTTTCAGTTTCTCTACTTCTGTAATACATAGTAATACCCCAAAAAATTGTGATGACTTTACATTCCCCATATGTCTACTTCATGCTTGAATTATTTTGGGAATGATATTTTTTTTTTTGGGGATGTTATAAGGCTTAGAAGTTTAGAAGCAAATCTTGAAATTTTTCCGAAATTTACAAAAACTCAATTTTTAGGGACCAGTTCAGGTCTGAAGTCACTTTGCGAGGCTTACACAATAGAGACCACCCAAAAATGACCCTATCTAAGAAACTACACCCCTCAAGGTATTCAAAACTGATTTTGCATACATTGTTAACCCTTTAGGTGTTGCACAAGAGTTATTGGCAAATGGGGAGGAAATTTGAGAATTTCATTTTTTTGTCTAATTTTTCATTTTAACCCATTTTTTCCACTAACAAAGCAAGGGTTAACAGCCAAACAAGACTGTATCTTTATTGCCCTGACTCTGCCGTTTACAGAAACACCCAATATGTGGCCGTAAACTACTGTACGGCCGCACAGCGGGGCGTAGAGTGAAAGGTGCGCCGTTTGGTTTTTGGAAGGCTGATTTTTATGGACTGGTTTATTTACACCATGTCCCATTTGAAGCCCCCTGATGCACCCCTAGAGTAGAAACTCCCTAAAAGTGACCCCATCTAAGAAACTACACCCCTCAAGGTATTCAAAACTGATTTTACATACGTCATTTACCCTTTAGGTGTTGCACAAGAGTTATTGGCAAATGGAGATGAAATTTGCGAATTTCATTTTTTTGCCTAATTTTCAATTTTAACCCATTTTTTCCACTAACAAAGCAAGGGTTAACAGCCAAACAAGACTGTATCTTTATTGCCCTGACTCTGCCATTTACAGAAACACCCCATATGTGGCCGTAAACTACTGTATGGCCACACAGCGGGGCGTAGAGTGAAAGGTGCGCCGTTTGGTTTCTGGAGGGCTAATTTTGCTGGACTGTTTTTTTTACACCATGTCCCATTTGAAGCCCCCCTGATGCACCCCTAGAGTAGAAACTCCATAAAAGTGACCCCATCTAAGAAACTACACCCCTCAAGGTATTCAAAACTGATTTTAGAAACTTTGTTAACCCTTTAGGTGTTGCACAAGATTTAATGGAAAATAGAGACACAATTTCAAAATTTCACATTTTTGGCAGATTTTCCATTTTAATATTTTTTTTCCAGTTACAAAGCAAGGGTTAACAGCCAAACAAAACTCATTATTTATGGCCCTGATTCTGTAGTTTACAGAAACACCCCATATGTGGTCGTAAACCGCTGTACGGGCACACGGCAGGGCGCAGAAGGAAAGGAATGCCATACGGTTTTGGGAAGGCAGGTTTTGCTGGACTGTTTTTTTTGACACCATGTCCCATTTGAAGCCCCCCTGATGCACCCCTAGAGTAGAAACTCCATAAAAGTGACGCCATCTAAGAAACTACACCCCTCAAGGTATTCAAAACTGATTTTACAAACGTTGTTAACCCTTTAGGTGTTCCACAAGAATAAATGGAAAATAGAGATTAAATTTCAAAATTTCACTTTTTCGGCAGATTTTCCATTTTAATATTTTTTTTCCAGTAACAAAGCAAGGGTTAACAGCCAAACAAAACTCTTTATTTATGGCCCTGATTCTGTAGTTTACAGAAACACCCCATATGTGGTCGTAAACTGCTGTACGGGCACACGGCAGGGCGCAGAAGGAAAGGAACACCATATAGTTTCTGGAAGGCAGATTTTGCTGGATTGTTTTTAGACACCATGTCCCATTTAAACCCCCCTGATGCACCCCTAGGTTAGAAACTCCAAAAAAGTGGCCCCATTTTGGAAACTACGGGATAAGGTGGCAGTTTTGTTGGTACTATTTTAGGGTACATATGATTTTTGGTTGCTCTATATTACACTTTTTTGTGAGGCAAAGTAACAAAAAATAGAAATTCAGAAATTTCATCTCCATTTGCCATTAACTCTTGTGGAACACTTAAAGGGTTAACAAAGTTTGTAAAATCAGTTTTGAATACCTTGAGGGGTGTAGTTTCCAAAATGGGGTCATTTTTTGGAGTTTATACTCTAGGGGTGCATCGGGGGGGGGCTTCAAATGGGACATGGTGTCAAAAAACCAGTCCAGCAAAAACTGCCTTCCAAAAACCATATGGTGCTCCTTTCCTTCTGCGCCCTGCCGTGTGGCCATACAGCAGTTTACGACCACATATGGGGCATTTCTATAAACTAAAGAATCAGGGCAATAAATATTGAGTTTTGTTTGGCTGTTAACCCTTGCTTTGTTATGGGAAAAAATGAATTAAAATGGAAAATTTGCCAAAAAATAGCTGTTTTGGCACTGTTTTTATTTTTTATTATTTACAACGTTCATCTGACAGGTTAGATCATGTGCTATTTTTATAGAGCAGGTTCTTATGGACGTGACGATACCTAATATGTATACTTTTTTATTTATTTAGGTTTTACACAATAATATCATTTTTGACACAAAAAAAAACATGTTTTAGTGTCTCCATAGTCTGAGAGCCATAGTTTTTTCAGTTTTTTGGCGATTGTCTCAGGTTGGGTATCATTTTTGCGGGATGAGATGACGGTTAGATTGGTACTATTTTGGGGTGCACATGACTTTTTGATCGCTTGCTATTACACTTTTTGTGATGTAAGGTAACAAAAAAATAGCTTTTTTGACACTGTTTTTATTTTTATTTTTTTACAGTGTTCACCTGAGGGGTTAGGTCATGTGGTATTTTTATAGATCAGGTTCTTACGGACATGGCAATACCTAATATGTCTACCTTTTTATAATTTATCAGGGTTTTACACAATAATATTTTTTGAAACAAAAAAAAAATCATGTTTTAGTATCTCCATAGTCTGAGACCCATAGTTTTTTTATTTTTTGGGCCATTGTCTCATGTAAGGGCTCATTTTTTGCGGGATGAGGTGACGGTTTGATTGGTACTTTTTTGGGGGGCATACGCCTTTTTGATCACTTTTATTACCTTTTTTGGGAAGTAAGGTGGGCAAAATTTCAATTTCCTCATAGTTTTTATTTTTTTATTTTTATGGCGTTCACCGTGCGGGGAAAGTAACATGACCGTTTTATAGATCAGGTCGTTATGGACGCGGCGATACCTAATATGTGTAGTGTATTTTATTTTTATTTTTTTTATTCAGTGATAAATGTGTTTTTTTGAAACTTTACTTTTTTCACTTTTTTTCACTTTTTTTTTGACCCAGACCCACTTGGTTCTTGAAGATCCAGTGGGTCTGATGTCTGTATAATACAGTACAGAACAATATATATTGTTCTGTACTGTATTTTACACTTGTCTGAACAGATCTATGCCTTTTAGCATAGATCTGTTCAGCACCATGGACAGCAGGACGCCTGAGAGGCGTCCTGTTGCCATGGGAACCTTCCCCGTCTGCTCAGTACTGGTCAGAACTGCGCAGACGTGGAAGGGTAAGTACAGGGCTGAGGGGGGCTCTCTGGGGGCTCTCTCCCTCTCCCATCGGGGGGCTGCAAAGGCACAGCAGCCCCCCGATGGGAGAGGGAGGGAGCTCCCTGCGCTGTTAACCTTTTCCATACAGCGGTCCGTACGGACCGCTGTATGGAAAGGGTTAAACAGCTGACATCGCATCGCAGATGTCAGCCGTTTATACCAGGGTGCCAGCAATGTGCTGGCACCCTGGTATCCCCACTGTACACCAACAATCATTGAAGGGGAGGCGGGCGGGGGATCGCGATCCCGCCTGCCGCACCGCCCGCCTCCCGCACCTTACCGCACCTCCCCACCGCCTGCGACACCCCCCCTGCACCACCCGCCCACATAACATCATTCAGGGGTGCAGGGGGGGTGAAACATCTTTATTTTGGGCATACTAAAGTTTCTGATCTCCGCGGTCAGGGACCGCGGGGATCAGAAACTGCAGAAAGCGCTACAAACCGCAGGTCTGAATTGACTTGCGGTTTGCAGCGATCGCCAACATGGGGGGGTCATAGGACCCCCCTCGGCATTGACCCAAGGTGCCCGGCTGTGTGTGACAGCCGGGATCTCAGCGCTGTCACCATGTCTGCAGACATGGTGACAGTTTATGCCATGACGTGTATACTCATCATGGCGCGCTAAGTAGCAGTGCGCCATGACGAGTATACTCGTCATAGGTCGGGAATATTTTTACACTTTCTCCTTCTCTGATCGCTTCCCTGACAGGAATTGGGGCGATCAGAGAAGGAGAAGCACATAGTCCCTCCCTAACCCCCCCTTACCTGCCCCGATGCGCTGTGATTGGTCCCTCTGCAGTAATGGACCAATCACAGCGATCGCGGGCGGGTCAGAGCTCCAATACAGCTCCTGCCGGCTTCTCTGGTTGCCTAGCAACCCCAGCACGCCGGCTTCACTGAAGCTTCAGCGCTTCGCTCCCTGCGCTGACAGTGAAAGCCGATCACGTACATGCACGTGGGGATGCGGTGAGGCACCACATTCCCCCACGTACATGTACGTGATGTTGCGTGAAGGGGTTAATGAAAGGACTGTTGATGGCACATAACATTATGTTGACCTCTGTATTTTAAATTTTAACTTACTATGTCCCATTTATACCTGCCTCTTTGTGTAGTACTCCAGAGCGGGCACTACCATTCCTACATCCTGCTACTGTCTCTAATGGCTAACCAATAATGTCATCTATGTATTTAATTCAAGATCCTCTGATACTGTGCCTTAATAATATTGCTATGTAACTTATGTATTGTATTACATGTAATGTGCCTGGTTCACCAGCAGGTCAGTGTATCTGGCAGAGAGAGATATTTAGATATCCATTCTCCCCCTTTTGGGCAGAAGTGGGCTAGTCCTGCTTCCTACCAAGGGAAGCGTTGTAGGAAGCTATAGTCTAGTCTAGAGTCGACAGTGGAATTGGAAAGAGATCAGACATGTAGCAGTGAGGGGAGCTCTCCCTTCCTGCCGCAGGAGACTTCAAGGAGAAGCAGCTTGCAAAGCATCCCAACTCCTTGCAGTTCCTAGACAGAGTATTAAAAGGGGGTCAACAGCCAAAGGCACCCCACTCAAAGGTACCAGAACTTTCATAAAGTCCAGCTACCAGACTGAAGCCATAAATTAGCACAGAAGAGAAAGATAAAGCAAGGTATGCAAGTTCGCCTGCCAGTTTACCTCAAAACTGTCTGGAGCCAAGAAAAAGATCACTTATTGTCTGGATTCAAGTTTATTCAAGTAAAGCTGTTGAACTTTTACCAAGTCTGGACTCTTACTCCACCAACTATCATTCTCCCTTTTATTGCTATGGAGCCTAACCCTGTGGAGCAACGGGTGACCCACACAAAACTAATAAGGCTGCATCACCACTCCGCATTTTTAAAACCTGGGACACGATCGACCATGGGGGGTGGCACATTGCATTTGTTTCTTATATATAAAGCCTGATGAAAGCTGAGGTATGATCCCGAAATGCATTATTTGTGGGAGCTTTATAAGGAAGATCAGGATTGGGGGACTCTTTTACACACTAACATCTATGTGAGGTGGCCACTAGATCTCTAACACAGTATTGTTTGTGTAGCCTAGTTAACCCAAGGTCCCTTGAAGAACCAGTATATCCTAGGCACTGGAGAAACATGTTGGAATGTTCAGATCCTGGGATCCAACCTGTGGAAGTTGGGCATTACATGTGGGTTATTATAGGGGCATCAAGGGTTTAGCCATTGAGAAGTGGGGTTACACCTTTCGGGGCGGTTGCTCCACTTGTAGGCAGGGGAAAAGAAGGGACATATAGAGACATCAGACCGAACTTCACTGTGGACCCCACTTCTCTACAAAAGAAGCCCTAATGCAGTGGAACCACATTCATCAAGAAATCATCTGATGAAAAGATTCTACCAATTGGTAGAACCGTGAGTACAGAAGGGCTGGACACACATACAGCATAATAGTTATCTACCTAAATAACACATATTCAATACGGTAGTGCCTTTAGTATACAAAATATTAAGTGACACTATTGTGGGAGTTTTGTATTAGATTTTTTAGCGATATTTATTAAAGGTTACGTTTTAATAGGGGTTCATAATTTTGTTCTGTGATAATGCATTATTTGAACCCAATAAATGAGGTTCCCCGCTCCATGAGGTTGGTGTAAGTTCTTCCTAACGCCAGAAGAATTCCTCATTTGATTGCACCCACATTAGGAGTAAAGGTTTCCCTACAGAATAGATTCTGCTTCATTGATACGCCTACTGTGGAAAGAGAGTAAAACAAAATGCATTCTGGGAAGAAGTTGGACCTGCACAGCAGTGTGATGCTCTGGGCAAATGAAACCTTGGTTGTTGGTATTCATGTGGATATTACATTGTTGTAGACCAAATATTTCCCTTCAAACAATGATATTCCCAAACAGCAGCATCCTTCTTCAGCATAAAGCAGGCATCCTGCTGCACTGTAAAAATTGCTTTGGAATAGTTTGAGAAACAGGACAAGGAGTTCAAGGTGTTGACTTGTCCTTCAATTTCCCCAGATCTCAATCTGGTCGAGCATTTGGGGGATGTATTGGAAAAATAACTGATCCATGGAGGGACCCCCTCACAACTTACAGGTTTAATAAGGTCTTCTGCTAATGCCATCCTGTCAGATACCATAAGACACCTTGAGATATCTTGTGAAGGCTATGCCTTGATGGCTCAGTCCTGTTTTTGTGACACTAGGAGGGCCTAAGCAATATTTTAATGTTATGACTAATCAATATAAGGCACTGCTGTTTAGGCATTATTATGTAGGCATTTTTGGTGAGCTGCTAGTCTGCATACATAGATTTCAATGTCCACCTCAGATCCAGCAGGTCCATAGGTCCATTTGAAAATGTGATCAGCTGCAACAGCTGTGTGCTACCCGTTAAAAGTGTACAATTGTTTTAATGATTTTTGAACCAACTGTGTATGAATACACCATATATAACAAACACATAACAAATATATATATATCACATGCACTGAACTAGATCACTAAATAATTATCACCATAAATTTTGTCTTTATTTTGAAAACAGTAATATGTTCCACTTTCATATATATTCCTGGTAAACAGTAATATTGTATATGTTCATTATTATGCATGATTTGTTTGTGTTGTTTATGGATAGACTCATACTGCCGCATAGCTTCAAGCACAAAAAGAACTGCAAGAACTTACCTAGCAGGAAAAAAGATAACAGTTTTTTCTTTTAAGTGCTAGCTAGACTACAGTGTGCCTCTCACTCTTATTAAAGAGCTTTAAGATGGGTATAATTGTAATTCACTAATTCTAAAAATCCACTCAAATGTCACTTATAATAAGGATTTCCTACTGTGCTAGGACCCCTGGGAAACCTTTGAAGTTGTGAATGGTGTACATGAAGACAGGCATGAGCATACGCTCTTAGAAGGCACCAGAGCAGTATTGCTCCTCAGCTTAGATGATAAAAACGATCACATCTGCATAATCTTGGGAATACTGCCAGCCTGAAGATCAGAAAAGTAAACTTAGGACAGAGTAAGACAAAAAGATCAAAAGGCAAAACCCAACAGACCTTAATTGTTACACATTACGAAAGGACAAGGGTGAAAAAATAGTCCAATTTGCTAGAGAAATATTCACATCATAATAGTACATTATAATTAGCTCATAAAGGAAGCAATATCCATGACATGAAACAATTTAGAACAATTAATCAAAATAGACCTAATTGCATAATTACAAAAAGAAATGAATCTTTTTAAAGTAGATAGACAAAAATAGACTACAATTATAAAACCCTGCAATGGGAAAAATACATAACTAAGCAGGAGATTAGTAATAAATATAAACATATAAATATAAAATATACCTTTTTCAGGTAATTTTTTTTAAGTTAAATTCTGAAATTAGGACATTATTACCATGATTATTATTTTTTTGTTTAAATGGTGTAACATGTATTATAGTTCACATCCCTCTGTATACTGTAATGTATGTGCATGCTACATTTTCTTAGTGATTAAGTAATTAGGTCAGTGTGAAATGAATAAATGTAGATCACTCAGTCACGGCAGGGGGCTCTCCTTAGGTCTTAGTTCATAAGACATGAGTATCATTGATGGAGCTTTTTCAGTTCCTCTTTTCAGCTTGTAAGGTTTCACTTTTGCAGTATATTTAAGAAATTTACTCTTTGAGCACTGCCACTAGGGGAAAAATTAGATGTATAGTTTAAAAAATACAAAGAATGAAGAACAAAGATATGATGCTAAGATATAAGTTTTGCTTCTAAAAATAAGGAAACCCTTTATATCTAGTGGTGAAAGGACTGTAAAATACCATAATTTTTTTTTTATCACATACTAACAGCCTATATGTCATCATTAGTGATGAGCGGCAGGTGCCATATTCGATTTCGACGAAATTCGCGAATATTCGATAGAATATTTGTTTTATATTCGTCGAAATCGAATATTCGTCATTATTCTTGTTATCGCGATTAATATGCGATTTAAATAATCGTGTATTGCGATTTTAACTTAAAGGCTACTCTCCTATTGAAATAGCAATGCGATTAATTCAAGTTATAATAATCGAATTTCGATTTTAACTTAGCACTGCCATATTCCATATTCGTTAATTCTAGCTTAATATGGAATATAGCAGTGCTAAGTTAAAATCGAAATTCGATTATTATAACTTGAATTTTTTTTTTTTTTTTTTTATTGTTATATTTTTTTCTTTCCCACTTCCCTAAAGTTGTTCTTACCTGTCCTTTGGATTCCTGGCTTCCATGCTGCTCCAGTCAGTGCCCGTTGCCGCTTCTGCCGACTTCCGTGCTCATTCGTCAACTTCGGTAATTCTAGCAATCATATAGGAAAGTTTACTATAGAGACAGCTAAGTTAAATTCGCTATGCGATTATATGACTGCTTTTAAAAAAAAATAAATAGAATAATTATAATACCTGATAATTATTATAATTAGTCTATTTATAAAAAAAAGCAAAGTAATATAATCGCATAGCGAATTAAACTTAGCTGTCTCTATAGCAAAGTTTCCTATATGATTGCTAGAATTAGCGAAGTTGATGAATAGGTAGCTAAAACGAAGATGCAGAATACTTCGTTATCTTCGTTTTGTGGAATATGACGAATACATTCGTTATATTCGTTTTGTGGAATATAACGAATATATTCGTCATATTCGCTAATTCTACCAAGCCAACCATAGTAAACCAGGTCCAAGTTGAAATCGCAAATTCGATTAATTCAAGTTATAATAATCGAATTTCGATTTTAACTTAGCACTGCTATATTCTACAGCCTAATATGGAATATAGCAGTGCTAAGTTAAAATTGAAATTCGATTATTATAACTTGAAATAATCGAATTGCGATTTTTCACGTAATTCTCAAATCCGACAGTACATTCTAGTATATGGAGACGTTCCCATGGTGATGGGGACGCTCCATGAGCACGGAGGTCGGCAGAAGCGGCAACGGGCACTGACTGGAGCAGCCAGGAAGCCAGGAATCCAAAGGATAGGTAAGAACAACTTTAGGGAAGTGGGAAAGAAAAAAATATAACAATAAAAAAAAAAAAAAAAAAAAAAAATCAAGTTATAATAATCGAATTTCGATTTTAACTTAGCACTGCTACAGTATATTCCATATTAGGCTAGAATTAAATATAGCAGTGCTAAGTTAAAATCGAAATTCGATTATTATAACTTCAAATAATCGAATTGCGATTTTTCACGTAATTCTCAAATCCGACAGTACATTCTAGTATATGGAGACGTTCCCTTGGTGATGGGGACGCTCCATGAGCACGGAAGTCGGCAGAAGCGGCAACGGGCACTGACTGGAGCAGCCAGGAAGCCAGGAATCCAAAGGACAGGTAAGAACAACTTTAGGGAAGTGGGAAAGAAAAAAATATAACAATAAAAAAAAAAAAAAAAAACGAATATTCGAAATATCGAATTTATATCACTATATTCGAAATATTCGCGAATTAGCGAAGTGCCGATATTCGCAAAAAAAATTCGATATTCGAATATTCGCGCTCAACACTAGTCATCATTCTATAAAAAAAATAAAAAAATAATTAAAAAAAAAAACTGTTGTTGGTTTTTTGGATATATATTTTGAGGTCACTCCATATATTATACTTTCTGTCCTGGCTCTTTAATTTCCTGCTTTTTAACACAATAAATAGCCTCACTTGACTTTCTCAGTCAGACCATTCACTTAGGCCATAGAGGGAAGGGGATGAGTGACTCAACTAGAGCATCAGACATTACACTGATAAATGCAATTCTCTTCCATGAATATCCCTTTCTAGGACTATCAAGAGACCAACGGAGCTGGCATACAGTTATATTAATTCTACTAGTCTACTATTTTAATTTACTATTTTACTAGGAGATAGCATCTTTCCCTTACTGCTGCACTAAACCAACAGTTGGTTACTTATTTACATAGTTGTTTTATCTCCCTGTGCTGACTACAGCAGTACAATATTTAACATTTTACTTTTTAATGATCTAGTGCTGCCAAAATGAAAAAGAAAAACAAAGGTTTTTAAAAAATGAATTATATGAATATTAAAAAATATCCCTTTCTGATGGAAGAGTCCCTTTAAGAATACAGAAACATATAGCAGATAGTGCCTTTGAACAAAGTTTTTGAAAAAAATAGTGACATTTCTCAGACTAAAGGTACAGTCAGTTAAAATCTCTCAGACAAACCAACATTATGCCTGTACACCCATAAGATCAGCACAAATAAATATGCAAACAGACTATTTTCCCAACTGTTGCTTCAGATGACTGTTTAGAATATGCTGTTTGTGTACGGTATATGAGTAGTATCACTATTTGTGGCTATTATATCACTTGTATCATGCACTTATTACCACTTTTCCAGGGTGTTTTGGCTTAGTGATTTCCCTCTGGTAGGAAGAAATTGATGGGCACTTTGGGTAACCTGGGCCACCTGGAGCCTTCCAAAATGCCCTAATAGTAATCAGTGATTACACAATGTCACGGGGTTCCGAAGGTGCACTCGGTCCCCCATTGCCCGCAGAACTGTTGCTTAGCTTTTGGAATGAGGTTCTGTGTTTGACCTCATTCCCAGGGCGGCTTTACTAGCTGGGTGGCTCCCTGCTCCTAGTCTGCCTTGAGCGCCGAGCTGATCACTCGGTGCTCGACTGGTTGGTCTGTCGGTCATGTGACGCTGGCCACGTCACATGACCCTCACTCCCCACTATAAATACAGGCAGCCTGCTGGCTACAGGTTGCCTGTTAATTTCTAGGTTCCTGGCTATTTGTTGGACGACTGAATATTTACCTGATCCTGTTCCCTGACGATCCTCTGCCTGCTCCTCCTGTACTGCGCATACATCCTGGTATTGTGACCTCGGCTCCCACCTGACTACTCTCTTAGGACTCCTCTTGTACTTCGCTACTCTCCTGGTATTTGACCCCGGCTTCTCCTGACCATTCTTTGCTTTATCCGTTGTACTGCGTAGCTCTCTTGGTTCTGACCCGGTCCGTTAATGTTCCGTATTTTTGTCTTGTCTGTCTTCCCTGCACATATCCTAAGTTAGGGACTGCCGTCCAGTTGTCCCCTGTCACCAGGACTCGTGAGGCAAGTAGGCAGGACCAGGGGTGAGGGTGGAGCGCAGTGGTCACTACCCTTCCCCCTGTGTGTGTGTGGACGTGACCGTTACACACAATGAATTTTTTAATGGTTCTAGTACAAATGTGTTTTTTTAAGAGTGATTTCTCTCATAGCCCTTTAGAAATATGATTTAGGCCTCTTGCACACAAACGTTTTGTTTTCTGTTTACATTCCGTTTTTTGCATTCCGTATACGGACCGTATACAGAACCATTCATTTCAATGGATCCACTAAAAAACGGAAGGTACTCAGTATTCCTTCCGTTTCCGTATTTCCGTATTTCTGTTTTTTCCCGTTCCATTCAAAGATAGAACATGTCCTATTATTGTCCGCATAATGGACAAGGATAGTACTGTTCTTTCAGGGGCCAGTTGTTCCGTAATGCAAAAAACGGAATGCACATGGACGTCTTCTGTATTTTATAAGGATCTTTTTTTTGCGGATCGCAAAATACTGAAAAAGCCATATGGTCGTGTGCAAGAGGCCTTATCCAAACCTTTCTTGAAGTGATCTACTGTTTCTGTTTTGTTAAGAAAAGTTTCTGAAGTGGAATACTCACAGATCTTATGAGCTTTTCCAAGTTAGAGTTGGAACCTCTTGGAAAATGTGTCAATTTTACCATGTAAATAATGCTATGCATATTTCTTAAGAATTCCACTGCCATTCATTAATTTACACATTTCTATCTCCAGGGCATTATTTTTCCATCTCAGTCATGACAAGGCCACACAGATACTTTACACTGTTCTAAAGACACATTAAAGACACTTTATTCTATTCTTGGACGGTGCCACTGTTGTGCTTCTACTTTTTTCATTTCACTGTTGTGGAAGGGCTAGCAAGAATCTAATGTGTATGGAGAGATCACATCTCAGAAGATGAGGTTAAAGAAAGAAGAATCAGATATGTTGAATTTCAGTAACTGATCCTCAAAGATATTGTCAGATAATACACACTATACAGTCAGGCACAATGACACATACAGTATATTCACTCGTCAACATTGAAATTGTAACACCAAGATTATGGAAGATTATGGAAATAATAAGATCAATAAAGATGTGTCACGGATGGTGTTGTAGAAAACTGGAAGTTATAAATAAACATCCGACTGACTTGATCCCAAACTAAAGAACATATGGGTGAGCCCTATACAACCCCTAGATCTCTCCCTGACTGCTATGCCCATGCAAAGATCTTTATGATAGATGATTGCATGCCCTCATACCTAGACTGTGTGACACCTGAAAACCCTATAATAGTGAGGGGACACGACCACCGGCTCCCTGCACTTAATACGGAGGGAGTCAGGGTCACCTAGAATCAAGCCAGCCCGGAAACACAAATAAAGGAAAAAGACTTATCTGAGGAACCAGCAGTTGCAGCCTCTAGCAGTGAACACAATCCAGGAAGTAGTATAAACCGCAAAGTGAGGCAGTATGGGAGGGAATATAAAGGGAGGCAATCAGTGTAAATAGATGACAGCTGGGAGAAGGAAAAGAGATGACAAAGTAAAACCAAAACAAAGAACATCATGCAAGAGGTACAGAAGAACGTCTGCCAGAGCTTCTCAGAGAGCTGGCGGTGACAGTACCCCTTCCTCTACGAGTGGACTCCGGACACTCAAAGCCCACCTTCTCAGGATGGGACCTATGGAAAGCCCTGATGAGACGAGTGGCCTTAATGTCCGCCACTGGGACCCACATCCTCTCCTCAGGACCATAACCCTCCCAATGAACGAGGTACTGGAGAGAACCGCGGATAATGCAAGAATCCACAATCCTAGAGACCTAAAATTCAAGATTACCATCAACAACAATCGGAGGAGGAGGCAAAGAGGAGGGTACAGTGGGTTGGACATACGGTTTTAATAGGGACCTGTGAAAAATATTATGGATCTTCCAAGTCTGAGGAAGATCAAGACAGAAGGTAACGGGATTGATGACGGACAAGATCTTGCAAGGCCCAATAAACTTAGGACTAGAGTTGAGCGAACACCTGGATGTTCGGGTTCGACGAGTTCGGCCGAACTTTCGAAAAATGTTCGGGTTCGGGATCCGAACTCGACCCGAACTTCATCCCGAACCCGAACCCCATAGAAGTCAATGGGGACCCGAACTTTTGGGCACTAAAAAGGCTGTAAAACACACCCGGAAAAGGCTAGAGGGCTGCAAAAGGCAGCAAAATGTAGTTAAATCCCCTGCAAACAAATGTAGATAGGGAAATGATGAGTTAACATAAAATAAATAAAAATTAAACAATATTAATTGGAGTGAGGTCCCATAGCACAGAATCAGGCTTCAAGTCACCCACCAATGGAGAAGGTCACTTACTAATATTTTGACCACAGCACCCAGACAAAGGAGAGAGGTCCCACAGCAGAGAACCAGGCATCATATCACCCACCACAGGAGTAGGCCACCATTTAGTTACTTTGACCCCTACACCCAGACGGAGGAGAGAGGTTACACAGCAGAGAATCAGGCATTTAGATCACCCACCACAGGAGTAGGCCACCATTGAATCAGACCCCGGCAACCATGTCAGATGGCACAAGCATAAGCTTTATATCAATCAGCACAGGAGAAGGCGACTTTGACAGACTTTGACCCCTACACCCGGACGGAGGAGAGAGGTTTCAAAGCAGAGAATCAGGCATTTAGATCACCCACCACAGGAGTAGGCCCCAATTTAATGGGACCCCGGCAACCATGTCAGATGGCACAACCATCAGCTTCATATCAATCAGCACAGGAGAAGGCGACTTTGAAAGACTTTGACCCCTACACCCAGACGGAGGAGAGAGGCACCACAGCACATATTCTGGCATCATATCAGCCACCACAGGAGAAGCCACCATTGAGTTACTTTGACCCCCGCACCCAGGAAGAGGAGAGAGGCACCACAGCACATATTCTGGCATCATATCAGCCACCACAGGAGAAGCCACCATTGAGTTACTTTGACCCCTGCACCCAGGAAGAGGAGAGAGGCCCCACAGCACATATTCTGGCATCATATCAGCCACCACAGGAGAAGCCACCATTTAGTTACTTTGACCCCTTCACCCAAACAGAGGAGAGAGGTTCCACATCAGAGAATCAGGCATCATATCAACCACCACAGGAGTAGGCCACAATTTAATGGGACCCCGGCAACCATGTCAGATGGCACAACCATCAGCTTCATATCAATCAGCACAGGAGAAGGCGACTTTGAAAGACTTTGACCCCTACACCCAGACGGAGGAGAGAGGTTTCACAGCAGAGAATCAGGCATTTAGATCACCCACCACAGGAGTAGGCCCCCATTGAATCAGACCCTGGCAACCATGTCAGATGGCACAACCATCAGCTTTATATCAATCAGCACAGGAGAAGCCACCATTGAGTTACTTTGACCCCTGCACCCAGGAAGAGGAGAGAGGCCCCACAGCACATATTCTGGCATCATATCAGCCACCACAGGAGAAGCCACCATTAAGTTACTTTGACCCCCGCACCCAGGAAGAGGAGAGAGGCACCACAGCACATATTCTGGCATCATATCAGCCACCACAGGAGAAGCCACCATTGAGTTACTTTGACCCCCGCACCCAGGAAGAGGAGAGAGGCACCACAGCACATATTCTGGCATCATATCAGCCACCACAGGAGAAGCCACCATTGAGTTACTTTGACCCCCGCACCCAGGAAGAGGAGAGAGGCACCACAGCACATATTCAGGCATCATATCACACACCACAGGAGAAGGCCTCTTTCAGTGATTTAGGCCTTTGGACCCAGACAGAGGAGAGAGGCACCACAGCACATATTCTGGCATCATATCAGCCACCACAGGAGAAGCCACCATTGAGTTACTTTGACCCCTGCAGCCAGGAAGAGGAGAGAGGCCCCACAGCACATATTCTGGCATCATATCAGCCACCACAGGAGAAGCCACCATTTAGTTACTTTGACCCCTGCACCCAGGAAGAGGAGAGAGGCACCACAGCACATATTCTGGCATCATATCAGCCACCACAGGAGAAGCCACCATTTAGTTACTTTGACCCCTTCACCCAAACAGAGGAGAGAGGTTCCACATCAGAGAATCAGGCATCATATCAACCACCACAGGAGTAGGCCACAATTTAGTTTATTTGACCCCTGCACCCAGGAAGAGGAGAGAGGCCCCACAGCACATATTCTGGCATCATATCACACACCACAGGAGAAGGCCTCTTTCAGTGATTTAGGCCTTTGGACCCAGACAGAGGAGAGAGGTCAGAGATTAGCTTCATATCCCCCAGCACAGCAGAAGACCGCTTTATTTGACTTAGGCCTCAGCACCCAGACAGAAGACAGAGGTAGCATGGCAGAGGTTATGGCTTCATGTCACCCGTTAGTTTAACCGGCCACTTTCATCTGGTTAGGCCCCGGCGCCCAGACAGAGAAGAGTTTCATTCAACTGTGGGTTTCATAAAATTTGTATCAAATAAAGAAGTGGCCCGTAGCACAACAAGACATGTTTTAGGCAGTTAATAAGGACTACTCTGCACAAGGGAGGGACAGGTCCTGTGGGATCCATGCCTGGTTCATCTTTATGAAGGTCAGCTTGTCCACGTTGGCTGTGGACAGGCGGCTGCGCTTGTCAGTAATGACGCCCCCTGCCGTGCTGAATACGCGTTCAGATAAAACGCTGGCCGCCGGGCAGGAAAGCACCTCCAAGGCATAACATGCTAACTCTGGCCACGTGGACAATTTCGAAACCCAGTAGTTGAATGGGGCCGAACCATCCGTCAGGATGTGGAGGGGTGTGCAGACATACTGTTCAACCATGTTAGTGAAATGCTGCCTCCTGCTAACACGTTCCGTATCAGGTGTCGGTGCAGATAGCTGTGGCGTGGAGACAAAACTTTTCCACATTTCTGCCATGCTAACCCTGCCCTCAGATGAGCTGGCCGTGACACAGCTGCGTTGGCGACCTCTTGCCACTCCTCTGCCTTCACCTTCCACCTGTTCCCCTGTGACATGTGGGAATGCTCTCAAGAGCGCCTCTATCAGCGTGCGCTTGTACTCGCGCATCTTACGGTCGCGCTCCAGTTCAGGAATTAAAGTGGGCACATTGTCTTTATACTGGGGATCCAGCAGGGTGGCCACCCAGTAGTCTGCACACGTTAAAACGTGGGCAACTCTGCTGTCGTTGCGCAGGCATTGGAGCATATATTCGCTCATGTGGGCCAGGCTACCCATGGGTAAGGACAAGCTGTCCTCTGTGGGAGGCGTATCGTCATCGTCCACCGTATCCCCCCAGCCACGCACCAGTGATGGGCCTGGGCTGCCACCCCGCTGTGAACTTGCGTCATCCTCGTCCCCCTCCACCTCCTCCTCCTCATCCTCCTCGTCCTCCAGTACAGTGCCTTGGCTGGCGACTTGTGAACCTGTCCTCTGCTGCTTAAACAAACCTCCCTCTGAGCCACTTCGAACAGACTGGCCCGAAAGTGTTAGAAACGAGCCCTCATCCTCCTCCTCCTCCTCCACCTGGGCCACCTCCTCTAACATCATTGCCCTAAGTGTTTTCTCAAGGAGACATAGAAGTGGTATTGTAACGCTGATAACAGTGTCATCGCCACTGGCCATGTTGGTGGAGTACTCGAAACAGCGCAGCAGGGCACACAGGTCTCGCATGGAGGCCCAATCATTGGTGGTGAAGTGGTGCTGTTCGGCAGTACGACTGACGCGAGCGTGCTGCAGCTGAAACTCCACTATGGCCTGCTGCTGCTCGCACAGTCTCTCCAGCATGTGCAAGGTGGAGTTCCACCGGGTGGGCACGTCGCATATGAGGCGGTGAGCGGGAAGGCCGAAGTTCCGCTGTAGCGCAGACAGGCGAGCAGCGGCAGGATGTGAACGGCGGAAGCGCGCACAGACGGCCCGCACTTTATGCAGCAGCTCTGACATGTTGGGGTAGTGGTGAATGAACCTCTGCACCACCAAGTTCAGCACATGCGCCAGGCAAGGGATGTGCGTCAAACCGGCTAGTCCCAGAGCTGCCACGAGATTTCGCCCATTATCGCATACCACCAGGCCTGGCTTGAGGCCCACCGGCAGAAACCACTCGTCGGTCTGTTGTTCAATACCCCGCCACAACTCCTTTGCGCTGTGGGGCCTGTCCCCCAAACATATGAGTTTCAGAATGGCCTGCTGACGTTTACCCCGGGCTGTGCTGAAGTTGGTGGTGAAGGTGTGTGGCTGACCGGATGAGCTGGTGGAAGCAGTGGAGGAGGAAGCCGAGTAGGAGGAGGAGGCTACAGGAGGCAGAGAATGATGCCCTGCGATCCTAGGGGGCGGAAGGACGTGCGCCAAGGAACTGTCCGCCGGGGGCCCAGCCGCCACTACATTCATCCAGTGTGCAGTTAGTGAGATATAGCGTCCCTGGCCGTGCTTACTGGTCCACGTATCTGTGGTTAGGTGGACCTTGCCACAAATGGCGTTGCGCAGTGCACACTTGATTTTATCGGACACTTGCATGTGCAGGGAAGGCACGGCTGTCTTGGAGAAGTAGTGGCGGCTGGGAACCACATACTGCGGGACAGCCATGGCCATCAGCTGTTTGAAGCTGTCTGTGTCCACCAGCCGGAATGACAGCATTTCAAAGGCCAGCAGTTTAGAAATGCTGGCGTTCAGGCCAAGGGCTCGAGGGTGACTCGGGGGGAATTTGCGCTTCCTCTCTAAGGTTTGAGATATTGAGAGCTGAACGCTGCTGTGTGATATAGTGGAGACGCTAGTTGACGGTGGCGGTGGTGGTGGTGTCGGTGGCACATCCTCTGTTTGCTGCTCGGCAGGTGGCAACATTCCTCTC
This sequence comes from Bufo bufo, assembly GCF_905171765.1. Taxonomy (NCBI): domain Eukaryota; kingdom Metazoa; phylum Chordata; class Amphibia; order Anura; family Bufonidae; genus Bufo; species Bufo bufo. Next base: position 318,844,524 of record NC_053392.1, read on the forward strand.
GAGGCGGAAGCCGAGGCAGCAGCGGTAGAGGGAGCAGGGGGAGCCTCAGCGAGTGCCTGGTTTTTAAGGTGTGTACCCCACTGCAGTTCATGCTTTGCATGTAGATGCCTGGTCATGCAGGTTGTGCTGAGGTTCAGAACGTTAATGCCTCGCCTCAGGCTCTGATGGCAGAGCGTGCAAGTCACTCGGGTCTTGTCGGTAGGACATTGTTTAAAGAAGTGCCATGCCAGGGAACTCTTTGAAGCTGCCTTTGTGGGGCTGGGTCCCTGTTGGCGATGTCCAGTAGCAGGCGAACTCTGGGGGCGGCGGCTCGTCTGCTTTGGCCCCCTGCTCCCTCTTTGGCTTCGCTGTTGTCTCGGTCTCACCACTACCTCTTCCTCTGAACTGTGAAAGTCATCGCCACGACCTTCAGTCCATGTGGGGTCTAAGACCTCATCGTCCTCTGCATCGTCTTCCACCCAGTCTCCCTCCCTGACCTCCTCCTGTTCAGTCTGCACACTGCAAAAAGACGCGGCAGTGGGCACCTGTGTTTCGTCATCATCAGAGAGTCGGTGACTCTGCTGTGGTGGTATTCCCATGTCCTCTTCATCTGGAGACATAAGTGGTTGTGCGTCAGTGCATGGTATGTCTTCCTCCACTGGGGAAGGGCTAGGTGGACGCCCCTGGGAAACCCTGGAAGCAGAGTCTTCAAACAGAAGAAGAGACTGCTGCATAACTTGTGGCTCAGACCGTTTCCCAGATATGCTTGGGGGTGATGTGACAGACTGATGGGCTTGGTTTTCAGGTGCCACCTGTGCGCTTTCCGCAGAAGACTGGGTGGAAGACCATGTGGTGAACGTGCTGGAAGCACTGTCGGCCACCCAATCGATTAATGCCTGTACCTGCTCAGGCCTTACCATCCTAAGAGCGGCATTGGGCCCCACGAGATATTCCGGTACATTCTGCCGGCTAGTTGAGGGAGTTCGTTCCCTACTGTGTGCGCCTGGGGCCGAACGGCCACGTCCTCTACCAGCAACAGAGGCTCCACGGACACCACCACGACCGCGTCCTCGTCCCTTAATAGTATTTTTCTTCATTGTTGCGATTCAACTCGCACCACAATGAAATATATTATTTTTTATAAGCAAAATCCCCTCACTGGAATACTTTCAGTCTTTTGACTGTATGGATTACAGATGGAATGACTGTTATATGTGAGTACCGCTTTCTTTGACAGATTCTAGTATGGGTACATATATGTTTTCCCAACCCCAGCACATTAGTTTGCTAATTCCAGATGTATGAAACGCAGGCCTAACTGTATCTAGTATATTGAACGCCAGATAAACTAACTTGGCCTTTTTTAAATAAAAAAAAAATTCCCTCACTGGAATACTTTCAGTCTTTTGACTGTATGGATTACAGATGGAATGACTGTTATATGTGAGTACCGCTTTCTTTGACAGATTCTAGTATGGGTACATATATGTTTTCCCAACCCCAGCACATTAGTTTGCTAATTCCAGATGTATGAAACGCAGGCCTAACTGTATCTAGTATATTGAACGCCAGATAAACTAACTTGGCCTTTTTTAAATAAAAAAAAAATTCCCTCACTGGAATACTTTATGGCTTTTCACTGTATGGATTACAGGTGGACTGGTATTAGTAGGGGTGACACAAGCACACCCAAGTCCCTGATGTAGGATTTCTATGGCACAGACCACTATTACAAGTGATTAATGGACGTTGGGAGAGATTGTGCTGCAGCACTAGTCCCAAGATGGCCGCCGCCTATCAGCCCAGTAACATGTGCCACAAAATGGTCTGCACAACCTTTAAAAAAAATAGCCTTGGACTGTGCTGCTAAATCGCTATTGGTCTGAATCCCAGGTGTAGATGTCTGACTTGTTTGGAGCTTTGAAATGCACACTGTGGCAGCTTCTGCTGCAGCACTACAAGTCGCAAAATGGCGGCCGGCGGTCAGCCCAGGTACATGTGGATGGAAAAATCACTCTGGCCACTCTAAAAATAGTCAATCCCTATCAAAAAAGCAGCTCAGCTGCAGTTGTTCAGATGAATCACAGGTGGAGGAGAGAAATTTGCTTCCAGTTATTCAATTATCCCTGCCTATTCTCGCCCTAGCATCAGCTGCGTCTATCCCTGTTCTATTCACATCGGGAGTGAGCACGTCCCGACGTGCGCACAAGCTTATAAAGAGGCTGAGTCACATGCTGCACTTGGCCAATCACAGCCTTGCCAATAGTAGGCATGGCTGCGATGGCATCTTAGGGCAAGTAGTATGATGCATGTTGATTGGCTGCTTTGCAGCCTTTCAAAATGCGCCAAAATACATGCCGAACGACGAACCCGAACCCGAACTTTTACGAAAAAGTTCGGGTTCGGGTCCGTGTCACGAACACCCCAAAATTCGGTACGGACCCGAACTATGCTCGAACTGTTCGCTCAACACTACTTAGGACCCAACTTCCAGGAGGGAACCTTCAGTTTGATATTCTTTGTAGACAACCAGACCAGATCACCCACATTCAGGTCCGGACCAGGCACACGTTTCTCTTATCCGCCACACGCTTATATCTCTCACTCATCCTCTTTAGATTACCCTGAATCTTTTGCCAAATAAATGACAAAGACGAGGAAAATCTCTCCTCATCAGGTAAACCAGAAGACCCCTCTCCAGAGAATGTCCCAAACTGCGGATGAAACCCATATGGACCAAAAAATGGTGACTTATCAGAGAACTCCTGGCGACGGTTATTTAAAGCAAACTCAGCAAGGGACAAAAAAGAACACCAATCCTCCTGATTCTCTGCCACAAAACAGCGCAGATATGTCTCCAGATTCTGATTGACGCGTTCGGTCTGGCCATTTGACTGCGGGTGAAAAGCAGAAGAGAACGACAACCGAACCCCCAAGCGAGAACAGAAGGCCTTCCAGAATCTGGAAACAAACTGTGTGCCCCTATCAGAAACTATGTCTGAAGGAATGCCATGCAATTTGACAATGTGATCAACAAATGCTTGCGCCAGCGTTTTAGCATTGGGTAACCCAGGAAAGGGAATGAAATGCACCATTTTGTTAAAACGGTCCACTACTACCAGAATCACAGTCTTCCCCGAGGAACGAGGCAGGTCCGTAATGAAGTCCATGAACAGATGCGTCCAAGGACGGAAAGGAATGGGTAACGGGAGGAGAGAACCCGATGGCCGTGAATGAGGGACCTTGGCACAAGCGCAGGTCTCGCAGGCTGCCACAAAACCCTCAACCGTCTTACGAAGAGCCAGTCACCAGAATCTCTGAGCAATGAGATCCACTGTGACTCTACTCCCCGGTGCCCAGCAAGGACAGTATCGTGGTGCTCCTTAAGAACCTTGTGTCGTAAAGCGAGAGGCACAAACAACCTCCCAGGAGGACAAAGATCAGGAGCCTCTGCCTGGGCTGCCTGAACCTCTGCCTCCAAATCAGGATAAAGAGCAGAGACGACCACCCCTTCAGCCAAAATGGGACCCGGGTCTTCAAAGTTCCCCCTCCCGGAAAACAACGTGACAGGGCATCAGCCTTCACATTTTTAACCCCAGGGTGAAACGTGACAACAAAATTAAACCTAGAAAAGAATAAAGACTATCTGGCCTGTCTCGGGTTCAGACGCTTGGCTGATTCCAAGTAAGCCAGATTCCTATGGTCGGTAAACCCGGTAATAGGGTGTCTGGCTCCCTCTAGCCAATGGCGCCATTCCTCAAAAGCTAATTTGATGGCCAACAACTCCCTATCTCCCACATCGTAATTTCTCTCTGCGGAGGAGAGTTTCCTTGAGAAGAAGGCACACGGTCGCCATTTGGCAGGAGAGGGACCCTGAGACAAGACCGCACCCACACCCACCTCAGAAGCGTCCACCTCAACAATGAAAGGCAGAGAGACATCAGGTTGTTCCAAGATGGGAGCCGAAGCAAAACTCTCTTTGATACTAGAAAAGGCCTTAAGCGCATCTACCGACCAGGAGGAAAAATCTACCCCCTTTTTAGTCATATCAGTGAGTGACTTAACAACAGAGGAATAATTCAAAATGAACTTCCTGTAATAATTGGCAAAACCCAAAAACCGCATCAGCGCCTTCTGATTCTCAGGAAGCTCCCAATCAAGCACAGCGCGAATGCCCATGCAAAGATCTTTATGATAGACGATTGCATGCCCTCGTACCTAGACTGTGTGACACCTGAAAAACCCTATAATAGTGAGGGGACACGACCACCGGCTCCCTGCACTTAATACGGAGGGAGTCAGGGTCACCTAGAATCAAGCCAGCACGGAAACACAAATAAAGGAAAAATACTTATCTGAGGAACCAGCAGTTGCAGCCGCTAACAGTGAACACAATCCAGGAAGTAGTATAATCCGCAAAGTGAGGCAGTATGGGAGGGAATATAAAGGGAGGCAATCAGTGTAAATAGATGACAGCTGGGAGAAGGAAAAGAGATGAAAAAGTGAAACCAAAACAAAGAACATCATGCAAGAGGTACAGAAGAACGTCTGCCAGAGCTTCTCAGAGAGCTGGCGGTGACAACATGGTAATAAAATGCAAATGATTTTAAAAAATGGAAACAAAATTCTCAAAACATCTCAAGTTATCAAGCATAGAGTATTAGCGCAACTTGCAGAAATGCATGCACTTACGCGCCATTGCATGCTATCAATGAGGTTTTATTAGGTTGTGATATTAACGTTCTGCCACGCAGAATACTCGGGTACTAAAATCATCAAGATCTGCTGTTGGCTGCTCCCTTGCAATCGCCAACAAATGAGGTCCCAGATGTTCTTGATAGGAGACAAGTCCAAAGACATTGCAGGCCAAGGTAGCATGCTTAGGTGACAGGCTGCTCACAGTATCACAAGCAACATATTGTCCCGGTGTTGCCTTCTTGAAAAACAGCTTCTTGAAAAGGTTTGGAGAAATGGCCGTACCACTGGTTCTATGCCCAAATCAATGTAACGCTGAGCTGTTAATGTACCTGAAATGAACACTAGAGGAGTCCAGCTACTGTACATTATGCCACACCATCGTCACGGGAGTAGGACCAGTGTGATGTTACCTTGTGAAGGCCAATTTTTGGTGTTGCCCACATGGTCTCCAAACCAATCTCTAGCTACCATTGTGTCTGTGACAAAAGCGGGACTCATCGCCAAAGAGAATAGACCTCCATTTCAGTCTCCATTGCAGTCTTGCTGTACACCAATATAGCCTTTGAGAGTGGTTGTGTGAGGTTAATGAAACACCTATAGCTGGATGTCTAGTCCAATCATGTACGTGCTGTTTGCCACCCTAGGCTTAGGATATGACACCCAATTTCATTTGCAATACAGAATAGATCACTAATCAGCATTCTTCTAATCAGATAATCTTTCCTTGCTATCACCTCTTGCTATCATTCGACTTCATTCCAACCACCAGGACATGCAACACTGAACAGTGCTGAAATCCTGGCATTCTGCTGGAGTGATAAACCAAGGTCTCTCAGTTCAAGGATTCTGTCACTTGCAGTTTGGGATAAATGGTGATAACTGGCACTTCAATGAACAGGAGCCATCACACAGTCATCCCACATGAATTGATATGATTTTTGAGATTTCACTTGGCTAAAAAACTTTGCTTATGTCCCTTTCACATGCCATAGATTGGGGCTAGGTGCTTAAAAAGTTGATTATTTGCGTATCTTATTGACACCTGTAACTTTCTCTATTTGCATAAACTTACATCCTGTCCTTCTTGGTGTTGCAAATTCATTGCTAACTCCTTCCCGACCGCAATCTGTATATATACGTGATAGCTGCACATACCTCGTGCAGCTACCACGTGTATAGACGTCAAGCCAGCTCTTTAATCCAAGCGCTGCAAAGCACTTGGATTAAAGCTTCTGCCCCTGCCCTGCTGCTGTCACGGACAGCATACAGTCTAGTAATGCCAGAGTGGCCCCTTGCCGTCAATCGATCCGATTGGTTAGTCTGTGCAGACTAACCAATCGGATCGCGGCAGTGTTAAAATGCCGATTTCAGGCTTTGATCTGCGCTCTGCAGATCAGAGCCTGAAATCAAGTAATGTGTAATGAAGCCCCCCGATCTTTGCCCCCTTCCTGTGTGCCTCCACCCTCCCTACCCCTCCTGTGAGCCCTGCCTCCGATGCGATCCCCGCCCCCCCATCCATTTTTTGTATCCCTGATGCGGTCCGCCTCCTCCCCGCTATGTATGCATGATCAACCCCCAAAATGTGCCCCCTCCTGCTGGCTATGCCCCCCTCCTTTACAGCGCTGCCCCCTATCTGTGCCTCCTGCCCCCGATGCAGTCCCCTTGCTTTATTTGATGTTGGCGGCTCCATTCCTGAGCCGCCGACATCAGCAGCGAGTGTCAGCTGTATGCTGACACTCTGCTGTAACCCCTTAGATGCCGCGGTAGCAGCATCCATGGGGTTAATAGAGGGAGGGGGATCCCTCTATCAACCATCGGGGCTGCTGCGCTATGATTGCAGCGCCCGATGGTTGCCATGGCAACCGGACGCTTTGCAAAAGCGCCCGGTGTTGCCATCTACAGGACATTTGATAGTATTGTACTTTGCAATGCAAAAGCATTGCAAAGTATAGTACAGCCATCAGCCCCACTGGATCTTCAAGATCCAAGTGGGACTTGATAAAAAAAAAGTGAAAATAATAAAAGTAAAAATAAATAAATAAAAATAGAATTTAAAAAAAGAAATTGCCTTTTCCTATAAAAAATGAAAAATAAAAAAAAAATAGACATATTAGGTATCACCGCGTCCGTAACAACAGTCTTTATTAATATATCACATTATCGACCCCGTACGATAAAACACCATAAAAAAAAATAAAAAAAAATGTCAAAAAAGTAATTTTTGTCACCTTACACCACAAAAAGTGCAACACCGAGCGATCAAAAAGGTGTATGTCCCACAAAATGGTACCAATAAAACCGTCACCTCATCCCGCAAAAAATGAGACCCTACATAAGAAAGTCGCTCAAAAAATAAAAAAACTATAGCTCTCAGAACACAGAGACACTAAAACATCATTTTTTTATTTCAAATATGCCATTATTGTGTTAAAGTGAAATAAATTTGAAAAAGTGTACATATTAGGTATTGGCGCATCCGTAACAACATGCTTGATAAAAATATCACATGACCTAACCCGTCAGGTGAACACCGTAAAAAAGAAAAAAGAAAAACAGTGCCAAAAAGCAATTTTTTTCACCTTACATCACAAAAAGTGCAACACCAAGCGATTAAAAAGGCATATGCCCCCAAAAATAGTACCAATAAATCTGGCACCTTATCCCCCAGTTTGCAAAAAAGGGTCACTTTTTGGGAGTTTCTACTGGATGGGTGCATTAGGGGGGCTTTAAATGGGACATGGCATCTAAAAACCAGTCCAGCAAAATCTGCCTTCCAAAAACCATACGGTGTTCCTTTTCTTCTGCGCCCTGCCGTGTGCCCGTACAGCAGTTTACGATCACATGTGGGGTGTTTCTGTAAACCGCAGAATCAGGGTAATAAATATTGAGTTTTGTTTGGCTATTAACCCTTGATGTGTTAAAGAAAAAAATGTAATTAAATGGAAAATCTGCCAAAAAAGTGAAATTTTGAAATTTATTCTCCATTTTCCTTCAATTCTTGTGGAACACCTAAAGGGTTAACAAAGTTTGTTTCAGTTTTGAGTAACTTGAGGGGTGTAGTTTCTACAATGGGGTCGTTTATGGGGGTATCCACTATGTAAGCCCCACAAAGTGACTTCAGACCTGAACTGGTTCTTAAAAAGTGGGTTTTAAGAATTGCTTCTAAACTTCTAAGCCTTCTAACGTCCCCAAAAAATAAAATTACATTTCCAAAATGATGCCAACATAAAGTAGACATATGGGAAATGTTAAGTAATAAATATTTTATGAGGTATCACTTTCTGTTTTAAAAGCAGAGAAATTGAAATTTTGAAAATTGCAAATTTTTCAAACTTTTTGGTAAATTTGGGATTTTTTCATAAATAAGGTGAAATATATTGACTCAAATTTATGACTATCATGAAGTACAATGTGTCACGAGAAAACAATCTCAGAATGGCTTGGATAAATAAAAGTATTCCAAAGTTATTACCACATAAAGTGACACATGTCAGTTTTATAAAATTTGACCTGGACACTGGGGCATCAATGACCCTTGGTCATGAAAGGGTTAAGGAGTGAATATACACCCACATATACAGGCATAAAGGAGTGACAATGACCCTAATATGTACAAAGAAGTGCAAATAGAGTCCAAAGGCTCAAAGGGCACTCTCTCCCCCTGTCACTTTGACTACAGGGATGCTCCCAGTGGCAGCACTTGGCACCTCTGCCATCTTCCTCACCCCCAGCCAATCAGTCCAACTCAGGACCAATGTGGTAAGCCCCGTCTAGAATGATCACTTAACTGGAGTTGTAACCAGTCAAACCAATAGTAATGTATATGGCACCCATAAAATATTGAAAGTGTAATTGAAAAGTGGGGTTGCCTTAAAAGATAACTTTTAATAGTCAATGGTTAAAATAGTAGGCCCAATAGTTTAATTAGAGACTACATACATTAGTAGCAAGAAAATTTTGACTAAAACCTTCAGGATCACAGGTGCATATCCATGAGGCAAACATAATTACAAAAACAAAATGGCTGCACACCATTATATATACAAACAATTGAGCTAGGAAATGGGGGTCATTCTAGATAAAAGTGGTACAATACCGACTATAAATGAGTATACATGAATAATGGAAGCTTCCATTATTCATGTATTGTATACTCATTTATAGTCGGTATTGTACCACTTTTATCTAGAATGACCCCCATTTCCTAGCTCTATTGTTTGTATATATAATGGTGTGCAGCCATTTTGTTTTTGTACATACATTAGTAGTCATGCACCACCAAATGAAAAAAGGTAGAGAAGAGAGGCAGGTGTGAAATGTAAACACTTGCTAAGAGGGTGAGTTTACGAAACATAGGGATACAGATAAAGAGGGAGACAGATGCTGGGTCTCTTCCCCTAGTATATCCCTAGTTTCTAACTCAAGATGATACCCTCACTATATGTCCCTTAGCGTCCCTTGCAGGCAATGACAGTGACTGCCCAGCTTCGTCGGAAATGCAAAGGTATCACACATCCAAGGACATACAGATCATATAGTACTAAACATAAACATAGCCCGACGCGTTTCACTGGCAGTCAGCCAGGTCATCAGGGGACCTATATGCAAAACAAGACAAAGTACACGCATATACACAATTAGAGAAGTATCCAATCTCACTCACCTTTCAAAACCCCCTCCATTTCAGTGTCAGTGCTCCTAGTTGGCCTTGCCAGACAGGACTTGTTCTGTCAATGACCTCAGCGATCGCATGTGCAGGAACTGCTGGGTCCTATTACTAATAATGATAATAATCACAAGAAATACAACATAATACTATTAGATGTATTATTGTTTTTATTGTTAGGCTATCTATGGCTGCTATTGATTGAAGATAAGATGCTGCCTAACGAAAGTGCTGCTCAAAGGGCCTTTTCAGAGCACTGAACTATTGGTTTAAAAATATCTGCCAACTCCAGTTAAGGTAAGCAGTACAGTAGTCACTCAGTGCCCACTGCTGGTGCTCAACATAGACATCTTATAGAAGCCAGTTGTCATGGTGTGATTCACTGTCACACTTTGTGCAGTATAGGCTGTTTGCTTGTACTCTCTTACTGGCTGCGGTTGTCTTCCGTGTATGCTGGTTGTTTGTCTTGGTCATGCTGGCTACAGTGTTTTGTGAATTTGAGGGAACTGTCTCCTGTGATTTCTATGTGCTATGTTACTTGTTTGTTCTTGGTTCTTGTGGGGTTAATGTTCCCTGGTCTGGGTGTAGATTACTGGGTGATCAGGTGCTCTTATCACCCAGCTATTATACCTTTGAGCTCTGGCCCTTTGTGGGGTGTCTTCGGCTTTGCTGGTTGCATCTTTGCTCCTGACCTGGGTTTTGCCATCTGCCCCTTCTGTGTGGTCGCCTAGTAAAACATCTATGTCACTCTGGACCAATGTCATTCTGGACTGATGTCACTCTGGACCGATGTCACTCTGGACTGTTGTCACTCTAACTGTTGTCACCATGTCTCGATGTCCTGCTCGATGTTTTCTTGACTTGGTTTATGTTTGTGAAGTCACTATGTCTTATATTTGCCTGGGACTGCCATATAGCAAGGTTTGCATGGGGTCCAGGCAAATGCTTGTCCATGTCCGCAGCTCTGTCTGGGACTGTCATGTAGTAGGGTTTGCATGGGTTCCAGGCATCTCCCAGTTTCATGTCAGTGTCTTCTTGGTTTCTGTTTGTGTCTTGTATGAACAGTGTCCTGTGTTCTGGTTTGTTTGGCTTCCAGTTTATTTGCCCGCATTGCAGTTCTTGATTTGTGTGTGCCTGGATCACTGGCGCTTACACCAGCATTTGTCCCTTTCAGATAAACGACCAAGGTGCGACCTTGTGAGTCCTGGGTAAAGTCTATTCCCACCATTTGGAGTATTGTGAAGAACGAGGCTCACTTAGACTCTGCCCTTTGGATTTGGCCACAAGTCAATCTGGTGCACTTCATCTTCATCTGCGTTTCATCTGCCTCTGTACCCTTGCCTGTAAGTCCAGGACTTACTGTCATGCTTGGTCACGTCCTGATTAATAAAGTTTTAATTTTGTCTCCTGGTGTATGTTTTGCTTTTCTGTATTCCAGAGATATTCTGGGGTCCACATGACCCTAGAACATGACACCAGTATCTAGGGTGCATGGTGGCATATCAAGCATTACCTTTTAATTGTCTTTATTAAACAATTAGTGGTAAAATGCAGTACAATGGGGGAGATTTATCAAGACTGGTGTTACCATAAGCCATTCTTGATTCCTTGTGCGCTGGAGTGACTTAGTACTTAATTTATTAGGAGGCAAATACCTCTTGATAAATTAGCCACATCTCTGGCCCTTCCTTTGCCAGAAACTCAAATCTACACCAGCTAGGTGCTAGTGTAGACTTCAGCTATAACTTACACCAGATTCTGGCTTAAGTTATAGTAAATTTGATAGGCCCTGGTAGGTTCAGCCCCCTCCTGCTAAGACCCATACCAAAGTGTCTCAACTGGGTAGCAGCTGTCAAATCCAATAGTATGATTGGTTTTAGTGCAGTATGCTTTCAACATTGCAGCAGGATCAAGGTTAGATCCTTCATTAGCCATACATATTGCCACACAAAATTAATATTGAAATCCAATAGCATATAAAAGCCAATGTATGGGATGTAAAATACACATTTTTTTGCTTTTTTTCTATTAACAATACATGCACATTTACTTAATCAGTTTTGTATTCATTTGGGATCATATTTTTCTTATGGTTATATTTTTATATTATATTATTATTAATTCAATACAAGGATTTACAATATTAGCATGAATTATATAAAATTATACAAAGAGAAAGCATTTTTGTAATTCCTTCTAATTTACACAGATAATTTTATTGGCATTAAAATATAAACCAAATATCAAAAGAAACTCGCTGATAATAGAAATTTTTAAATTCACCCCTCCAGCTTTTGCACCTATGTCATAAAGCCCATTAGATACATCCTATTGTAGCAGTAGTTTTCAGGCTGCATGTTTAATTTCTTTAGGGTAATATGATTACTGGCTATTATTAACATTTTGGGGGTGGATGAGCACTTTGTAACAGTAGGAGGTAAATGACAATGTACTAAGAACATTACAATGTCTTCATTTGTAAATGGAAGGTGTCAAACATGCACAACATACCTGCTGAGTTCCCCAAGGCTGTATTGTATCTGTGTTTTCACGTTGAATAAAATCATATATAGAAAGAAATGCACACACATGGACAGACATCTGAAATCAACAGTATCTCATTTAGCCAATTTTGTGATTATTTTATACTTTACATTTTCATATGATCATATACTGTATATTAACCCTTTAAGGACCCATGACGTAGCTGTACATCATGGGTACGATCCCTAAACATGGCGCGGTCTGATCCGCGGGGATCAGAAACTTCTAAATACCTTTATTTTATATTTAACCCCCTCTGCTGCCCTCTTTGTTATCTGCCGGCAGGCGCAGCGGGGGTGGGGGAAGGGGTGCGGGCAGTGCGGGCTGGAGGGCGGGCAGTGCGGGTGGTGCTAGGGAGTCGGGCAGGCCCGCGATCATCCGCCCGCCCCCTCTCAGAATGGCCGAGCGGTTTTAGCAGAGTGTCAGCACATTGCTGACACTCCCCTTCCATGTCGCGGTCCGTAGAGACCGCTGTATGGAAGAGGTTAACAGGCCTGTGCCTTTTCAGCCCCCGATGGGAGAGGGAAGGGGCCCCCCTCCCGCCACATCACCTGCTGCTCTGTTGTGGCAGCGAGTGATGGTTACCATGGAAACCGGGCACCTTCACAGGCTTCATGCTGTCCATGATGCTGATTAGACTTCTGCTAAAGGCAGAAGTCCGATCAGACTTTGTAAAGTGAAAATACAGTACAGTACACTATGTAGTGTACTGTATTATACAAACTTCAGACCCACTGGATCTTCAAGAATCAAGTGGGTCTGGATCAAAAAAATGTAAAGAAAAGTGAAAAAAAAAGTAAAAATAAAAAAACACATTTATCACTGATTAAAAATAAAAAAATTTTTTTATTCCGTACACATGTTTGATATCACCACGTCCGTAACGACCTGATCTATAAAACGGTCATGTTACTTTCCCCGTACGGTGAACGCCATTAATTTTTTTAAATAAAAACTATTATGAAATTGACATTTTGCACACCGTAGTTCCCAAAATAGGTAATAAAAGTGATCAAAAAAGTCGTATGTATGCCAAAATAGTACCAATCAAACTGTCACCTCATCCCGCAAAAAATGAGCCCCTACATGGGACAATGGCCCAATAAATTTAAAAACTATGGGTCTCAGACTAAAACATGATTTTTTTTTGTTTCAAAAAAGTTTTTTATGTTAAACGTAAAAAAAAAAAAAAAAAAGTAGACATATTAGGTATCGCCGCATCCGTAAGAACCTGCTCTATAAAAATACCACATGACCTAGACCCTGAGGTAAACACCGTAAAAAAATTAAAATAAAAACGTTGTCAAAAAAGCAATTTTTTGTTACCTTGCATCACAAAAAGTGTAATAGCAAGCGTTAAAAACGTTGTATGCCTCCCAAAATTGTGCCAATCTAACCGTCATCTCATCCCACAAAAACAATACCCTACCTAAGACAATCGCCCAAAAACTGAAAAAACTTACAAAAATAAAAGAAAGTCTACATATTAGGTATTGCCGTTACGACCGGCTCTATAAACATATCATATGATATAACCCCTCAGGTGAACACTGTCAAAAACTGTCAAGAAAAACTGTGCTAAAAAAAACATTTGTTTTGATCACCTTATGTCACTAAGGCTACATGCACACGATCAGGATTCATGTGCGGAGAATCCGCACTGAAATCCGCAGGTGTTCGCAGGCAAATCCGTGCGGTCAATCCGCATTAATTGGTGCGGATTTGCATACGGATTTGCGTGCGGATTTGGTGCGGATTCGGTGCGGATTTTCCGCATGCGGATTTCACTAAGTGAATGAAGAAAATCCGGTCAGGAAAAAAAAAATTAATTGACATGTCGCGGATTTTAAAATCCGCACCGCAGGTCAAAATCCGCGCGGAAAAAATCCGCATCGTGTGCATTGAGAATTTCAAATTCTCATAGAATACAATGGACATGACCTACGGTGCGGATTTTCCGCACGCAAATCCGCGCGGAAAATCCGCACGCAATCCTGATCGTGTGCAGGGGGCCTAATAGTGCAACACCAAGTGATCAAAAAGGTGTATGCCCCCCACAATGGTGCCAATCTAACCATCACCTCATCCCGCAAAAAATGATACCCTACATAAGACAATCACCCAAAACAATAAAAAAAACTATGGCTCTCAGACTATGGAGACACTAAAACATGTTTTTTTTTGTTTCAAAATAATATTATTGTGTAAAACCTAAATAAAATAAAAAAAGGTATACATATTAGGTATTGACACGTCTGTAAAAGAACCTGTTCTATAAAACATGCCACATGACCTAACCCCTCAGGTGAACACTGTAAAAAAAGAAAAAGTGTCAATAAAGCTATTTTTTTGTTACCTTACATCACAAAAAGTGTAATAGCAAGCGATCAAAAAGTCATATGCACCCCGAAATAGTGTCAATATAACCGTCATCTCATCTTGCAAAAATGATACCCAACATGAGACAATCGCCTAAAAACTGAAAAAACTATGGCTCTCAGACTATGGAGACACTAAAACATGATTTTTTTTTCTTTCAAAAATTATATTATTGTGTAAAACCTAAATTAAAAAAAGGTATACATATTAGATATCGCCGCGTCCGTAAGAACCTGCTCTATAAAAATAGAAAATAGCACATGATATAACCTGTCAGATGAACATTGTAAATAATAAAAAATAAAAACGGTGCCAAAACTTTTTTTAAATTTTCCATTTTAATCCTTTTTTTCCCGTAACAAAGCAAGGGTTAACAGCCAAACAAAACTCAATATTTATTGCCCTGATTCTGTAGTTTACAGAAATGCCCCATATGTGGTCGTAAACTGCTTTATGACCACACGGCAGGGCGCAGAAGTAAAGGAACGCCATATGGTTTTTGGAAGGCAGTTTTTGCTGGACTGGTTCGAAATTCAGAAATTTTATCTCCATTTGCCATTTACTGTTGTGGAACACCTAAAGGGTTAAAGACGTTTGTAAAATCAGTTTTGAATACCTTGAGGGGTGTAGTTTCTTAGATGGGGTCACTTTTATGGAGTTTCTACTCTAGGGGTGCATCAGGAAGGCTTCAAATGGGACATGGTATAAATAAACCAGTCCAGCAAAATCTGCCTTCCAAAAACCAAACGGTGCACCTTTCCCTCTACGCCCTACCGTGTGCCCGTACAGTAGTTTACGGCCACATATGGGGTGTTTTTGCAAACTACAGAATAGGCGCAATAAATATTGAGTTTTGTTTGGCTGTTAACCCTTGCTTTCTCACTGGAAAAAATGGATTAAAATGTAAAATTTGCCAAAAAAAAATCAAAATTCAGAAATGTTATCTCCATTTGCCATTAGGTGTTGTGGAACACATAAAGGGTTAAATACCTTGAGGGGTGTAATTTCTAGTTTCATTTTTGGTGGTTTCTATTATGTAAGCCTCACAAAGGGACTTCAGACCTGAACTGAAAAATTTCAAGATTTGCTTCTAAACTTCTAAGCCTTGTAACGTCCCCAAAAAATAAAATGTCATTCCCAAAATGATCCAAACATGAATTAGACATATGGGGAATGTAAAGTAATAACTATTTTTGTAGGTATTACTATGTTTTATAGAAGTAGAGAAATTTAAACTTGGAAATTTGCAAATTTTTTCAAATTGTTGGTAAATTTGGTATTTTTTTTATAAATAAAAATGAATTTTTTTGACTCCATTTTACCTGTGTCATGAAGTACAATATGTGACAAAAAAAAACTATCTCAGAATGGCTTAGATAAGTCAAAGCGTTTTAAAGTTATCACCACATAAATTGACACTGGTCAGATTTGCAAAAAATGGCCTGGTCCTAAAGGTGAAAATGAGCCCGGTCCCTAAGGGGTTAAGGGGTTAAAGTTTTCTCTGGTATGAAAATAAATTATTTATTAATGTATAGTTTTAACTCTAATTGAAGGAGTTGTCAGATTTTTTATATTGATGAGCTAGAAATGAGCAAAAAAGATTCTACAGAATCATTTTGTCCAATCAGCAGAGCTTCTTCATTTTCATACGCCCAGCTGATTGGACAAATCAATTCTAAAGGGTGTATTAGGGTGTATCACAGAGTGACAAACACTATTGCAACAAATCATTTCTACTGGTGTGAAATACCAGTTGCCCCCCCAAAAAACTGATTGAAGCAGGGGTGTGATATACCAATAATATACTTTCTATATAGTGCATTTGGGTAGTGCAGCATTTGTTTGCCATTTAGCTGCATTACCTCAGCTACACAGAGTGACAAATGACATTGGTACAAATAATTTCTACTGGTGTGAAATACCAGTTGCCCCCCAAAAAAACTGATTGAAGCAGGGGTGTTATATACCAATTATATACTATCTATATAGTACATTTGGGGAGTGCAGCATTTGTTTGCGGTTTTGCTGCATTACCTTAGCTGCAGAGAGTGACAAATGACATTGGAACAAATAATTTCTACTTGTGTGATGTACCAGTTGTCCCCCCAAAAAAGTGATGGACCATGTGATTGAACCATGTGATCTGACGTCACCACAGGTCCTATAGCTGGCAGCTCATGATTAAAGAAGTAAGAAGAGACCGGCAGCTACGCGATCAAGAGGAGAAGGTGAGTTAATTATTTTTTAACACTCAATTGACCACCTACTAAGCATTCTGTATTAGAGAATGTTATTATTTTCCCTTATAACCATGTTATAAGGGAAAATAATAACATCTACACAACACCGAACCCAAACCTGAACTTCTGTGAAGAAGTTCGGGTCTGGGTACCACAGTCAGTTTTTTATCACACGTGTGCAAAACTGACTGCAATTGGGTACCTACTCGCGCGGGTTTGCCACAACGCATCCGGACCTTATCCAGTTGCGGACCTTATCCGGACACGCTCGTGTGAACTCAGCCTAATACAGGTTATATTAATCGCATTGCGAATTCAACTTAGAGCTGGGTTCCTAATGGTTATATTGCTAGAATATAAAGAAGATTAAGAATATAGTGCTATATTCGTTATATTCGTCAATTCTAGCAATACAACCATTAGGAACTTAGCTCTAAGTTGAATTCGCAATGCATTTAATGCAGGTTATATTAATCGCATTGCGAATTCAACTTACCACACTCTGCGTCAACTACGTAATTTTCCATGGGAGTTTTGCCATGGATCCCCCTCTGGCATGCCACAATCCAGGTGTTAGTCCCCTTGAAACAACTTTTCCGATCACTATTGTGGCCAGAAAGAGTCCCTGTGGGTTTTAAAATTCGCCTGCCTATTGAAGTCTATGGCGGTTCGCCCGGTTCGCCCGTTCGCAAACATTTGCGGAAATTCGCGTTCGCCGTTCGCGAACGGAAAATTTTATGTTCGCGACATCTCTATATATCACCTGCAACATTTTAAAATGTTGCAAAACTTACAAATTTACTCCAGTCCTGTGGAGTTATAGAAAGTGGCAAAACCATTACAATAAATATGCAAGGTAAAAAAAAAAAAAAATTATATATATATATATATATATATATATATATAAAACTCCAAAATTAAGAAAAGGCATGTAACATTTGTTAAATTCGGCACAAACAAATGACATGGCCACAGCTGACACTCCAAAAAAATGACTTCAAATTTTACCTTCATAATAAATTACCCTTTGGGCCAGATTTATCATGACTCTGACAGCTCACTCCACTTTCACATATGGCTAAAGTCAGTTTTAGCCAAGTCAGATTTATGATCGGCCCTTTAAGACTGTAATAAATGTGGTTTGACGGTAGCAGTTTATCCGTCAGTAAGCAGCTTTACAAAAGTCGCACATCTTTACGAAAAAGTCGCACGTTTTTATGAAAAAGACGCATGTTCTATTAAAAAGTCTCATAAGATAAGCATGGTCCTCACAGTAGTGAAATTGCGACTTTTTTGCGACTTTTTGCGACTTTTTAAATAGTCCCAATAGTAAATCTGTCTAGAGATTAATTTACATAAGAAAACACGCCCACTTTCAGAAATCTAGCGAGCATAGTGCAGAGCAGAAAAAAGTCGCAAATTTGTGCGCAGTTTTAGCGTTTGGGACTTTTTTTGGGACTTTCACTCCATTATTCTGACCTGAGCTAATGATAAATCTGGCCCTTTGTGTTTAAATTTACTGGGGATAATTTATTGTGAGGGTAATATTTGAATTAAGGCAGACACTAACGTCAGGACGTCATTGGCGTTGCATGACCACTGTATTCACTCCACACACAGTGTTCTGATGTCTAATAATACGCATCAGCACCATCTCAGACTCTAATTAACCCCATGTTGCCATTGGCAGAAGCAGTAGGCCTCTTTTATATAGGCTTATTAGCAATCCGCTTATGGAGAGTATTTTGTATACCAAAATCTGCCTCTAATGTTAATGATGGGGATATTCACATTGGCGTATAATTTCTGTCAGTATTTGAAATATGCAGCATGTCCTAGTTGTGTGCAGATTTACTACCAAATATTCCCATTATAGTATATGGAAGTGACTAAAAAAGGAAATAACACGCATGGAAATCCAGATGAATTACTGAAGCAATACTAATGACAATCCGGATGGTATATCATAAGGAATACATGTGTATTCCAGAGCCAGAATATGGATGGATTTCAAACTGCTCAGGCCTAGTATGCAATATGTCAGGACAACTACTGCAGGGATCGCTTTGGGCTCACTTGCCTATTAGTGTGCAAAAAAATAGAAAAAACATCAGCTCTGATTATAACTATTCACAACTGATATCTAAACGATGTCTAAATTGTTTAAATGTTAGACGCGTTAATATATTATTTTAAAAATACATTATTTGAATAGTAAAGACACATACAGTGATCCTTCAAGATACAATGGGCTCAGGATACAATATTTACAACATACAATGGTCTTTTCTGACCTATTGAAATTTGAAACTAGACTCAACATACAATGTCTCAGACGCAGATCCAATCATTCAAGGCCCCTTCTCTGGTAAAATATCTGTATTAGCTGTTAGATGGTAGGTATTTTCCAACTGTTATATGTAAGGACTAGAGTTGAGCGGACACCTGGATATTTGGGTTCAGCAGGTTTGGCCAAACTTCACAAAAAAGTGAAGTCGGGAACCGAACTTGACCCGAACTTGACCCCGAACCCGAACCCCATTGAAATCAATGGAGACCCAAACTTTTGAGCACTAAAATGGCTGTAAAAGAGTAATGGAAAGGGCTAGAGGGCTGAAAATGGCAGCAAAATGTGGTTAAGTGCTCTGCAAACAAATGTTGATAGGGAGATGACTTAAAATAACAAAATACGTAAAAATAGAAAATAATAATATTGATCTTGGAGGACGAGGTCCATATGGAGTAGGAGGTTGAGGAGGCGGTGGATGTGGACGTGTAGGTTGAAGCGGCAGTGGAGGATGAGGAGGTAGCCTACACTGCTTTTTGGTTTTAATTTATTTTTTTATTTTTTTCGTTTAAATTAGGGTACACCCCAAAACATTGGGAAATATAACCTGTTATAACCCCCTCCAGCCGTGCTAAACAAATGTTCAGACAATTCACTGGCTGCAGGGCAGGCCAGCACCTCCAAGGCATAAAGGACATGCTCAGGCCATATGCCCAATTTGTAGACCCAGAAGTTGAAGGGGGTAGATCCATCAGTCAGTACGTGTAGGCATGTGCACACATACTGTTCCACTATGTCGCACGTCCCCGTGATGTCCACGATCCAATTGGATATCTGCTATATCAAATTTCGATGTTCTTTTCTGCGCCTACCATGTTGATCACGGTTAGCAGCGAATCAGGGTTCCACGCTGGAGAGGGAGCGTGAGAAAGAGAGACCACATCCAAGGGAGATCAATGGATGAAATTGAATTGTGATCGAGCGGAAATATGGGAAAAGTTATTAAAACAGAAGAATCGAAGGAAAGGAGGGGGCGCGCGGCAATTACCCACTCCCGACTTGGGGAGGTAGTGACGATAAATAGCAATACAGGACTCTTAAGATGCCCTGTTATTGGAATGATTATTAAAAAATTATAGGGAATGTCACTGGGGTATTTTGGATTTGGAAACGTTAGACAGGAGAGGTCTAACTTTTCTTGTTAGACTGGAGAGGTCTAACTTTGTTAACTCTAGATAACTTCTGCCTGATCGCACGTCCCCGTGATGTCCACGATCCAATTGAATATCTTCTCTATCAACTTTCGATGTTCTTTTCTGTGCCTACCATTTTGATCACGGTTATCGGCGAATCAGGGTTCCACACCGGAGAGGGAGCGTGAGAAAGGGAGACCACATCCAAGGAAGGTCAATGGCTGCAATGTGATCGAGCTGAAATGTGGGAAAAGTTATTAAAGCGGAAGGATCGAATAAAAGGCCCAATTAAAGACGAATTTTACAAATTTACCTATGCAGAACAGGGGTTTTTCATCGCCAGAAATGGGTTAATGTCACCCACCAATGGAACAGATGATTTTTAAAAATTTTGGTCCATGTCACCTATGCTGAGCAGGGGTTTATTCAAGGCAAAAATGGTAAAATGTCACTCAAGAATGTAACAGAAAAATTAGTGAAATTAATTTGTTTACCTGTCTAATAGGTAGAGCAGGGGTATATCACAGCCAAAAATTGGTGAATTTCCCCCGAAAATGTAACAGACGAATTAGTGAAATTAGTTTGCCTGTCTAGTAGGTAGAGCAGGGGTATATCACAGCCAAAAATTGGTGAATTTTACCCAAAAATGTAACAGAAAAATTAGTGAAATTACATAAAATACGTACAAATTTAAAAAAATAATCTTGATGTATGAAGTGGAGGTCCATATGGAGTAGGAGGTTGAGGAGGCGGTGGACGTAGCGGTGCAGGTGGAAGCGGCGGTGGAGGAGGAGGCAGCCAACACTGGTTTTTGGTTTTAATTTTTTTTTTTTAAATTAGGGTACACCCCAAAAGAGTGGTAGAAATTAAAAATACAACAATCAGCAATTGCGCTGTAGTATAACAATGGCTGGGTAAGGCCGGTATACATATCTTTTCTGCACAAGGTACGGACAAGTCCTGTGGGATCTATGCCTGGTTCATTTTAATGAACGTGAGCTTGTCCACATTGGCTGTGGACAGGCGGCTGCGCTCGTCTGTGATAACGCCCCCTGCCGAGCTAAACACACATTCAGATAATACACTGGATGCAGGAAAGGCCAGCACCTCCAAGGCGTAAAGGGCAAGCTCAGGCCATGTGCCCAATTTGGAGACCCAGAAGTTGAAGTGGACAGACCCGAGAATCAGTTTGTGTAGGCGGGTGCACACATACTGCTCCACCATGTTGCTGAAATTATGCCTCTTGCCAAGACGTTCCATATCAGCTGGTGGTGCTGTTTGTTGTGGCGTGCTGACAAAGCTTTTCCACATTTTGGCCATGCTAACCCTGCCTTCTAAGGTGCTGGTGATGCCCCAGCTGCGTTGGAGACCTCTTCGTCCTCCTCTGCCTTCGCCTTGTGCTTCCACTGTGCCTCCGTCAGGTGGGAATGCCATCAGCAAGCTGTTCTCTGTGTGAGGTGTATCGTCTGTGTCCTCTTTATCCCCCCAGCCATGCACCAGTGATGGCCATGAGCTGGTTTGTGTGTCACCCTGCTGTGAACACGGTTCCTCCTCCTCCATCTCCTCCTCGTCATCCTCCACCTCGTCATCCTCCAGAACTGTGCCCTGGCTGAACAATTGTGTACCTGGCATTTGTGGGTGCAGGAACCTACCCTCGGAGCTACTTATGAATGACTGGCCGGAAACCCTATGAAATGATCCCTCATCCTCCTCCTCCTCCTCCTGTGCCACATCCTCTTCCATCATCGCCAGCAGCGTTTTTTCAAGGAGACATAGACGTGGGATAGTAATGCTGAGAACTGCGTTATCGGCACTGGCCATGTTGGTGGAGTATTCGAAGCAGCGCAACAAGGAACACAGGTCTCTGATAGAGGCACAGTCATTATTGGTGAAGTGGTGCTGTTCCGCAGAGCGACTCACCTGTGCATACTGCAGGTGAAAGTCCACTATCGCCTTCTGCTTCTCGCACAGTCTGGCCAGCATGTGCAAGGTGGAGTTCCACCTTGTGGGCACGTCGCATATGAGGCGGTAAGCGGGAAGGCTGAAGTTACGCTGCAGCGCTGAGAGGCGAGCGGCAGCAGGGTGAGAACGCTGAAAGTGCGCACAGATGGCCCACACTTTTTGCAGCAGCTTTTACATATAGGGGTAATTTTTAAGGGACCTCTGCACCACCAAATTCAGCACATGCGCCAGACAAGGGATGTGCGTCAAACAGGCTAGTCCCAGAGCTGCTACGAGATTTCGCCCATTATCGCTCACCACCAGGCCGGGCTTGAGGCTCACTGGCACCAACCACTCATCGGTCAGTTGTTCCATGCCCGTCCACAGCTCCTGCGCGGTGTGGGGTTTGTCCCCCAAACAGATAAGTTTTAAAACTGCCTCCTGTCGTTTACCCCTGGCTGTGCTGAAGTTGGTGGTAAAGGTGTTACGCTGACTGGATGAGGAGCCGGTAGAGGATGAGGAAGCGGAGTAGGAGGAGGGAGCAACAGGAGGCAAACTGAAGTGCCCTGCAATCCTCGGTGGTGGAAGGACATGCGGCAAACTGCTATCCGCCTCAGGCCCAGCCACCACTGCATTTACCCAGTGTGCTGTTAGGAAGATATAACGTCCCTGACCGTGCTTACTGGTCCACGCATCTGTAGCTAGGTGGACCTTGCCACAGATGGCGTTGCACAGTGCACATCTGATTTTGACCCCCACTTGGTTGTGCATGGAAGGGATGGTATGCCTGGAAAAGTAGTGGCGGCTGGGCACGACGTACTGTGGGACAGCCACCACCAAAAGGCTTTCAAAACTCTCCGTCTCCACCAGATGGAATGACAGCATTTCAAAGGCCAGTTATTTAGAAATGCTGGCTTTCAGGTCCAGGGATCGCGGGTGGGTAGGGGGGGTACTTCCTCTTCCGCTCCAGTGTTTGGGAGATGGAGAGCTGATCGCTTCCATGGGACATTGTGGAGATGCTTGGTGACCCAGGTGGTGGTGTTGCTGGCAGATCCTCTGTTTGCGCGGTTACAGTTGCCACTGTCACTCCAGAGGTGGATGAAGAGGCCGAGACTGCAGCAGAAGAGGAAGCAGGAGGAGCCGGAGACCTTTCTTTGTTTTTGAGGTGTCTACTTTGCACTTAGATGCCTGGTTATGCAAGTTGTGCTCAGGTTGAGAACGTTTATGCCTTGCTTCAGGCTCTGATTGCACAGCGTGCAAACCACTCGTGCCTTGTCGTCAGCACATTGACTGAAGAACTGCCACGCCAGGGAACTCCTTGGAGCTGGCTTTGGTGTGCTCTGTCCCTTGCTGCGTTGGGCAGTAGCAGGCGTACTGTCTAGGGGACGGCCGCTCCGCTTTTGCACCCTGGTCCCTCATCTGCTGTGTTGGTGGCTCTGTGCGACCACCGCCTCTTCCTCCGAACTACATAGGTCACTCGCATGACCTTGATTCCATGTGGGGTCCTCCACATCATCTTCCACCCAGTCTTCACCCCTGCCCTCCTTGTCGGTCTGCACACTGCAGAAAGCCACAGCAGTTGGCACCTGTGTTTCGTCTTTATCCGAGACGTGCTGCGGTGGTCCTCCCATGTACTCATCTTGAAACATAAGTGGCTGGGCATCGGTGCACTCAATCTCTTCCACCTCTCTTTTGGCACGCCCCCTAGGTTCTGTAGCATAGGGGAGGCGGCGCTCATATTACAATCCATGGTAATGAGGAGACAGTGACGCAGTAGAAATTGTTTTCCGGCACTTTGGCAAGGGGCGACACTCTATTTTCCCGCCGTGTAGGGCGTTTTGCAGAGCGATGGCGTCAAAAATCAGACAAGCCCTCCAGCGGCCATTTTAGGTTCAAGGTCAATGTCAATTCAGTCACAGCAAGCAGTTATAGTGACACAAAAATCTGCGATTTTCTCAGTTTTAACAGTGCGATTTGAAAGTAGTCAATTTGCACAGTATATCCTTGCAGTTTTAAGCAGTTTAGACAGTTCTTTAGCCCAATAAAAACAGTAAAACAAATGGGGCTCATTCACATAAGGCACAGAGGATATTGATCCTGTTCGTAACGCCAAATTTTTGTTGCAGCATGCCAGTCCGCAGAGGTAGAACACGTGAGGTTCACGGTGGGCCGGAATGTACATACAGTTTATCGGTTACTTACGGTTTAGCAGACGCCTCCCTGGGCCAGCAGTGCAGTGAAGGGGAGAACAGCACTGGAATCTCCGGGGCACACTCGGTTACAGGGGACACCAGCCAGGTGGTGATTGAGGTGCCCTTGATGGTGAATGGGTGTGGAGTGCTTGTGCAGCTGGGCCCCTGACTAAGGTATTGTCGGGATGCCAGCACCTTGATGGTGCAAAGTGTTGAGAGTTGTAGCACTATGGAGTTAGAAGAATGAGACAGGTTTAAATCCAACTGTAAACTTTACTTTAACCAGGTTCTTGATAACAATTTACATCCAATAGTAATACAGTCTCTGGTATACATGCAAGTTGGATGTGAGGAATCCCATTAACAGGCTGTGCTGGTAGTAATGTGTCAGGCTAGGGTAGTTAGTTGGGTACTCACTGACATTTATCTCTTTGCCTTGCTTCAGTCTTAGTTGAGGTAACTCCAGTCTTGATCTTCTACACAAGTGATATGACAGAATCTTTATCTGCCTTAAGAAACACAGTGAGGCTGCCAGAAGCTAATAAGTCCTTCACCTAATTACAAAGGCGCTTAGAGCCTATAATAATGGCCTTGTCCTTCCTTTGTCTTGATTCAATAATACCAGAAATTCACTTGTTACCCCTGAGGAGTGAATTGTATAATGTAGACTTTCCTCTGCCTGTCTTCTTGGCTTTTTACTGAAGTGTAAGCTGGCTCCTCTGGGCCATGGAGCTCCAGAGAGAGAGCTGAGAGGAGAGGGGACCTCTCCTTCCCCCTTAGCTCCTCACTCCTTCTTCTCTCAACAACTCCCAACTGAGAGAACTGAGAGAGAACTTCCTAACTAGGCCTAAACTGCCCTATTATACTATGGTGCTGCCCCATCTAGTGGTGGGTGTATATAATGCACTTGTCAGCCTGGTAAAAATGGATTTCACACAGTAGTACAATGCAGCATGATATTACAGAAGACGACCAAAAAGCTTTTGCAGTTCCCACATAGGCTAGTGGGATGCTGCAATCTATCTTTAAGTCAATTGTTGATGTTGGGTGGACCTCTGGACTTGTACTTGTATTAATATATGCAGAAGGACTGATATTTTCATAATATTTACTGCACTTGAGCAAATCATATGACATCTTTTGACAATTTTGAAGCGGCTTACAACTTCCATGTGTGTTACATATGATTCCAGCCAAGTCATATTATGTCTACTACAAAAATTCAGGAAGAGATGCAGTATTTTATGGTTTATTCCTGGAAAGGAATGGACAAATAAGAAGTTCTTGCATGATGAGGTTTATTGTAACCCGAATATCCTACAAGACAATTGCCATTATAAATCTCCAACAACTTATAGACAATATTTTTTTTTCAAACATAAATTCCTAACACACACACACACGTTTTAGTCAAAGTAAAACTACAAGAGTAGATGAAAAGGAAAGTAAAATTTACCTTCATTTACAGGTGAAACTCCAAAAATTTGAATATAGCGCTATAATGAACCCCTTTGCTCGCTCTCCAGACACTCCCCAGACTTCAGACCGCAATGTCTGATTGTTAAGTCATTCGATAATCCGGGATTTGAACTACAGCTATGTGCCGTTAAAATCCAGTAGTAATAGCACAGTACAAACACCAGGCAGGCTGTATGTAAGTTTAAACAGGAATCTCTCATTTATTGAACGCACACAACCCACTTTTATACACAACAGTTTGAACACCCGCCCAAACAACCACTTCCTATTGGTCAATTGTAAAGTCCCCTCTAGTCCTCACTCAGGTCCTCTTGGCCATGCAAATAAGGACTTGAAACAAGGTCAGCAGGGATTGGTCCGATAGCTTGACTGGGCGGGTGGATATGTGTGGCCATGCAGAGAAGTCCCAGGAGATTATTAAATTACCTAATCAAGCAAACAGAACAATGCCTTCCTTCCAGAATACGGAGCCGTTTGGAGGGGATTATCGCAAAGACAACTGTGAACAATGAAACAACCACAGAGTGATTTGAACCAAAGACAAGGGCGGAGGACCCACCATTGTGTAATATAATCAAGTAAACATGGTTCAGTATTCCAAGGACCATGACAAGTGCAAAGTTCATTTATTTCAGTAATGCAACTTAAAAGGTGAAACTAATATATGAGATAGACTCATTACATGCAAAGCGAGATATTTCAAGCCTTTATTTGTTATGATTTGGATGATTATGGCCTACAGCTTATGAAAACCAAAAAAGTCACAATCTCAGGTACTCTTTGCTCAGGGGGTATGTATTAATTAGCTGACCAGAGTGTGACACTTTGAGCCTAGAATATTGAACCTTTTTGCAATATTAGAATTTAAAGTTGTATTAATGCAACTCCTTTTAATTTGCATTACTGAAATAAATGAACTTTTGCACGATATTCTAATTTTTCGAGTTTCACCTATAAAACTCTTTTTAAAAATATTTTAATGTACTATATCACTCCACCTCTTCCACTACTTCTATGCGTTGATAAAAAAACAACCTAAATTCACTTACATTTCAGACCGTGTTTTAAGGAAGAAGATATTGACCAATTTATAATACAGGTAATTGCATTCCGGATTCAGCTTCAAATTTTACTGTCCATATCTATTATTGTTGGCAGAATACAATTGAAATTTCTGACACTATTATTCATTTTTAGCAGCAAAGTTTGCATCTGAAATAGTGTAATGATAAAGACTTTAAATAGTAACTGTATTGATCATTTTAGATTAAATCAATTAAAGACTGTGGCTCTATTCATATTTTAACAAGTGAGGTACTATAATAAATCTTTAATTTACTCGTCCTTTTAACCTGTTCCGGACATAGGGCCTGATGTCCCGGTACTTAAGGACACAGGGCATACTTATACGTTCTATGTATTTCCGATCACCGTTGCGCGGCGATTGGAACTGGGTGCCCGCTCAAATCATTGAGCAGGCACCCGGGGACAATGCGCTGGGAGGTCCTGTAACCCCCCCATGTAGGCGATCGCAGCAAACTGCAGGTCAATTCAGACCTGCAGTTTGCTGAGTTTCCGGGTTATTCGGGTCTCTGGGGACCCGATAACCCGGAATAGGATGGTGTGATAATACACATCCAATCACCATCCTGATAATACACATCCAATCACCATCCTGCGATCCTGAGAGATGATGGTGACATCACCTCTCAGGATTGCCTCTCATTGGTTGGTTGCAGGGGAGGGCAGTTCAAATTACTGCAGCTCTCCTCTTCCTTTTCAGTCCGGGAGCCGAGGAGAGAGGAGCGCTGCACGTCGGATCTCAGAGCCAGCACCCCCATCTGTGCAGGGATCGTCAGCAAGCACCCCATCTCTTCCCCAGCACCCCCATCTGTCCACCCAGGTATTTAGGGATTTAGGGAAAGGTTAGGGAAAGATTAGGTTAGGCAGGGATATTCAGGGAAAGTTAGTGGAAGAAAAAAAAACTGTTTTTGATTGCATCACCCTAAATCGGGAGTCTGGGGTCCACAGCATTTTTTTTTTTTTTTGTGCCTACACTGACTGTGGCCGGCACTCTTAGCGTCCGGCCACTGTTAGCGCATCGCACACCCCACTGCTGATCAACTTCGGATGGTTGATCAGCGATTTTTGCATTTTTTTTTTTTTTTTTCACATTTTCTGTAATTTTTTGGTTAGTTTATTTTTTTTTGTCTGTTAGGTTTAGGGTAAGTTTGCGAACACTCGTGCCCCCACACACACGCACACCAAATAAAGTTTATCACACACGCACATACACACGCACACACACACTCCCCTATGGCCCACCGGATGTTCTCGGCCAAGGAGGCATACGCCCAGCTTGCCTCCGAGTCCTAGAGGCCCAGTGAGGACGAGGATGACCCCACTTTCCTTTTGTCATCCGCGTCCTCTTCATCATCTAGCAATGATGATGAGCCCCCAAGGCGGCGGAGACGCTGCCAGGCGGAGGAAGGGGACCGCCATGCTAGGGACCCTGTGGCCCACACTAGTACGAGCATCTCTGGGGCTCGTACTAGTTTTCCGGCCCACCAGTTAAGTCCACCGGAGCCCCCTGAGTGTACCCCAGAGCGTTTTGAGCCTGTGATTCCTGATTTTGTAGGCCAACCAGGAATCCAAATTTCCACAGTGGGCTTCACTGAATACGACTACTTTAGTCTTTCTTTAAGTGATCACTTTGTAAATCTAATGGTGGAGCAAACAAACCTGTACGCCCAACAGTTTGTTGCTCAACACCTGGGCTCCTTTTTGGCTAGGCCCGGTGGCTGGACTCCGGTCAGTGCAGCCGAGATAAGGACATTTTGGGGCCTCGTGCTGCACATGGGCTTAGTCAAGAAACCTAGTGTCAGGCATTACTGGAGTGGGGACGTCCTCTACCAGACCCCACTTTACAGTACGGTGATGACACGCTCCCGGTTTGAGGCCATCCGGAAATGCCTGCATTATGCAGATAATGCAGCATGTCCCCCCCAAGGTGATCCTACCTATGACCGCCTGTACAAAATCAGGCCGGTCATCGATCACTTTGGGGCCAAGTTTGTACAGGCCTATGTACCTGGAAGGGAGGTCGTGGTTGATGAGTCTCTCATTGCTTTCAAGGGTTGACTCATTTTCCGCCAGTATGTTCCCTCAAAGCGGGCAAAGTATGACGTGAAGCTGTACAAACTTTGTGAGAGTACCTCAGGGTACACTTACAAGTTTTGTGTGTATGAGGGGCGAGATTCCCGTATTCAACCTCCAGAATGTCCCCCCACTCTGGGTGTTAGCGGGAAACTTGTGTGGGACCATATGCACCCACTGCTAGATAAAGGTTACCACCTGTACGTGGATAACTTTTATACTAGTATCCCCTTGTTCCAGTCCCTCGCCGCCAGATCCACGTCCGCTTGTGGGACCGTGCGGAAAAATCAACGCGGCCTCCCTACCCACCCCCTCCAGGTACCTATCCCCAGGGGTGCGACCCGTGCACTTACCAGTGGAAACCTGTTGCTGGTCAGATATAAGGACAAGAGGGATGTCCTTGTACTGTCCACAATTCACGGTAACGGCATCACCCCTGTCCCTGTGCGAGGTACCGTGGCAAAGGTCCTCAAGCCCGATTGTATCGTCGACTACAATCGGTATATGGGAGGAGTTGATCTCTCTGATCAAGTCCTCAAGACATATAATGCCATGCGCAAAACCCGGGCATGGTACAAAAAAGTTGCGGTCTACTTGGTACAGGTTGCCTTGTACAATTCTTTTGTGCTGTCCCAGAGCGCTGGCAACACAGGGACATTCCTTCAGTTCTTTGAGGCAGTCCTCAAGGCCATGATCTTTTCTGACCGAGAAAGAGCAGGTTGGAGTACCTCGGGAACTGGAGGTGCCCGGATCGTCCCTGGCCAACACTTTCCAGGTGTGGTTCCCCCATACTGGAAAGAAGGGACGGACCCAAAAAAAAGGGCAGAGTGTGTCACAGGAGGGGGATACGGAAGGACATCACTACTCAGTGTGACACGTGCCCCGATCATCCGGGCCTCTGCATTGACGGTTGCTTCAGGGAGTACCACACTTCCACGGAGTACTAAATTTATATCCCAATTTAGCCACTGACAATCGAATAAAAAAACTTTGGTTCTCAGACTTGAGACACTGAAACTAAAAAGTTTTTTTTTCAAAAATATTATTTAGTAAAACTAAAATAAATAATAAAAGTAGACATTTAAGGTATCACCACATCCGTAAGAATCTGGTCTATAAAATACCCCATGACCTAATCCTTCAGATGAACACGATCAAAAAATTTTAATAAAAACGGTGCAAATTTATAAATTTTTTGTCACCTTACATCACAAAAATTGTAATAGCAAGCAATCAAAAAGTCATATGCCCCCGAAAATAGTGCCAATAAAACCGTCTTCTCATCCTGCAAAAAATGAGCCCCTACCTAAGATAATCTAAATATCTAAAAAAATAATGACTCTTAGACTATGGAGATACTAAAATGTTTTTTTTTTTTGTTTATAAAAAGATAATATAGTGTAAAATATAAATAAATTAAAAAAGTAGACATATTAGGTATCGCCGCGTCCGTAAGAATCTGCTCTATTAAAATACCCAATGACCTAACCCCTCAGATGAACACGGTCAAAAGAATTTAATAAAAACGGTGCCAAAACAGCAATTTTTTGGCAAATTTTCCATTTTAATACGTTTTTTTTCCAGTAACAAAGCAAGGGTTAACAGTTAAAACTTAATATTTATTACCCTGATTCTGAAGTTTACAGAAACACCACATATGTGGTCGTAAACTGCTGTATGGCCAAATGGCAGGGCGCAGAAGGAAAAGAACGTTTTATGGTTTCTGGAAGGCAGATTTTGATGGCCTTTTTTTTTTTTTTGCCACCATGTCCCATTTGAAGCCCCCATGATACACCCCTAGAGTAGAAACTCTATGAAAGTGACCCCATCTAAGAAACTTCACCCCTCAAAGTGTTCAAAACTGATTTTACAAACTTTATTAACTCTTTAGGTGTTCCTCAACAGTTTATGGCAAATGGAGATGAAATTTCAGAAATTTCTGAATTTCTATTTTTGGTAACCTTGCCTCAAAACTGCCATCTTATCCCGTAGTTTCCAAAATGGGGTCACTTTTATGGAGTTTCTACTCCAGGGGTGCATCGGGGGGCTTCAAATGGGACATGGTGTAAATAAACCAGTCCAGCAAAATCTGCCTTCCAAAAACCACATGGTGAACCTTTTCCTCTACACCCTACTGTGTGCCCGTACAGTAGTTTACGGCCACATATGGGGTGTTTATGCAAACTACATAATCGGGGCAATAAATATAGCATTTTGTTTGGCTGTTAACCCTTGCTTTGTTACTGGAAAAAATGGATTAAAATGGAAAATTTGCCCAAAAATTTAAATTCTCAAATTATTTCTCAATTTGCCAATAACTCTTGTGCAACACCTAAAGGGTTAAGAAAGTTTGTAAAATCAGATTTGGATACCTTGAGGGGTGTAGTTTCTTATATGGGGTCACTTTTATGGAGTTTCTACTTTAGGGGTGCATCAGGGGGGCTTCAATGGGACGTGGTGTAAATAAACCAGTCCAGCAAAATCTGCCTTCCAAAAACCACACTGCGCACCTTTCCCTCTATGCCCTAACGTGTGCCAGTACAGTAGTTTACGGCCACATATGGGGTGTTTCTGCAAACTACAGAATTGTGGCAATAAATATTAAGTTTTTTTTTTGCTAACACTTGCTTTGTTACTGTAAAAAATGGATTAAAATGGAAAATTTGCCAAAAAGTTTAAATACTAAAATTTCATCTCCATATGCCAATAACTCTTGTGCAACACCTAAAGGGTTAACAAAGCTTATAAAATCAGTTTTGAATACCTAGAGGGGTGTAGTTTCTTAGATGCGGTCACTTTTATGGAGTTTCTACTCTAGGGGTGCATCAGGGGGGCTTCAAATGGGACATGGTGTAAATAAACCAGTCCAGCAAAATCTGCCTTCCAAAAACCACATGGCGAACCTTTCCCTCTACGCCCTACTGTGTGTCCGTACAGTAGTTTACGGCCACGTATTGGGGTGTTTTTTCAAACTACAGAATCGTGGCAATAAATATTACGTTGTTTTTTTTTGCCACTTGCTTTGTTACTGGAAAAAATTTATTAAAATTGAAAATTTGCCAAAGAATTGAAATACTCAAATATCATCTCCATTTGCCAATAACTCTTGTGCAACACTTAAAGAGTTAACAAAGCTTGTAAAATGAGTTTTGAATACCTTGAGAGGTATAGTTTCTTAAATGGGGCCACACGGCGCACCTTTCCCTCTACGCCCTACTGTGTGCCCATACAGTAGTTTATGGCCACATATGGGGTGTTTCTGCAAACTACAGAATCAGGACAATAAATATTGAGTTTTGTTTGGCTGTTAACCCTTCCTTTGTTACTGGAAAAAAATGATTAAAATGGAAAATTTGCCAAAAAAATCGAAATTCTGAAATTTTATCTCCATTGGTTGGCCATTAACTCTTGTGGAACACCGAAAGGGTTAATGATGTTTGTAAAATCAGTTTTGAATACCTTGAGGGGTGTAGTTTCTAGAATGTGGTCATTTTTGGGTGGTTTCTATTATGTAAGCCTCACAAAGTGACTTCAGACCTGAACTGGTCCCTAAAAATTGGGTTTTTGAAAATTTCAGAAACATTTCAAGATTTGCTTCTAAACTTCTAAGCCTTGTAATGTCCCCAAAAACTAAAATGTAATTCCTAAAATGATCCAAAAATGAAGTAGACATATGGGGAATGTAAATTAATAACTATTTTTGTAGGTATTATGTATTATAATAGTAGAGAAATTGAAACTTGGAAATGTGCAAATTTTTCAAAAATTTGGGCAAATTTGGTATTTTTTTATAAATAAAAATGCTTTTTTTTTTTTACTTTATTTTACTACTGTCATGAAGTACAATATGTGATGAAAAAAATATCTCAGAATGGCCTGGATAAGTCAAAGCGTTTTAAAGTTATCACCACATAAAGTGACACTGGTCAGATTTGCAAAAAATGGCCCGGTTCTTAAGGTGAAAATGAGCCCGGTCCATAAGGGGCTAAGGCTATGTTCACAAGTTCCAGAGCCATGCCGGATCCATTGCATGAGAGATGCAAATGGGACGTTACTGTTGACAGCAATGTGAACAGAGTGCAAGTCTCCAATAAGCATCTGCGTACTGCTATTAGTAAAAAGATATTTACATGTATAACATTTTTGTCTTTATGGTATTTTACCTACAATACATGTTTGTTAAATAAATTTGTGATCATACAGGGTGCAGGCTTAGGTTCTTTTCACGCTCTTTATTGAATCCTGTGTTCCCTTTGACAACATTTAAGGTATTTAAAATAACAATGCAGTGATGTCAGTTAGTCATGAAATAAAAGATCACCAGGCTTAGTCAGATAACCACTGCCAGTATGACAATATTCCATATTGTCTTTACAAAGGTAGTGCCTAGGGCACCCAGCACTAATATTTGAGTCCAAGACTCCATAGAGGAATATCTATTGTTAGTTTACTCTACTGTCAACACTAATTTGGCACACAAAGAGTTTAAGAATACTGGGAACCTGCATTCAAAAGCATAACTTGTAGCTCCTGGGCCCAAATAGAAAACCATTAAGAGGGGCCTGACCTATCTTGCTTTATTTTTAGTACTTTTCTCCTCATTTAGGGAAAAGAGAGACCTTATGACTTCCATCAGGCACCTGGGCCCAGGTGCAACCACAGACCCTGGACCTCCATAGTTACACCTCTACTTGCATTGAGACAATATGTCAGTACAGCAGCATATGCAAAACAGTGGGGTATTTCCACAGGAGGTCGCTAAAAAAGATCAAACTGAGAGAATGGTGAGGATATGAGCTCTTCACTATGTGGTGAGTGACAAAATCCTGACTATCCAATGATTCAATGAATCAATCATCTAGTTGTGTATCAGCAATGGAGACAGACCACAAAAGTGCTTTGGGTCCAGAAGAAGGAGATGCCCAACATTAACTCGATCTATAATACAGTCACCACTAGATTTCAGCTTACATTGCAGACAATGGTAACTGTATAAATTGAGCTCCCTATAGAGGTATGAAGCTGCAGGCAGACATCTTTGTCATATTTAAAGAATTATAGAGTCACTTGATTCTTTCCCTAGCTTACCCTGCCAGGTCTGTTATACCCTAATAGCCTGTCGAATCTATTGGCACTTTATAAATGAACTATGTGCTATGTAGTACATGTACTACTATACAAAATAATCATAGTAGTGTAACATTAACCACATTGTATCTCAGGAACTTTGAAGGATATTATAGCTTTATCAATTAAACATTTTTTTTTAAATGAATAAATATATATCGGGACATCATTATGAAGCCACATTGGGCTGATTTCAGAATTCTCTTACTTTTAAAGAGCATTATTAAAAGATAAAAAGGAAGTATAGCTGATTGATTCACATTCAGAACAGTGAAATGTTGGCAACATTATATGAAATATTTTTCTTATGTCGGTTGGTACTAAATGTTGTCAAGTAGGCTAGACTATAAACGCATAAAATGTTTCTTTTTCTGGAAATGTGTCACTGGTGTAGCTATGCAGACTCTCAGTGACTAACAGTTTGTAATTTCTGCAGATGGTTTATGAGTCTTCTGGAAGCTCAATCCCTTCTAACAGTAGAAACAGCCATTCGCAGCTGTTCTCACAATGTCACATTGTCATTCCGAAAGTGCGTTTTGATATATGTAATCTGTAACATCATATAAGGAGATGTCTCAATTAGGAACAAGTCTTCGTAGCCGCAAGTGCATTTCTCAAACATAAAGTCCTGTATAATATAAAGGAGTATATGTAGCATTATAAAATATAAATGCTTTACTAAGTGGTTTCTCTAAAATATTTTTCATTTTGATGAAATATCACTGCATAGCTCTGCTATTCCTTATGGAAAGGGAGTCTTTATTCTTCATGTAAATGTTTATCTTAAAGGGTTTTCCAAGATTTTAAAAAATGGGTACAGAACAGGGCACAGTAGAACATATTAACTTGCCCTGATGCTCCAATCCCAGCTGAACCTACACTTGTTTGCGTGTCGGCTGCAGTCAGTTACTGGCGTCAGCAGTCATATTTGCATGAAAGGCATGTGACTACTGAGGCCAGTAATTGCTGGCAGCGCCTGTGTAAATTATAATGTGATTGCTGCAGGATCAGCAAGGACTAGAAGGAATGGGACCAGAGGAGTGACGCAGGAGCAACAGGACATTTATAGGTGAATAAGAGTCTTTTGCTTTTTTTGTACTACCCCCTGTTCTTTGCCTATTTTATTTATTCTTTTAAGTAGAAAACCCCTTTTTAATGACTAAATAATCATCATTAGTTATTTTCAGTTGTATTTTCAGCTGCATTCACATCATATTATATTTTCTGCCACGCAATAGGGTTGTCCAGCAACATTATTGATGAGACCAGTCATCTAATGAAATGTATTGTCACAAGGTTGAGATTCAGCCCTGTTTTGATATTTAAATTAGAAACATGATTTAGAATATTTAGAATAACTGGATTGCCATGTGGTTTCATATCATCACCCATCTCCCTGCCTGTGCTTACAATCACAGATGAAAGGAATTCTGGGTAGGCAGATGTGGGTGTAGTAGCAAGGCACCTCGACTCTCCCCATGTTGTTCCCCTTGCCTTCATGCTCACTTTCCGTGCAGTCCTAGATGGAGAAGAGAAGACCACCTTGCAACCTAAGGCTAAGTAATTAAAAATAACATAGGGGGTCATTTAGAAAAAGAATATATGCCACTTTTATGTATGCCACTTACACCTCTTTTTTTGAGTTCTGAGAATAGGAATAGGAAGCATGGCGTGGCCTGTCTTAGTAAATGGCCCCCATAATTTCTATACTTTATGTTGTTAGACTATAAGCCAGATACACAATGTCTATGTAATTAACCATAACTAAGCATTTGGAACTAGTTGTAAGCATGCCTGTATTTCATTGTGTTTAAAGGGGTCGACTTCAGCAAATGGCATTTATGATGTAGACAAAGTTAATGCAAGGTACTTACTAATGTATTGTAATTATCCACATTGCTTCCTTTGCTGGCTAGATTCATTTTTCCATCTCATTATACACTTCTTGTTTCCATGGTTATGACCACACTGCAATCCAGCAGTGGTGGCTGTGCCTGCACGCAATTGGAACACACTGGCCCTAAAGAAAAGATTTCAGATGTCCTGGGGTGTATAATGGCCTTGCAGCACCAGAAGATATGGACTCAAAAAAGGAATTTCTGTACCTAGATATTTCAGGGTTGACAAGTGCTTTCAA
Organism: Bufo bufo; assembly: GCF_905171765.1. Lineage (NCBI taxonomy): Eukaryota > Metazoa > Chordata > Amphibia > Anura > Bufonidae > Bufo > Bufo bufo. The sequence continues at coordinate 318,880,542 of NC_053392.1, forward strand.
TTACCAGATAATTTAATACAATTATAATAAATTTGTTGCCTAACAGTTTTTTTTCATTGTGTATGGTTTGTGTCTTATTGAGTTATAGATTATGGACACCTTTTGGGGCTTTTTATTATTATTATTATTATCATACTTATGATTCTACTTGTCTGGGATTAAAAAGTATTTTTCCAATTGGTCTTTATTTAAAAAAGTCATCAGTTTGTCTCATATATGTAGCATTCAGTTTTACTACATATGCAGACTGTTGGTTCTCCTTCTTACTGAAACCCATGATAGAGTTGCTCTAATGCAGGGGTACTCAACTGGCGGACCGCGGTCCAAATACGGACCGCGGCCGCCAGTTGTCCGGACCCCGGCCATCCTTCAGAGCGCTGCTCCTCTCCTGCACACTGTGCCGTGCAGGAGGAGGAGCTTACCGGCGCACTTCCACCTGTCCCACAGCGCAGTGAGACAGGGCTTCCTCGACATGTAGCGCTCCTCCTCCTGCACACTCTGGCAGCTCTGCTCAATACAGCGGCGGGGCACAGGAGATGATAGTTCTCAGCAGCGCAGGAGGAGTCTCTCCCTCCCCCCTGTGCTGCTGCTGTCCCCGCCGCTGCCAATAAGAAGAGGCAGGAGGAGGAGGGGAGGGGCTGTGGCCACTGCGCCACCAATGAAGAAAACTGACCTGTATTACAAATACAGGAGGCGGGTGCTGGAATCAAATAGCCGGCACCCGACCTCTGTGACAGGGAGCTGCGATCAGCTGCAGTTGAGTTAACCCTTCAGGTGCGGTACCTGAGGGGTTAATTGTAGCTGATCGCAGCCCCCTGTCACAAAGGTCGGGTGCCGGCTATTTGATTCCGGCACCCGCCTCCTGTATTTGTATAAGAAACGTTGGTGGCACAGTGCGGCCCCCCCCCCCCCAGTATAAGAAACGTTGGTGGCTCAGTGGGAAGTGCCAATGAGGGTTAAAAATAATAAAAGAAAATTAACTCACCTCCTCCAGTTCATCGCGTAACTGCCGGTCTCCAGTTCTTACTTCTTTCTTCAGGACCTGTGGTGACGTCACTGAGCTCATCACATGGCCCATTACCATGGTGATGGATCATGTGATGAGCTCAGTGATGTCACCACAGGTCCTGAAGAAAGAAGTAAGAACTGGAGACCGGCAGTTACGCGATCAACTGGAGGAGGTGAGTAAATTATTTTTTAATCCTCATTGGCACTGCCAACTGCACCACCAATGTTTATTATATTGGGGGGGGCGCACTGCGCCACCAATGTTTATTATACTGGGGTGATGGGGGGGCACACTGCGCCACCAATGTTTATTATACTGGGGTGATGGGGGGGCGCACTGCGCCACCAATGTTTATTATATTGAGGGGGGGCGCACTGCGCCACCAATGTTTATTGTGATGGGGGGGTGCACTGCGCCACCAATGTTTATTATTTTGAGGGGGGGCGCACTGCGCCACCAATGTTTATTATATTGAGGGGGCCGCCAGACGAAAAAGTCGGACATGTAGTACTTTTAGTCTGGCGGCCTCTCACCGTGCTGCGCCATAACTCTGCCCCCATCCCCATTATAGTCGATGGGCACAGAGCAGCGGCACGGTGAAGTAGTGGCAAGATGGATCTGACAGGGTGAGCAGCCTGTCGGATCCATCCTGCTGCAAGTGTGAAAGTACCCTTACTAATGAGCGCTTCCATCATGGAACGCCCATTAGTACAGCCTTTACCTCCACCGCTACTTGTGCTAGTAAAAAAATATATATATTACGGCAGTGTTTCCCAACCAGTGTGCCTCTAGCTGTTGCAAAACTACAACTCCCAGAATGCCTGGACAGCCTTTGGCTGTGCGGGCATGCTGGGAGATGTAGTTTTGCAACAGCTGGAGGCACACTGGTTGGGAAACACTGTATTACGGTACCTCCACCTCCATTTGCTCACGCTGTGGAGAACACTCCCTGCTGACTAGAAGCTCAGGACAGGACCTACAAGACGTCATCACGTTAGAGCACCGGTCCTGAGCTTGCAGTCAGCAGCGAATGTTCACCGCAGCCAGGTGAATGCAAATTATTTTTTTTTTTTTGCAAAAGCAGAGAAGGGGGGCAATACTCTTACTGGGGGCACTAATGGGGACATTATTCTTACTGGGGCACTAATGTGGCATTACTAATTCTGGGACTTACCCGGGGCGCTCCACTATAACGTCAGAGCGCCCCACGCGCATGTATCACATGATCGCATGGCATCTTTACTGTTGGCGTTCAGCTCGGACCTTCACCTGACTGCAGACCCTGGTATGTGGACCTTTAATAAAACTAGTTGAGTACCCCTGCTCTAATGGTTCTCAATCTGTAGCCATTACCTCTTCATTTCTGACAGCTCATACACACTCATTTAACCTAAACTAAATTCTTTGATAAGAATTTAAATGAGTGTTTATCAGTTATTTGGGGACTAAAGATATAGGCTACAGCTTGAATCCTCACAGCAGCTCTCTGATAGGTTTCACTGAGAAGAGGATACAAAAGTCTGGAGATATAGTGAAACTGAAAGATATAGAAGACAAACTTGAAAATATTTAATGAAGGCCATTTAAAAAATGGTTTATAATTTAAGAAAAGTAGAATGCAATAATAAAAATACCTCCAATTGAGTCTATAGCGTTTAATAAAAAAAAAAAAATTGCATTTTGTAAAAAAAAAAGTAATATGTTGGAAAGTAGTTTTAATATATTTTCACAAAATTGAAAATATATAACTTTTTTTTTACAAAATGCGATTTTTTTTAAATTTAACTAAAACCTCTGAATTTCTGAATATTAATGAAGAACTCAAATTTTAAAGTTCTAGCAAAACATGATGATACCATTTTTATATACATAACATCAGCTAGCTATTGCCTATAGGGCACACTGGCCACATAGATTGCTTGCAATTAAAGCCAAATATGCCATGTCAGGCCTTCAGTAGAGATATGCAAAGTTTAGAAAAATTTGATGTGGCAGCATCGCCAAAGTTCCCCAAGAAATGTGATTTGTTAAAAATCAATTCACCTTGAATCACTATAAATAAGGTATATCCAGGCCACTCTGCCTTATGGTATGGCCACATGGAGTGGCTATGCTGCAGGGAGAGTTGCGGCCATGCTGCAGCTGACTTTCATTTAGTAATGAAGACCGCACTGTATAGTCAATCTTCATTGTTAATGGCCGCGCGGCACCTTTAATGCACCTTTAAACAGGGGTTGTTGCTAGTATGGGGTTTGGCTGGTTAGGTGGGGGCACAATATGCTGGCATATCTACTTCTCCATCCACAGTGCTCTCCTGGCCTACAGGTGGGAGCCCTTCTTCTGCCATTCTCTTTTCCTCCTTTTCCTCATTATCTAATATCAATGAGAATACGTCAGGAACATCCAGCAACTCCTCTCTGCATCTTGTTGACTTTTCTGGGACATGGAGACTTTGAAGGATGATTTAGAAGAAGTAAAGCCAGCAAAAAATGTGGATAGTCATCATTTCGACCTGGCCCCCTTAAGGGGTGCAGACTGGATTGTATTGGTTGGCACTCTGGCACTGGAATAATAAAGGCTTCCATCTTATTGTTATTGAATTCTTCTATCAATAGTTTTAAACAACACTGTCCCTAGCGCATGAGCATTTGTCACGTGTCTCCCTATGCTCAACTCATAGGACAATGTCGTGATGAGTGTTTTATAGGGCTGTGACATCACAAGGGAGGGCTATCTGCTGATTGGATGGCTGCACGGCATTATGGGTGATCTTGCGTTCCCAGGCTTGTCTCCTCTACACTTAGTTTCACTTTGTAACATGTGCAGCCGCCATTTTTTGTAAAACCTAATTCGTTACCACGAAGTATGAGGAAATTCGGATTCGTTGTGAATCAAAGTTTTCCTAAACTTCGGACTGAATTCAGCTTTGAATGCTTTGCTTCAGTCAACACTAGCCTTCAGGCTAAAATTGTATTTGCTGCATAAATTGTGCTTATACAGAGTGATTTCCATATGTAATTCCCACATAGCACATTTCCTCAAGTAAGTTGTGGCCACAAAGGGATGATATGCCCACACATACATTTCTGTCTACAAAATAATACTACATACTAATTTATGCCAACATTAATTGGAGTCTACCACTCAACTGGATCTTTCTTGTACTGGTTTTATCAAATGTTTTATTTTACTGGTCCCATCACTCTTGCCAATTCCATCATCACCAACTCATTGACCTTATCATCATCTACCTTTCTTCAATGTTCACGTGTCATTTTTACTTACTATTTCATATCATTAGATTCTACTTCTTAACTGATCTTACTGTTGAGAAAGGATCTACAATAGCACTCAAGACATTTATAGAAGCAAGAAACATTGAACCTTGAAGCTACGTTTGGGCATTACCCTCAGTTAGCACACATGGAAAGTGCCTATACAGGTAAATATAATTGTCTACCATTGACCCTCACGTTTGCATACAGTGGTGTTTAAAGTCTAGTGGCTATGATTTTCAATAAAGTTAAATCAAAGTGATATAACTGTATGATATACACCAAAAGTATGCCAAACAACAAATCTAGGTAAGTGAAGTCTATGGTCATGTGAGACATATATGTCCTAGACTTACTCACAAAAGAAGTAGACTTGAGAACACAAGATTGAGAACAATTGCTATGCAACATTCTATTTTTTGCATATACTCTGATCACTGACATGAATAAACAGATACAGTAGATGTATCCTTTAAAACATTTACTTTAAGCTACATTCATACACTTATATATACAAACCGGATTCCAAAAAAGTTGGGACACTAAACAAATTCTGAATAAAAACTGAATGCAATGATGTGGAGATGGCAAATGTCAATATTTTATTTGTAATAGAACGTAGATGACAGATCAAACGTTTAATCCGAGTAAATGTATCATTTTAAAGGAAAAATACGTTGATTCCATTTTTCACGGTGTCAACAAATCCCCAAAAAGTTGGGACAAGTAGCAATAAGAGGCTGGAAAAAGTAAATTTGAGCATAACGAAGAGCTGGAAGACCAATTAACACTAATTCGGTCAATTGGCAACATGATTGGGTATAAAAAGAGCTTCTCAGAGTGGCAGTGTCTCTCAGAAGCCAAGATGGGTAGAGGATCACCAATTCCCACAATGTTGCGCAGAAAGTTAGTGGAGCAATATCAGAAAGGTGTTATCCAGCGAAAAATTGCAAAGACTTTGCATCTATCATCATCAACTGTGCATAACATCATCCGAAGATTCAGAGAATCTGGAACAATCTCTGTGCGTAAGGGTCAAGGCCGTAAAACCATACTGGATGCCCGTGATCTCCGGGCCCTTAAACGACACTGCACCACAAACAGTAATGCTACTGTAAAGGAATTCACAGAATGGGCTCAGGAATACTTCCAGAAACCATTGTCAGTAAACACAATCCACCGTGCCATCCGCCGTTGCCAGCTGAAACTCTACAGTGCAAAGAAGAAGCCATTTCTAAGCAAGATCCACAAGCTCAGGTGTTTTCACTGGGCCAGGGATCATTTAAAATGGAGTGTGGCAAAATGGAAGACTGTTCTGTGGTCAGACGAGTCACGATTCGAAGTTCTTTTTGAAAATCTGGGACGCCATGTCATCCGGACCAAAGAGGACAAGGACAACCCAAGTTGTTATCAACGCTCAGTTCAGAAGCCTGCATCTCTGATGGTATGGGGTTGCATGAGTGCGTGTGGCATGGGCAGCTTGCATGTCTGGAAAGGCACCATCAATGCAGAAAAATATATTCAGGTTCTAGAACAACATATGCTCCCATCCAGACGTCATCTCTTTCAGGGAAGACCCTGCATTTTTCAACAAGATAATGCCAGACCACATTCTGCATCAATCACAACATCATGGCTGCGTAGGAGAAGGATCCGGGTACTGAAATGGCCAGTCTGCAGTCCAGATCTTTCACCTATAGAGAACATTTGGCGCATCATAAAGAGGAAGGTGCAACAAAGAAGGCCCAAGACGATTGAACAGTTAGAGGCATGTATTAGACAAGAATGGGAGAGCATTCCTATTTCTAAACTTGAGAAACTGGTCTCCTCGGTCCCCAGACATCTATTGAGTGTTGTAAGAAGAAGGGGAGATGCCACACAGTGGTGAAAATGGCCTTGTCCCAACTTTTTTGGGATTTGTTGGCACCATAAAATTCTGACTCAACATATTTTTCCCTTAAAATGGTAAATTTTCTCAGTTTAAACTTTTATTCCGTGATTTATGTTCTATTCTGAATAAAATATTATAAGTTGGCACCTCCACATCATTGCATTCAGTTTTTATTCACGATTTGTATAGTGTCCCAACTTGTTTGGAATCCGGTTTGTAGATCACACAATTTTAATAGCTAATGGTCATAGCTTATCTACTCCCCTTCTTTGCACAAGAACTTCTGCACAGGTCCCAGAGCACATATAGAACATTTTACAATACAAGGTAATGAGTTATCCTTGGACAGATTGCCCCACCAGAGTAACAGAGGATCAGCTGCTGGACCCTGGCTCTAATACCATGGTGGGCTGAAAAAACTCATTTGACCACCTTTTTTCACTTGCCACTAGGGTCTATTTCTTTGATTGAAAACCTATTAGACTTTATTCTATAAGGGTTTGGCCTTGAAAATAATTTCCTCTGGTGTGCCAAAATCTGACACTGACGTCAACTCCAATCTACAGTTTCCTATTATCTTTATGGCTGCAGTATATCATATTTCTGAATGCTGTTAGCAGCAGCTGAAGCAAGATGGCTGCCCCATAATCATGTATAGAAAATAAAAATTAAAAATAAAAAGCATAAAATAAAAACAGAAAATATAAAAGAATATTCATGAGTACAGTTTTTAATTAGTAAAAGATACGTGTGATAGATTCCATTCAAATCGCTAGTTAAATTAACAAAAATAAGCATTTTTCTGCTGTTCCTGTCACATGATCAAAACCATTCTCGAGCAAGTATCCTTTTTCCTAATTCCTAAACAAATTAATAAGTACAGCTTGATTTCTCATCTCAATATATTTGAAAATTGGGAGATCAATATATACATGTAAAACATGGGCAAAAATGTCTGCTGTATGTGTGTAAGGTATGAAAGAATCATTTTTAATACCTTGATTAAATGCTGAATTTCATCTCCAAATCATGTGGGACGTCAATATTGTAAGAAATAGAATGAATCAAATGGCATTTATACTGATTGATTTGGTTTTAATTATTTCTTTATTTAGCACTAATTACCATCCACATGCAAAGCGGTTCTATCTGTCCAGCTGTTGACTAGTCTGCACGATGCAGTCCGTTGGAAGATTAAAAAAAGGCAGAACTATGTTTTATGTCTTAATAGCATATGCAGGATTACCTAACATGTGGCCAACAAGTAAATATAATTGCTTTAAGAAAGGATCTAAGCACAGAAGCATTAAACAGTCTTGCTTGTATTATTATTTCCTCAGCTAAGGATTTTGAGCTATGTTGATTGGCCTGAATTTTTTTTTTTTTTATATTTTGTTATGGTACACAGGGATTGTTTGAAGTAATTTGTCCCCGAGAGAGTCTCTCAATCCCATGCGGGTTTTGATTCAGCAAAGCAAATCTAATTTTGTTTGTTTTATGCAAACTAGAAGGGTCTGTGGTTCATTCTGTTTTCACTGGAGGGGAAAGGCTCACTAATGGGACCTACACTACCGCATGCATTACCAACATCACACCCTTGCATATATTTTGTTCAACTCTGTGATGTTCTGCATGCATCACGCTATTGTATGCTATAGCGATACATTCAGAGACGATTCTTTTCACAGGTGAAATAATCCTATTAAATCATATCAATATTGCGTAGTGATTAAAATTAATGTGACTGTAGAATTGTAATATGTGCAAGAAATATTGAAATATGGGGGATCTATCTTACAGCAGTAAAAAAATAAGCAATGCATAGATGATTTCACGTCAACACATAGTAAAGCTTCTAGCATGCTTTTCAATGTTAATTACAAAGAGAAGATAGATAGATTGCATGGCCCAAAAGGTTAAAGTTATTAAAAACATAACCGGCAGGGGGTTTATAGCAGAAAGCAAAACTATCTGCTTCTATGTCCTTTCAAGGTGATTTCTAATGCTACATTAGATCGTTATTAGATGTGTATTAGCAAATGAGGCAAATTCAATAGCTAATAAATCTTGAAGAAAGAGCTTTTCTGGAAAAGAATATACAAAAGGGGAACAGTCAACTAAGTCTAATACATCATTAAGGGCATTTAAAAAAATTATATTTTTATTTTTCCACTTGGCAAATTGCTGAAGTAAAGTACCCACTAGCCTGTAGGAGCAGAAAGGTTTATTGGACTTTAAAGCACGTGTCCACTAGAATGGATTTAGAGCCTTACACACTGTAGTTACATATGAAGTTACATTCTAGAACATTACACATTTATTTTTAAATCATGGATTCTATATGGAGAAACAGTATAGACCCATAGATTTCTGTGGATACTGTATTATGCCTCTATGCAACTATGAACGTGTATGTAGTTGTAATACCTGGGTTAACCTGGGTTAATGGCAATGATGCATCTGATGGAAAAACCCTTTAAAGGGGTTGTGCCATAAAAAATATACCACATTTTTCAACTGACACCTGGATCTGAATGCTTAAAGGGGTTTTCCATGATTTTTTATGGATGACCTATCCAGGTGGGGGTCTGACACTGGGGACCCCCGTCAATCAGCTGTTCTCTCAGATCACAAAGTACAGTGCCATACATTTTATAGCAGCTGTGCTTGGTATTGCAACTCAGCCCCATTCACTTGAATGGGGCTGAGCTGCTCCTAAGCTACGTGATCAATGAACGTGAAGTCACTGACCTAGGAAAAGCAGACCGGAGACCATAGCGCTCACAGGAGCACCTCTGCCATCTTAAAACATCTGATCAGTGGGGGTCCAGGGTGTCAGATCCCACAGATCAGATACTGATGACCTATCCTGCTCTTATCTCCAGAACAGAGACTCTGAAGTGAAGAAAAGTACACATGGATGGCTTACTCTCTATTCACTGCTTTGGGACCTAAAATAGCTAGCGTGCTTGGCTATTGTGGAAAGTCTTATAGTGGTTAAAGGAGAGCAAGTCACGCAAGTGTGGCCACCTTTCCATTCACCACTATGAGGCTGCTGGAAATAGCTGAGCCAGCACTCAACTATTTTTAGGTTTCCCACAGAAGTGAACAGAGGGTGACTAGAGGGTGACTACTAATGTGTGGGTGCTCTCCCTTTACTTCGAGGGCCTCATTCTCGAGATAGGAGCATGTCCCAGATAAGAATACCTCTTTAAGAACAATGAGATACTACAATATGTCACTTGTAGTTTTACACAAGGGTTTACCAGATCTGCGTTCCAGATAGATGTTTCTCTCACAAAAATACACACAGGACTCTAAGTAGAAGCTTTAACGTCCTCTGAGTCTGTTTGTGGCCCACAGCAAAGTACAGTCCATATAATTAATCTATCTCATATGTATCTATCTATCTCATATCTATCTATCTCATATCTATCTATCTATCTATCTATCTATCTGTCTATCGGTCCATCCGTCTGTCTATGTAAAAATTGACAGCACGCCAAAGGTTTTAGTAAACAAATAGGGGGTCATTTATGAACAAAAGTGGTGTATACTATATCTGGTGCAGATTCTGTCACACACCATGTTGAGGCAGAATCTGCCAACTTCATCCTTGGCCTTAACCTATGGTGGACTTCACTTCTCCCATACCCCCAGACCTGATGACAGGGTGGAGGAGTAGGCATACTACTTTCTCCACAGTGCACGTTTCAGATCATTCCCCCTGTACCCTCTCTCACATTCCCCTCTTTTGAGGTTCACACCATTAGACTTGCCTATCCATTCCCCCTGAGAGTCACAGTTTTTTATCGTCCCCCAGGCTCCCCCCACCAATTCCTGGATAACTTTGCAGCTTGGCTTCCTCACTTCCTATCTTCTGAATCACCAACTCTTATTATGGGCGATTTTAATATCCCCATTGATGATCCTACCTCCCCATCAGCTGCTCACTTTCTTTCTTTAACCTCCTCTCTTGGCCTATCACAACTTACTTATATGGGGGTCTGATCTGAAAGGAAGGGGTTTTGTTTTTGTACTAGCGCACAATATAAAGGGGTGTTTTTGTACTGACGCACTATCTGTGTGGTACCAGTATTTTCAGGGGGACTGTTTCTGCAGGAATGTATTGGGGAGCACAGTGGGCATAGTATTGGGGGTGGCAGGATGGGGTATTGAGAAGGTGAGGAGGAGGATGGAAAAGTAGGAAAGCAAGATGTCGTTTGTTAAACTCTGCAGAGACGAGGCGCGGCTGAAAGAAGTCACCAAGGCAGTCTGGTCTGACAGGAGAAAAAAAGGAAAGAGAATATCTACATCAGAGAAGAGAAGTCACTGGATGTAAGAGGTACATATGTGGCGCTCTATTACCCTGTCTGTTCTGTAGCGCTGTATGTAATGTTTTCCAAGTATGTCTTTAAAGGGGTTGTCAGTTTTTTTTTTTTTGTATGAGCGCTGCCTTCTCTGCTCTGTTTACCTGCTAATCACTGCAAATGCTACGGCGAGCAGGTGAACAGAACAGAGAAAGCAGCTCTCATATAAGCGAGGCCCTCTCTTCAAATAGCTGATCGTCGGGGGTGCCGGAGAACCCCTGCTGATCTGATATTGATGGCCTAGGGCAGCAGAAAAGATAGGTGCACCAGCACTGAGTGAAGGGGGGGCCCAAGCTGAACTCTTGCACCAGGGCCCATGAGCATTTAGCTACACCCCTTATTCCCTCCCTTGTCCAGACTTGTCTACCAATCATTACAACCAAACCTTAAAAACCACCCTAGATGAAGTTGCTCCAATATCAATCCTACCCTCCCGACACAGAACACGGCAACCCTGGCACACATCTGAAACACGTTTTCTCCAGCACTGCTCCAGATGTGCAGAATGCTTATGGAGAAAATCGCAAATATCAGCAGACTTCTTCCATTATAAATTGATGCTAAAAACATACAATTTGTCTCTTAACATTGTCAGACAAAAGTACTTCACCTCTCTCATCTCTTCACTCTCAAATAACCCAAAACGACTCTTTGACACTTTTCCTTCCCTCCTAAGCCCTAAAGTTCCAGAACCTGTCACTGACCTCTGCGCTGATGGCATGGCCACTTAATTCAGAGACAAGATTGGCAGTATCCGCCAGGAAATAATTTCCCAGTCCCCAAATAATTTCAATCCTCTTCCCTCCCATTCCTCCACATGCTCTCTCTCCTCTTTTGATCCTATAACAGAGGAAGAAGTCTCCAGGCTTCTCTCTTCTTCTCGACCCACGACCTGTAGTAGTGATCCTATTCCATCACACCTCCTCCAGTCCCTTTCCCCGGCTGTAATCACTCACCTAACAATTTTTAACCTCTGTCTCTCTTCTGGTATCTTTCCCTTCTCTTTCAAACACTCTGTTATAACCCCACTACTAAAGAAACCATCTCTTGACCCGACCTGTGCTTCTAACTACCGACCTGTTTCTAACCTCCCCTTCATCTCTAAACACCTTGAACGTTTTGTCTACTCTTGCTTAAAAAGCTATCTCTCTGCAAACTCTCTTCTTGACCCCTTACAATCTGCCTTTTGCCCTCTTCACTCTACAGAAACTTCCTTTACTAAAGTGTCTAATGATCTCCTAACAGCAAAAAGAAATGGTGATTATTCTCTACTGATTCTTCTGGATCTCTCTGCAGCGTTTGATACCGTAGACCATAAACTCCTCCTTGCCATGCTCCACTCAATTCCCCTTAAGGATACTGCCCTCTCTTGGTTCTCTTCCTATCTCTCTGGCCGCTCTTTTAGTGTATCATTCGCTGGCTCTTCTTCTTCTCCTCTTCCTCTTGATTTTGGCGTTCCTCAGGACTCAGTACTAGGGCCTCTACTCTTCTCCCTCTATACAGCCCCCATCGGACAGACTATCAGTAGATTTGACTTTCGATACTATCTCTATGCTGATGACACCCAACTATACACTTCATCCCCTGACATCACCCCTGCTTTACTCCAAAACACCAGTAATTGTCTGGCAGCTGTCTCTAACATCTTGCCCTATCTGTATCTAAAACTGAACCTCTCAAAAACTGAACTTCTTGTCTTTCCCCCATCTATTAACCCATCTAAACTTGATATTTAAATTTAAGTCTGCAGCACTAGCATAACTCTTGTGCAACATGCCCGCTGTCTTGGGGCCACATTTGACTCTGATCTTTCCTTTGTTCCCCATATTCAATCACTTACACGCTCTTGTCGTCTGCACCTCAAGAATATCGCCAGAATCCGCCCTTTTCTTACCGTGGAAAAAGCAAAAACTCTTGTTGTTGCCTTGATTCATTCTCGTCTTGACTACTGCAATGCATTACTAATCGGTCTCCCTCTCACTAAACTCTCCCCCCTTCAGTCTGTCCAAAATGCTGCAGCCAGGCTCATCTATCCATCCAACTGCTACACTGATGCTACTAGTCTGTTCCAGTCACTTCACTGGTTGACCATCTATCACAGAATACAGCTCAAACTTCTTACCCTCACCAACAAAGCTCTCCACAGTGCTTCCCCTCCATATATCTTCTCCCTCATCTCCATCTACCACCCTACTTGTTGTCTTTGTTCTGTTAAAATTCTCCACCTTCAAACATGCCTTAAAAAACACATCTTTTCAGGCAGGCTTATCAAGCTACCTAAAATGACTTTTCCCCAACTAAACATCTCCCCCGCCAACTCCTCTAGCCTAAACTCGATCCTCTAGCAGTCCCAAACCCGAAGCAGACCGGCCAGCACCACTGCTGTCAGTTCAATAATGGCTCGAATCCTACTTATCGCAATCAACTACCTTATGTGTCACCCCCCAATTCCTTATAGATTGTAAGCTCTTGCGAGCAGGGCCCTGACTCCTAGTGTTGTTGTCAGTTGTATATTAGCTAGTTACTTTTGTTTTGTACATGAACCCTATGAATTTGTAAAGCGCTGCGGAATATGGTGCGCTATATAAATAAATATTATTATTATTATTATTATTCATTTCCTGTCTAAAGGTAAGACAGCTAGGAAGCTGAAGGAACATTCTCTGGTGGTTATTTTTAAATTTCCATGTCACTCGATATTTTAAAAAAAAAATCCTAAATTCCTGCAGTTTCTTCACTAGCCATTAAGACTTATAATAGTCGCTATTTCTTGTTCTGTTCCAATCACTTTTCATTAATATCATCGCAGACAGGATTACAATGACATATACCACCTAAATATAGATAACACAGGATCCACCATTCATAATAGATGATATTACATCCTTACTACTTCCTCCCGGGCTCTGCACAGGTAAGCGAGCATGCCTAGAAAGATCTCCTAGAGAAGTCAATGAGGTCCACTCCTGTCAATTGTGTTTAGGGCTCGTGGTGGCCACTGTAAAGCATATCTCTAAAAGCTGTTAACAACAGCTCAGGTAAAATGGCTTACCCCATGTTCAGGAAATAGAATTAAAAAAAAGTATGAATAAAGACAGATTTGATTGTGTACTGGCAGAAACAATTATAGGTGACACATTCCCTTTAACAGAACAATTAGGCCCCTTTCACACGGGCGAGTTTTCCACGCAGGTGCAATGCGTGAGGTGAACACATTACACCCGCACTGAATCCTGACCCTTTCATTTCAATGGGGCTGTGTACATGAGCGATGTTTTTCACGCAGCACTTGTGTGTTGCCTGAAAATCGCAGTATGTTCTATATTCTGCATTTTTCACGCAATGCAGGCCCCATAGAAATCGTTGGGGCTGCGTGAAAATCGCATAGCATCCGCAAGCAATTGCGGATGCGATTTTCACGCATGGTTGCTAAGGAGACGAGGGATGAGCGACCCGGGTCCCTATTTTCTTTATTATTTTCCCTTGTAACATGGTAATAATGGAAAATAATAGCATTCTTTAATAGTCCTTCTATCTTCATTCATCAGGACCGGCGCTGACGTCACCACGTGGTGAGCGCGATGACGTCAGTGAAGGTCCTTCTGCAGGTCTTTCAAGAAGAACAAAGAAGAGGATCCCGGTTGTGCGATTAAGTGGATGAGGTGAGTAATGTTTTTATTATTTTTTAACCTTCAAGTGACATTTCACTTTGCATTCTGTATTAAAGACCATGTTATAATGGAAAATAATAAAATCTACAGAAAACCTAACCCAAAAAAGAACTTCAGTGAAGAAGTCCGGGTTCGGGTCTGGGTGCCACATTCAGTTTTTTCTCATGCGCGTTCAAAACGCATTGCACTCACGTGGAAAAAACTGAACATCGGAACGCAATCGCAGACAAAACTGACTGCAATTGCGTGCCTACCCTTAATGCATCCGGCCCTCACCCGCGACCCCGTGTGAAGGGGGCCTTAGTCTTATCTTTTCTAGCAAACATTACAAACCAAAAAGCTTTCATATTTCCCAGTTGTACTATATAATATGCCAATATATATTTTGGGACATGCTAGCATGTAACATTTCCAGATAACATTTTTATAGATGAAATATCACCAACATGTACTTCTGGCTGAATATTAACAATGGTGATGCAAATCGAACTTGTCAAGCAATCTCTTTGACAGTGATTGTCTGGTAAAACAGTTGGTTAAGCTAAATGTGGATGCACTGGCGTAGAGATTGCCTTTTAAACGCATCTCGGTAATCAAATAGTGCTTGGCATTGATCATCACGCCATCCCTGTGATGTCCTGAGAGTCGCTGATGATAACAATCATTTCCAGGTGCATGTTTTAAAGAGCAGTATTTTACAGTAAATGGAAGTCTCTCTTTGTCCATAAAACCGGGTATAATTTGTGCACTTCTCAATCATTTGATTAGCTTTCTACTTGACTAAGTGATTACGGGAATAATAATGAGTGGATGGTCCATATTTGTATTCTATAAGGGCTTCTTACCATACGATACTACCACTTTACATAAAAGCAAAATGAAAACTTTTCTGCAGTACAAACTTAGATTTTTGCAAGGCTCATCACAATTATTTAAAACGTTCGTTTTTGCTACTAATGTGCCTTTTCTTTGTGCTGTAAGTTTGATGTGCTTTTTTTTCTTCACTAGTTTACCAGCAATTTTTCTTAAAGCGGAATGGTGCATTTTTCATTCGTTATAGGCGTTGAGTCATTTATGCAGCTTGTATTGATATTTAAAGGGGGGGGAGGTTGACAGTACATATGACCCCTTTTGGGTAAAATTAGATTTGGCATTTAATTTCAAGGGCTCAACAACCAGTCTGTCAAATCCTCATTTTACTAGTGCCCACTAGAACTGCTGACGCTTGTCTTCAACTCCTGAAGCTTTCATCTTTCACTGGCAATAAACATGTCACCCTGCAGAGGTGAAACACAAGCTGGAATTAAATTTACTGCATATAAAATATGGTGCCCTCTTTTTTGGTTCAAATACTTGTCATTCATAATTTATTTGAATGTGTACGGCCTTCAGAGAGAGTGGAGGTTGAGAGGGAGATGGTAAAGAAGTGCTTGGCAGATTTTTCACTCCTGTTTTTTTCTTCATTTGTTTGTTAACTATAAATGGCATATATTCATTACTTATTCTATTAGCTGGTGAATAAGAAAGTCCGTACAACATGGTAGAATACCAAACTCAAGTACAAATATTTGTAAGTTGGTTTGAGGTAGATAAAGGGGATTTTTGCTTGTCACAAGAAATAAAATGCATTGATTTAGTCAGTGTAATCATAAGGGAAGGAAGCAGACTGTAGGGGTTGTAAAGGGAATGCTCTATTAGCTCTGTGGGAAAACATAGCTTTTTTGCAAGTGAAGAGCTTGTTATGATTATTAATGCATGCATTCTTACTTTACCCACCTTAGTTCTTGTACAAAGTAAATAACTTATGCTGGTGTATTGGTTTTTGCACCCATATAATCAATAATATTCACATTCAGTGGCATAACTAGAACTGACCCCCACCACTTCAGTAACGCCTTCCTCCCATGCAACCCAGACTTATGTGGCTAGTCAAGATAGCTTTCTCACACTGGGCTAGGCAGCCACTCTGTCCATTTCCTACACCTATATACTGTATGTCATGTCACTGTATATACTGTCACTGAATATAATGTCATTGAATAACACTGTTAACAATAAAATCTTTCAGTCCTCCTCCTTCTGAGTTCGGGCCCTATAGCAGCCACTTCCCCTGCTTGCACTATAGCTACGCCCCTGTTCATATTACTGCATACGGATGCACAAACCTATTCTGATGTTGTGTGTTAGCAAACTAATGTCTTTGGGGCTCTCAGACCCATGTTCTCTCTGTGTACCAGTTTTCAAACACTAGTACTGAAGGCTAAAAACATGAAAAACATAGTTTTCAAGCTGTGTTTTTGCAGGACAACTGTTAAAAGCATATTGACTTGATGGAATCGCAATATGGTTTTGGGCCTCTGACTATGGGCCTCATTGACATGATCGTATTTTTGGTCAACGCCTGATCTGCAGTTTTGGTGGATCGCACATGGACCTATTCATTTCAACGGGCGGCAAAAATTTTTAACAGCACACAGATGTCATCCAAGTGCTCTCTGCATCCACGCGGCCATGCCACAAATTATAGAACAAGTCCCATTTTTGACTATTTTGTGGACAAGATTAGGCATTTTTACAATGGGGCCCGCAAAAAGTGCAGGATGCATGCGGCTGGTATCTGCATTTGTTGATTGGCGGTTTGCAGACCACAAATGGATACAGTCGTGTGAATGTAGCCTAACAGATTGAAATGCACAGTATCTCAGATAGGGTAGCTACCAATGTTGAATCCTTTATCGGTTGGAAAGTTTTGGTAAGAGACTAATATCTTAAAAGACAGCTCCTACTAATCATTACCAATGGCCAGGCAATATCACATACTGTAACAGCGACTGCTGTGCACCGCTGCTCTCCTGCTTACTGCCTTGGTAACAGGCACCATGTTCAGTGGTGATCTGCTGCCAGTGCTTCCCCATTCAGCACTGCAGTCTTGGGCTCTGTCCTTGTAGGTACTGTTTGTTCTCGGATCTGCTCCACAGTTTCCTTTCAGCCTTGGCCACAGAGTGCTTCCTGCAGCACTTCCTTAAGGGCCGACACGCGTCACTTCCTGTGGTTTATGGGTTAGATCATGTGACCTCGCTGACCAATCATAGCCCTCCTGCACGTATATAAGTGGCTCAGCCCCATTCCCAGATGCCTGAGTGTCAAGCTCCTTGTGTCCTGCAAAGGTTGCTGATCGTGTTCCTGTATACCTGACTCGTGCTTGTATTCCTGGACTCCGCTACCTGTTTGATCCCTGCCTGCTTGCCTTGACTCTCCTGTTGCCGACCCGGATTGCCTGACCTGTACCTGTGCTGCCTGCCCTGATCTATTGCTTGTTTGACTTTACCTCTGCCTCATCATTTGGTCCTGTACTGTTGCTCCTGGTTATGACTCGGCCTGCTGACTATGTCTGCACCTCTGGTCCCTTGCTCAGGTACATCCTGGTCCACCTGGACCAGCTGCCTCGTGTGCCAATCCTCCTCAAAAGGTAGCGACCTGGTGCTGCCCTCGGGAAAGTCTATCCCCACCATCAGGGGTACTGGGAAGAATGAGGGGTTCACTTAGACAATGCTCTTAGAAGAGGTAGGACATGTGGCACAGTGGGTTCACACCCGTTTGTTCGCGACATACTATAGACTTAGGGAAAAAGGAAAAGTCATGGAATTATAAAAATCACAGGATTTGATAGACAGGTTTATGATATGCAAATGATAATTTAAGAAAATGGAGGAAAAATACATCTCAATTTATTCAGTATTGAGTATTAGCACCATGCACAGGAATAAACACACTTGCACACCTTGGCATGCTATTAATGAGGCTATTAATGGTTGTCTGAGGAATGCTCTGCCATGCTGAATGCACTTGGGCTTGAAAATCATCAAGATCTGATGCTGATAGTCCCTCTTTGCAATTTCCAACCAATGATGGGCTCGATGGAAAAAAAAAGTCTGGCCACACAGACTTCTCACAGTAGAATGAGCAACATGCTGCCTGGTGTTGTCCTGTTGAAAAATGGATCCTGAGACACTTTCCAGAAATGGCTGTACCACTGGTTTCACAACCAATTCAATGTAATGTCAAACTGCTAGTATATCTAAAATGACTAGAGGGGTCCAGCTACTGTACTTCTTGCTATCAATCCAGTTCATTGTTGTTCTCCCAACCACTGGGACACACAATATTGAAGAGTGCTGACACCTTGGCCTTGGCAAATAGCATTCTGCAAGAGTGATAAGCCAAGATCTCTCAGTTCAAGGATTCTTTCTGTCACGAGTAGGAGGTCCCAGAAGAGACCACCGCGTCGTCAAGCAATAAACAAACGGAAATCAGGTACAGACACACAAGAGTTTATTGCACAAACAAAAACCAGGGAAGGCAGCACAGACAAAATATGAGCTCTATGTACCGTCAGCACAGTGGGAGAAAACCCCCACTGCGCCACTGTCTAGTAATACTCCAGAGGGGCGTGACTAAGCAACTCCTGGTATTCACTAGGGCCCCAGATGGTAGGGTTAGGCTTTGCAGCAGGAAGTTGCCAGGGTCCACTTTGGAGCGTGAAATAGACAGTGACAGCAAGAACATAGTAACATAGTAACATAGTACATAAGGCTGAAAAAAGACATTTGTCCATCCAGTTCGGCCTGTCATCCTGCAAGTTGATCCAGAGGAAGGCAAAAAAAACCTGTGAGGTAGAAGCCAATTTTACTCACTTTAGGGGAATAAAAAATTCCTTCCCGACTCCAATCAGGCAATCAGAATATCTCCCTGGATCAACGACCCCTCTCTAGTAGCTATATCATGTAATATTATTACACTCCAGAAATACATCCAGGCCCCTCTTGAATAACTTTATTGTACTCACCATCACCACTTCCTCAGGCAGAGAGTTCCATAGTCTCACTGCTCTTACCGTAAAGAATCCTTTTCTATGTTTGTGTACAAACCTTCTTTCCTCCAAACACAGAGGATGTCCCCTCGTCACAGTCACAGTCCTGGGGATAAATAGATGATGGGATAGATCTCTATACTGACCCCTGATATATTTATACATAGTAATTAGATCTCCCCTCAGTCGTCTTTTTTCTAACGTGAATAACCCTAATTTTGATAATCTTTCGGGGTACTGTAGTTGCCCCATTCCAGTTATTACTATAGTTGCCCTCCTCTGGACCCTCTCCAGCTCTGCTATGTCTGCCTTGTTCACTGGAGCCCAGAACTGTACACAGTACTCCATGTGTGGTCTGACTAATGATTTGTAAAGTAGTAGGAATATGTTCTCATCACGGGCATCTATGCCCCTTTTGATGCAACCCATTATCTTATTGGCCTTGGCAGCAGCTGCCTGACACTGTTTTTTGCAGCTTATTTTGCTGATTATTAAAATTCCTAGATCCTTTTCCATGTCAGTGTTACCGAGTGTTTTACCATTTAGTATGTATGGGTGACTTGCATTATTCCTTCCCATGTGCATAACTTTACATTTGTCAGTGTTAAACCTCATCTGCCACTTATCTGCCCAAGCCTACAATCTATCCAGATCCCTCTGTAGTAGTATACTGTCCTCTTCAGTGTTAATTACTTTACACAGTTTAGTGTCATCTGCGAAAATTGATATTTTACTATGCAAGCCTTCTACAAGATCATTAATGAATATATTGAAGAGAATAGGGCCCAATACTGACCCCTGAGGTACTCCACTAGTGACAGTGACCCAATCTGAGAATGTACCGTTAATAACCACCCTCTGTTTTCTATCATTGAGCCAGTTACTTACCCACTTACAGACGTTTTCTCCCAGTCCGAGCATTCTCATTTTATATACTAACCTTTTATGTGGTACAGTGTCAAATGCTTTGGAGAAGTCCAGATACACGACATCCATTGATTCGCCGCTGTCAAGTCTAGAACTTACCTCCTCATAGAAACTGATTAAATTAGTTTGACATGACCGATCCCTCACGAAGCCATGCTGATATGGCGTTATTTGCTTATTTCCGCATCTCTCAGAAAACCTTCAAACAGTTTACCCACAACAGATGTTAAACTTAGCGGCCTATAGTTTCCAGGCTCTGTTTTTGGACCCTTTTTGAATATTGGCACCACATTTGCCATGCGCCAATCCTGTGGGACATTCCCTGTCAGTATAGAGTCCGCAAATATCAGAAATAAGGGTCTAGCTATGACATTACTTAATTCCCTTAGAATACGGGGGTGCATGCCATCCGGTCCTGGCGATTTGTCTATTTTAATTTTTTTAAGTCGCTGTTGTACTTCTTCCTGGGTCAGACAGGACACTTTTAATGGGGAATTTATTTCAACATTCAGCATTTCATCTGACAGTTTTTTTTCCTCAGTGAATACATTGGAAAAAAAAATATTTAACAGCTTTGCTTTCTCCTCGTCGTTCTCTGCGACTCCCCCCTCATTACTCTTTAAAGGGCCGACACCTTCAGATTTATACTTTTTAACATTTATATAATTGAAGAACATTTTAGGGTTAGTTTTACTCTCTTTGGCAATTACTCTCTCGGTCTCTAGTTTGGCCGCTTTTATTTGTTTTTTACATGTTCTATTTTTTCCTTATAGTTTTTCAGTGCTTCCGTTCTACCCTCCTGTTTTAGTGTTTTATATGCTTTATTTTTGTCATTTATTGCTTTCTTTACAGTTCTGTTTATCCACATTGGTTTCTTTTTGTTCCTTAACCTTTTATTCCCATACGGTATGTACCTCTCACAATGAGCTTTTAGGATGCTTTTAAAGATATCCCATTTTGTGGCTGTATTTTTATTTGTGAGGACTTTATCCCATTTAGTTAGGCTTATGGCCTCTCTTAGTTGGCTAAATGTAGCTTTTTTAAAGTTTGGTATTTTTGTTCCTCCCTGTAGAAACGCTCTTTTGAATGATAATTGGAAGGTTATTACTTTATGGTCACTATTTCCCAAGTGTCCCCCAACCTGCACGTCTGTTGTACCTGGATGGACAACAGGTACCAGAAGGTACCGACGGCACATAGGCATACATAGCATAGACAGGCAAATACAAACAGGGCAACTAATAACACAAGCAGGAGTACATAGCAAGGAAACAGGAGTGACAATGAGCAGAGAAGGACTTGCTCCACCAGTAGTAAACTGAATGGCCTTGCGCATGGCACTCTGCTGCAAAGAAAGGTGCAGCAAGGACTTGCTGAACAGAGTCATGAATACACACAAGGTAACTAAAACATAACTGGCAGAACAGATAACAGAAACACAGGAAAGAGGACATCAAAGAGGACGGGAATGAACAAGTAGGAAACCCACAGAGCACAGACAGACAGACACGGATCCCATGGGTCAGCAGCATGGGAGAGTGAGTACAAACAGGATCAGGACAAGACAACACACACCAGGAGAGCTGACACAGAACTGAGGAAACCTCAGCCTTATATACAGGTTCCATGGGTGCAGCAGAGAGGCCACACCCATGGAGCAGACAGAGAGGATTAACTCCTAATAGGAACACAGGGGAGTTAACCCATACAGAACCACAAATAACACACAGAAACGAAACTTCAGCGAGGAATGCCGAACGAGCAAGGAGGGAAGGTCACAGCCAAAGATAGTGGCTGTGACACTTTCCCTCACATTTTGCGACAAATGGTGAAAACTGGCATGCTGACAAACAGGAGGAATCATGAAATCATTGCACACGACTTGATCTGATTTTTAAGGTTTCATGCAGCTCGAAAAAATTTATTTCAATTTGGCTTTTATTCTCCTCTCAAATGCCACAGATTAAATCTAGGTGCTTGAAAATATGATCACCTGCAGATCTTAGTGTCACGTGTTACTTCCCCAATTTGCCTAACCTTGTGGCTTTTTATTCTTGGTGTTCCAATTTCAATGTTGAGGAATGTGTGTGGTGTGTATATATACACTCACCTAAAGAATTATTAGGAACACCTGTTCTATTTATCATTAATGCAATTATCTAGTCAACCAATCACATGGCAGTTGCTTCAATGCATTTAGGGGTGTGATCCTGGTCAAGACAATCTCCTGAACTCCAAACTGAATGTCAGAATGGGAAAGAAAGGTGATTTAAGCAATTTTGAGCGTGGCATGGTTGTTGGTGCCAGACGGGCCGGTCTGAGTATTTCACAATCTGCTCAGTTACTGGGATTTTCACGCGCAACCATTTCTAGGGTTTACAAAGAATGGTGTGAAAAGGGAAAAACATCCAGTATGCGGCAGTCCTGTGGGCAAAAATGCCTTGTGGATGCTAGAGGTCAGAGGAGAATGGGCCGACTGATTCAAGCTGATAGAAGAGCAACGTTGACTGAAATAACCACTCGTTACAACCGAGGTATGCAGCAAAGCATTTGTGAAGCCACAACATGCACAACCTTGAGGCGGATGGGCTACAACAGCAGAAGACCCCACCGGGTACCACTCATCCATCTCCACTACAAATAGGAAAAAGAGGCTACAATTTGCACGAGCTCACCAAAATTGGACTGTTGAAGACTGGAAAAATGTTGCCTGGTCTGATGAGTCTCGATTTCTGTTGAGACATTCAAATGGTAGAGTCCGAATTTGGCGTAAACAGAATGAGAACATGTATCCATCCTCTGATGGCTACTTCCAGCAGGATAATGCACCATGTCACAAAGCTCAAATCATTTCAAATTGGTTTCTTGAACATGACAATGAGTTCACTGTACTAAAATGGCCCCCACAGTCACCAGAACTCAACCCAATAGAGCATCTTTGGGATGTGGTGGAACGGGAGCTTCATGCCCTGGATGTGCATCCTTCAAATCTCCATCAACTGCAAGATGCTATCCTATCAATATGGGCCAACATTTCTAAAGAAGGCTATCAGCACCTTGTTGAATCAATGCCACGTAGAATTAAGGCAGTTCTAAAAGGCAAAAGGGGGTCCAACACCGTATTAGTATGGTGTTCCTAATAATTCTTTAGGTGAGTGTATATATATATATATATATATAGATCTTGCAGTGCTTTGGCACTAGGTTCAAATCTGACCACGGACAACATCTGCATGTTCTCCCCGTGTTTGAGTGGATTTCCTCCCACACTTCAGAGATGTTCTGATAGGGAACTTAGATTGTGAGCTCCACTGGAGACAGCAATTGATGAAAGTGATGTGACAGCAAGGGATGTAAAGTCTGTAAAGCAGTATTTTTTGTATGGCCCATTTAAATACTTGTATAGGTTAATCATGTCCCCCCTTAGATGTCTCTTCTCAAGACTAAATAAATTCAATTATTTTAATCTTTCTTCATAACTAAGACCCTCCATGCCCCTTATCATTTTAGTCTCTCTCCTCTGTACTTTTCCCAGCTGCAGTGCATCCTTTCTATGTACTGGTGCCCAGAACAGGACTGCATATTCCAGATGAGGCCGCACCAGCGCTTTGTAAAGTGGTACTAATATATCCCTGCCCTGCGAGTCCATGCCTCGTTTAATGCATGACAATATCCTGGTGGCCTTAGAAGCAGCTGATTGACATTGTATGCTGTAATTTAATCTACCATCCACAAGGACACCCAAATCCTTCTCTATAAGTTACTCTCCCAGTGCTACATCACCTAGGACATATGAAGCACAGAGATTATTACTACCAAGATGCATAACTTTACATTTGTTCACATTGAACCTCATTTGCCAAGTTGATGCCCAATCACTCAGAGTGTTCAAGTCAGCTTGTAGTTTGTGGACATCTTCCATAGACCGTACAGTTCTACACAGCTTAGTGTTATCTGCAAAAATAGATATGGTGCTATTAATCCTGTCCTCAATATCATTAATAAATAAATTAAATAATAAAGGGCCCAGCACTGAACCTTGGGGTACACCACTTATAACCTGGGATCATTCTGAATAGGAATCATTGAACACAACTCTCTGGACACGGTCCTTCAGATGGATATAATGCTATTTATTTTTATGCCACATGTTGGAGCTAGGTGCTTGAAATCTTGATGATCTGCAGGTCTTAGCGAAACCTGCAACTTCCTCAATTTGCATCTGCTTGTGGGTTAGGGAGTCTTATAATCCTGGCAATGCTTCTTATGAAAAAGAGATGTAAACAAGCTTTTATTTTGGAGGACAAAATGTCTGGCCCTTTTTTTTCCCCCTCACAAATGCAGAGCAGGGCACTGCATTGCACGTTGGTCTGCATAACTTAATTTTACCTTATTGGAGACTAGCAAGTTGACATATAGAATCTTATATCCAAAGTCACTGTTCCAAGTCCTATTTAAAGAGGACCTTTCACTAGTTTAAAAACTAAAAACTAACTATATCAGTAGGCAGAGCGGCGCCCAGGTGTCCCCCTGCACTTACTAGTATGTCTAAGCGCCGCTTTGTTCGCCCGGTATAGGCTCCGGTGTCTGCAGCTCCCTCTGTTGTACTGGGCAGAGTTTTTGTATTAGGGTTGTCCCTTGCTGCAGCGCTGGCCAATCGTAGCGCACAGCTCATAGCCTGGGAGTCCCATACTTTAATATTTAGAAAATATTATCCTTTTATGAAAAACATATCCTTTTATGAAAAACTATGACATTAACACCTCGGGGCACATTTATTAAGATGAACATTTTAGATGCCAGTCTAAATAAGCCCCTGCACTGGTGGTCGATCCGCCAAAGTTATAAAGAGGCGCTGGCATCCAGAGCTGCTTCTAAATGTAAGGCAGCTTCCTGGATGTCTTACATTTAGACTGTTTTCTACGCCTTAGGGTCCATTCAGACGTCCGCAGTGTTTTGCGATCCTCATATTGTGGACCACAAAACACTGACGCCGCACATCGCCGGCACATAATGGAGGATTCCTATTCTTGTCCGTAGCTGCGGACAAGAATAGGACATGCTCTATTTTTTTGAGAGCCGAGGATTTTTGGACCCCGAACCTGAACCCGAACATTTCAGTAAAAGTTTGGGTTTGGGTTCGGTGTTCGGCTATTTTATGGCGCCTTTTGAAAGGCTGCAGATCAGCTAATCAACAAGCGTTTAACTCTGTGCCCTTAGAATCCATCACAGCCATGCCTACTAATGGCATGGCTGTGATTGGCCAGTACAGCATGTGACCCAGCCTCTATATAAGCTGGAGTCACATAGCACTGCACGTCAATCTGCTCTGATTAGTGTAGGGAAAGGATGCTGCTGCTGTGAGGGAGAGAATAGGACAGAATCATTAATCAGAAGTGCTTATTAACTCAGCGATCTACCTAGATTTTGTTTTGTGGGTGCAGTGCACAATTTTTTTACCCTGCCCTGAGCCCAGTGACAAATATAAATAACTTTTATCCGTCTGTTAGTTGGGTGTGTGGTGGCGGCCATTTTATGCAAGTTCTGTGGAACAGCACAGCATACAGTGCTGCCCATAATTACTTATACCCCTGGCAAATTTTTACTTAAAGTTACTTTTATTCAACCAGCAAGTAATTTTTTGACGGGAAATTACATAGGTGTCTCCCAAAAGATAATAAGACGATGTACAAGAGGCATTTGTGGGAAAAAAACATTTCTTAGCTTTTATTTACATTTGAGTCCAAAATTATTCATACTCTTCTCAATAATCAATAGAAAAGCCTTTATTGGCTATTACAGCAATCAAACGCTTCCTATAATTGCAGACCAGCTTTTTGCATGTCTCCACAGGTATTTTTGCCCATTCATCTTTAGCAATGAGCTCTAAATCTTTCAGGTTGGAGGGTCTTCTTCCCATCACCCTGATCTTTAGCTCCCTCCACAGATTCTCAATTGGATTCAAGTCTGGACTCTGGCTGGGCCACTAATGTTGTTGTCTGCTAACCATTTCTTCACCAATTTTGCTATGTGTTTTGGGTCATTGTCATGCTGAAATGTCCACTGGTGCCCAAGGCCAAGTTTCTCTGCAGACTGTCTGATGTTGTCGTTGAGAATCCTCATGTATTGCTCTTTTTTCATGGTGCCGTTTACTGTGATTAGGTTCCCTGGTCCATTGGCTGAAAAACACCCCCAAAGCATTAGGCTCCCACCACAGTGGGGATGGTGTTCTTTGGGTTGAAGGCTTCTCCTTTTTTACGCCAAATGAAGGAAACATCATTGTGACCAAACAATTCAATTTTTGTTTCATCTGACCATAACACAGAAGACCAGAAGTCTTCTTCTTTGTCCAGATGAGCTTTTGCAAAGGCCAAGCAAGCTTTTGTGTGCCTTATCTGGAGAAGTGGAACCCAGCAGTGTGCAGTGTCCGTTGGATTGTCTGCCTTGAGACATTGCCACCAGCAGAGCCCAGATTCACCATGATGGCCTTGGTGGTGATCCTTGGATTCTTTTTCACCTCTCTAACTATCCTCCTGGCCAGCACAGGTGTCACTTTTGGCTTCCGACCACGTCCTCTGAGATTTTCCACAGTGCAGAACATCTTGTATTTTTTGCTCAAATGTAAATAAAAGCTGAGAAATGTTTTTTTTTTTTTTTCACAATAATGCCTCTTGTACATCATCTTATTATCTTTTGGGAGACACCTATGTCATTTCCTGTCAAAAAATTACTTGCTGGTTGAATATAAGTAACTTTAAGTCAAAATTTGCCAGGGGTATGAATAATTATGGGCAGCACTGTATGTGCATTTGTGACAGACAAATAGAAGCTTGAACTACTGCAATTATTTTCTGGGTTTAAAAAAAGCAACAATTTTTGGCAAGACCCTACATTTAGGGCCTTTGCAGCATTAGTCAGTGTGCAATTTAATCTAGAAATACAGCAATCATTTTTTGGGTTTTACAGCCCTTGCTGCATCTGTCAGTGTGAAATTCAAGCGTCATATACTGCTGTCATATTCTATCATTAAAAAAACACCAATTTTGGGGCAAAATAATACATTTTACAGCCCTTGCAGCATCTGTCATTGTGAGATACACGCTTTAGATACTGCTGTGCTATTCTGTTATTTTAAAAAAACTTCCATTTTGGGGAAAATATTTAATTTACAGGCCTTGTCTGCATCTGTCAGTGTGAGATACACGCTTTAGATACTGCTGTGCTATTCTGGTATTAAAAAAACACCCATTTTGGGCAAAATACCTAATTTGTGGCCGTGTCTGCATCTGTCATTGTGAGATTCAAGCGTTAGATACTGCTGTCATATTCTGTTATTAAAAAAACAGCCATTTTGGGCAGAAAACTAAATTTGCGGCCTTGTCTGCATCTGTCAGTGTGAGATACAATCTTGAAATACAGCAATTATATTTTGGGTTTAAAAAAACACTCATTTTGGGCAAAGTACTTAATATTGCAGCCCTTGCTGCATTTTTCATTGTGAGATACACGCATTAGATACTGGTGTTCAATTCTGTTATTAAAAAAACAACCTATTTGGGCCAAAATCTTAATTTGTAGCCTTTGCTGCATCTGTCAGTGTGAGATACATGCGTTAGATACTGCTGTTCTATTCTGTTATTAAAAAACACCCATTTTGGGCTGAAAACTAAATTTGCAGCCTTTTCTGCATCTGTCAGTGTGAGATGCTTCCTTTAGATACTGTTGTTCTATTCTGCTATTAAAAAATACATATTTTGAGCAAGATCCTAAATTTGAGAAATATGAGGAGAGAGTAAAATAATGGACATGGCCCCGGTCGTGGTGCTGCTGGTGGAGCTCCTGTTGCAGGGAGAAAACGTGGTCGATCTGTGCCAGCTACACGCACAAGTCAAACACCTTCCTCAGGTGCAAGTAGGCGACAGAACCTTCAGCGGTATTTGGTCGGGCCTAATGCGGCTCTACGAATGGTGAGGCCAGAACAAGTACAGCCGATAGTAGATTGGGTTGCTGACAGTGCCTCCAGTTCCTTTACATTGTCTCCCACCCAGTCTCCTGCTGAAAGATCAGAGTTGGCACCTGCAGCCAATGTCCATCAGTCTTTCACCTCACCCCCTTGCAAATCATCCAATCAGTCTGAGCCCCAAGTCATGCAGCAGTCTCTTCTGCTTTTTGATGACTCTGCTAGCAGGGTTTCTCAGGGCCATCCACCTAGCCCTGCCCCAGAAGTGGAAGAGATTGAGTGTACCGATGCCCAACCACTTATGTTTCAAGATGAGTACATGGGAGGACCACCGCAACAAGTATATGATGATGACGAAACACAGGTGCCAACTGCTGTGACTTTCGAAAGTGTGCAGACCGACAAGATGGGCAGGGGTAAAGACTGGGTGGAAGATGATTTGGAGGACGATGAGGTCCTCGACCCCACATGGAATCAAGGTCATGCGAGTGACCTGTGTAGTTCGAAAGGAAGAGGCGGTGGTCGCACAGAGCCACCATCACAGCAGAAGAGGGAGCAGGATGCAAAAGCGGAGCGGCCGTCCCCTAGACAGTACGCCTGCTACTGCCCACCGCTGCAAGGGACCGAGCACACCAAAGCCAGCTCCAAGGAGTTCCCTGGCGTGGCAGTTCTTCAGACAATGTGCTGACGACAAGGCACGAGTGGTTTGCATGCTGTGCAATCAGAGCCTGAAGCAAGGCATAAACATTCTCAACCTGAGCACAACCTGCATGACCAGGCATCTAAGTGCAAAGCACGAGCTGCAGTGGAGTAAACACCTCATAAACCAAGAAAGGTCTCTGGCTCCTCCTGCATCCTCTTCTGCTGCAGTCTCGGACTCTTCATCCACCTTTGGAGTGACAGTGCCACCTGCCACCCCCCAAACAGAGGATCTGCCAGCAACACCACCACCTGGGTCACCAAGCATCTCCACAATGTCCCACAGAAGCGATCAGCTCTCCATCTCCCAAACACTGGAGTGGAAGAGAAAGTACCCCCCTACCCACCCGCGATCCCTGGCCCTGAATGCCAGCATTTCAAAATTACTGTCCTTTGAAATGCTGTCATTCCGTCTGGTGGAGTTGGAGAGTTTTAAAAGCCTTATGGCGGTGGCTGTCCCACAGTACGTCGTGCCAAGCCGCTACTACTTTTCCAGGCGTGTCATCCCTTCCCTGCACAACCAAGTGGGGGACAAAATCAGGTGTGCACTGTGCAATGCCATCTGTGGCAAGGTCCATCTAACTACGGATATGTGGACCAGTAAGCACGTTCAGGGACATTATATCTCCATAACAGCACCCTGGGTAAATGTAATGGCAGCTGGACCTGAGGCGGATAGCAGTTTGTCGCATGTCCTTCCACCACCGAGGATTGCAGGGCGCTTCAGCTTGCCTCCTGTTGCTTCCTCCTCCTACTCCGCTTCCTCATCCTCTACCGGCTCCTCATCCGGTCAGCGTAACACCTTCACCACCAACTTCAGCACAGCCAGGGGTAAAGGACAGCAGGCAGTTTTAAAACTTATCTGTTTGGGGGACAAACCCCATACCGCGCAGGAGCTGTGGACGGGCCTTGAACAACAGACCGATGAGTGGTTGGTGCAGTCAGCCTCAAGCCCAGACTGGTGGTGTGCGATAATGGGCGAAATCTCAAAGCAGCTCTGGGACTAGCCGATTTGATGCACATCCCTTGCCTGGAGCATGTGCTGAATTTGGTAGTGCAGAGGTTCCTTAAAAATTACCCCGATATGTCAGAGCTGTTGCATAAAGTGTGGGCCGTCTGTGCGCATTTTTGGCGGTCTCACCCTGCTGCTGCTCGCCTGTCTGCGCTGCAGCGTAACTTCGGCCTTTCCGCCTACCACCTCATATGCAACGTGCCCACAAGGTGGAACTCCACCTTGCACATGCTGGCCAGATAGTGGAGTTTCAGCTTCAGCACGCACGTTTGAGTCACTCTGTGGAACAGCACCACTTCACCACCAAAGACTGGGCCTCCATGCGAGACCTGTGTTCCTTGTTGCGCTGTTTCGAGTACTCCACCAACATGGCCAGTGGCGATAACGCCATTCTCAGCGTTACTATCCCACTTCTATACCTCCTTGAAAAAACGCTGCTGGCGATGATGGAAGAGGATGTGGCACAGGAGGAGGAGGAAGAGGGATCATATCATAGGGTTTCCAGCCAGTCATTCGCAAGTGGCTCCGAGGGTGGATTCCTGTACCCACAAACGGCAGGTACACAATTGTCCAGCCAAGGCACAGAATGAGGAGATGGAGGAGGAGGAACTGTGTTCACAGCAGGGTGGCACCCAAACCAGCTCATGGCCATCACTGGTGCATGGCTGGGGGGATACAGAGGACACAGATGATACACCTCCCACAGAGGACAGCTTTTTGTTGCCTCTGGCACATGAGCGATTACATGCTGCAGTGTCTCCCAAACGACCACCGAGTTGCCCACATTCTAACTTCTGCTGATTACTGGGTGGCCACGCTTCTGGATCCCCGTTACAAGGACAACATACCGTCCTTAATTCCGTCACTGGAGCGTGATCGCAAGATGCTTGAGTACAAGCGCAGGCTGGTAGACGCGCTGCTGATGGCATTCCCACCTGACAGCGGGGGCACAGTGGAAGCACAAGGCGAAGGCAGAGGAGGAGGAAGAGGTCGCCAACACAGCTGGGGCACCAACAGCACCTCAGAAGGCAGGGTTAGCTTGGCCGATATGTGGAAAAGCTTTGTCAGCACGCCACAACAACCAGCACCACCAGCTGATATGGAACGTCTTAGCAGGAGGCAGCATTTCAGCAACATGGTGGAGCAGTATGTGTGCACATGCCTACACGTACTGAATGATGGGTCTGCCCCCTTCAACTTCTGGGTCTCCAAACTGGGCACATGGCCTGAGCTTGCCCTTTACGCCTTGTAAGTGCTGGCCTGCCCTGCAGCCAGTGTATTGTCTGAACGTGTGTTTAGCACGGCAGGGGGCGTTATCACAGACAAGCGCAGTCGCCTGTCCATAGCCAATGTGGATAAGATCACGTTCATTAAAATTAACCAGGCATGGATCCCACAGGACTTGCCTGTACCTTGTGCAGAATAGAAATGTATACCGGCCTTAACCAGCCATTGTTAAACTACGGCGCAATTGCTCATTGTTGTATTTTGGATATTTCACACTCTTTTGGAGTGTACCCTAATTTAAAAAATATATATATATATTAAAACCAAAAACCAGTGTTGGCTACCTCGTCCTCCTCCACCGCCGCTTCCACCTACACCGCTACGTCCACCGCTTCCTGAAACTCCTACTCCATATGGACCTCCACCTTATAAATCAAGTTTTTTTTTTTGTTTATTTGTACGTATTTTATTTTATGTCATTTCACTAATTTGTTACATTTTCGGGTGAAAATCACCAATTTTGGGGTGTGATATACCCCAGCTCTACCTAGTAGACAGGTTACATTTCACTAATTTGTCTGTTACATATTCGGGTGTAATTCACCAATTTTTGGGTGTGATATACACCGGCTGTACCTAGTAGACAGGTAAAAACATTTCACTAATTTGTATGTTACATTTTCTGGTGACATTCACCAATTTTTGGCTGTGATATACCACTGCTATACCTAGTAGACAGGTAAAAAAAATATATTAATTTGTCTGTTACATATTCGGGTGAAATTTACAAATTTTTGGGTGTGATATACCCATGTTCTACCTAGTAGACAGGTAACATTTCACTAATTTGTCTGTTACATATTCGGGTGAAATTCACCAATTTTTGCATGTGATTTACCCCTGCTCTACCTAGCAGACAGGTAAAATTTCACTAATTTGTCTGTTTCTTATTCGGGTGAAATTCACAAATTTCTGGGTGTGATAAACCCCTGCTGTACCTCGTAGACAGGTTAACAAATTTCACTAATTTGTCTGTTACATTCTCGGGTGAAATTCACCAATTTTTGGCTGTGATATACCCCTGCTATACTTATTAGACAGGTAAAAACATTTCACTAATTTGTCTGTTACATTCTTGGGTGACATTTGACAATTTTTGCCGTGATTAAACCCCTGCTCTGCATAGGTAATAGGGACATAAATTTCAAAAAATCATCTTTTACAAGGTGACATTTTACCAATTTTGCCGTATACAAACCCCTGCTCTGCATAGGTGACAGGGAATTAAATTTCAAAAATTCTTCTTTAATTGATGTGCGCCCCCTCCTTTCATTCAATGCCTAAACGTTAACAACTTGTCCCACATTTGCGCTTCAATAATTTGTCCCACTTTTCCGCTTGATCATATTTAATTTAAAAAAAAGAACCTCTAGAGTCAACAAAGCGGCAGCAGGGCCTCTCCTGTCTAACGTTTCCAAATCCTGAATACCCCAGTAAAATTCCCTATAATTTTTTTATTAATCATTCTAATAACAGGGCATCTTAAGAGTCATGTATTGTTATTTATCGTCACTACCTCCCCAAGTCGGGAGTAGGTAATTGCCACCTCCTTTACTTCGATTCTTCGGTTTTAATAACTTTTCCCACATTTCCGCTCGATCGCAATTAAATTTCATCCATTGATCTCCCTTGGATGTGGTCTCTCTTTCTCACACTCCCTCTCCGGCATGAAACCCTGATTCGCCGCTAACCGTGATCAACATGGTAGGCGCAGAAAAGAACATCGAAGTTGATAGAGCAGTTATCCAATTGGATCGTGGACATCACGGGGACGTGGTGGCAGTATGTGTGCACACTCATACACAAACTGACTGATGGGTCTGCCCCCTTCAACTTCTGGATCTCCAAATTGGGCACATGGCCTGAGCTTGCCCTTTACGCCTTGGAGGTGCTGGCCTGCTCTGCAGACAGTGTATTGTCTGAACGTGTGCTTAGCACGACTGGAGGGGGTTATCACAGGTTATATTTCCCAATGTTTTGGGGTATACCCTAATTTAAAAAAATAAAAATAAATTTAAAACTAAAAAGCAGTGTAGGCTACCTCCTCCTCCACCGCCGCTTCCACCTACACCGCCACATCCACTGTCTCCTCAACCTTCTACTCCATATGGACCTCGTTATCCTAGACCAAGATTATAATTTTTAATTTTTATGTATTTTATGTTATTTGAAGTAATTTCCCTATCCACATTTGTTTGCAGAGCACTTGCCATGCTCTTAACCGCATTTTGATGCCATTTGCAGCCCTCTAGCCCTTTCCATGACATTTTTAAAGCCATTGTAGTGCTCAAATGTTCAGGTCCCCATTGACTACAATGGGGTTCGGGTTCAGGGTCAAGTTCGGGTCCCGAACTCAAACTTTTTTGTGAAGTTCGGCCAAACCCATCGAACCCGAACATCCAGGCGTCCGCTCAACTCTAATAATGACCCATTCTACGGACGTCTGAATGGACCCTAAACCAGGCTTAGAAAATGATGAATGAGATGGTCTGCTTGCCTATCCCCTTCTCCACCCATGCCACTCCAACTTTTTTAGACCTGGCGTGAGCGGCAAAGAAGTTGCAGATTCAGACACCATTTTGTGTCGTATATCTGGTCATAAATGACCCCCTTCATTTCTCCTTTACTCCTATGAAAATGTATCAAGAGAATAAAATATTCTGATAACACAGGAAATGATTGTTAGCTCCAGGAAAATTTTTTTATTTAAATAATAATAATATATTTATTTTTATCTGGGTAAGATCTATTTAAAAGCAATTTAAAATAATCAAAAGTCAGCTAAACAGTAAATCACAATGATGTGAATGATTTCATACATATTTGGTGGTCTGCTGCACATCTGCTCCAAGTAAGATGATATGTTTTACATTTAATTATCATTCTTTTATCAAACACTCATCATCTAAGTTCCAGGTACAAGTCTTGATTTTGTAGGTCTTTACTTTTCAACTGCTTCTTCTTTCTGTGTAGTTTCTTGGATATGTGACTTGGCTGGCCTGATTAGGATTGTCTCTGTCACGGATGTACCGAGACATACGGTCGTGGCAGGAGATCTGTGAGACTGGCAACACGTGTTTTGATCTGACAGGTTTTCCTTGTGGATCAATAACCGTCTGTTGTTTCTGATAATGGCCACACCCCTTGCCTCCAGGTGTTGCTTATGTTGTCATTTAACCTTCCTTATTTATAGTTGCTTCTCCCACTATGCTGTGCTGTTTATAGCTTCTGTGCCTGTGGATTGTTTGTGGTTGGATCCCGGCTGAGTTCCTTTTTCTTTCATAGCCTCTTTGAAGTTAAGTATTTACTTTCCCTTTTGTATTTTGTTTGGGTTCTGTGTGTTGCATTTCCCTATTGTTTGTATTGGGCCTGAGGTCGACTCCGGTTCGTCCTTCCTTTTGGAGGAACAGCTAGTCTCGTCCCTCCCATTAGTACCAGGGTCCTATAAGGCTAGATAGGACTCTAGGTATTCCTGCGTATGAACTCACCTACCTTTGGGGTCTGTTCATACTGGTGGTCAGTCAGGATTTTGGTTAGGGTTTTAACTAGGAGGTGTCCATCTTCCTTCCCTAGTTCTCAGGCCTGATTCCCTGTTTCCCCCTTCCCTCCTATGCTCGGTGTGGTGTTTCCCTCCCACACTGAATCATGACAGTCTCGTAGTATTCATCTGTTCTTGATCTGTTATTATCTACAGGACTGCATTATAGAAAGTGTTCAAGCGGTATAGAGGCAGCAGGGTCTCTGGTTGTAGGCTTGTCAGAAGAGGTAAGTTTTCAGGTTTCTTTTGAAGGATTCCACTGTAGGTGAAAGTCTGATATGTTGGGGGATGCATGGGAGAAATCTTGGAGGCGATTGTGGGAAGAGGTGATAAGAGGAGAGGAAAGAAGGAGGTCTTGTGAGGATCGGAGATTACGTGTGGGGATGCATCGGTAAAGTAGCTCAGAGATATAGGGAGGGGACAGGTTGTGGACAGCCTTGTATGTATTTATTAGTATTTTGAACTAAATTCGCTGGGCAATTTGGAGCCAGTGAAGGGATTGGCAGAGTGGAGAGGCAGAGGAGTAACAGGGTGAGAGGTGGATTAGTCGGGTATCAGAGTTGAGGATAGATTGGAGGGGTGCGAGAGTGCTAGATGGAAGGCCACAGAGGAGAATGTTGTAGTAGTCTAGGTGGGAGATGATGAGGGCATGTGCAAGCATTTTCCCAGACTCAAAGTTGAGGAAAGCGCGGATGCCGGAGAAGTTTTTGAGTTAGAGGCGGCAGGTGGTGGAAAGGGCTTGGATGTGTGGTCGGAAGGAGAGAACAGAATCCAAGGTCACTCCAAGGCAGCGAACTTGGTTGACCGAAGAGAGTGTGCAGCCATTGATCGTAAGAAATAGGTCTGTTGAGAGAGTTGAGCAAGACGGGGAAAGATGATACATTTTGTTTTATCCATGTTAAGTTTTAGAAAGCGAAAGGAGAAGAATGGGGATATGAAAGATAGGCATTATGTTCTGTGGATCTAGATGTGCATCCAGATGAACATAGACTCACAAAGCATATCAGGAGCAAAGAAAACAGATTGCATAGGAAGTGGATCTCTAGCATGATTGACAGCTGATTTACAGAAATCAGCAAGCTAGGCCTTGGAAATTGATGATTCTAATGATTGTGTCTCTTTTTGTCATTATATATGAGATAAAGCAAGGCCCATAATCACATACCTGAAGATTTTTTTTTTTTTTTTTTGTGGTATGGTGTGTGGGGCAACCATAATAAAGTCATTTTTGGGTCACTCATAAACTAATAGCATCAATTATTTCATATTGTAGAAAGGGAAGATTTAAAGTGGTTTCTTCACAGAATAAAGTTGCTGCAGCCTCAGAATGAAGGAGTAACAGCACTGGTTTACAGCTTCTATGCCTTCCCTGACTTTACCTGCAAAGAGACATTCCTTGACATCCAGTGTGCAGGGAACTACAACACTCCCCCATATGCAGTGGCTGGCTAGAAATGTATCTGTGTAAGAGACAAGCCTATGGAACCGCAGATCCTAGCCATCCTTTAACTCTTTCTTATTCCATGCCATTTACGTCCTGCAAATGTTTAGTGCTGGGAATTCATGGCCTCAGGAGCTTTGCCTGAGCTTTCAACAATCATATCAGCTGTAACATAAATCTCAGAATAAATGTTTTATTATGTAAGAAAAATTTCAAACAAAATATCGCCAAAATAGTAATAAATTATGAAATAAAAAATAACATGTTTTTTGATTGCTATGAATTTTTTTGTTTACCCCCACCCACAAAAATGGAATAATGGGTAGTAAGGCCTATGTAACCCAAAATGTTGCCTGCAAAAAGCTAACCTTCCTGACATTAAAATGTTATAGCTTTTGAAATTCAGTGGTACAAAAAGTAAAAAGAAAATGGTGCCATCAAAATGCACAATGCTTCCTGCGGAAGAACACGCTCTCATAATCTCATCGATGGAAAGTTGGAAAATGATGGCTCTCAAAGTGCAGTGTTGAAGAAATGAAAAACATCCCTGAAAGCCAAAATAGACCACTTTTTTGCGGGATAAAAACAGATTTGTTGTAAAAGTTCTAATGGCAGCACTGTAACAATATTGCGCGGGATAGATAAAATTGAGTAGTCTGTCCAATCATAAGAATACTGCTCATTCACATCTTCCTATCTCTCCCCTACACTTTCTATGATTATTGAGGGTGCCAGAAGAAGTAGGCAGGTAACTTATCTGACTCATAAATACAGTAGACTCATAACTTTGAGTCTGCTGTACTCTTTCTCAGGCTCGGACTGACCCATAGGGGTAAAGGTCAATCCCTCGATGGGCCCCTGAGCAAGGTGAGCCCCTAGTCTCACACCCTCTGCACAAGTGGCACGTAACACAGTAGACTTACTGCACTACATACATATATTTAATGTACAGCACCTCCACCAGCCTATGTTCATATAAAAAAAAACTTGATAGATTATTAAAGAAACTCCTCAGTTTATTATTATAGATAAGATCAGAGCTGAGATGACTTCTAGTAAGGAGGAAAGCTAGCCAGTATCCTCCTTTCCCCAGGACTTTCCTTCTCAAAGTTGATGCAGGGACCCCCATATTCAATCATCTGGTAGCATCTTGCTGCTGTGTGAGCAGGTAATATTTGAATGTATCCATATGGTGGGCCCCCAAAATAAATTTTACTGGTGGGCCCTAGGCACCCGAGTCCAACATTGCTCTTTCTTATCGGCTATTAACCAAGCAACACAGTAGATGGACATTAACCTGTAACCTGCATCCTCCCCTGACATGTCTGTTTAAGAAATTCCTTGCATCTCCCATATAATAACAATGTTGGAACTTCTATTCTTATGTCTCTTAATTTGCTGTTCATTTATTATTTGTGCTAGAAATGATAAATGAATTACTGGCAATTGCAATGAAGATCCAAATGAGTGTTACCAGTAGGGGGTGTGTCCCTGACACTGTCCAATCAGTGGTACCACTGTCAGACTGTGCAAGGACACTCCCACCAAATGGTAATACCCATCTGGACCTACATTGCAAACTGCTAGTAATTCATTCATAACTAAAAGGAATAATAAAGGAATGGCACATCATAGAGCCATAAGAATAAATGCTCCAGATTTGTTATTACATGGAGAATGCAAGTAGTTACTAAAACAAACATGTCAGGACAAACAGGTCCTCTTAAAAGTGCTTGTACAGGACTTGGACATAACTTTTTTCTTCCAAACACAGTGCCACCTCTGTTTACAGGTTATGTGTGGTATTGCATCTTACTCCCATTCACTTCAATGAAGCTGAGCTGCAATATCAGTGACAGACCATGCCCAAGTGCCGAGCTATTTCTGAAGAAAAGAAGACATGCTTTCTTACAACTACTTGAAATATTTTCATGACAGATCTGCCTTAATGATTAAAATCTCTACCATTTTACTTGGTCGTGATACTTTGTGAGCTGTATGATTGTGTTTTTTTCATAAACCAGTTTCAAAGGTTTTTATTCTGCATACCACTGAATTAATTTCTATAATAGATAGATGCACTTGAACAATTTCTGTTTTTAGTGATAGATGCCAAATATTATGTGCTCTGAAATGTTAAACTCCGTAATTAATTTCAAAGTCGGTAATTGTGAAGTTTGAAGAAGCAGATAAAGGCTGCCAAACCACTTGAGCAGAAAAGTTGTGGTAATGGCTTCATATTATTGTTCCATGATTTATTTAATCTCTCTTGATCAAATCAAGAAAATCCAGCTGAAACTGAGTGCCTGTGTTCTAATGACAATTGTAAAATGGCTTTGGTACGCTGCTCACAAATGCAGCTTATTTGATTGAAAAATAGCCAAACTACTGTATTAGTGTTTATCGTTCAGAATACAGAATATAATCACCATATAATGCTCCTCATGAGGCAAGTGACACAATACAGGACATTTACTTAATGAATGGCCACTCTGAAAGTCCACAGAAATGCATCAGAAGGTCAATTGAATCATCCTTGTTATGAGAGAAATATGTTAACTCTTTATAAAAAAAAAATTAACAATTGGATTTGGGAGAGAAAGGAGAAATTTCAATATTTAAATTTAATGCACACGAAAGACAAAGGGGTAACTTGAAGCTGATGGGCATTAATTAACAGAACCCACACCTACCATGTACTATCATCTATCTATACAGTAGGCGGGCCCAGTCACACCCTCTATGACAGCGATCGTAACACCCATGGTCTCTGGTAATAATAATATTCCCCCACTAATGTATCTATAGCTCCCACAGTAATATCCCTATAGTGCTCCCAGTAGTACCCTTCAACTGCCCCAGTAATGTCCCTCACTGCCTCCAGTAATGTCCTTCCACTGCCCCCAGTAATGCCCCCCACTTCCGCCAGTAATGTTCGTCCACTGCCCCCAGTAATGTCCTTCCACTGCCCTAGTAATGTCCCTCACTGCCCCCAGTAATGTCCCAAAGTGCCCCCATTAATGTCCCCCACTGCCCCAAGTAATTACCTCCACTGCCCTTAGTCTTCACTCACATGTAACGGGCCCAGCACTGTCACTGTACTTCATGCCAGGCCTCGTCAGAGCGCTCATCTAAGCTGCATCACATGAAGTCTAGTATCTATCAGACCCCAGTGCTGCTACTATTACCGTATTTTTTGCCCTTTTAGATGCACCTGCCCATAAGACGCACCTAGGTTTTTGAGGAGGAAAATAATAAAAAATATATTTTTAACCAAAAGGTGTGCTTTTGGTGGGTTATGAACTAATGGTGGTCTGTGCATGACACTACTATGGGGGATCTGTGGATGGCACTGTTATGGGGGGATCTGTGGGTGGCACTGTTATGGGGGGATCTGTGGATGGCACTGTTATGGGGGAATCTGTGGATGGCACTGTTATGGGGGGGATCTGAGGGGGGCACTGTTATGGGGGGGATCTGTGGATGGCACTTTTATGGGGGGGGTGATCTGTGGATGGCACTGTTATGGGGGAAGGTGATCTGTGGATGGCACTGTTATGGGGGGTGGATCTGTGGATGGCACAGCTATATATGTGTCACCCACAGATCCCCCACCCCATAAAAGTGCCATCCACATATCCCCCACCCCATAATAGTGGCATCCACAGATGCCCTAATATACCGTAGCTAAACCTGTGGGAGCGGCCGGTGGCATGCAAATGCGGCGGGGCCGGTGAGGTCACTGTACTCCGGCCCCGCCGGTCACTCACTGCTTTATTGCCTAAACCTTTTATAATAATAACTTTAATTGAAGTACCGATCCCCAGCCCCATCTGTACTACTTACTAAATGTCCTGTAGCAGGCAGAGCAGGGCGGGCGGCCGGCCGTAACTCACTGATGTCACGTGCCTGCGCCGCCTACTTTATGAATGATCTTAGGGAGACCAGCTACAGAAAACACTGTGGAGCCTCATTTAAGAGTCTCAACACAGCAATCCAAAGTGCAAAGCTCCCTCGGAAACAGTAATATGCAAATAATTGTTGAGCCCCAGTTATGGGTCTTCAACACAGTGAAAGCTAGATATCCCTCAAAGGAAGGAAAACCGAGCAAAGGGGTGTCCCCATTACAGAGATCACCAAATCCACCATATTAAGTGGCCCCTATGTCAAGATCCCGCTCTTTTACTGTAGCTGGTCTCCCTAAGATCAGCCATTGTTTTGTTTGAGTAGTCTCCAAGGCATTGCTCCCAGTTAGCCAGAATCCTACTCCACACTGATGAGGGGCAACACCCTGAAACAGCTGTCTGTGGATGGATAAGTAAGACTATGTTTACATCACTGTTTATTTTTTAGTTCTTCTGATCCGTCAGAAGAACAGGCCAAAAAAAGCAGATCCTGTAGTTTGAGCATTCGCCTTCAAACCTTCAGTATTTGGTCAGCATTTGATCAGTATTGGTAAGGCAAAAACATGAGTTAGTCCAAAACAGAGATAACATGTGATGGAAATATTTGCATGTCGTCTGTGTTTTGGATCCACTCCTGCTTTTGGCTTCCAAATCATGATCAAATCCTGATGCAAAATACTGACCGTGTGATAGAGGCCTCATGCTCAATTTGCGTGAGTTTAGGCCATTTGCGTCTGAAATCGGTTTTATTCAGATGGAAATTAAGTTCTGCATGAAGGACTTCTTTGGCCAGTATTGGATCAGTTTTTTGCATCAGTTTTCGATCAGTATTGATAAGGCAAAAACAGGAGTGAGTCCAAAACAGAGATAACGTGATGGAAATATTTGCATACTTGTCTTCTGTGTCTTGGACCCACTTAAATCATGATCAAATCCTGATGCAACAAAAACAAAGACAGGTGCACTCTGCGGTCTTACTAAGCCCTCAAACTGGTGTTAAAATTGAGAGATTAGCCAACATGTCCTACATGAGGACATGACTGAGCCCGAACACCGCGCCAAGGTTTCTCAAGTAGCTCGGGACCTAACGCTAAACCTACCTGGGCCGTATGGGCAATACCAGGAGCCAGTGGGCGAATTACAGGAGCGCAAGGTCCGACTCAAAGCAATCTCCCAGTAACCTCCAGCATGTGACCATGCATACAATGGGAAGGAGGCAGAGAGCTCTGAGCACCACCCAAGACTGGCTGATATAGCCCGGGCCTCACATGTGCACCAGAATGCTGCCTGTGGATGGAAATAAAGGCACGTTCAGACTAGGAGTTTCTACACCTCCAAAAAATTCTAATTACAAACTGCAAATTGGAGTGGTATTAAAAAGCAGGAAGTACTCAACCCCATATGCAGTGGCTTAATTTTTTGGAGGTGTAGAAACTCCTAGTCTGAACGTGCCTTTATTTCCATCCACAGGTATCATTCTGGTGCACATGTGAGGCCCGGGCTATATCAGTCAGTCTTGGGTGGGGCTCAGAGCTCTCTGCCTCCTCCCATTGTATGCATGGTCACATGCTGGAGGTTACTGGGAGATTGCTTTGAGTCAGACCTTGCGCTCCTGTAATTCGCCCACTGGCTCCTGGTATTGCCCATACGGCCCAGGTAGGTTTAGCATTAGGTCCCGAGCTACTTGAGAAACCTTGGCGCAGTGCTCGGGCTCAGAAATGTCCTCATGTAGGACATGTTGGCTAATCTCTCAATTTTAACACCAGTTTGAGGGCTTAGTAAGACCGCAGAGTGCACCTGACTTTGTTTTTAGGTTATATTATTTTTACTGTTTATCACATCCACACATTTGCTATCCTGTGTAGGATGTGGTACTTGTTGTCCGCTGCAGGCATCCTCCATTGTATGCATTTTTGCTGGGGATTTCCAATAGCAGCGGACCACAAGTGCAGGATTTGCCCCCCTGGTATAGATGCACCACTGCATATGGGGTTGAGCACTTCCTGCTTTTTAATACCACACAAATTTGTAGTTTGTATTTCAAATCCTGATGCAAAATACTGACCATGTGATAGAGACCTTATGAATGCTCCCACAACAGGGCCTGTTTATTTTTTTTGTTCTGTTCTTCTGACTGATCAAAAGAACGGAAAAATAAGCAGTGATGTCAGCACTGCCAAACAGGGACACTAATGGCCTTTTAACAGACTGGTGAGGGTGGCAACAGCATGAAGAGTCACAATAGAAGCCCCGGAACAGAGTGGGTAGGGTGGCAACAGCATGAAGAGTCACAATGGTTGCCACGGAACAGACTGGTAAGGGGGAAGTGGGGGAAACAGCAGTGGCAGTAACAGCACAAGACGGTGGCATATCACAGTAGAAGCAGATGGCAGTAGAGGCAACAGGCGTGTGGCAGCAGGCAGGTGACAGCATCATAATAGTGGCAGCAGCACATGGGCAGAAGTAACGGGCCATTTATCACAATGTTCCAGTTACTGTTAGAATAATCTAGTCTGTTGTATAAGGCCCAGGTGTGTGGAAATCCTGGTTGATCCAGGCCTGATTCATCTTCATAAAGGTTAGTCTCTCAACATTTTGTGTTGAAAGGTGAGTTCTCTTTAGGGTAACTTTGCCACCAGCCGCACTAAACACTCGCTTTGATGCCACACTATTGGCCAGTCAGGAAAGCTTGTCCAGGGTAAACAACTGCTGGTTTAGGTTCTGCTCCATGTCCTGCTACTACTGGCTGGTTTCTTCAGTAGGTGGGTGAAGAAAAGTGCTCATTAGACACTCAAGTTGCTGCTGATTGAGCTGGTGCTGCTCCTGCCCCCGCTCCTCCCTCCAGCAGTCATGGCAGTGGAGTGTGAGTGCCATGGTCTGTCAAGGTCATCTGCGCTGTCTTCCTCGTCGCCCTTTACCTCCTCATGCTCCTCACCTGTTTATGTTCTCCTCCTCATCCTCCTCCTGTGCCTGTTCAGCCTCCACAGGGCTCAGATGGCCTTGAGATGTAGGCGCCATGATTTCTGTGCACTTGCCAGTCAGATTTATCAGCATCCCTTCCAGGACGTGAAGGAGTGGATTGACATCATTCATCCCACAGTCCTGGTAACTGACAAATAAAGTGGCCTACTCCAAGGGCCTGAGCAAACAGCAGGTGTCACGCATGAGCTGCCACTGTCTAACATCAAAGCTATACA
This sequence comes from Bufo bufo, assembly GCF_905171765.1. NCBI lineage: Eukaryota > Metazoa > Chordata > Amphibia > Anura > Bufonidae > Bufo > Bufo bufo. The sequence goes on from NC_053392.1 coordinate 318,923,594, forward strand.
AGGCAGTGGTCCTGTCAATCTGCATCATTAAGAAATTGTTCACGGATTTCCAATGCTCATACAGTTGGTCCAACTTGTGGAATGTGGAGTTCTAACGTGTGGAAACATTGCATATGAGGCAATGTAGGGGAACACATTCTGTAGCTCAAAAAGGGCATGTTTTTCACAGTAAGAGTGACTGAAGTGCATGCACAGTTTCCTTGACATTTTCAAGACGTCTTGCCGTTGGGTGAAAGACTTCAGGAATTGATTTAAAACCAGATTGAAGACATGCACCATGCAGGGAGAATGGGTCAGACCTCCATGATGCAGCATAGACAGAATGTTCTTCCCATTATTGGTAACCATGGTTCCTATCTCCAGTTGGCAAGGAGACAGCCAGAATTAGATTTCTCGGTTGATTAGGCAGAGCAGTTCCTCCCCAATGTCACTCCATTTGCCCAGGCTGAGCAGGTGCAGAACACTATTCTTTGCATAGGTGGTATGCTGGAGGACCACTCTGAACTGTGCCAGTAGACGCTGAGGACAAAGTGGAAGATGGGGAGGCAGAGGAGGACATTGGCGCAGAACTCCCATGATTACAACGTGGAGTCGGCATTTCTAACACCTGGCCAAGTTGCTAGTGTGCCTGGGCCAGAAGGACATTTACCTAGTAGGTTGTAAAGGTTGTATTGTCCTTGGCCATAGTTACAGCTGGCATAAAATTTACCAGACGCTGACAGGCTCAAGGACTGGACCACCTTCTGCTCAACATACGTGTGCAGGGCTGGTACAGCTTTTTAAGAGAAGTAATAACGGCTTAAGAATCTTCACCTTTGGTAGGCACAAGCCATTAATTCTCCTAAATGTTCAGAGTCAACAATAGGGAAAGGGAGGGACTGTAGTACTAGCCACTTGGCCAGGTGCATGTTCAGGTTCTGCGCTGTTGGATGAGTGCATGCGTACTGTTGTCTTTTTGCCATTGTCTTGGTGATCGATTGCTGGCAAAACACGAGGGAGGAGGAGCATAAGGATCAATAGACAAAGGTAAGGAATGACAGCTTCCCTCTGCTGAGGTTGAGGAGCCCTAACTTCTGGAGAAGGTGTGCGGGCCGCTGGGAGATGCAGTGGTTGCTGCATCAGGCTGTACATTACATTAGTGCCGCAGTTTTCGTTGGCCTCTTTATGGTGATGCTCCATGCGTTGACGCAGGCCAATGGTGCCAACATTACCACCATGACAGCGCTTCACCTTCTGCCCACATGTCCTGCATACCCCCACGCTAATGTTCTCTAGTGACTTGAAATTCCCACACTGCCGAATATGGCATTTTACCCCTAACAATCCATGCTGACTGCCTGTCATTCCTGTATGAACCCATACACTGCTAATTGTTTTCTGACAGGTAGGCTCCTGAGTAGCAGACGGTCTACCCCATGCACACTTGGCTCTCAATCTCCCACTGCTTCTACCCTGTTGGCTCATCGGCACACAGCAAGCCTCTTGCTGTCTCACAGGTCTGCTGCCACCCTCACCCCTTGATGATGATGATGTCCCCCACGTGTGATGGGATACATCCACTACTGTTTGCTTCTCACTCATGTCACCCTCACAAGTCTCATGGCAACATCCTTGACCACTCGCAACATGTGCTCCCACCCAACTGTTATCATCCTTAGCAGGACGCTTAAGGGAGGATGCAGCGGACCTTTCCTCAAAGTCCATGCTGGCCTGTAGCTGCTGATTATCTTCACTAAGTTTGTCCTCACTAAAAAGTGGAGAAGATGGCAGCATGCATTACTTCCCAAGCAGAAGGAGCAGCAAAAGAGAGAGGCACCACGCACAAGATTTTGTGCAAGATGTTGAATCAAGATAGCGGTTGCGGGCTTTTCACGATCAAACAGATGAATAATTATGATCATATATTAATTATGATATATATATATATATATATATAATTATGATATACTGTATATAACATATATATATATATATATATATATATATATACTATATATATATTATATACCCCTATTATAGCACATGTTACTATGCTTGAGAAAGGACTCATTGTGTTGGGCTGAAATGTCGCAGTTGGGTGAATGAAGAAGTTCCACCACCCTTCAACATATCCGGAGTGCTGCCTCGTGTTTGCAAATTATATACTGTGGGACCAAGAATCAACGGTCTTGGAGGGATTGCATGCATCTACATTTCAGAAGTGCTAATGATCTTTTCTTTTTCAGTATCTATCTATCTATCTATCTATCTATCTATCTATCTATCTATCTATATATTTCATATTTATCTGTCTCATATCTCATATGTATCAATCTAGAAAGTAAAGAAAAATAAAATAGCACTATACGAGAAGCCTCAGAATCAGCATCCTCAATATTCATAAGAAAGAATAGCAATCAATTGAGATCACAATGCAGTTAAAGGGGTTGTACAGTGGGTAGATACAGATGGGTGCATATTGATGACCTACCCCATGCCAATCAGCTATTTGAAAAGGAGGAAATTCTATGCGAGAGCTGCTTCCTTTTCATTACACTGCTTGTCATTTCCCTTTCAGCGGCTGTGCAGTGTAAATACAAGTACTTGGTCCATTGAAGTGAATGGAATAAATGCTTGTAATTATACTTTGCTGCCAAGACTTCTGAGAGATAGGCGGTAATGAACAAGAAGCAGCACTGGCATGGAGCGCCGTCTCCTCTTCAAACAGCTGAAGGGTCCTGGGTATCGGACCCATACTGAGGATAAGTCATAACTATATACTGCAACCCAAGGTAACAAGGTATATGAGTTATGAAGAGTGAAAAGATCACATACTGTATGTGTTAGAATGTAGAACAAGAGATAGGGCCAAGGGAAAAAATTTACTAATGGTTATTTTAGGATTATAGCTAATAATTTCACTGTATGATTCAAATGCTTTTAATCCACTCCAAAATTAAGTTAAGTGAAGTAAAGCTGGTACATATTCACCCATATATGTGCAACTTTTCTGCTCATATAGAGCCTTTTTACCTCTATCTCTGGATCACTTTCCATCTTCAAATAAAAATATGATATTCTAAAGAGGATCTTCTGCTCGCCTGACTCATTTATTCCACTAAATAATTGTGTTCCCCATAAATAATTTTAGAACATTGTTTCTTGGAACTCTGTGTTACGCCATTCCTTAGTGCTCCCAGTTTTGCCATTCCCCTTGTAAGAGGGTCAGAAACTTATGGGTGTAGCCTCTGACCATTATATGGCAAGGTTTATTAGAACAGTGGTTTACTTAGTTTGAACATCAGTGTTGTGTTAATTGGTGTCTCCGGCTATTGGTGAGGGAAGTGCACTGGATATTGTGCTTGAAAACTAGACTCCAGTCTGGATTAAATCAGAAAACAGATTTGTCATTCATATTGTGGCGATGTGTACAGTAGAAGTTCTGGAAGGGATGTACTGTATATCTCACCCGGGTTCCTCAACTTGGTGAGATAAGTAAAATGCAGGAGGATGGCACTGGCTTTTGTTGGAGTAGAAGGGCTGGATTTTATTTGGATTGGGAAGGTAGGTTTGGTAGTGGGACCTTCCCAGTTCACCCCCATTTCACGGCAGGTTTTCCCCTAGCCAGAGGTCATCCAGGTGAGGCCTACTGTAATCAAGGAGGCATAAAACCAACCCTCTGTGTGTCAGTCTGGGAGAAGAGAGGACTTGTAAGCAGAGGCCTAGTGAGGCTCTGGGTGGTCTCAGCCAGGAGGGCTGAGGGGCCACGAGGCTACTTATAGCCAAACCTCTTCCCCATATGGACTTGTGTTTTCATGACCGGATCTGCTAAGGCTTGGAGCCTGTGACCCTGTGTGTAAACCTGTGCTTAGAGGTGAGTCAGGAAAAACTACTGTGTATTAGTTAGAGCCCAGACGGGCAGGTGTTTATTTCATTTTGATGATTATGTTTGTGTGGGTGCTGAAATGCCACAATAAAGCACCAGTTTGGACATTAAATCCAGTTGTCTGTGAAGAAGTCTATAACTGCGACCCCCTGAGAGAGAGTGATCCCTTACAATATATTGAGTCTAAAGGAAGTATATATACAGTTGCAAGAAAAAGTATGTGAACCCTTTGGAATGATATGGATTTCTGCACAAATTGATCATAAAATGTGATCTGATCTTCATCTAAGTCACAACAATAGACAATCACAGTCTGCTTAAAATAATAACAATCAAATAATTAAATGTTACCATGTTTTTATTGAACACCCCATGTAAACATTCACAGTGCAGGTGGAAAAAGTATGTGATCCCCTAGATTAATGACACCTCCAAGAGCTAATTGGAGTGAGGTGTCATCCAACTGAAGTCCAATCAATGAGATGAGATTGGAGATGTTGGTTACAGCTGCCCTGCCCTATAAAAAAACACACACCAGTTCTGGGTTTGCTTTTCACAAGAAGCATTGCCTGATGTGAATGATGCCTCGCACAAAAGTGTTCTCAGAAGACCTAGGATTAATAATTGTTGACTTGCATAAAGCTGGAAAGGGTAATAAAGGTATCTCCAAAAGCCTTGCTGTTCATGAGTCCAAGGTAAGACAAATTGTCTATAAATGGAGAAAGTTCTGCACTGCTGCTACTCTCCCTAGGAGTGGCCGTTCTGTAAAGATGACTGCAAGAGCACAGTGCAGACTGCTCAATGAGGTGAAGAACAATCCTAGAGTGTCAGCTAAAGACTTACAAAAGTCTCTGGCATATGCTAACATCCCTGTTAGCGAATCTACAATACGTAAAACTCTAAACAAGAATGGATTTAATGGGAGGATATCACAGAGGAAGCCACTACTGTCCAAAAAAAAACATTGCTGCACATTTACAGTTTGCACAAGAGCACCTGGATGTTCCACAGCAGTACTGGCAAAATAGACTGTGGACAGATGAAACCAAAGTTGAGTTGTTTGGAAGAAACACACAACACTATGTGTGGAGAAAAAGAGGCACAGTACACCAACATAAAAACCTCATCCCAACTGTGAAGTATGGTGGTAGGGGCATCATGGTTTGGGGCTGTTTTGCTGTGTCAGGGCCTGGACGTATTGCTATCATCAAAGGAAAAATGAATTCTCAAGTTTATCAAGACATTTTGCAGGAGAACTTAAGGCCATCTGTCCACCAGCTGAAGCTCAACAGAAGATGGATGTTGCAACAGGACAATGACCCAAAGCATAGAAGTAAATCAACAACAGAATGGCTTAAACAGAAGAAAAAACGCCTACTGGAGTGGCCCAGTCAGAGTTCTGACCTAAACCCGATTGAGATGCTGTGGCATGACCTCAAGAAAGCGATTCACACCAGACATCCCAAGAATATTGTCGAACTGAAACAGTTCTGTAAAGAGGAATGGTCAAGAATTACTCCTGACCGTTGTGCACGTCTGATCTGCAACTACAGGAAACGTTTGGTTGACGTTATTGCTGCCAAAGGAGATTCAACCAGTTATTAAATCCAAGGGTTCAGATAATTTTTCCACCTGCACTGTGAATGTTTACATGGTGTGTTCAATAAAAACATGGTAACATTTAATTACTTGTGTGTTATTATTTTAAGCAGACTGTGATTGTCTATTGTTGTGACTTAGATTAAGATCAGATCAGATCACATTTTATGACCAATTTGTGCAGAAATCCATATAATTCCAAAGGGTTCACATACATTTTCTTTCAACTGTATTTATGTGCCTGTTCACAGTGATTGTGGTTTACACGTGTTAACTGTCATTGTGCATAAAGCTGTTATTAATACAAAACAATGTTCATGTTGGAACTTACACATGAACTTATTGTACATATTAGAGCTGATGACTCTAAATATGATGGAAGTAATACCGTTAGGGTTAAACTTGACTCTAATTTATGTCTATGATTAAGCTTGGGTGGAGCAACTTGTGTATTTTTTTGTGAATACCCCCTTATTGTCAGAAACTTACCTGTCCGGGCTCCAGCGGTGAGATCTCCAGCTTCGCTGCAAACGCTCCACTGCTAAGCTACACCCCCTGGTGTCACAACAGCATCCTTAGCAATATGATGCAATACTCTTTCTCCCCACCATGGGTGTGTGCTGGAGGTAGCAGTGGAATGATTGCTCAGCTGTTCTATTCCTGTGTACTGTGTCTCACTAATAGAGCGACGAGTAATGACCAATCAGGTTCCGATTCTGGGACTTGGTGCTCTACTAAAACCCCTTCCTGGCCATACACCAGTGCTAGTTATAGTTTTGCTTGGGCTCACTAGCTAGGTTTGGATTTATTTGTGCTTTTGACCTCGGCTTGTCTTTTGACCAGTCTCTGTCTCACGTGATTTGTTCTGTGCATCCCATCTGGTATTTGATCTTGGCTTGTCTTTAGACTACTCTCTGTCTCTCGTATTTGTACTGCTTTGTCTGCCTGGTTCTGACCCATTCATGTACAACTATACCTTTGTGTTGTTTTTTTCCTGTTGGTGTTTGTATGTCTCGCCCCCAGCCTGTCTTCCTAGTCAGCACAGCACTGCCCTGTTAGGAAGACGGATGTTACATTGTTACATAGTTACATACTTAATACGGTTGAAAAAAGACATACGTCCATCAAGTTCAACAAGGGATAGGTGGGGATGTGAATCCCAAAAGGAACTGAGACTCAGATTTCTACACATTTTCATAAGCATTAATGTTGTTTACTTTTAAGAATTCATCTAAACCCTTTTTGAAACTGTCCACTGTTCCTGCTGTGACCACGTCCTGAGGAAGTCTATTCCACAGATTCACAGTTCTTAAAGCATGACAATATCCTGGTGGCCTTAGAAGCAGCTGATTGACATTGTATGCTGTAATTTAATCTACCATCCACAAGGACACACAAATCCTTCTCTATAAGTGCTACATCACCTAGGACATATGAAGCACAGAGATTATTACTACCAAGATGCATAACTTTACATTTGTCCACATTGAATCTCATTTGCCAAGTTGATGCCCAATCACTCAGAGTGTTCAAGTCAGCTTGTAGTTTATGGACATCTTCTATAGACTGTACAGTTCTACACAGCTTAGTGTCATCTGCAAAAATAGATATGGTGCTATTAATCCCCCCCTCAATATCATTAATAAATAAATTAAATAATAAAGGGCTCAGCACTGAACCTTGGGGTACACCACTTATAACCTGGGACCATTCTGAATAGGAATCATTGACCACAACTCTCTGGACACAGTCCACACTACATTCACAGCCACCCCTCTGTCCAGGCTACTACTCACCTCCTCATAAAAACAAATCAGGTTAGTCTGACAACTTCTGTCCTTGGTAAACCCATGTTGGTTATCACTTATAATATTATTTACAGTCACATACTCCTGTATATAGTCCCTTAAGAGTCCTTCAAACATTTTTCCACAACAGAAGTTAAACTAACTGGTCTATAATTACCTGTGGAGGACCTTGATCCTTTTTTGAATATGGGCACCATGTTTGCCTTGCGCCAAGCACTTGGCACTGTACCAGTACCTAGAGAATCTTTAAAAATTATAAACAGGGGCACAGCAATGACTGAACTGAGCTCTTTAAGCACTCTTGGGTGTAATCCATCTGGACCCAGAGCCTTGTTCACATTTACCCTATTTAACTTCTCTTAGACCATATCTACAGTTAGCCAATTGAGTATATCACTGGATGTACTAACAGCCCCGGAGCCACACATATCAGCTCCTTTCTCTTCTTTTGTATATACAGAGCTAAATAACCTATTTAGGAACTCCGCCTTTTCCTTATCTTCAGTGACTACCCTCCCCCCCCATAATCATTATTTAGGACGCCTACCTGCTCAGACCTAGGTTTTTTAGTTTTTTTAGCATATTTAAAAAAACTTTTTGGAATTAGTTTTGCATTCTTTTGCTATCTGCTGTTCGTTTTGTTTCTTTGCTAATTTAATGTCCTTTTTGCAGATTTTATTAAGCCCTTTGTAATCTTTAAATGCTACAGCTGACCCCTCAGATTTGTATTTTTTAAATGCCCTCTTTTTGTCTTTTATTGCCCTCTTTACAGTAGCTATAAGCCATAGGGATTTAATTTTAGCTGTTTATACTTGTTACCTAAAGGGATACATTTTTTACTCAATGTGGATTTGAAACTCTCCCATTTATCTTCAGTATTATTACGTGACAGTAGCTGCTCCCAGTCTATGACCTGAAATGCTGCCCTCAACCCAGGAAAATGTGCCTTTTTGAAATTCAGTGTCTTTGCTCTGCCTCACAGAGTTTGCTTTTCATAGTTTAGGGGGAATATAATTATATTGTGGTCACTATTACCTAGTGTTTCTCGAACAGTAACATTTCCAACAAACGAAATTACCAGATCCAACCGAGCATCGCCCCTAGTGGGAGCTTCTACAAACTGGCCCAAAAAATGGTCCTGCAGCAAGTTGAGGAATTTTCTCCCCTTTGCGGTTGAGGCAGAACCATGACCCGAATCAATATCTGGGAAGTTAAAATCTCCCATTATGACCACTGTACCAGCCTGTGCCGCCTGCTCTATTTGGTTATACAGTTGCTGTTCTATCTCTTCTGTGATGCTAGGGGGTCTATAGATTACACCAAATATTATTTTTTCAGTGTTTATATCCCTTTAAACTTCCACTCATAAGGTTTCCACATCCTCACCATCCGCTCCCACAATTGCCTCTTTCACACTTGTCTTCAGATCACTCCTCACATACAGGCACACACCACCACCTTTTCTATTGACCCAGTCTTTCCTAAATAGTGTAAAACCCTCAAATTTAACAGTCCAGTCATGCAAAGAGTCCAACCATGTCTCAGCCACACCAACTACATCTATGTGTTCTTCTAGTACCATAGCCTCCATAGCTAGACTTCTGGTATTTGTGAAAATGCATTTTAAATTACTATTACCTGTATAGTGAATATCCAGTTTTTTTCGTTACCTGGGTTGATTTTTGTATGTAACAGGTTCTTGTTACCAGCAGTTCTATTTTTCATAAATGTATAGTTATGCCCAGTCTTCTCCCTATTTTCCTCGCTAACCCCAGCCCCCACTAAATCCCCACTGTCCCCTTCTATAACCCACTCTCTATCTACACTATCTACCCTCTTATTTGTATGACCCCCCACCCCACCCCCAGATCCTAGTTTAAAAGCTCCTCCAGCCGTCTAACCATTTTTCCCCCCAGGGCAGTTGCACCCTCCCCATTAAGGTGCAGCCCATGCCTACTGTAGAGCCTGTAACCAACCGAGAAGTTGGCCCAGTTCTCCATGAAGCCAAACCCTTCCTTCCTGCACCAGCTTCTGAGCCACCTATTTAACTCCCTAAGCTCCCGTTGTCTCTCTGGTGACGCTCGTGGCACTGGTAGTATTTCTTGGAGGTTCTGGACTTGAGCTTCTCCCCTAGTTCCCTAAAATCGTTTTTAAGAACCTTCCATCTCCCACTGACTTTGTAATTGGTGCCAATGTGTACAATGACCGCCGGGTCTTCCCCAGCCCCGCCCAGCAATCTGACAATCCGATCCGCAATATGCCGAACCCGAGCACCCGGCAGACAACACACTGTTCGGCATTCACGGTCTCAGCGACAGATGACCCTGTCTATCCGCCTAATAATAGAGTCCCCTACCACTAGCATCTGCCTGACCTTTGCTACACTCCTTTTTCCATCCTTCCTGCAGCGGTCATCCTCTTGGTTGCTAGGAGAAACGCCCTGTTGCAGTGTTGCTGGCCCTGGGCTTTCATCCCCAATATCAGCCAAACAAGCATATTTACTAGGGCGTGCCAGCTCAGGACTAGCCTCCCTGGCACTTTTCCCTCTACCCCTTCTTCCTACATTACCAACGGCTCTGAAAGAGATCACTGCTAAGGGAAATTTCAGCCTTAGTTATATGCTATAAATAAAGGTTTTCCCTAAAAAAAACTATCTTAGAAAAATGTTCCTTATCTCTGTCCCTACACATTAGCAAAATGTAAAACAAATTACAGTTACACTTTAAATGGAACTGAGCAGCAATACCAGATACAGCACATGGAAAAGAGTGGTGATTTTTTTAATTAGAGATGAGCGAAGTATTCAAAAATTTGATTCAGCTGCCTCACTGAATTTTACAAAAAAATTAGCTTTGTGACGAATTACTTCCATCCAGTTCGGCCTGTCATCCTGCAAGTTGATCCAGAGGAAGGCAAAAAAAAAAAACAACTGTGAGGTAGAAGACAATTTTCCCCACTTTAGGGGAATAAAAAATTCCTTCCCGACTCCAATCAGGCAATCAGAATAACTCCCTGGATCAACGACCCTTCTCTAGTATCTATAGCCTGTAATATTATTACGCTCCAGAAATACATACAGGCCCCTCTTGAATTCCTTTATTGTACTCACCATTACCACCTCCTCAGGCAGAGAGTTCCATAGTCTCACTGCTCTTACCATAAAGAATCCTCTTCTATGTTTGTGTACAAACCTTCTTTCCTCCAGACGCAGATGATGTCCCCTCGTCACAGTCCCAGTCCTAGGGATAAATAGATGATGGGATAGATCTCTGTACTGACCCCTGATATATTTATACATAGTAATTAGATCTTCCCTCAGTCGTCTTTTTTCTAAAGTGAATAACCCTAATTTTGATAATCTTTCAGGGTACTGTAGTTTCCCCATTCCAGTTATTACTTTAGTTGCCCTCCTCTGGACCGTCCCCAGCTCTGCTATGTCTGCCTTGTTTACAGGAGTCCAGAACTGTACACAGTACTCCATGTGTGGTCTGACTAGCGATTTGTAGAGTGGTAGGACTATGTTCTTATCACGGGCATCTATGCCGCTTCTGATGCAACCCATTATCTTATTGGCCTTGGCAGCAGCTGCCTGACACTGGTTTTTGCAGCTTAGTTTGCGGTTTATTAAAACTCCTAGATCCTTTTCCATGTCAGTGTTACTGAGTGTTTTACCATTTAGCATGTACGGGTGATTTGCATTATTCCTTCCCATTTGCATAACCTTACATTTGTCAGTGTTAAACCTCCTCTGCCACTTATCTGCCCAAGCCTCCAATCTATCCAGATCCCTCTGTAGTAGTATACTGTCCTCTTCAGTGTTAATCACTTTACAGAGTTTAGTGTCATCTGTGAAAATTGATACTTTACTATGCAAGCCTTCTACAAGATCATTAATAAATATATTGAAGAGAATAGGGCCCAATACTGACCCCTGAGGTACCCCACTAGTGACAGTGACCCAATCTGAGTGTGTACCGTTAATAACCACCCTCTGTTTTCTATCATTGAGCCAGTTACTTACCTACATACAGACGTTTTCTCCCAGTCTGAGCATTCTCATTTTATATACTAACCTTTTATGTGGTACAGTGTCAAATGCTTTGGAGAAGTCCAGATATACGACATCCATTGATTCGCCGCTGTCAAATCTAGAACTTACCTCCTCATAGAAACTGATTAAATTAGTTTGGCATGACCGATCCCCCATGAAGCCATACTGATATGGCGTTATTTGCTTATTTCCGTTGAGATGCTCTAAGATAGCATCTCTTAGAAGACCTTCAAACAGTTTACCCACAACAGATGTTAAACTTACCGGCCTATAGTTTCTAGGCTCTGTTTTTGGACCCTTTTTGAATATTGGCACCACATTTGCCATGCACCAATCCTGTGGGACATTCCCTGTCAGTATAGAGTCAGCAAATATCAGAAATAAGGGTCTGGCTATGACATTACTTAATTCCCTTAGGATACGGGGGTGTATGCCATCCGGTCCTGGCGATTTGTCTATTTTAATCTTTTTAAGCCGCTGTTGTACTTCTTCCTGGGTCAGACAGGACACTTTTAATGGGGAATTTATTTTTACATTCTGCATGTCAACTGACAGTTTATTTTCCTCAGTGAATACATTGGAGAAAAAAATATTTAACAGCTTTGCTTTCTCCTCGTCGCTCTCTGCGACTCCCCCCTCATTACTCTTTAAAGGGCCGACACCTTCAGATTTATACTTTTTAACATTTATATAATTGAAGAACATTTTAGGGTTAGTTTTACTCTCTTTGGCAATTAATCTCTCGGTGTTTCCTTATAGTTTTTCAGTGCTTCCGTGCTACCCTCCTGTTTTAGTGATTTATATGCTTTCTTTACAGTTCTATTTATCCACATTGGTTTCTTTTTGTTCCTTAACCTTTTATTCCCATACGGTATGTACCTCTCACAATGAGATTTTAGGATGCTTTTAAAGATATCCCATTTTGTGGCTGTATTTTTATTTTTGAGGACTTTGTCCCAATTAGTTAGGCCTATGGCCTCTCTTAGTTGGATAAATTTTGCTTTTTTGAAGTTTTGTATTTTTGTTCCTCCCTGTAGAAACGCTCTTTTGAATGATAATTGGAAGGTTATTACTTTATGGTCACTATTTCTCAGGTGTCCCCCAACCTGCACGTCTGTTGTTCCGTCAAGCCTATTGGTTAATACTAAGTCCAGTATGGCCGTCCCTCTAGTCGGGTCCTGAACCAGTTGGGAGAGGTAATTGTCTTTGGTTATTGCCAAGAACCTGTTTCCTTTATGAGATATAAAGTTTCAGTTTCCCAGTCTATATCTGGGTAGTTGAAGTCCCCCATAATAACCACCTCATTATGATTTGCCGCCTTGTCTATTTCGTTTAGTAGTAGATTTTCTGTGGACTCTGGTATATTAGGTGGTTTATAGTAATATCCTATTAGTAATTTATTATTGTTTTTAGCTCCATGTATCTCTACCCGCAGTGACTCCACATGTTCATGTCCCTAACTTATATATTCCCGGAGTGTGGGCTTTAGACAAGACTTTACATAAAGGAAAACCCCTCCCCCTCTCCGGTTTTGACGATCCTTTCTAAACAGACTGTAACTTTGTATAATAACTGCCCAGTCATAGCTATCATCCAGCCATGTCTCAATTATTCCCTTTATGTCATAGTTCTCCTCACACATCACTAATTCCAGCTTCCCAGTTTTATTAGTTTATTAGTCAGGCTTCTGGCATTAGTATACATACATTTGAGAGGTTTATGTATATTTTTAACCCTACACCTTTCCTTCTGAACTGTTCTAGTCCCTCCTTCCATTCCTCCCCCAGTCCCACTACCTTGCCCCCGGTCTCTATCTTCCCCTCCTATAGTGTAATTTCTCTCCCCCCCAGACCCTAGTTTAAACACTCCTCCAACCTTCTAGCCATCTTTCTCCCCAACACAGCTGCCCCTTCCCCATTCAGGTGCAGCCCGTCCCTACGATAGAGCCTGTAGCCGATAGAGAAGTCGGCCCAGTTCTCCAGGAACCCAAACCCCTCCTTCCTACACCAATTCTTGAGCCACTTGTCAATCTCCCTAATCTCCCACTGCCTTTCTTGTGTGGCCCGTGGTACAGGCAGTATTTTGGAAAATACTACCTTTGAGGATCTTGTCCTAAGCTTTTGACCTAAATCCCTGAAATCGTTTTTAAGGACTCTCCACCTACCTCTAACTTTGTCATTGGTTCCGATATGGACCATGACCGCTGGATCTTCTGCAGCCCCTCCCAGTAATCTGTCAACCCGATCCGCGATGTGTCGAACTCTAGCGCCAGGAAGACAGCACACTGTTCGGCGATCACGGTCTTTGTGACAGATTGCCCTATCTGTTCCCCTAATAATGGAGTCTCCCACTACCAGCACCTGTCTGGCCTGCCCTGCTCTCCTGGTTCCCTGCTTACTGGAGCTGACATTCCGCTGAGTATGATTTTTTTTGTTTTTTACCGCCATTCAGGGAAAATTGATTTGCTACCACGAAGCATGAGGAAATTCAGCTTTGCAGCGAATTAAATTTTCCCTGAAATTTGATTTGCTCAACACTATTTTTAAAATTTCACACATTTTTATCAAGTTGTACCAAGAGGGCTCAAAAATCTGAATATCTTCAACCTGCCTTTGATTTTGCCATTGTTTTACAAGGTGTCACAGAAATGTAAAGATTCATGTTTTGTATAATTTGTGGGGTTGCCTAGTGAATGAAGAAATGGTCACAAATGTAGCACCTAAAGGTGATCTGACCCTGCCAGGTTCATCTTCTGAACTGAGCTTCCATAACTATTAGACATGAGATATGCATCGCATGCCTTGAGATCCTTGTAGATCCTCCAGCAGTTTTCATTTAGCATAGTGGTGTAAATTACATTATGAAATTGATATATAGCATTTTGACTTGTTTGTAGAGGTTACTAGTCACATTAGATCAGCTCTAGCTATTTCCTAAATAATCTGAACCTAAAGAGCGCTTTCACCCAACTCGTGTGATGACACAAGATCATGTGATTTTTAATTGCACCCGTAAGTTGGGTTGATCAATTTAATTTTACTGAAGGACAATATTATTGTTTAAAATAAAGGAGCTGATTAAGTCTTTCACGGTCATGTTGTTTCTTTGTGGTATAGTCTGAGGAAAAATGAACTGATTTGCCTAAACAAATAGAAGAATAAATGCAAACATGACAAGATATTTAGGCAGAACTCATTTGGACAAAGCACAGTAAATACAAAGCTCTAATGGCACAAAAGCAATTCTGTTAAAATAAATAAAGGGATTGATTACTTGATGGGTTTCATATATAGCAAGGCTAAATGTTTTCATATTCACAATGCATCTGTCCTCAGCAAGGACAACAATTTAATTTTGCAAAAATTTGACTTTGTTTAAAAGGAAATCTGTCATCACAACTTAACATTTTCTGATTCAGAGCTGAAGACGGAGCACACAGACCAGTAAAGCACTAAGAAGTGAAGTAATACTTGCTAAGTAAACAAAATCCAAACTAATGCAGGGGGAAAATGGGGAATTGACCTTTTGTCATGACCGCCGTGCCGATCACATACGTGACGCAAAGGGAGGGAAATGGGAAGGCCCTGTCCAAGGGAGAGGGAAAGGTGGTGACCCCTAACTCACCTTGAGGCTGGCACCTGACTGCCCTGACGTCCCTAGACAGGTTTCTCACCCGTACGCCGATCACGTGCCTAAACCCTGGCTTTCCCTGAGATGAGCCCCACATAGTCCGCACCACTAACACTAAAGGGAAACACCAAGGAGAGGACAGACAATACAGACAAACATATAATCCCAGGTGGGCGACAACAGCGGACAACAAAAGCCCAACAGGGATCCGGAGGGTAACGCTCTGGAACAACAACCAGGAATCACAGCTACACAGCTCCAGTGGGTCAGTATAGAAGTCCAGGCAGGAAGCTCTATATCTGACAACCAGAGAAGTGGGAGATGGGAATATAAGGAGGTTGGGAGTGCTGGACAAGAAACAGCTGAGGAGAAGGAGCTACGGATCCCTGAGTGAGCCAAGAAGGGTTGCAAGGCAAACCCAGAAAGCTACCATTAAGAATCAGCACAATCTTTAGACATAGAGCGCGCAGCCACCCGCTGCGACTTCCTGACCCCGGGTATAACGGAGTCAGACGTGGCTCTTGACACCCTCGTGACACCTTTATTTTTATTTTAAATAATAGTTTTTTTGTTTTTTGCTAAAACATGGACAACACACAGAATAGTAGCATTGAATATGGGTCAGCATCTTTAAACTAGAACTGTACATTTCATTGTCATATTGGGGATAAGGCTATGGTGCATTTTTATCATGTGATGGCTATGACTTCAATGGGCAGATTTACTAATGCTGTTTAAACAGAATGTGTCTTCAGAATATGGAATAAATAATTACAAGAATAGGTGCACTACTATGGTGGATGCAAACAGTAACATCTGACTAAACCCTCACACTGATGTTAAAAATGAGATTTTAGCCAGTATATCCTTATATTAAGGACATACCTGAGCCCGCGCACCATGCCAAGGTTTCTCAAGTGGCACGGGACCTAACACTAAACCTACCTGTACTGTATGTGTAGTACCAGGAGCCAGTTAGTAAATTACAGCAGCGTAAGGTCCGACTTAGAGCAAACAGCTCCCAGTTCCCTCCTGTGTGACTAACGACACATACAATGGGAGGAGGGAGGAGGCTTAGAGTCCCACCCATGGCTGGCTGATATGTTGCAGGCCTCACAGGTGCACCTAAATGCTGCCTATGGATTGTAATCAAGGCACATTTAGATTGGAGTTTATACACCTCCAAATATAAATATACAATTTAAATGACAAAAATACGTGGTCTCAAAAGGCAGGAAATGCTAAACCCCAAATGCAGTTGTGCATTTATACTCGGGGGAGCAGATACTGCACTTGTGGTCTGTTGCAAAGGGCGATCCCCAGGAAAAAATGCATACAGTGGACGATGCCCACAACAGATCACAAGTGCACAGAGACATCCTACACCAGATGGTAAAATGTGTGGATGTGGAATGATATATAGAATAAATAATTAAAATAGGTGCACTACTATGGTGGATGCAAACAGTAACATCTGACTAAACCCTCACACTGATGTTAAAAATGAGACTTTAGCCAGTATATCCTTATATTAAGGACATACCTGAGCCCCTGCACCACGCCAAGGTTTCTCAAGTGTCACAGGACCTAACACTAAACCTACCTGTACTGTATGGGTAGTATCAGGAGCCAGTGGTCAAATTACAGCAGCGTAAGGTCCGACTCACAGCAAACAGCTCCCAGTTCCCTCCAGTGTGACTAACCACACATACAATGGGAGGAGGGAGGAGGCTTAGAGTCCCACCCATGGCTGGCTGATATGTTGCAGGCCTCAAAGGTGCACCTAAATGCTGCCTATGGATGGTAATCAAGGCGCATTTAGATTGGAGTTTATACGCCTCCACATATAAATATACAATTTAAATGACAAAAATATGTGGTCTCAAAAGGCAGGAAATGCTCAACCCCAAATGCAGTTGTGCATTTATGCTTGGGGGAGCAGATACTGCGCTTGTGGTCTGTTGTTAAGGGCGATCCCCAGCAAAAACTGCATACAGTGGAGGATGCCCCCAGATAAATATACAATTAAAATGACAACTGTATTTGGGGTTGAGCATTTCCTGCCTTTTGAGACCACGTATTTTAGTCATTTAAATTGTAAATTGCAATTTGCCGGAAAGCCCGAACACCAAACTCGAACTTTAAAACATGAAATTTGCTCATCACTAAATACAGTCTGAAAGCACCATGTTATAGAGCAGGTGGAGCTAAATAGGTTGATATATTTATGTTGGAAAAAGATATGTAAAACCTGTAATTTGTACATTTATATCTTTGCTTTTTCTAACAGTTATTGGTACAGGGAGGAGGTGTTATCAGTTAGTGACAGCTATATGTTATGTACACTTATACACACAAAGCTATCAGTCATTGATACCTCCTTTCCGTTCCGATAGCTGTTCACAGGAGGTGTAAAAAGCAAAAGTTTTCTGTAAATCTATAAAATACATATTTTACTGAATCTTTTCCCATAAAAAATATATATGAATGCGCTCAGCTTCTCCTGCTCTATTAGACAATGCTATCAGATTGCATTTTGTGGCAACAGGCCTTCTTTAAGACAAAAAATGACAGACAAAATGTCTTTGTTTTATTAATATTTCATGGGTCTATTACATTCGGCAGTTCAGGTAAAATTACCACAGATATATTTAGGAAAAGCACTGGCAATAATAATTTGCTACAATGGGAGAGTTGACATACTATTGCCCTTAAAAGAGGAATCCCGAAGGGCCAGTATCTCAGAGTGTGGAGAAATTGCTCAGAAATGATGGATTTTAAGGTGACGGCCTTTGATCTGAGTTACCAAGCAAGGATAACCACAAGTGGTGATTAGGGTTGAGCGAACCCGAACTGTAAAGTTCGGGTTCGTACCAAACTTTAGGATTTTTGAACCCCGGACCTGAACCCGAACATTTCTGTAAAAGTTCGGGTTCGGGTTCGGTGTTTGGCGATTTCTTGGCGCTTTTTGAAAGGCTGCAGAGCAGCCAATCAACAAGCGTTTAACTCTACTAATGGCATGGCTGTGATTGACCAGAGCGGCATGTGACCTAGCCTCTATATAAGCTGGAGTCACGTAGCGCTGCACGTCACTCTGCTCTGATTAGTGTAGGGATAGGATGCTGCTGCTGTGAGGAAGAGAATAGGACAGAATCTTTAATCAGAACTCCAATTGAACTTAGCGATCTACATAGATTTTGCTG
Source organism: Bufo bufo (assembly GCF_905171765.1). Lineage (NCBI taxonomy): Eukaryota > Metazoa > Chordata > Amphibia > Anura > Bufonidae > Bufo > Bufo bufo. The sequence continues at coordinate 318,941,750 of NC_053392.1, forward strand.
TGTGGGTGCAGTGCACAATCTTTTTACCCTGCCCTGAGCCCAGTGACAGAGAAAAATAACTTTTATCCGTCTGTTAGTTAGGTGAGCGGCGGCGGCCATTTTATGCAAACTCAGTGCACCAGCACTACATCTGGTGCCTTTGCAGCATTAGTGAGTGTGCAATTTAAGCTAGAAATACAATTATAAATTTCTGGGTTTTAAAAAACACCCTTTTTGGGCAAAATATACAATTTTACAGCCCTTGCTGCATCTGCACGTGTGAAATTCTAGCGTTATATACTGATGTCATATTCTGTTAGTAAATAAACACCCTTTTTGGGCAAAATACTTAATATTGCAGCCTTTGCTGAATATGTCATTGTTAAAAACAAGCTTGAAATACTTCAATAATTTTCTGGCTTTAAAAAAACACCAATTTTTGGCAATACCCTCCATCTAGGGCCTCTGCCACATTAGTCAGTGTGCCTTTTAAGCTAGAAATACAGCTATAATTTTCAGGGTTTTAAAAAACACCCTTTTTGGGCAAAATACACAATTTTACAGCCCTTGCTGCATCTGCACATGGGAAATTCAAGCGTTATATACTGCTGTCATATTCTGTTAGTAAAAAAAACACCCTTTTTGGGCAGAATACTTAATATTGCAGCCTTTGCTGCATCTGTTATTGTTAAAAACAAGCTTGAAATACTTCAATAATTTTCTGGCTTTTAAAAAACACCCATTTTTGGCAATAACCTTCATCTTGGGCCTCTGCCGCGTTAGTCAGTGTGCAATTTAAGCTAGAAACACAGCTATAATTTTGGGGGTTTTAAAAAACACCCTTTTTTGCAAAAATATACAATTTTACAGCCCTTGCTGCATCTGCACGTGTGAAATTCAAGCGTTATATACTGCTGTCATATTCTGTTAGTAAAAAAAAAACTTTTTGTGCAAAATACTTAATATCGCAGCCTTTGATGCATCTGTCATTGTGAGATACACCCTTTACATACTGTTGTTCTATTCTGCTATTAAAAAAACACACATTTTGGGCAAAAATCTTATTTTTGCAGCCTTTGCTGCAAATGTCATTGTGTACAAACTGAAAAGACTAGCGTGGTATTAGCAGGAGGTGCTCAAACCCACATGCAGTCGTGCATATATATAGGGGAGCAAATCCTGCACTTGTGGCCCGTTGCTAATGGCGATCCCCAGCAAAAATGTATACGGTGGAGGATGCCCGCAGCGAACCACAAGTACCACAATAGACATCCCACACAAGGTAGCAATTGTGTGGATGTCATAATCAATATAACAATATAACAAAATAGCAAAGACAGGTGCACTCTGCGGTCTTAATAAACCCTCAAACTGATTTTAAAATTGAGAGATTAGTCAACATGTCTTACGGTGTAGGACATGTCTAAGCCCGGGCACCACGCCAAGGTTTCTCAAGTAGCTCAGGACCTAACACTCTCCTAACTGAGCCGTATGGGCAATACCAGGAGCCAGTGGGCAAATCCTCCACCGTATGCATTTTTGCTGGGGATCGCCATTAGCAACGGGCCACAAGTGCAGGATTTGCTTCCCTATATATATGCACGACTGCATGTGGGTTTGAGCACCTCCTGCTAATACCACGCTAGTCTTTTCAGTTTGTATATATAGAGATTCCTGGAGGTGTATGAACTCCAATTTAAATGTGCCTGTTTTCCATCTACAGGTCACATTTGGGTGCACCTGTGAGGCCTGGGCTATATCAGCCAGTCTTGAGTGGGACTCGCAGACTCCTCCCTCCTCCCACTGCAAGCATGGTTACATGCTGGAGGTAACTGGTGAGTTGTTTGTGAGTCGGCCTCATGCTCCTGTAATTCGCCCACTGGCTCCTGGTATTGCCCATACGGCTCAGTTAGGAGAGTGTTAGGTCCCGGGCTACTTGAGAAACCTTGGCGTGGTGCCCGGGCTTAGACATGTCCTACACCGTAAGACATGTTGACTAATCTCTAAATTTTAAAATCAGTTTGAGGGTTTAGTAAGACCGCAGAGTGCACCTGTCTTTGCTTATTTTGTTATATGTCATTGTGAGATACACCCTTTAGATAATGTTGTTCTATTCTGTTATTAGAAGAACACCCATTTTGGGCAAAAAACTTAATTTTTCAGTCTTTGCTGAATATGTCATTGTGAGATACACCCTTTAGATACTGTTGTTCTATTCTGCTATTTAAAAAAACACCCATTTTGGGCAAAAATCTTAAATTGCAGCCTAGTCTTCATCTGTACGTGTGAGATACACCCTTTAAATAGTGTTGTTCTATTCTGCTATTAGAAAAACACCCATTTTGGGCAAAAATCTTAAATTGCGGCCTAGTCTGCATCTGTACGTGTGAGATAAACCCTTTAGATGCTGTTGTTGTATTCTGCTATTAAAAAAACACCCATTTTGGGCAAAAAACTAAATTTGGCAGCCTTTGCTGCATATGTCATTGTGAGATACACCCTTTAGATACTGTTGTTCTATTCTGCTATTAGAACACCCATTTTGGGCAATAACCTTCATCTTGGGCCTCTGCCGCATTAGTCAGTGTGCAATTTAAGCTCGAAATACAGCTATAATTTTTTTGGTTTTAAAAAACACCCTTTTTGGGCAAAATATACAATTTTACAGCCCTTGCTGCATCTACACGTGTGAAATTCAAATGTTATATACTGCTGTCATATTTTGTTAGTAAAAACACACCCTTTTTGTGCAAAATACTTAATATTGCAACCTTTGCTGCATCTGTCATTGTGAGATACACCCTTTACATACTGTTGTTCTATTCTGCTATTAACCACCTCCAGGCCGCTGTACGCACAGACGCGTCCTGGAGGTGGTTGATTCATTCCGAGTGGACGCGCCGGCGCGTCCTCTCGCGAGACGCGAGATTTCCTGTGAACGCGCGCACACAGGCGCGCGCGCTCACAGGAACGGAAGGTAAGAGAGTTGATCTCCAGCCTGCCAGCGGCGATCGTTCGCTGGCAGGCTGGAGATGTGTTTTTTTTAACCCCTAACAGGTATATTAGACGCTGTTTTGATAACAGCGTCTAATATACCTGCTACCTGGTCCTCTGGTGGTCCCCTTTGTTTGGATCGACCACCAGAGGACACAGGTTGCTCAGTAAAGTAGCACCAAGCACCACTACACTACACTACACCCCCCCCCGTCACTTATTAACCCCTTATTAGCCCCTGATCACCCCATATAGACTCCCTGATCACCCCCCTGTCATTGATTACCCCCCTGTCATTGATCACCCCCCTGTTATTGATCACCCCCTGTAAAGCTCCATTCAGACGTCCGCATGATTTTTACGGATCCACTGATAGATGGATCGGATCCGCAAAACGCATCCGGACGTCTGAATGAAGCCTTACAGGGGCATGATCAATGACTGTGGTGATCACCCCATATAGACTCCCTGATCACCCCCCTGTAAAGCTCCATTCAGATGTCCGCATGATTTTTACGGATGCACTGATAGATGGATCGGATCCGCAAAACGCATCCGGACGTCTGAATGAAGCCTTACAGGGGCATGATCAATGACTGTGGTGATCACCCCATATAGACTCCCTGATCACCCCCCTGTCATTGATCAACCCCCTGTAAAGCTCCATTCAGATGTCCGCATGATTTTTACGGATGCACTGATAGATGGATCGGATCCGCAAAACGCATACGGACGTCTGAATGAAGCCTTACAGGGGCATGATCAATGACTGTGGTTATCACCCCATATAGACTCCCTGATCACCCCCCTGTCATTGATTACACCCCTGTCATTGATCAACCCCCTGTAAAGCTCCATTCAGATGTCCGCATGATTTTTACGGATGCACTGATAGATGGATCGGATCCGCAAAACGCATCCGGACGTCTGAATGAAGCCTTACAGGGGCATGATCAATGACTGTGGTGATCACCCCATATAGACTCCCTGATCACCCCCCTGTAAAGCTCCATTCAGATGTCCGCATGATTTTTACGGATGCACTGATAGATGGATCGGATCCGCAAAACGCATCCGGACGTCTGAATGAAGCCTTACAGGGGCATGATCAATGACTGTGGTGATCACCCCATATAGACTCCCTGATCACCCCCCTGTCATTGATCAACCCCCTGTAAAGCTCCATTCAGATGTCCGCATGATTTTTACGGATGCACTGATAGATGGATCGGATCCGCAAAACGCATACGGACGTCTGAATGAAGCCTTACAGGGGCATGATCAATGACTGTGGTTATCACCCCATATAGACTCCCTGATCACCCCCCTGTCATTGATTACACCCCTGTCATTGATCAACCCCCTGTAAAGCTCCATTCAGATGTCCGCATGATTTTTACGGATGCACTGATAGATGGATCGGATCCGCAAAACGCATCCGGACGTCTGAATGAAGCCTTACAGGGGCGTGATCAATGACTGTGGTGATCACCCCATATAGACTCCCTGATCACCCCCCTGTCATTGATCACCCCCCTGTAAAGCTCCATTCAGATGTCCGCATGATTTTTACGGATGCACTGATAGATGGATCGGATCCGCAAAACGCATACGGACGTCTGAATGAAGCCTTACAGGGGCATGATCAATGACTGTGGTTATCACCCCATATAGACTCCCTGATCACCCCCCTGTCATTGATTACACCCCTGTCATTGATCATGCCCCTGTAAGGCTTCATTCAGATGTCCGCATGATTTTTACGGATGCACTGATAGATGGATCGGATCCGCAAAACGCATCCGGACGTCTGAATGAAGCCTTACAGGGGCATGATCAATGACTGTGGTTATCACCCCATATAGACTCCCTGATCACCCCCCTGTCATTGATTACACCCCTGTCATTGATCAACCCCCTGTAAAGCTCCATTCAGATGTCCGCATGATTTTTACGGATGCACTGATAGATGGATCGGATCCGCAAAACGCATACGGACGTCTGAATGAAGCCTTACAGGGGCATGATCAATGACTGTGGTTATCACCCCATATAGACTCCCTGATCACCCCCCTGTCATTGATTACACCCCTGTCATTGATCAACCCCCTGTAAAGCTCCATTCAGATGTCCGCATGATTTTTACGGATGCACTGATAGATGGATCGGATCCGCAAAACGCATCCGGACGTCTGAATGAAGCCTTACAGGGGCATGATCAATGACTGTGGTGATCACCCCATATAGACTCCCTGATCACCCCCCTGTCATTGATCAACCCCCTGTAAAGCTCCATTCAGATGTCCGCATGATTTTTACGGATGCACTGATAGATGGATCGGATCCGCAAAACGCATACGGACGTCTGAATGAAGCCTTACAGGGGCATGATCAATGACTGTGGTTATCACCCCATATAGACTCCCTGATCACCCCCCTGTCATTGATTACACCCCTGTCATTGATCAACCCCCTGTAAAGCTCCATTCAGATGTCCGCATGATTTTTACGGATGCACTGATAGATGGATCGGATCCGCAAATGCATCCGGACGTCTGAATGAAGCCTTACAGGGGCGTGATCAATGACTGTGGTGATCACCCCATATAGACTCCCTGATCACCCCCCTGTCATTGATCACCCCCCTGTAAAGCTCCATTCAGATGTCCGCATGATTTTTACGGATGCACTGATAGATGGATCGGATCCGCAAAACGCATACGGACGTCTGAATGAAGCCTTACAGGGGCATGATCAATGACTGTGGTTATCACCCCATATAGACTCCCTGATCACCCCCCTGTCATTGATTACACCCCTGTCATTGATCAACCCCCTGTAAAGCTTCATTCAGATGTCCGCATGATTTTTACGGATGCACTGATAGATGGATCGGATCCGCAAAACGCATCCGGACGTCTGAATGAAGCCTTACAGGGGCATGATCAATGACTGTGGTTATCACCCCATATAGACTCCCTGATCACCCCCCTGTCATTGATTACACCCCTGTCATTGATCAACCCCCTGTAAAGCTCCATTCAGATGTCCGCATGATTTTTACGGATGCACTGATAGATGGATCGGATCCGCAAAACGCATACGGACGTCTGAATGAAGCCTTACAGGGGCATGATCAATGACTGTGGTTATCACCCCATATAGACTCCCTGATCACCCCCCTGTCATTGATTACACCCCTGTCATTGATCAACCCCCTGTAAAGCTCCATTCAGATGTCCGCATGATTTTTACGGATGCACTGATAGATGGATCGGATCCGCAAAACGCATCCGGACGTCTGAATGAAGCCTTACAGGGGTATGATCAATGACTGTGGTTATCACCCCATATAGACTCCCTGATCACCCCCCTGTCATTGATCACCCCCCTGTAAAGCTCCATTCAGATGTCCGCATGATTTTTACGGATGCACTGATAGATGGATCGGATCCGCAAAACGCATACGGACGTCTGAATGAAGCCTTACAGGGGCATGATCAATGACTGTGGTTATCACCCCATATAGACTCCCTGATCACCCCCCTGTCATTGATTACACCCCTGTCATTGATCAACCCCCTGTAAAGCTCCATTCAGATGTCCGCATGATTTTTACGGATGCACTGATAGATGGATCGGATCCGCAAAAACGCATCCAGACGTCTGAATGAAGCCTTACAGGGGCGTGATCAATGACTGTGGTAATCACCCCATATAGACTCCCTGATCACCCCCCTGTCATTGATTACCCCCCTGTAAAGCTCCATTCAGATGTCCGCATGATTTTTACGGATCCACTGATAGATGGATCGGATCCGCAAAACGCATCCGGACGTCTGAATGAAGCCTTACAGGGGCATGATCAATGACTGTGGTTATCACCCCATATAGACTCCCTCATCACCCCCCTGTCATTGATTACCCCCCTGTCATTGATCACCCCCCTGTCATTGATCACCCCCCTGTCATTGATCACCCCCCCTGTCATTGATCACCCCCCTTGTCATTGATCACCCCTCTGTAAGGCTCCATTCAGACCTTTTTTTTGGCCCAAGTTAGCGGAATTATTATTTTTTTTTCTTACAAAGTCTCATATTCCACTAACTTGTGTCAAAAAATAAAATCTCACATGAACTCACCATACCCCTCACGGAATCCAAATGCGTAAAATTTTTTAGACATTTATATTCCAGACTTCTTCTCACGCTTTAGGGCCCCTAGAATGCCAGGGCAGTATAAATACCCCACATGTGACCCCATTTCGGAAAGAAGACACCCCCAGGTATTCCGTGAGGGGCATATTGAGTCCATGAAAGATTGAAATTTTTGTCCCAAGTTAGCGGAACGGGAGACTTTGTGAGAAAAAAATTAAAAATATCAATTTCCGCTAACTTGTGCCAAAAAAAAAAAATTTCTATGAACTCGCCATGCCCCTCATTGAATACCTTGGGGTGTCTTCTTTCCAAAATGGGGTCACATGTGGGGTATTTATACTGCCCTGGCATTCTAGGGGCCCCAAAGCGTGAGAAGAAGTCTGGTATCCAAATGTCTAAAAATGCCCTCCTAAAAGGAATTTGGGCACCTTTGCGCATCTAGGCTGCAAAAAAGTGTCACACATCTGGTATCGCCGTACTCAGGAGAAGTTGGGGAATGTGTTTTGGCGTGTCATTTTACATATACCCATGCTGGGTGAGAGAAATATCTTGGTCAAATGCCAACTTTGTATAAAAAAATGGGAAAAGTTGTTTTTGTCAAGATATTTCTCTCACCCAGCAAGGGTATATGTAAAATGACACCCCAAAACACATTCCCCAACTTCTCCTGAATACGGCGATACCACATGTGTGACACTTTTTTGCAGCCTAGGTGGGCAAAGGGGCCCATATTCCAAAGAGCACCTTTAGGATTTCACAGGTCATTTACCTACTTACCACACATTAGGGCCCCTGGAAAATGCCAGGGCAGTATAACTACCCCTTAAGTGACCCCATTTGGAAAGAAGACACCCCAAGGTATTCCGTGAGGGGCATGGCGAGTTCCTAGAATTTTTTATTTTTTGTCACAAGTTAGTGGAAAATGCTGTTTTTTTTTTTTTTGTTTTTTTTTTCATACAAAGTCTCATATTCCACTAACTTGTGACAAAAAATAAAAACTTCCAAAAAACTCACTATGCCCATCAGCGAATACCTTGGGGTCTCTTCTTTCCAAAATGGGGTCACTTGTGGGGTAGTTATACTGCCCTGGCATTCTAGGGGCCCAAATGTGTGGTAAGGAGTTTGAAATCAAATTCTGTAAAAAATGACCTGTGAAATCCGAAAGGTGCTCTTTGGAATATGGGCCCCTTTGCCCACCTAGGCTGCAAAAAAGTGTCACACATCTGGTATCTCCGTACTCAGGAGAAGTTGGGGAATGTGTTTTGGGGTGTCATTTTACATATACCCATGCTGGGTGAGAGAAATATCTTGGCAAAAGACAACTTTTCCCATTTTTTTATACAAAGTTGGCATTTGACCAAGATATTTATCTCACCCAGCATGGGTATATGTAAAAAGACACCCCAAAACACATTCCTCAACTTCTCCTGAGTACGGAGATACCAGATGTGTGACACTTTTTTGCAGCCTAGGTGGGCAAAGATGCCCATATTCCAAAGAGCACCTTTCGGATTTCACAGGTCATTTTTTACAGAATTTGATTTCAAACTCCTTACCACACATTTGGGCCCCTAGAATGCCAGGGCAGTATAACTACCCCACAAGTGACCCCATTTTGGAAAGAAGAGACCCCAAGGTATTCGCTGATGGGCATAGTGAGTTCATGGAAGTTTTTATTTTTTGTCACAAGTTAGTGGAATATGAGACTTTGTATGAAAAAAAAAAAAAAAAAAAAAAAAATCATCATTTTCCACTAACTTGTGACAAAAAATAAAAAATTCTAGGAACTTGCCATGCCCCTCACGGAATACCTTGGGGTGTCTTCTTTCCAAAATGGGGTCACTTGTGGGGTAGTTATACTGCCCTGGCATTCTAGGGGCCCAAATGTGTGGTAAGGAGTTTGAAATCAAATTCTGTAAAAAATGACCTGTGAAATCCGAAAGGTGCTCTTTGGAATATGGGCCCCTTTGCCCACCTAGGCTGCAAAAAAGTGTTACACATCTGGTATCTCCGTACTCAGGAGAAGTTGGGGAATGTGTTTTGGGGTGTCATTTTACATATACCCATGCTGGGTGAGAGAAATATCTTGGCAAAAGACAACTTTTCCCATTTTTTTATACAAAGTTGGCATTTGACCAAGATATTTCTCTCACCCAGCATGGGTATATATAAAATGACACCCCAAAACACATTCCCCACCTTCTCCTGAGTACGGAGATACCAGATGTGTGACACTTTTTTGCAGCCTAGGTGGGCAAAGGGGCCCATATTCCAAAGAGCACCTTTCGGATTTCACAGGTCATTTTTTACAGAATTTGATTTCAAACTCCTTACCACACATTTAGGCCCCTAGAATGCCAGGGCAGTATAACCACCCCACAAGTGACCCCATTTTGGAAAGAAGAGACCCCAAGGTATTTCGTGATGGGCATAGTGAGTTCATAGAAGTTTTTATTTTTTGTCACAAGTTAGTGGAATATGAGACTTTGTAAGAAAAGAAAAAAAAAAAGAAAAAATCATAATTTTCCACTAACTTGTGACAAAAAATAAAAAGTTCTATGAACTCACTATGCCCATCAGCGAATACCTTAGGGTGTGTACTTTCCGAAATGGGGTCATTTGTGGGGTGTTTGTACTGTCTGGGCATTGTAGAACCTCAGGAAACATGACAGGTGCTCAGAAAGTCAGATCTGCTTCAAAAAGCGGAAATTCACATTTTTGTACCATAGTTTGTAAACGCTATAACTTTTACCCAAACCATTTTTTTTTTACCCAAACATTTTTTTTTTATCAAAGACATGTAGAACAATAAATTTAGAGCAAAATTTATATATGGATCTCGTTTTTTTTTGCAAAATTTTACAACTGAAAGTGAAAAATGTCATTTTTTTGCAAAAAAATCGTTAAATTTCGATTAATAACAAAAAAAGTAAAAATATCAGCAGCAATGAAATACCACCAAATGAAAGCTCTATTAGTGAGAAGAAAAGGATGTAAAATTCATTTGGGTGGTAAGTTGCATGACCGAGCAATAAACGGTTTAAGTAGTGTAGGTCAGAAGTGTAAAAAGTGGCCTGGTCTTTCAGGGTGTTTAAGCACTGGGGGCTGAGGTGGTTAAAAAAAACACCCATTTTGGGCAAAAATCTTAATTTTGCAGCCTTTGCTGCATATGTAATTGTGAGATACACCCTTTAGATACTATCGTTCTATTCTGCTATTGGAAAAACACCCATTTTGGGCAAAAATCTTAAATTGCGGCCTTTGCTGCATATGTCATTGTTAGATACACTCTTTAGATACTGTTGTTCTAGTCTGCTATTAAAAAAACACCCATTTAGGGCAAGATCCTAAATTTAAGAAATATGATGAGAGCGTCAAATAAGGAACGTGACCCTGGTCGTGGTGCTGCTGGTGGAGCTCCTGTTGCAGGGAGAGGACGTGGTCGATCTGTGCCAGCTACACGCACAAGTGAAACACCTTCCTCAGGTGCAAGTAGGCGACAGAACCTTCAGCGATATTTGGTCGGGCCTAATGCGGATCTATGAATGGTGAGGCCAGAACAAGTACAGGCGATAGTAGATTGGGTTGCTGACAGTGCCTCCAGTTCCTTTACATTGTCTCCCACCCAGTCTCCTGCTGAAAGATCAGAGTTGGCACCTGCAGCCGATGTCCATCAGTCTTTGACCTCACCCCCTTGCAAATCAGCCAAGCAGTCTAAGTCCCAAGTCATGCAGTAGTCTCTTCTTCTTTATGATGACTCTGTTAGCAGGGTTTCCCAGGGCCATCCACCTAGCCCTGCCCCAGAAGTGGAAGAGATTGAGTGCACCGATGCCCAACCACTTATGTTTCAAGATGAGTACAAAGGAGCTCCATCGCAGCACGTCTCGGATGATGACGAAACACAGGTGCCAACTGCTGGGGCTTTCGAAAGTGTGCAGACCGACAAGGAGGGCAGGGGTGCAAAAGCGGATCGGCCGTCCCCTAGAAAGTACGCCTGCTACTGCCCACCGCAGCAAGGGACCGAGCACACCAAAGCCAGCTCCAAAGAGTTTCCTGGCGTGGCAGTTCTTCAGACAATGTGCTGACGACAAGACACGAGTGGTTTGCACGTTGTGTATTCAGAGCCTGAAGCGAGGCATAAAAGTTCTCAACATGAGCACAACCTGCATGACCAGGCATCTAAGTGCAAAGCACGAGCTGCAGTGGAGTAGACACCTCAAAAACCAAGAAAGGTCTATGGCTCCTCCTGATTCCTCTACTGCTGCAGTCTCGGCCTCTTCATCCACCTCTGGAGTGATAGTGCCACCCATCAAACAGAGGATCTGCCAGCAACACCACCATCTAGGTCACCAAGCATCTCCACAATGTCCCACGAAAACGTTCAGCTCCCTATCTCCTAAACACTGGAGCGGAAGAGGAAGTACCCCCCCTACCCACCCGCGATCTCTGGCCCTGAATGCCAGCATTTCAAAATTACTGGCCTTTGAAATTTTGTCATTCCGTCAGGTGGAGACGGATAGTTTTAAAAGCTTTATGGCGGTGGCTGTCCCACAGTACGTCGTGCCCAGCCGCCACTACTTTTCCAGGCATACCATCCCTTCCCTGCACAACCAAGTGGAGGACAAAATCAGGTGTGCACTGCGCAACGCTATCTGTGGCAAGGTGCACTTCACTACGGGTACGTGGACCAGTAAGCGCGGTCAAGGCATTATATTTCCATAATAGCACACTGGGTAAATGCAGTGGCGGCTGGGCCTGAGGCGGATAGCAGTTTGTCGCATGTCCTTCCACCACCGAGGATTGCAGGGCGCTTCTCTTTGCCTCCTGTTGCTTCCTCCTCCTACTCCGCTTCCTCATCCTCTACCGGCTCCTCATCCGTTCAGTGTAACACCTTCACCACCAACTTCCGCACAGCCAGGGGTAAACGACAGCAGGCAGTTTTAAAAGTTATCTGTTTGGGGGACAAACCCCACATCGCGCAGGAGCTGTGGACGGGCCTTGAACAACAGACCGATGAGTGGTTGGTGCCATTGAGCCTCAAGTCCGGCCTGGTGGTATGCGATAATGGGCGAAATCTCGTAGCAGCTCTGGGACTAGCCGGTTTGACGCGCATCCCTTGCCTGGTGCATGTGCTGAATTTGGTGGTGCAGAGATTCCTTCAAAATTTCCCCGATATTTCTGAGCTACTGCATAAAGTGAGGCCCGTCTGTGCTCGCTTTCGGTGTTCTCACTCTGCTGCTGCTCGCCTGTCAGCGCTGCAGCGTAACTTCGGCCTTCCTACTCACCGCCTCATATGCGAAGTGCCCACAAGGTGGAACTCAACCTTGCACTTGCTGGCCAGGCTGTGCGAGCAGCAGCAGGCGATAGTGGAGTTTCAGCTGCAGCACACACGGGTGAGTCGCTCTGCGGAACAGCACCACTTCACCACCAATGACTGGGCCTCCATGCGAGACCTGTGTTCCTTGTTGCACTGTTTCGAGTACTCCACCAACATGGCCAGTGCCGATGACGCGGTTCTCAGCGTTACTATCCCACTTCTATGCCTCCTTGAAAAAACGCTTCTGGCGATGATAGAAGAGGATGTGGCACAGGAGGAGGAAGAGGGATAATTTCATAAGGTTTACCGCCAGTCACAAGTGGCTCCGAGGGTGTGTTCCTGTACCCACAAAGGCCAGGTACACAATTGTCCAGCCAGGGCACAGTTCTGGAGGATAAGGAGGTGGAGGAGGAGGAGGAGGAGGGGATGGAGGAGGGAGAACCATGTTCACAGCAGGGTGGTACCCAAACCAGCTCATGGCCATCACTGGTGCGTGGCTGGGGGGATACAGAGGACACAGACGATACACCTCCCACAGAGGACAGCTTTTCATTGCCTCTGGGCAGCCTGGCACACATGGGCGATTACATGCTGCAGTGTCTCCGCAACGACCGCCGAGTTGCCCACATTCTAACTTGTGCCGATTACTGGGTGGCCACGCTACTGGAACCCTGTTACAAGGACAACATACCATCCCTAATTCCATCACTGGAGCGTGATTGTAAGATGCGCAAGTACAAGCACACGCTGGTAGACAGATGCGCTGCTAGTGGCATTCCCACCTGACAGTGGGGGCACAGTGGAAGCACAAGGTGAAGGTACAGGAGGAAAAGGTCGCCAACGCAGCTGGGGCATCACCAGCACCTCAGAAGGCAGGGTTAGCATGGCCGAAATGTGGAAAAGCTTTGTCAGCACGCCACAACAACCAGCACCACCAGCTGATATGGAACGTCTTAGCAGGAGGCAGCATTTCAGCAACATGGTGGAGCAGTATGTGTGCACACAACTACACGTACTGAATGACAGGTCTGCCCCCTTTGACTTCTGGGTCTCCAAATTGGGCACATGGCCTGAGCTTGCCCTTTACGCCTTGGAGGTGCTGGCCTGCCCTGCAGCCAGTGTATTGTCTGAACGTGTGTTTAGCACTGCAGGGGGCGTTATCACAGACAAGTGCAGCCGCCTGTCCACAGCCAATGTGGACAAGCTCACATTCATTAAAATGAACCAGGCATGGATCTCACAGGACTTGTCCGTACCTTGTGCAGATTAGACATGTATACTGGCCTTAACCAGCCATTGTTATACTACAGCGCAATTGCTCATTGTTGTATTTTGGATATTTCACACTCTTTTGGAGTGTACCCTAATAAAAATTAAAAATTAAAATCAAAAACCAGTGTTGGCTACCTCGTCCTCCCCCACCGCCGCTTTCACCTACACCACTCCTCAAACTCCTACTCCATATGGACCTCCACCTCATAAATCAAGTTTATTTTTTTTAATTTGTAAGTATTTTATTTTATGTCATTACACAAATTTGTCTGTTACATTTTCGGGTGAAATTCGCCAATTTTTGGGTGTGATATACCACTGCTATACCTAGTAGACAGGTAAAATAAATTCATTAATTTGTCTGTTACATATTCGGGTGAAATCCACCAATTTATGGGTGTGATATACCACTGCTCTACCTAGTAGACAGGTAACATTTCACTAATTTGTCTGTTACATATTCAGGTGAAATTCACCAATTTTTGGGTGTGATATACCTCTGATCTTCCTAGTAGACAGGTAAAAAAAAAATCGCAAATTTGTCTGTTACATATTCGGGTGAAATTCACAAATGTTTGCGTGTGATATACCACTGCTATACCTAGTAGACAGATGAAAAAGTTTCACTAATTTTTCTGTTACATTTTTGGGTGAAATTTACCAATTTTTGGGTGTGATATACCACTGCTATTCCTAGTAGACAGGTAAAAAAAAAATCACTAATTTGTCTGTTACATTCTTGGGTGACATTTGACCATTTTTGCCGTGATTAAACCCCTGCTTTGCATAGGTGATAGGGACCTAAATTTCAAAAAATCGTCTGTTACAAGGTCACATTTTACCAATTTTGCCGTATACAAAACTCCTGCTCTGCATAGGTGACAGGGAATTAAATTTCAAAAAATTCTTCTAGTTTCATTCAATGATTAAACTAGAGGTGGGACGAATCCAATTTTTTTTGAATCCGAAAAGGTTCTCGAATCTCTCGAATCTTTCAAATCTCGAATTCTACGAATCCTGTACATAAGAATTGTGTGAACGGTGTAAGAAACAAAGTGATCCAAACTCAATATTCTTTTAATATGAAAAAATAAAGAGTCCTTACTTTTTTAACAAAGTATTCGGATTTGGATTCGAAAAAAATTGGTAATACAGGGCAAATACCTCTTACATCCAGTAAAGTCTCTTTGACGTAGATATTCTCTTTCCTTATCTTCTCCTTTCAGATCTTCAGATCAGACCTCCAGTTTTCAGCCATTTTTCGTCTCTGCAGTCTGACAAAAAAAAAATCGTAATTTACTACTTTTCCATCATTCTCGCATCTTTTGGACGAATCATCCTACCTCCCCCAATACTGTGCCGCTGTGCTCCCCAATACAATACTGCAGAAACAGATAAACCCCCTGATAATACTAGTACCACACAGAGCCCCCCATATAAAATGCCCCTTCTTTATGGCCTCAGTAGATGCCCCCATAGTGCCCCCCCAATATAGAGCCAGTAAAAATGGACCCCCGTAATGCCCCCCAATAATGTGCCAGTAAGTGTCCCCATAGATGCCCCCCATCATGTGCCAGTATCAAGTGCCAAACCTCCCCATGTGCCAGTATGAACTGCCTCTCTCCTCCCCCCTATGTCCCAGTATCATAGTGCCATCTCCCCCCCAATGTCCCAGTATTAAGTGCCTCTCTCCTTTCCCCCCTATGTCCCAGTATCATAGTGCCATCTCCCCCCCAATGTGCCAGTATTAAGTGCCTCTCTCCTCCCCCCCCATGTGCCAGTATCATAGTTCCATCTCCCCCACCCAATGTGCCAGTATCAAGTGCCTCTCTCCTTCCCACCCCCCCCATGTGTCAGTATCATAGTGCCAACCCCCATGTGCCAGTATCAAGTGCCTCTGTCCTCCCCCCCATGTGCCAGTATCATAGTGCCATCCCCCCCAATGTACCAGTATTATAGTGCCATCTCCCCCCTCCCAATGTGCCAGTATCAAGTGCCTCTCTCCTTCCCCCCAATGTGCCAGTATCATAGTGCCAACCCCCCCATGTGCCAGTATCATAGTGCCATCTCCCCCCCAATGTGCCAGTTTTATAGTGCCACCCCCCAATGTGCCTGTATCATAGTGCCATCTCCCCCCCCCTCCCAATGTTCCAATTTCAATTGCCTCCCCCCCCCCACCCCCCATGTGCCAGTATCAAGTGCCACCACCCCATGTGCCAGTATCAGGTGCCAATCCCTCCCCTTGTGCCAGTATCAAGTGGCTCCCGCTCAGCCCATGTGGCAGTAACAGTCCGGTATTTAAAAAAACAAAACACTTATACTTACCTACATGTCAGCGATGCGATGCAGGCCTTTTCCGGCCTGTGTCCCGTGCTGTATGTCCATATATGGAGTCAGTGCTTGTGTATTCGAACCCACACTCGAACCCACGACCTTCATGCATTAGAGAAAAGGCACTTACCCACACAGCTATAAGAGCTGCATAGCCACTGCCTGAAAAAATATGAGACTACTACTGTAGACTCTGTTATAGCTTTAATAGCCAGTGTACATCCATACACATGACAGCTGCCCCAGCACACTCAGCTCTGCTACATCAATACACATAACATCTGCCCCAGCACACCCAGCTCTGCTACATCTATACACATGACAGCTGCTCCAGCACACTCAGCTATGCTATATCTCTATATATCTATCTACTATATAGTAATACTTACAGATATATAGATATAGCAGAGCTGAGTGTGCAGGGGCAGCTGTCATGTGTATAGATGTAGCAGAGCTGAGTGTGCTGGGGCAGCTGTCATATATATAGAGAAATATAGTAGAGCTGAGTGTGCTGGGGAAGCTGTCATATATAGAGATATAGTAGAGCTGAGTGTGCTGGGGCAGCTGTCATGTGTATAGATGTGGCAGAGCTGGGTGCGCTGGGGCAGCTATCATATATAGAGATATAGCAGAGCTGAGTGTGCTGAGGCAGCAGTCATATAGAGATATAGCAGAGCTGAGTGTGCTGGGGCAGCTGTCATATAGAGAGATAGCAGAGCTGGGTGTGTTGGGGCAGCTGTCATATAGAGATATAGCAGTGCTGGGTGTTTTGGGGCAGCTGTCATGTGTATAGATGTACACTGGCTAGAACAGCTAACAGAGTCTACAGTAGAAGTCTCATATTTCTTCAGTCAGTAGCTATACAGCTCTAATAGCTGTGTGGGTAAGTGCCTTGCCTCTGATACAGAAGGTCGAAGGTTTAACACCCAGCAGACACCCATCTCCATCTCCTGCTGCAGCATAGGCAAGGCATCTGTATCACTGTCCTGAGGACTATGCCCAGGATTCGTCGGATTCAAATTTTGAAAATGAGGTCGGGATTCGAGTCCACGAATCCTTCAATCCAGCAAGATTCGAGGGATTCGTGGATTCGAGGGATTCGTCGTCCCATCTCTAGATTAAACTTTAATAACTTGTCCCACATTTGCGCTTCAATAATTTGTCCCACTTTTCCGCTCGATTATATTTAATTTAAAAAAAATTAACCTCCCTTGGATGTGGTCTTTCTTTCTCACGCTCCCTCTCCGGCGTGGAAACCTCATTCGCCGATAACCGTGATCAACATGGTAGGCTCAGAAAAAAACATCGAATGTTGATAGAGAAGATATCCAAATGGATCGTGGACGTCATGGTAACAGGTTGATCAGGTTGTGACAGGCTGATCAAGCTCACCAGCTACAAGTAGAAAATTTATTTTGGCATACATTTTCATTTGCACCCTATTGGGACATTATCCCGACCTGAAATCCTATAAAATGAAGAAAGAAAAATCATTAAGTTACATTTATATTTAGCTATAGTATATATCTATAATATCTTATGTTGTAATATATACGTTGTATAAATATTCCTGATTGGACACTCTTATTCATAGTTCATACGTGATTTTATATTTTAACACCTTATATTTTTTAAATTGTGTAAACCATTGTTTTAAAGTATGATTTTATCAAATTATTGTATTATCTGTATTATTTATATTATATATACAAGGTATTCTTGTGTTATGTTACTACCGAAAACCATATACCAACATCTGAATCTTTTTTGCAAAAATATGATTTGAAATATGAATAATTCGCATATGCAATCTTAGTCAACAGTTTCCTTTATATAGGAGACATAGAAGGACCAAAGGAGTGTATATTACAAAAAACGCACATATACAAAAAAGACGCATAAGAAACGCACAGAAAACGCACATGATTATTCATGGGCTGATGAAATCCAGGAATCCATAGTTTGGTACTGATTGTGGGTATAAAAGGCAGAGGCAAACAGAAGTGCGATCCCACTGATGAAGGGAAGGCGAGTTCCCGAAACGCTTCTGGGCTGGATCGCACATACTGGAGAAGAAGGACCTCCGCAATAATTAGCATGGCCATGCGAAGACTGTAATTATTACAAACCAACACTCGGAATCCAGATAGACTGTCTTTCTCTCGCATTGCGCTGGATAGAAGTCACGTGATTCAGGTAAAGCCGGAACATTGCCTCAACTCCCGCGAGAATTTGGGTGAGTTGGCTTGAGGAGCACGCAGTGAGACGCCGATAGTGTCCCGCGTTGCCCTCGCTGAACCGGATAAAGATATGAAATAACAACAAGGAAGGTAAGGTGAATTCACCGATAAACTCCTGTATAAAGACCGGCAATACATCTTTATTACAAAACCTGAATCTTACAGGCATAAGACTGCACCAAATGCCATTGTGTGTCAGCTACTAAAAGGAATCTAATTACATGTGCAATTACTGTGCGAATGGAGACCATCATCTAATACTGTTCACAAATTAGAGACTAGACCACTCATACCGTGTGCGTATACAAACACACGAACCATACGCATACAGAATAGAGTCTGGATGACTGCATAGTATCTCTTTATTGTACAGTAACAGAGAACTTTCGGCCAAACGGTTGTGGATATAAGGGATCCTTCCCAGAGTGAATATATGTGAATTTATGTGATTTTGTGTGAATTTTATATTTTCCCACAGTATATGGTTTATATTATTCTGTGTTTTATACCACATACATGTGAATTTTACATTATTAATTATAACTGTGTTTAATTAAACTTTTAGCACCAAATGTTGAGTGCTCACCCAATATTTTGCTATTTCTAATAATTTACAATTGGAGGGTGGGTGTCCCTCATTTTTGGGTTTGTAGCACCTAATCCGCAATTTCGTCCAGAGTGAGCCACCGTTTCTAAAACGCAATCCTGTATTGTTATTTATCGTCACTACCTCCCCAAGTCGGGAGTGGGTAATTGCCGTGCGCCCCCTTCATTCCTTTGATTCTTCCATTTTAATAACTTTTCCCATATTTCCGCTCGCTCACAATTAAATTTCATCCATTTATCTCCCTTGGATGTGGTCCCTCTTTCTCACACTCCCTTTCCGGCGTGGAACCTTGATTCTCCGATAACCATGATCAACATGGTAGGCTCAGAAAAGAACATCGAAAGTTGATAGAGAAGATATCCAAATAAATCGTGGACGTTACATTGACATGCGACATGGTGGGGCAGTATGTGTGCACACGCCTACACGAACTGACTGATGGGTCTCTAAATTTGGCACATGGCCTGATCTTGCCCTTTATGCCTTGGAGGTGCTGGCCTGTACTGCAGCCAGTGTATTGTCTGAACGTGTGTTTTGCACGACTGGAGTGGGTTATCACAGGTTATATTTCCCAATGTTTTGGGGTGTACCCTGATTTAAAAAAATATAAATAAATGTAAAACAAAAAAGCAGTGTAGGCTACCTCCTCCTCCTCCACCGCCGCTTCCATCTACACCTCCACATCCACTGCCTCCTCAACCTCCTACTACATATGGACCTCGTCCTCCTAGATCAAGATTATTATTATTTTTTTTTTTACGTATTTTATGTTATTTAACCTCTTAATTACCAGGCTCATTTTCACCTTAAGGACCAGGCCATTTTTTGCAAATCTGACCAGTGTCACTTTATGTAGTTATAACTTTAAAAAGCTTTGACTTATCCAGGCCATTCTGAGATTGTTTTTTCATCACATATTGTACTTCACGACACTAGTAAAATGGAATAAAAAAAATATCATTTTTATTTATAAACAAAATACCAAATTTACCCAAAATTTGGAAAAATTAGCTAATTTTTAAGTTTCAATTTCTCTACTTCTATAATACATAGTAATACCTACAAAAATAGTTATTACTATACATTCCCCATATGTATACTTCATGTTTGGATCATTTTGGGAATGACATTTCATTTTTTGGGGACGTTACAAGGCTTAGAAGTTTAGCAGCAAATCCTTAAATTTTTCAGAAATTTTCAAAAACCCACTTTTTAAGGACCAGTTCAGGTCTGAAGTCACTTTGTGAGGTTTACATAATAGAAACCACCCAAAAATGAACCCATTCTAGAAACTACACCCCTCAAGGTATTCAAAACTGATTTTACAAACTTTGTTAACCCTTTATATTCCACAAGAATTTATGGAAAATAGAGATACAATTTCAAAATTTCACTTTTTTGGCAGATTTTCTATTTTAATAATTCTTTTCCAGTTACAAAGCAAGGGTTAACAGCCAAACAAAAGTAAATATTTATGGCCCTGATTCTGTAGTTTACAGAAATACCCCATATGTGGTCGTAAACTGCTGTAGGGGCACACGACAGGGCACAGAAGGAAAGGAATGCCATACGGTTTTTGGAAGGCAGATTTTGCTGGACTGGTTTTTTGACACCATGTCCCATTTGAAGCCCCCCTGATGCACCCCTAGATTAGAAACTCCAAAAAAGTGACCCCATTTTAAAAAACTACACCCCTCAAGGTATTCAAAACTGATTTTACAAACTTTGTTAACCCTTCATGTGTTCCACAAGAATTAATGGAAAATAGAGATAACATTTCAAAATGTCACTTTTTTGGCAGATTTTCCATTTTAATTATTTTTTTTTCAGTTACAAAGCAAGGGTTAACAGCCAAACAAAACTCAAAATTTATGGCCCTGATTCTGTAGTTTACAGAAACACCCCATATGTGGTCGTAAGCTGCTGTACGGGCACACGGTGTCATGGTCTTACCTTCTTGCTGTTCTCCTTCGTTTGACATGTGCTGGCGGCCATCTTGGTTTCTGGGTTTCTTGTAGCCTTCCACCCTGCGGCTCCTCCTTCCCACTGGGAGGAGCTGGATGCCTAGCTCATATATGTAGGAGGTCTGTGGCTTCAGTTCCTTGCTTGGTCCTCCTGTGTTCACATGCTTCTAAGACTGCTGCTGCTTCTGGTTCCTGATCCTGGCTTCGTCTGACTACCCTGCTGGTTCCTGATCCTGGCTTCGTCTGACTACCCTGCTGGTTCCTGATCCTGGCTTCGTCTGACTACCCTTTTGGTTCCTGACCCCTGGCCTCTCAAAGACTCTGCTTCGGTTTCACCATCCGTTTGGACTTTTGCTTTACAGCTTTATTTTCAATAAAGCCTTCTTATTTTCACTTATCTCTTGTTGTACGTCTGGTTCATGGTTCCGTGACATTAGGACCAAGCCATGAATTCTGACGGTACAGGGCCATCCTCGCTACCCATGCTGGTTGCCAGACTTGATCAGCAGGATCACCTGTTGGGTCGGTTCGCTGTGGCGTTGCTAACCCTGCTTGAACGCACGGCTCATTTCGCTCCCGTTGCCGATGGGTCGGTTGTCGCTCCTACTGCCGCTCCGGTTGTTGCGCCAGAGTCTACCCCGACACCTGTTGTTGCGCCTGCGGTGTTTCGGGGTATGACCGGTTCTGCCCCTCTTCCACAGCGCTTTGGGGGAGAGCCAACTCAGTGCCGAGGTTTCCTTAACCAGGTGGGCATTTATTTTGAGTTGCTGCCACATGCCTTTCCTACTGAGAGATCAAAGGTGGGCTTCTTGATCTCGCTGCTCTCGGACAAGGCCTTGGCCTGGGCCAGCCCTTTATGGGAGAACAACAATCCGGTGGTTGCCGAGTTTTCCGGTTTTGTTGCTTCTCTTCGGAAGGTATTCGATGTGCCGGCTCGTGCTGCCTCTGCTGCGAAGCTCCTTATGTCCATCAGACAGGGTTCACGATCCGTAGCTGAATACGCCATTGAGTTTCGTACCCTGGCAGCAGAGGTGGGCTGGAATAATGAGGCTCTGGTCGCTGCTTTCTCTCATGGTCTCTCGGATGCCTTGAAGGATGAGGTTGCAGCTAAGGACCTACCAGTGGAGCTCGAGTCTCTTATTTCTTTCCTGATTTTGATTGACACCAGACTCAGGGAGAGACCTTCCTTTAAGGAGAGCCTGCGGAGGTCTTCTAACAGATTGGCGCCTACGTTTGCTGTCCCACCCGTGCCTCCCTCTCCTCCCACGCCTCCTGGGGATGACTTGTCTGGGGGTGAACCCATGCAGCTGGGGTTTGCTCGCCTGTCCGAGGGGGAGAGGGTACTCCGGAGACGCGAGGGCCGATGCATGTACTGTGGTCTCGGTGGGCATTTTCGGTTGGCATGTCCGAACCGTCCAGGAAAACGCTCGCACATGAGATCCTGTCGGGGGCAGATCTTGGGTGGAGTCTCCTCGTCCCCGGTTTCCCGTGTTGACAAACCACTGATCACTGTTGTCCTCTCCTGGGTCGGGGGCTCGGTGACGACCCAGGCGTTGGTGGACTCTGGTGCTGGTGGTTTGTTCATTGATAGTGTGTTCGCTGCCGCCAATTCCATTCCTCTGCAGGCTCGAGGTTCCCCACTGGCTCTTGAGGCGATAGACGGCAGACCCCTTCTGCCGCCACACGTGACTCATGAGACCCTTCCAGTGGGGATAGCCATTGGTGCCGTTCACAGAGAGTCGGTCTGCCTCCAGGTTATTTCGTCTCCACACTACTCGGTGGTCTTGGGGTACCCCTGGCTCCAGAAGCATAATCCGACTTTCGATTGGAGATCGGCCGAGATCCTCTCGTGGTCACCGCAGTGTGGGGCTAGTTGCATCCATGGGTCTGTCAAGTTGCTGTGTACTTCCTCGGACTCTCTGTTGCCTCCTGAATACGAGGAGTACCGGGATGTATTCGATAAGGTGCGCGCGGTTGCCCTACCTCCGCACCGCCAATACGATTGTGCCATAGAGTTACAACCTGGTGCCGTTCCTCCTCGTGGCAAAGTCTATCCACTGTCGGTAGCGGAGAATGAGGCCATGGAGGAGTACGTGAGGGAGGCGCTTTCACGCGGACACATTCGCAAATCCTCGTCCCCGGCAGGGGCTGGATTTTTCTTTGTGAAAAAGAAGGGCGGTGAGTTGAGGCCTTGCATCGATTACAGGGGTCTCAATCGCATCACGATCAAGAACGCTTACCCGATACCCTTGATTTCCGAGCTGTTCGATCGCCTTAAAGGGGCCACGGTCTTTACCAAACTCGACCTGAGGGCGGCATATAACCTGGTAAGGATCAAGGCGGGCGATGAGTGGAAGACCGCGTTTAACACCAGGACCGGTCATTACGAATCCTTGGTTATGCCCTTTGGGTTGTGCAATGCGCCCGCAGTCTTTCAGGAATTCATCAACAATGTTTTCCGTGACCTGTTGCAGCAGTGTGTGGTGGTCTATTTGGATGACATCTTGGTATATTCTGAATCCATGGAGGCCCACATTCTGGATGTCAGACGAGTGTTGCAACGGTTACGAGAGAACAAGCTGTTCGGTAAGCTTGAGAAATGCGAATTTCACCGATCCCAGGTAACCTTCTTAGGTTACATCATTTCCGCTGAGGGGTTCTCCATGGATCCTGAGAAGGTTTCGGCTGTCTTACAGTGGCCCCAGCCCAGTGGTCTTCGTTCCCTGCAGCGCTTTTTGGGCTTCGCCAATTATTATCGGAAGTTCATCAGGGACTTTTCCATGCTGGCCAAGCCTCTCACGGATCTGACCAGGAAGGGCAGTAATTCCCAGGTCTGGCCGCTCGAGGCCATCCGAGCTTTTGAGGCCCTAAAGTCCGCTTTTGTGTCGGCTCCGATTCTGTCGCATCCCAACCCTGGGTTGCCCTTTGTCCTCGAGGTGGACGCGTCTGAGACGGGAGTAGGCGCCCTTCTGTCTCAGCGTAGAACACCAGAGGGTCCTCTGCTTCCTTGTGGGTTTTACTCCCGGAAACTGTCTTCCGCGGAGTGCAACTATCAGATTGGTGACAGGGAGTTATTGGCCATCGTGCAGGCCCTTAAAGAATGGAGGCACTTGCTCGAGGGTTCGGTGGTTCCGGTTCTCATCCTGACGGACCATAAGAATCTGACCTACCTTTCTGAGGCCAAGAGATTGACACCACGTCAGGCCAGATGGGCTCTGTTCTTGTCACGTTTTAATTACGTGGTCTCCTACCTACCCGGTTCCAAGAACATCAGGGCGGATGCCTTATCACGGCAGTACTCCGAGCTGTCCAGGGAGGAGTCGATTCCGACTTCGGTCATACCTCCGAATCAGATCCTGGC
The DNA here is from genome assembly GCF_905171765.1 of Bufo bufo. NCBI lineage: Eukaryota > Metazoa > Chordata > Amphibia > Anura > Bufonidae > Bufo > Bufo bufo. The sequence goes on from NC_053392.1 coordinate 318,965,972, forward strand.
CGCCATTCGCACCAGCCTGACCTCTCCCCTGGGTGAGCAGATTTTGGCGGCTCAATCTGGTGCTCCCTCTGGGAGACCCAACGGCAGATGTTTTGTGCCTGAGGAGTTGCGCACTCGGTTGTTGCGAACCTACCATAACTCCAAGACCGCGGGGCATCCTGGAAAGAATCAGCTGTCCTGGGCTGTTTCACGTCTGTTCTGGTGGCCTTCCCTACGTTCCGACATCGCCGCATATGTAGCGGCATGCTCCGTTTGTGCCCAGAGTAAGTCCCCTCGGCACCTTCCGTTGGGCCTTCTGCAACCCATAGCCACCGGGGAGCGCCCATGGTCACACCTGGGGATGGATTTCATTGTGGACCTCCCTGCATCCCGAGGCCATACGGTCATTCTCATGATTGTGGATCGGTTTTCCAAAATGTGCCACTGTGTTCCTCTCAAGAAGTTACCCTCTGCACAAGAGTTGGCCACGATTTTTGCCAGGGAGGTCTTCCGGTTGCACGGTTTGCCCAAGGAGATTGTGTCGGATCGGGGGAGTCAGTTTGTATCCAGGTTCTGGCGCGCCTTTTGCTCCCAGTTGGGGATTCATCTCTCCTTCTCCTCGGCCTATCACCCTCAGTCCAATGGGGCCGCAGAACGATCCAATCAGGCCTTGGAGCAATTCCTTCGTTGCTATGTCTCCGATCACCAAGACAATTGGGTTGACCTCCTGCCTTGGGCTGAGTTTGCCAGGAACACGGCGGTGAACTCTTCCTCTGGACGTCTCCCTTCATGGCCAATTATGGGTTCCAACCTGCCGTGTTACCGGAGGTATTCTCTCCCCAGGATATTCCGGCTGTGGAGGATCACCTTTCCGTCCTACGTGCTTCTTGGGTACAGATCCAGAAGTCCCTTGAGGCCTCTGCGCAGCGCCAGAGACTCCAGGCTGATCGCAGACGAGCGCCTGCTCCTTCCTACCAGGTCGGAGACCGTGTATGGTTGTCCACCCGCAACCTCAACCTTCGAGTGCCCACTCCCAAGCTGGCGCCTCGCTTTGTTGGTCCCTTCCGAGTGCTTCGCAGGGTAAACCCAGTAGCCTATGCCCTTGCGCTTCCTCCTGGCATGCGGATCTCTAACGTGTTTCATGTCTCCCTGTTGAAACCACTGGTGTGTAATCGTTTCACTTCCTCGGTTCCTCTGCCTCGTCCGGTCCGAGTGGGCAATCGTGAGGAGTATGAGGTGAGCAATATCCTGGACTCACGCCTGGTCCGCGGTCGGGTGCAGTTTTTGGTCCATTGGCGTGGTTATGGTCCAGAGGAGCGTTCCTGGGTTCCCTCCGCAGATGTCCATGCTCCTGCCTTGCTCCGAGCCTTCCACGCACGCTTCCCTCAGAAACCGTTTTTTGCTCCGCGGAGGAGGGGCCCTTGAGGGGGAGGTACTGTCATGGTCTTACCTTCTTGCTGTTCTCCTTCGTTTGACATGTGCTGGCGGCCATCTTGGTTTCTGGGTTTCTTGTAGCCTTCCACCCTGCGGCTCCTCCTTCCCACTGGGAGGAGCTGGATGCCTCGCTCATATATATAGGAGGTCTGTGGCTTCAGTTTCTTGCTTGGTCCTCCTGTGTTCACATGCTTCTAAGACTGCTGCTGCTTCTGGTTCCTGATCCTGGCTTCGTCTGACTACCCTGCTGGTTCCTGATCCTGGCTTCGTCTGACTACCCTGCTGGTTCCTGATCCTGGCTTCGTCTGACTACCCTTCTGGTTCCTGACCCCTGGCCTCTCAAAGACTCTGCTTCGGTTTCACCATCCGTTTGGACTTTTGCTTTACAGCTTTATTTTCAATAAAGCCTTCTTATTTTCACTTATCTCTTGTTGTACGTCTGGTTCATGGTTCCGTGACACACGGCAGGGCACTGAAGAAAAGGAATGCCATACAGTTTTTGAAAGGCAGATTTTGCTGGACTGGTTTTTTAACACCATGTCCCATTTGAAGCCCCCCTGATGTACCCCTAGAGTAGAAACTCCAAAAAAGTGACTGCATTTTAGAAACTACACCCCTCAAGGTATTCAAAACTGATTTTACTAACTTTGTTAACCCTTTAGGTGTTCCACAAGAATTAATGGAAAATAGAGATAACATTTCAAAATTTCACTTTTTTTGGCAGATTTTCCATTTTCATATTTTTTTTCCAGTTACAAAGCAAGGGTTAACAGCCAAACAAAACTCAAGATTTATGTCTCTAATTCTGTAGTTTACAGAAACACCCCATATGTGGTCATAAACTGCTGTACGGGCACACGGCAGGGCACAGAAGGAAAGGAATGCCATACGGTTTTTGGAAGGCAGATTTTGCTGGACTGGTTTTTTGACACCATATCCCATTTGAAGCCCCCCTGATGCACCCCTAGAGTAGAAACTCCAAAAAAGTGACCCCATTTTAGAATCTACAGGATAGGGTGGCAGTTTTGTTGGCACTAGTTTAAGGTACATATGATTTTTGGTTGCTCTATATTACACTTATTGTGAGGCAAGGTAACAAGAAATTGCTGTTTTGGCACCGTTTTTATTTTTTGTTATTTACAACATTCATCTGACAGGTTAGATCATGTGGTATTTTTATAGAGCAGGTTGTCATGGACGCGACTATACCTAATATGTATACTATTTTTTTTATTTATTTAAGTTTTACACAATGATTTCATTTTTGAAACCAAAAAAATCATGTTTTAGTGTTTCCATAGTCTGAGAGCAATAGTTTTTATTTGTTTTTGGGTGATTATCTTGGATAGGGTATGATTTTTGCAGGATAAGATGATGGTTTGATTGGCACTATTTTGGGGTGCGTATGACTTTTTGATCGCTTGCTATTACACTTTTTGTGATGTAAGGTGACAAAAAATGGCTTTTTTTACACCGTTTATTTGTATTTTTTTGACGGTGTTCACCTGAGGGGTTAGGTCATGTAATATTTTTATAGAGCAAGTTATTACGGACGCGGCGATACCTAATATGTACACTTTTTTAAATTTACTTAAGTTTTACACAATAACAGCTTTTTAAAAAAAAAAAAAATGATGTTTTAGTGTCTCCATATTCTGAGCCATAGTTTTTTTTTTTTTGGGCGATTGTCTTAGGTAGGGGCTCATTTTTTGCGGGATGAGGGGATGGTTAAATTGGTACTATTTTGCTGGGCATACGCCTTTTTGATCGCTTGCTGTTGTACTTTTAGTGATGTAAGGTAACAAAAAAAAGTTTTATTTAGCACAGTTTTAATTTTTTATTTTTTTACGGTGTTCATCTGAGGGGTTAAGTCATGTGATATGTTTATATAGCCAGCTGATACGGACACGGCGATAACTAATAGGTCTACTTTTTTATTTTTCCCTATTCTTTACAAATTTTTATTTTTTAACTCTTTGGGGGGGAAATTACTTTTTTTTTTATACTTGAAACTTTTAATTTTTGGGGGGGAAACTTTATTTTTTCAACTTTTTTCACTTTATTTTTTTGTCCCACTTTGGGACTTCCACTTTTGGGGGTCTAATCTCCTTTACAATGCATTCCAATACTTCTTTATTGGAATGCATTGGCTGTATGAGTAATACAGTGTGTATTACTCATACAGCTTCCTGTCTGTGAGATCCAGGGGGCTGGATCTCTTAGGCTCATCTCCGGAAGGCAGCGCCGATGCCTAAGGAAGGCATCCTGCTGCCTTCCATGCCATCGGGTCCCCATTACAGCCGCACGGGGACCCGATGGCACCTCCTGTCACCGCCACAACCACCCATAAAAGCTGCAAACCACAGGTCTGAATTGACCTGAGGTTTGCGGCGATTGCCGATACGGGTGGTCACGGGACCCCCCCGTGCATTGTCCCAGGGTGCCTGCTCAATGATTTGAGCAGGCACCCAGTTACGATCACCGCCAGACGTGCGGCCGTGATCGGAACTACACATGACGTACCGGTACATCATTGTCCTTAAGTACCAGGACATCATGACATACCGGTACGTCATATGTCCCCAAGAGGTTAAAGTCATTTTCCTATCCACATTTGTTTGCAGAGCTCTTGCCATGCTCTTAACCACATTTTGATGCCATTTGCAGCCCTTTAGCCCTTTCCATGACATTTTTAGAGCCATTTTAGTGCTCAAAAGTTCGGGTCCCCATTAACTTCACTGGGGTTCGGGCTCAAGTTCGGGTCCCGAACTCGAATTTTTTTTTGAAGTTCGGCTGAACCCGTCGAACCCGAACATCAAGGTGTCCGCTCAACTCTATTAAGAATAGATTGGAGGGGTGCAAGAGTGGTAGATTGGAGGCCACAGAGAAGGATATTGCTGTAGTCTAGGCAAGAGATGACGAAGGCATGCACTTGCATTTTAGTTGATTCAGGGGCGGTGAAGGAGTGAATACGAGAGATATTCTTGAGTTGAAAGCGGCAGGTGGAGGTGAGGGTTTAGAAGTGTGGTTTGATGGATAGGGCAGAATCAAATATTATGATTTATATATATAGTCAATTGCTTGTTTTATATTTCATTAAGAAATTTTATGAAATAAATAAAAAAATAATCCAGGGGGACATTCAAAAATGTAAAATTGTCGAATTTATCTGTTTGTATTTATCTTTTCTATGACAATGAAAAGAAGGGGATACCTTTTAAGATTTGGCACACACCAATAAACCTTTATTTTCTGAAAAGGGCACACAGATTATTCTAACTATAAAGACCCATTTATTTACCTCGCCTATGCTAGTTGTGCATTTTCAAAATGTTAAATACCTACAAACTATCAATGTTAAGTTTTATAAATGTAATGTGGGCAGCTTCTTGTCCTGATATTTTGTGATCTTTTAAAATGTACAGTCAAATTAGAAAACATGTTTGTAGATTTCAAGCACAAAAATAATAAAAAGTAAATATACTAAATAAAGTGAAAGGAGTACATCATTTGTTATAATGGAAATTCTTAGTTTTACATATAGTATATACATTAAATTTAAATTAATCATACAAGTCTCATTAATTTAGGTCAGTAGTATGTTCAGTTCCACACACACAAGTTGCTTGAGCATGGTACAAATTTCAAAAGCCATGTGGCTCTTGGTAGAATAAGGCACAATTATAAAAAATGGTCTAGGTTGGGAAATGTCTTAATTCAATCTTTAAAATGCTGCATGTATCTAAGGCTTATACACAAAGCAATTTGCAGTATTAGTCATGTGGTTCTGTCCCTGCAGACAACTATTTATGCATAGTGGTATTGGTACAACAGATAGCTGCTCTCTATCTAATCTGTCCAACTCTCCTCTTTTTCTTTATGATCACAATCTACTTACATTTTCACCCCATTTTCTCTCCAACTGCCTAGTGTCAAAAAATAGTACACCCACATAGGAAAGTCTAAATATCCATACCCTCTATGACCCTTCACAATGCAGATGCAGCCAGTGTTCTCTATAATACCACAATTACATCAACTCTTGACCTTGTTGCCAGGCAAAACAGGCAAAAAAATTAATAAAAATAAAACAGGCAAGCTTCAAAACAATGCTGGAAGAAAACTCACTCCAAGCAAAACTTACAGTGGCATGCAAAACTTTTGGCACCCCTGGCCAAAATTACTGTTACTATGACCAGTTGAAGATGAAATGATCTCCAAAAGGCATAAAGTTAAAGGTAAAACACACTTTTCAACATTTTAAGTAATATAAGCGAATTGTTTTGGTTTTGTACTATTTTAGAGTGAAAAATGAAAAGGAGTACCTTGCAAAAATATGGGAACTCAAGGAGATATGAGTGCTCAGATAACTTTGACCGAGGTATAAAACCTTACATAGCCTACTAGCGTTAAGGCTTGTTCACAATCATCATTAGGAAAGGTTGGTGATGCAAATTTCAAAGTTGTATAAATACCCAGACTTATTTAACCTTGTCCCAAAAAACACCAGCCATGGGTTCTTCTAAGAAGCAGCCTAACACTCTGAAAATGAAATTGGTTAAAGCACACAAAGCAGGAGAAAGCTATAAGAGGATAGCAAAGTGTTTTCAGGTTGCACTTTCTTCAGTTATAAATGTAATTAAGAAATGGCAGTTTACAGAAAAAGATACATTTCATAGACAGCTGCTTGTAGGATTGCTATAAAGGCAAATCAGAACCTCTACTTGACAGCAAAAGACTTTCAGGAAGATTTAGCAGACTCAGGAGTTGTGGTACATTGTTCTACTGTTCAGAAACACCTGTACATATATGGCCTTCAAGGATATGGCCTTCATCACAATATAGTTTTTACTACATCCTCACTGCAACATTCAGCATCAGAAGTTTGCAAGAACATCTAAACAAGCCTGATGTATTTTGGAAACAGGTCCCGTGGACCTATAAGGTTAAAATAGAACTCTTTGGCCACAATGAGCAAAGGTATGTTTGGAGAGAAAAGGGCCCATAATTTCATGAAAATAATTTTTCTCCAACCATTAAGCATGGGAGTGGATAAATCATGCTTTGGGTTTGTGTTGCAACCAACGGCATGGGGAACATTTCACGAGTAGAGTTAAGAATGGATTTGATAAAATTCCAGCAAATTCTGGAAACAAACATAACACTACTTATAAAAAAGTTGAAGTTAAAAAGATGATAGCTTCTTTTTGGTGAAATTGCAGCACGGAGGTCTGCAGTAAAAGTTTGCTGTAAAATTCATCATGTAAATGTCCTCTAGATCAAATATAACCATCTGCAGAGTCGTATTTACCAAAAGGCACTAAAGGCTCAGTGCCTAGGGCACCACCTTGCAGGGGGCATCGCAGCTACTAGTAAAGAAAACTTTCCTCTTTAAGAAGATCCTGCCTACCACCAGAAGAACTATGAAAACTAGTGTCTTTATGAGGTGTAGATTATTGGAAACATGACAGTGAAATATGAATGAAGACGCTTCTTTCTCTCCTTTGAGAACTTAGTACTGATGTTAGTTTTCTAAAAGGCGTGCCTGCTTTAGCCACCACACTCACTGATGTAAGGAGAAATGCTGCTGAACTGGCAGGTACAATTGTCAGCGAATGAAGCAGGAAAGATCACAGGGTGGAGAGGGGATGATGAGAGGAATAGGCACTCCAGAGTCTGCTCCCTGAGATGGTATATGGTGCAGATAGCATCTCCTGTGCATCAGTCACGTTTAACTGGAAAGATCTGCTTAGACAGAGGGAACATTGAGGGTTGTTGCTGGGGACTAGACAACATTGAGGGTTGTTGCTGGGGACTAGACCTCTTGCCGCCATAGAAAGTAAAATAAACAGTAAGTGCCTCTGTCAAGCAGCTTGTGGGGGAAAAACCATAGCTTCTAGAAAAGAGAAGGATTTAGTTTATCTCAGTCAGGAGGGGGTGACTTCAGTTTAACAGTCAGTTCAGTCACTTCTACTATTGAACCATCCTTATTCCCAGTTCCTAGCACTCACTACTGTGAAATCACTGTGCATCATGGCCTACTAATGTGACATCACTGTGCATCTTGGACTACTACTGTGAACTTCACTGTGCACATTAGCCCAGTACTGTTACATCACTGTGCATATTCACTCACTACTGTTACATCACTGTAAATATTCACCCTTTACTGTGACATCACTGTGCATACGTGCTCACTACTGTGACATCACTGTGCACATGATCTCTCTGCTGACTGCTGCAACTTCATTGATTTCAATACAGTTAATATGAAAAATGGCATCATGTTGAATAGCAAAAAAAACGACATATACAGTATTTTATGTCTGTGTGGCACGAAACTATGACAGTCTGCCCTAGGGCTCATTCAGACGACCATATGAATGGGTCTGCATCCATTCCGCAATTTTGCAGAATGGGTGCGGACCCATTCATTTTAATGGGACCGCAAAAGATGCAGACAGCCCACTGTGTGTTGTCCTCATACAAAGTTCTCGCAAAAAAGATAAAGCAAGTCCTATACTTATCCGCAATTGTGGACAGGAATAGTCATTTCTATCATAGTGCCGACCATGTGTAGTCACCGTCCGCAAAACACTACGGCCATCAGAATGAGCCCTTAGTGTGTATTTTGCAGTGCTAGTATGCACCGGTTGTGTATACTCTCTGGATTAATGTAAATCACTAACCAAGCACAGTAAAGCACTAACCAAGGTATTGTGCTAAACCTTTTGGCCAGGTTCACGCGTGACCGAACAGCTGCGGATTTGCTGTTGCCGATTTTCATGCTGCAAATGTGTTTTAGGAAATCTCATCCACATGCTGCATTCAAAAACTGCAGTGTAAACTTACCTGTGGTATGGATTTGAAATCTGCATCGTGTCATTTTACGCTGTAGATCTCCCTAGTGGATTTCCCACTTTTCAATGGAGAGGCTGCCTTTTCTGCTGAAAAACTACATGTGAGGCTGAGTTCACACATCAGATTTTTGATCACTTGTTTCCATCAGTTAGTGTGAACCAAAACTAGGTACGGGTCAACAACACAGAACAGGTGCAGATTTTTCCATTATACCTAATCTCTAAGGCCTCATGCACACGACCGTTGTGTGCATCCGTGGCCGTTGTTCCGTTTTCCGTGATTTTCTGCGGACCCATTGACGGACAACATTCAAGTCAATAAGTCCGTGAAAGAACACGGATGCACACAAGATTGGCATCCGCGTCCGTGATCCGTGGCCATAGGTTACTTTCATACAGACGGATCCGAAGATCCGTCTGCATAAAAGCTTTTTCAGAGCTGAGTTTTCACTTCGTGAAAACTCAGATCCGACAGTATATTCTAACACAGAGGCGTTCCCATAGTGATGGGGACGCTTCTAGTTAGAATATACTACGAACTGTGTACATGACTGCCCCCTGCTGCCTGGCAGCACCCGATCTCTTACAGGGGGCTGTGATCCGCACAATTAACCCCTCAGGTGCTGGGTTAATTGTGCATATCATAGCCCCCTATAAGAGATCAGGGGCTGCCAGGCAGCAGGGGGCTGACCCCCCTCCCTCCCCAGTTTTAATTTCATTGGTGGCCAGTGCGGCCCCCCCGGCCCCCCCTCCCTCCCTCTATTGTATTATTTTCATTGGTGGCACAGTGTGCGGCCTCCCCTCTCCCCCCGATCATTGGTGGCAGCGGAGAGTTCTGATCGGAGTCCCAGTTTAATCGCTGGGGCTCCGATCGGTAACCATGGCAACCAGGACGCTACTGCAGTCCTGGTTGCCATGGTTACTTAGCACTATTAGAAGCATCATACTTACCTGCTGCGCTATCTGTGACCACCCGGGAGCTCCTCCTACTGGTAAGTGACAGATCATTAAGCAATGCGCCGCACAGACCTGTCACTTACCAGTAGGAGGAGCTCCCGGCCGGTCACAGACAGCACAGCAGGTAAGTATGATGCTTCTAATATTGCTAAGTAACTGTCACGGCTGAGGATGGGGAAAATCCTCAGCCGTGTAACACCAGGTCATGTTATGGCCTACTCGGCCAGGAGAACAGGATAGGGAGCAGGTCACCTCCTAAGAGCGTCCCTACCCTGACCCTAACTCCTAACTGCATGGGCCGACCTTAAAGGTAGGAGGGCCCATGCGCAGGAACCTCGGATCCCTAACTCACCCTCCGTCCGGTCCCTGCGCTAGGAGTCAGAGTAAGACGCCCCACTCCTCCTAGGCACGGAGGAGCAGGAGTCTCAACGGCCAAGCTGTTGGGAAAATGGGGGAACACAAACAGTCCTATGGATATGGCAGGTAATGTGAACTAGTTCCACTTACCTGCCACAGCCTTGCTGACTGGATCCCTGTGCAGGCAAGCTGAAGTCCAGACAAGATTCAATGAACCCAGCAAACACACAACCACACACAGGAACCCAGATCCATAGCTGCACAAATATACACAGGAACAAATCTACTGATCATAACATAAGAGTATAACAATTTATGATCACAAGGGTGGCCCACACTGGCAGATGGAAAAGACCAGGAGAGTTCCTCCAGCTTACAAGGCTGGAGTACCCCTCAGAAGTCTGTCTCAACTGAAGCTATATAGCCCAGGCAGCCACACCCACAAACGGACACACCCAGTGCACACACACTAGGAAGGAGATTAACCCTTCCATCACCAGGGAAGGGGAACTCACAAAAAGGAAAAGTGTCCAACAACAGATCACACTGTGGCCGTTGCCGCAAGCAACGACATGGGTGGCAAGCGTGTCCTGGGAGTCAGCCCGAAGGCCGGGACACTGCCACCACATGTACACATACAACCAAACGTTGCCACGGGCAACCACAGTGCGAGGAATGATGTCCGTGCGCACACAAACATAAAACACAGTGCACACCAGACATACAAACGTGCATCCACACACAACTCCCCGGGAACCGCACACAAGGCTGTTGTCCGCGGCAACCGCACCGAGGCCAACTACATAATGCCTCAGCTGCGGTTGACACAACAACCAAAACCGCGGGCAACTGTATGCGACTCCCAAGGAGTCACGACCATAACCGTGGCCGTGACACTCCCACCCCTCAAAGCCCCCCCACCAAAAAAAAAAAAAACGTGAGGGACTCAGACAAGGGGATAGGAGAAGGGGACGTCCACTCTCAGTGCCGGTTCTAAAAAGGGGTCGCTGTCAGCTGCATCCTCTCCCGGCTCACACTAGCCAGTCCGACGAGGACTGCAGCCCGCACCAGCAACAAAGGGGAAAGAACCACTGAGAGATGGACGAAGGGACTCTCCAGACACGTCCCCACTCCAGTCGCTGCCAGCAGACACCCCTAACCAGCACGCAGCTGGACTACTTACAGAGTGCTGCCAGCAAACGACCAGAGATGGGAACAAGGAGAGGGACGAGGGATCCCCAACACGGACACGGAAGGTGAGGTGGCGGGGAATACGCCACCAACCGTGCCGTTAACGGAGAACCCCCAGGAACGCTCTCCCTCCGGAGAACGCGCATGCAGGCCACAAAGGTATGGCACTGCATGCTGCACCCTCTTTCGAAGGTATGCATACCGCATACCAAACACACACCACGTGTAACAAAATCAGGGGGACGCCACACGAGGCAACGGTGAAGGGATGGCTGGGAAACGCCACTCACCGCGCCCTCAGAGGCGAAACCCCCAGAACGCTCTCCCTCCGAAGAGCGCGCATGTACCCCTTCCGCAGACGGCGGTACATGCTTCACCCTCTTTCGAGGGAATGCATACTCCCACCCCTCAAAGCCCCTCCCAACAACAAAAGGGGAAAGGTTGGTGAGGCATAGGAAACACTGGGAGGGGGGGGGGAAAGACAAACAAAGGGGATACCAACACGGACAACGGTGAGCGAGGAATGGCGGGGAATGCCACTCACCGCGCCGTAAATGGTGAAAGCCCCATAACGCTCTCCCTCCGGAGAACGCGCATGCACCCCATCCGTAGATAGCGGTGCATGCTTTACCCTCTTTCGAGGGAGCACCACGTGAGGAGCCATTGTGATCATACTGTCACGGCTGAGGATGGGGAAAATCCTCAGCCGTGTAACACCAGGTCATGTTATGGCCTACTCGGCCAGGAGAACAGGATAGGGAGCAGGTCACCTCCTAAGAGCGTCCCTACCCTGACCCTAACTCCTAACTGCATGGGCCGACCTTAAAGGTAGGAGGGCCCATGCGCAGGAACCTCGGATCCCTAACTCACCCTCCGTCCGGTCCCTGCGCTAGGAGTCAGAGTAAGACGCCCCACTCCTCCTAGGCACGGAGGAGCAGGAGTCTCAACGGCCAAGCTGTTGGGAAAATGGGGGAACACAAACAGTCCTATGGATATGGCAGGTAATGTGAACTAGTTCCACTTACCTGCCACAGCCTTGCTGACTGGATCCCTGTGCAGGCAAGCTGAAGTCCAGACAAGATTCAATGAACCCAGCAAACACACAACCACACACAGGAACCCAGATCCATAGCTGCACAAATATACACAGGAACAAATCTACTGATCATAACATAAGAGTATAACAATTTATGATCACAAGGGTGGCCCACACTGGCAGATGGAAAAGACCAGGAGAGTTCCTCCAGCTTACAAGGCTGGAGTACCCCTCAGAAGTCTGTCTCAACTGAAGCTATATAGCCCAGGCAGCCACACCCACAAACGGACACACCCAGTGCACACACACTAGGAAGGAGATTAACCCTTCCATCACCAGGGAAGGGGAACTCACAAAAAGGAAAAGTGTCCAACAACAGATCACACTGTGGCCGTTGCCGCAAGCAACGACATGGGTGGCAAGCGTGTCCTGGGAGTCAGCCCGAAGGCCGGGACACTGCCACCACATGTACACATACAACCAAACGTTGCCACGGGCAACCACAGTGCGAGGAATGATGTCCGTGCGCACACAAACATAAAACACAGTGCACACCAGACATACAAACGTGCATCCACACACAACTCCCCGGGAACCGCACACAAGGCTGTTGTCCGCGGCAACCGCACCGAGGCCAACTACATAATGCCTCAGCTGCGGTTGACACAACAACCAAAACCGCGGGCAACTGTATGCGACTCCCAAGGAGTCACGACCATAACCGTGGCCGTGACAGTAACCATGGCAAGCAGGACTGCAGTAGCGTCCTGTTTGCCATGGTTACCGATCGGAGCCCCAGCGATTAAACTGGGACTCCGATCAGAACTCTCCGCTGCCACCAATGATCGGGGGGGGGGAGAGGGGAGGCCGCACACTGTGCCACCAATGAAAATAATACAATAGAGGAAGGGAGGGGGGCCGCACACTGGCCACCAATGAAAATAATACAATAGCGGGAGGGAGGGGGGCCGGGGGGGGCACACACTGGCCACCAATGAAAATAATACAATAGAGTGAGGGAGGGGGGCCGCACACTGGCCACCAATGAAAATAATACAATAGAGGGAGGGAGGGGGGGCCGAGGGGGTTCTGACCCCTGCTGCCTGGCAGCCCCTGATCTCTTACAGGGGACTATGATACGCACAATTAACCCCCCTCAGGTGCGGCACCTGAGAGGTTAATTGTGCGGATCACAGCCCCCTGTAAGAGATCGGGTGCTGCCAGGCAGCAGGGGGCAGTCATGTACACAGTTCTTAGTATATTCTAACTTGAAGCGTCTTCATAACTTGAACGCCTCTGTGTTAGAATATGCTGTCGGATCTGAGTTTCACGATCTAACTCATATCCGACAGTATAATCTAACATAGAGGCGTTCCCATGGTGATGGGGACGCTTCAAGTTAAAGTATACCATCAGATTGGAGAAAACTCAGATCCGATGGTATAATAGGGACTCCTGACTTTACATTTAAAGTCAATGGGGGACGGATCCATTTGCAATTGCACCATATTGTGTCAACGTCAAACAGATCCATCCCCATTGACTTGCATTGTAAGTCAGGACGGATCCGTTTGGCTCCGCACGGCCAGGCGGACACCAAAACTTTTTTTTCATGTCCGTGGATCCTCTAAAAATCAAGGAAGACCCACGGACGAAAAAATGGTCACGGATCACGGACCAACGGAACCCCGTTTTGCGGACCATGAAAAAATACTGTTGTGTGCATGAGGCCTAAGTAGGCTTCACTATTGGTTTGGGCTCACAATAACTGATAGAAATAACTGACCAAATAACTGCAGTGTGATATGGGTATAATCTGTCACCATTTTTAGGCTCTTTAGGGCAGCATAAATTTGTGACAGTGACCCTGAATAAAACTCTTAGGGCTGTTTCACACGAGCGGATGCCGTGCGTGGCATCCGCTCCGTGAAAGAGTGCCAAGACCCGATGCAGACTGCAGAGGCACGGAGCATTAACATGACTGATAATGCTCCGTGCCTCTCTGTGATCTCTTTACTACGAAATCACAACTGTGATTTCGTAGTAAAGAGATCACAGAGAGGCACGGAGCATTATCAGTCATGTTAATGCTCCGTGCCTCTGCAGTCTGCATCGGGTCTTGGCACTCTTTCACGGAGCGGATGCCACGCACGGCATCCGCTCTTGTGAAACAGCCCTTAGGGTTTCTGTCACGAGTCATTTTTTTTAAATTCTTATTGAGCAGCTCCAGTGCAAGCTAAACACTGGAGTCCACTCAATACACCCCACAAACTCAGAAGTCCTCGTATTCATGAGCTATTGCCTCTCCCATGCTAATTGGCAGCTTTTTATACATAGTATATAAAGAGAGGGCTCATGAATATCAGGACCCCAGCATCTGGCTTGCACTGAAGCTTCTCACTATGAATAAAAAAAAAAAAAAAAAAGTTGGCAGTATTTCTGAAACTGCACAGTTTGTTAAATGTTATTTGCTGCTGTGGTGAAAGTATGCCATTGTGAGAGGTGAATGTTTGTTACAAATGTGCGCGAGTGCAGACTGGCTTCAATTTGTATCGGAATTGGACCTCCACTGATTGGGAAAGGGTTGCCTTCTCCAGTGACTAACGTTTTCTGCTTCATTGAATGGATGGACGTTGTCATGACAGGCGAGAAACATCAGAGAACCAATACTCAAAGAACCATTGCTAGAAGCTCTAGCCCCACGCATTGATGTAGAAAGGGTCTCATAGGCACACTGTCAGTGTAAAACTGTTTTAATGTAGTACAATATAGCATGTATTGTACTACATTGAAACAGGGATCAGACCCATAAATGTTGAAGTCTCTGTACTAGTACAAAAATAAAAAGTGAAAAAGAGTAAAAATAAAAAAAATGTAAAAAATACATTTATAAAAAAAAAAAAAAAGTTTACATTAAAAAAGAAAAGTAAAAAAGTGATACTTGGCGCTCTCATACCTCATTACCTCATACCTTGACAACTAAACATTCAGCATCTTCTATTCACATGTTACCATGTTATTATGCATTTTCTTTGTGAGTGTCCCTCAAGACTCAAGACTACAGATTATAGAGTCCTGTGGCGTTCAGTACCATTTCTGTGCTGATGATGACACTTAAATTTACCTCTCACGTCAGATGGAACTTCCCTGCTATTCCAAATCCCAGCATGCCTATATCCTCATTCTTCTCTTCCTGTTTTCTAAAAGTCAGCATGGAGAACACCAAATTTATCATCTTTCCTCCATGTCAATTATCTCCCACACCAGATGTAATCACAATTAATCACACTTTCTTAAGACTCTCAAGTCCATTGCCTTCAGATAACATTTTCCCCGTCCTTTAAACATCACATCAAATCCTTACCTCCTCCTGATGCCTGCAACTCAAACACATTTCTTGTATCTCCTACTTCCTTAACCCTGGGTCAACTAAAATGCTGGTGCATGCCCTCATCGGCTGTCACCTAGACTACTGCAGCATTCTCATTTTTAGCCTCCCAATCCATCCTCAAATCCACCCTCAACTCTGCTACCTGATTAATCCACCTCTCCTCTTGCTTCTCCTCAGTCTCTCCTCTCTGCCAATCCTTTCATTCGCTCTCCAATATCTTACAAATTCAGTTTTAAATACTAACAATTTTATATAAGGTTATCAACAATTTGTCCCCACTTTATACCTCTGATCTACTCTTCCCATAAATCCCAATTTATAATCTCTGATCCTCACAAGATGTCCTTCTTTGTTGTTATGATATCTGCTCCTGACACAATCATCTACAATGTTTCTCAGGTGTATCGCTCATAATCTTGAGCACACAACCCCAACACATTTGACTCTCCTCAGTCACTCAAACTTTCAAAAGCAACCTGATAACTCATCTCTGCAAGAAAGCCTAAAACATACTGTACAATAAACCCAAATCCAGTTGCCACTACACAGCCATATTTTAAGCTTCTACTCTCACCTACTGTATATTTCCCCTTTTCTTTAAGATTTTAAATCCATGTGGGCAGGTTACCGTAATTCATGCTTATTGTTAATTCATGCTTATTGTACTTGTTTTTAGTTTATATTATGTATGTATACTCTTTTTTATATGTACAACATCTTGGAATTAATGATACTTTAAATACATAATAAACTCAGTTGTATTATTTTTTTCAGTGTTTTTTTTTCTACATGAAGAAACAGGAAAACATGCATAGATGTTCAAATATAAATGTAAATTATTAATATGCCAATACTTACAATTTGAAAATAAAATATGATGAAAACATGAAGAAAGCAACAAACAAGTCCCATTGAAATATCAGAGTAAAGAACTCATGTATGGGTCTTGCTATGGTTATTCTAAAATATATTATGCTTTGTAGTGTTTTTTTTTTACATTTATGTTATATTTTTTTCAGATCAACTTCAATGCGAAAGCACAACCAGAATGTAAATAATGAACAAATCATGTTCTAATATCTCTTTCTTTCCACCTATATTGATGATCACACTGTCTAGGTGTTTGGCCTCATGCACATGGCAGTTGTTTGGGTCCGCGTCCGAGCCGCCGTTTTGGCGGCCCAGATGCGGACCTATTCACTTCAATGGGGCCGCAAAAGATGCGGACAGCACTTCGTGTGCTGTCCGCATCCGTTGCTCCGTTCCGTGGCCCCGCTAAAAAAATATATCATGTCCTATTCTTGTCCACGCTTTGTGGACAAGAATAGGTATTTATATTAAAGGCTGTCCGTGCCGTTCCGCAAATTGCGGAACACGCATGGACGACATCTGTGTTTTGCGGATCCGCGATTTGTGGACCGCAAAACACACCACGGTCTTGTACATGAGGCCTATAATAGGTGCAAAATCTTCATCATTGGTAATGGCAATAGCACTGCTTAGTTATATTGTTATCGTGTAATGAAGTTAATAATCAGGAATATACAGTATCTCACAAAAGTGAGTACACCCCTCACATTTTTGTCAATATTTTATTATATCTTTTCATGGGACAACACTGAAGATATGACACTTTTATACAATGTAAAGTAGTCAGTGTATAGCTTGTATAACAGTGTAAATTTGGTGTGCCCTCAAAATAACTCAACACACAGTCATAAATGTCTAAACCCATGGCAACAAAAGTGAGTACACCCCTAAGTGAAAATACCCAAATAGTGCCCAATTAGCCATTTTTCCCTCCCCGGTGTCATGTGACTTGTTAGTGTTACAAGGTCTCAGGTGTGAATGGGAAGCAGGTGTGTTAAATTTGGTGTTATCGCTCTCACACTCTCTCATACTGGTCACTGGAAGTTTAACATGGCACCTCATGGCAAAGAACTCTCTGAGGATCTGAAAAAAAAGAATTGTTGCTCTACATAAAGATGGTCTAGGCTATAAGAAGATTACCATCACCCTGAAACTGAGTTGCAGCACAGTAGCCAAGACCATCCAGCGGTTTAACAAGACAGGTTCCACTCAGAACAGGCCTCACCATGGTCAACCAAAGAAGTTGAGTGCACATGCTCAGCGTTATATCCAGAGGTTGTCTTTTCAAAATAGACACATGAATGCTGCCAGCATTGCTGCAGAGGTTAAATAGGTGGGGGAGCAGCCTGTCAGTGCTCAGACCATACACTGCACACTGTATCACATTCATCTGCATGGCTGTCATTCTAGAAGGAGGCCTCTTCTAAAGATGATGCACAAGAAAGCCCACAAACAGTTTGCTGAAGACAAGCAAACTAAGGACATGGATTACTGTGGTCCTGTGGTCTGTGGAGGCCAAGAAAAACTTCTTTGGTTCAGATGGAGTCAACCGTGTGTGGCGGAAACCAGGTGAGGAGGACAAAGACAAGTGTGTCTTGCCTACAGTCAAGCATGATGGTGTGAGTATCATGGTTTGGGGCTGTATGTTGCTGGCTGTGGGGAGCTACAGTTCATTGAGGAAACCATGAATGCCAACATGTACTGTTGCATACTGAAGCAGAGCATGATCCCCTCCCTTCGGAGACTGGGCTGCAGGGCAGTATTCCAACATGATAAAGACCCCAAACACACCTCCAAGACAACCACTGCCTTGCTAAAGAAACTGAGGGTAAAGGTGCTGGACTGGCCAAGCATGTCTTCAGACTTAAACCCTATTGAGCATCTGTGGGGCATCCTCAAATGGAAGGTGGAGGAGCTCAAAGTCTCTAAAATTTACTAGGAAGAGGATTCCAGTGGAAACCTGTGAAGCTCTAGTGAACATGCCCAAGAAAGTTAAGGCAGGGCTGGAAAATAATGGTGGCCACACAAAATAGTGACACTTTGGGCACAATTTGACCATTTTCAATTAGGGGTGTACTCACTTTCGTTGCCAGCGGTTTAGACATTAATGGCTATGTGTTGAGTTATTTTGAGTGCACACCAAATTTTCACTGTTATACAAGCTGTACAATGACTACTTTACATTCTATCAAAGTGTCATATCTTCAGTATTGTCCCATGAAAAGATAGAATGAAATATTTACTAAAATGTGAGGAGCGTACTCACTTTTGTGAGATACTGTAGTTAATGGGGCAAGTGGGGCACTTGTCACAGGTACAGTTAGGGAGGTAGATGGATGAGAGTGTCTGGAAATCCTGTATTCCCCTCCTTCTCCTGTGTTCCGTAAGTTAATTCAGCCGAAGCCTCTTACTAGGTCTTGTAACTTGATGCAGACAGAAGGTCTGTCATGATGGACAAAAGAGGGTGGGGGAGAGAGTCTGCTCCAATGCTGAGATGTAAAAGCTTTTCTAGAGAGCTAAGTATATGTAATGTGTGTATCTATGGGTGTGATGAGTATGTATTTGGGAGGGGATGGGGTCTCACTACACACTACACACTACACACTGCCACTTGCATATACTACATATTAGTGAGTTTTTCTGTTAGGCTGCTCAGCCATGATGGCATATCATAGGCAGGATCACATCATTACCATCTGTTGTAGGACAATGTAATTTGTAGTGAGGCCCACCCCCCTCACACACCTAGAGAGCTTTTCAAGTGGTGGCAACCAGTTCTGCTCAAATTCTAGGACAGGTTGGTGATGGCCATTTTTAAACTTTATGATAGGGAGGAGGAAATGAAGGCACTATAGATGGCAACATCCAACATGAGGCTGGCCATGGGTATATGCAAGGGTTAATGGGGTTGTTGCACTGTCACTGTATACGCACAACCAGATCTTCTTGGGTGATAATTTGAATATTTAGCATACTTGATTTGGGGATTGGTGGGTTAGGAGTCATCTAGGAGTCATTAACATGAAATAAAATGAAGCAATACAGTGTATATTTTAAATAGCATAAAAAGCCAAAAGCTATAAATACAAAACAGAGACTAAAGCTAATGAAGTATAAATACTGAAATAGCGACAGTACATATCATTTCAAATTAGGTCATGTTAAAGCTGTTCTTTACCCAGATTTAAAAAAAACTTTACATAAACTCTTGAATATTCCTTTTATTTTTCTCTGCACAGTATTTAACTTGTTAAATCTGCTCTTCCTTCTGTAGCTGGGAGAAGAAACTTACATCTTTGTCAGTCATTTCAGAGCTACTTTATGGCTAGCTAAGCCTTCTCATGACCACATAACCCGGCCAGCACACAGAATGCTGTCAATTCTAATCAACACACGTTGCATGGTCACTAAAAAGTTATTGTTAGTCATTGCTGTATTAGAGGAACATAATATAACACAATGAAGAGTAATGCAACATAATTTTGAAATCACAAAATAATGACAGCTTATATTTATTTTTTCCATTTGACATTTAGTTATCAGCTTACCTGTATCTGTCTGCTTGGGCACACTGCCCTCTACAGTCCCTAATATGCTGACAACCATAATATATGTGTCAACAAATATGGTAATGCTATCATCCATTGAAAAACGACATAATTGTTGCTTATAAAGATGATATAATCCATCAGTTGTAAAGAATGTATTATATATTGTAATGCTTTTATTTATTTAATCATATTTGTAGATTTCCTTAAACAATCTAAAATGTATAAAAACTGGCACAAATGACATCTCTCCAAAGTGTTACCTGACAGCTTAAAAGAGGCAATTAGACTGGGTTCCCATACATCAGTTGTATCCAGCCAATTTTTTTTTTTTTTTGCAAAGCCAAACAGAAATGATATACAACACTCTTGGAAAGTTTTCAGACCACTTCACTTTTTCCACATTTTGTTATGTTGCGGTCTTGTGCTAAAATAAAAAAATATATAATCTGAGTTGTTCCCCATTTCATTGTTTTCCAATTCTGCACTCAATACCCCATATTGACAAAGTGAAAACAAAATGTTCGGAGTCTTTGCTAAATTTATTGAAAAGGAAAAACTAAAATATTGCATTGACATAAGAATTCAGACGCTCTTTATTCAGTACTTAGTTGAAGCACTTTGGGCAGCAATTACAGCCTCTAGTCTTCTTGGTATGATGCCACAAGGCTTGCACACATGGATTTGGGGATTTTCTGACATTCTTCTCTGCAGATCCTCTAAAGCTTGGTCGGGTTGAATGGGAAATGTCGGTGGGCAGCCTATTTCAGATCTCTCCATAGAAGTTTAATTGAGTTCAAGTCAGGGCTCTGGCTGGGCCACTCAAAGACATTCACAGAGTTGTCCCTAAACCACTTCTGTGTTCTCTTAGCTGTATGCTTAAGGTCATTATCTTGTTGGAATGTAAACCTTCGGCCACATCTAAAGCCCAGAGCATTCTGGATCAGGTTTTCATTAAGAATATCCTGTACTTTGCTCCATTTAGCATTTCAATAAACCTGACCAGTTTCACTGTCCCACCACCATAACATGATGCTGCCCATGCTTCACTGTAGGGATAGTATGGGGTCATGCCTGCTTTCCTCCAGATGTGATGGTTAGAATTGAGGCCAAAAAGTTCAGTCTTGGTTTCGTCAGACCAGAGAGTCTTGTTTCTCACAGTCTCAGAGTCCTTTAGGTGCTTTTTTGCAAAAAGATTGGCTTACATGTGTCTTTTACCAAGGAGAGGCTTCTTTATGGCCACTCTATCATAAAGCCCAGATTGTTGGAGTGTTGCAGTGATGGTTGACCTTCTGAACGTTTCTCCCAGTTATGAGCGGGAATCAATCATATACATTATACTTTATAGTATATATCATTGGAAACTGCTCAAATGTTAAAGGAAGCCTCAGAGATTATTCACAAAGTCTACAGAAACATAGAAGACTGAGTGCAGAAAGAAAAAAAAAAAAAACACGGTCAATCTAGTCTGTTAATAAATGACAGTAATTCCTTTTCAATTTTCTGTTAGAATAGATGCATGTTTTTCTCAGCCATGTTTAATTCCTGTTCTGTTGATATCCAAACCATAACTGCTAAAGTTTCTTCCAAGCATCTATTAGTCTGTCAGTAAAATAATATTTTCTGATATTGCGTCTGATCTTCCCTCCAATAATTTCAGATTTTGTCTCCTTGATCCTATACTTACTTTTTTTTGTTTTAAAACCTGTATTGTGGTGGGATCAGAAGTTTAGGAAAAAATAGACTTACAGGCTATGTACACCTTCGGCTCTTTATTAAAAATATTGACCTCTTCTGTCGCAAAGTGTTCAGTGTTTCTCTAGCTGTGTGAATCGTACTTTTTACTTTCACTTTGTGCCGTCATCTAATAACCCTTATCTCTAATTTACAAAGATTTCATAAACACTTATTTAAGCCACAGTCTTATCTGTAAGATAAGAACTGAGCTATAATAAGTATTTATAATGTCAGAGAGCAGAGATAAGGAGCCTGTCAAATTTGCTCGCTGACAGATAAGAGAGAAAATTCAGAGGCTGCTACTGGAGCATCTCAGCTATGTACAGTCGTGGCCAAAAGTTTTGAGAATTACATAAATATTGGAAATTGGAAAAGTTGCTGCTTAAGTTTTTATAATAGCAATTTGCATATACTCCAGAATGTTATGAAGAGTGATCAGATGAATTGCATAGTCCTTCTTTGCCATGAAAATTAACGTAATCTCAAAAAAAACTTTCCACTGCATTTCATTGCTGTCGTTAAAGTACCTGCTGAGATCATTTCAGTAATCGTCTTGTTAACTCAGGTGAGAATGTTGACGAGCACAAGGCTGGAGATCATTATGTCAGGCTAATTGGGCTAAAATGGCAGACTTGACATGTTAAAAGGAGGGTGATGCTTGAAATCATTGTTCTTCCATTGTTAACCATGGTGACCTGCAAAGAAACGCGTTCAGCCATCATTGCGTTGCATAAAAATGGCTTCACAGGCAAGGATATTGTGGCTACTAAGATTGCACCTCAATCAACAATTTATAGGATCATAAAGAACTTCAAGGAAAGAGGTTCAATTCTTGTTAAGAAGGCTTCAGGGCATCCAAGAAAGTCCAGCAAGCGCCAGGATCGTCTCCTAAAGAGGATTCAGCTGCGGGATCGGAGTGCCACCAGTGCAGAGCTTGGTCAGGAATGGCAGCAGGCAGGTGTGAGCGCATCTGCACGCACAGTGAGGCGAAGACTTTTGGAAGATGGCCTGGTGTCAAGAAGGGCAGCAAAGAAGCCACTTCTCTTTAAAAAAAAATCAGGGACAGATTGATCTTCTGCAGAAAGTATGGTGAATGGACTGCTGAGGACTGGGGCAAAGTCATATTCTCTGATGAAGCCTCTTTCCGATTGTTTGGGGCATCTGGAAAAAGGCTTGTCCGGAGAAGAAAAGGTGAGCGCTACCATCAGTCCTGTGTCATGCCAACAGTAAAGCATCCTGAGACCATTCATGTGTGGGGTTGCTTCTCAACCAAGGGAGTGGGCTCACTCACAATTTTGCCCAAAAACACAGCCATAAATAAAGAATGGTACCAAAACACCCTCCAACAGCAACTTCTTCCAACAATCCAACAACAGTTTGGTGAAGAACAATGCATTTTCCAGCACGATGGAGCAACGTGCCATAAGGCAAAAGTGATAACTAAGTGGCTCGGGGACCAAAACGTTGACATTTTGGGTCCATGGCCTGGAAACTCCCCAGATCTTAATCCCATTGAGAACTTGTGGTCAATCCTCAAGAGGCGGGTGGACAAACAAAAACCCACTAATTCTGACAAACTCCAAGAAGTGATTATGAAAGAATGGGTTGCTATCAGTCAGGAATTGGCCCAGAAGTTGATTGAGAGCATGCACAGTCGAATTGCAGAGGTCCTGAAAAAGAAGGGCCAACACTGCAAATATTGACTCTTTGCATAAATGTCATGTAATTGTCGATAAAAGCCTTTGAAACGTATGAAGTGCGTGTAATTATATTTCACTACATCACAGAAACAACTGAAACAAAGATCTAAAAGCAGTTTAGCAGCAAACTTTGTGAAAACTAATATTTGTGTCATTCTCAAAACTTTTGGCCACGACTGTACAGAAAAAAGGGTTCTATATTTGTAATAAAGACCATTATAAAAAATTATTTTAGCTCAAAATGAGTACAATGCAATAAAAAAAATAAAAAATATTGCCCCCAAAGGTGTACATAACCTTTAACATGACTTATGTACAGTATTTGCAAAAAGACAGTTTACTAAACTATGATAAAAGATATATACAAAGATATACAAAGACAAAGATTAAGTAAAGTCTCCGATTGAGGAGAGTCGTCAACAAATGGACTAGCTCTACTGACCAGTACCCAGTATGGCACTCGGCTGATGCCCATATAATACAAAGAGAGGTGATGGTAGCAAGACATCTTACCCTGATGATGTCTTCAATGGAGCTGAGCTCTTTGTTCCAAAACTAATGGGGTAATTTATTAATCTGAAATATGGCTAAATTAAGTGTATTTTAGGTGCAGATGGTGGCACAATGGTTAGGTATCTGTGAGTTTTTCCTGTTCAAGCCAGGTCTAAAATTGTCGGTGTTGAATGGGTAGGGAAGGGGACAGTCCTGCATTTGCCATTTTCTTTGCCTAATTTAGGCGTAGGAAATTGTTTAAATGTAAAACAGCTCGGAAGCTGTCTTACATTTAGAACTGGCGCTGGATACACCCAAGTTATGGAGAGGCCTGTGCCTTTTCATAACTTTGGCAGATCTTCTGCCAGCTACAGGGATTTATTAAGCCTGGCATCTAATAAGTGTGTCCCTAAGTGTTTTCTAGTCTCCTCACCTCTCCTAGCACCACCTAAAGGTTAGTATGCCTGTATAGTTACCTTATACTGCAGAAATGCAGCTAGATATAGACATCACTAAACAACTACATGAAATACTGGCATGGAGCCTGCATGCCTCCTTTAATATGGTGCCATAAAGCCTCCATTAACTGCTGTACAGGTGCTCATTTGTATGGAGATATGGTTATTATCGCCTAGCAACAATGTTTCATTGAAAGATAAATTTTGTATATACAGCTGGAATCCTACTCTATATGCCTAAGACCCAGCACCATGGCAAATTCTTCACAACCCTTCCCCCCCAGCTGGTTGTAACTAAATTTCCTCATGCCTTGCTCAGTATTACATCTCAGAAGATGATTCATCTTGTCTCTGCAGAGTTTACCACACAGAAATTTTAGATTCCTCACTTTTCTATCATCATCCACCCAACCCTGGTGCCCAGTACAGTGTTACCCAGCTGCTACCCACAGTACTATTCCTACTGTGCTCCCCAATGCCCCTAAATACTATACACTGCGTGCAGAATTATTAGGCAAATGAGTATTTTGACCACATCATCCTCTTTATGCATGTTGTCTTACTCCAAGCTGTATAGGCTCGAAAGCCTACTACCAATTAAGCATATTAGGTGATGTGCATCTCTGTAATGAGAAGGGGTGTGGTCTAATGACATCAACACTCTTTATTAGGTGTGCATAATTATTAGGCAACTTTCCTTTGGCAAAATGGGTCAAAAGAAGGACTTGACAGGCTCAGAAAAGTCAAAAATAGTGAGATATCTTGCAGAGGGATGCAGCACTCTTAAAATTGCAAAGCTTCTGAAGCGTGATCATCGAACAATCATGCGTTTCATTCAAAATAGTCAACAGGGTCGCAAGAAGCGTGTGGAAAAACCAAGGCGCAAAATAACTGCCCATGAAGTGAGAAAAGTCAAGCGTGCAGCTGCCAAGATGCCACTTGCCACCAGTTTGGCCATATTTCAGAGCTGCAACATCACTGGAGTGCCCAAAAGCACAAGGTGTGCAATACTCAGAGACATGGCCAAGGTAAGAAAGGCTGAAAGACGACCACCACTGAACAAGACACACAAGCTGAAACGTCAAGACTGGGCCAAGAAATATCTCAAGACTGATTTTTCTAAGGTTTTATGGACTGATGAAATGAGAGTGAGTCTTGATGGGCCAGATGGATGGGCCCGTGGCTGGATTGGTAAAGGGCAGAGAGCTCCAGTCCGACTCAGACGCCAGCAAGGTGGAGGTGGAGTACTGGTTTGGGCTGGTATCATCAAAGATGAGCTTGTGGGGCCTTTTCGGGTTGAGGATGGAGTCAAGCTCAACTCCCAGCCCTACTGCCAGTTTCTGGAAGACACCTTCTTCAAGCAGTGGTACAGGAAGAAGTCTGCATCCTTCAAGAAAAACATGATTTTCATGCAGGACAATGCTCCATCACACGCGTCCAAGTACTCCACAGCGTGGCTGGCAAGAAAGGGTATAAAAGAAGAAAATCTAATGACATGGCCTCCTTGTTCACCTGATCTGAACCCCATTGAGAACCTGTGGTCCATCATCAAATGTGAGATTTACAAGGAGGGAAAACAGTACACCTCTCTGAACAGTGTCTGGGAGGCTGTGGTTGCTGCTGCACGCAATGTTGATGGTGAACAGATCAAAACACTGACAGAATCCATGGATGGCAGGCTTTTGAGTGTCCTTGCAAAGAAAGGTGGCTATATTGGTCACTGATTTGTTTTTGTTTTGTTTTTGAATGTCAGAAATGTATATTTGTGAATGTTGAGATGTTATATTGGTTTCACTGGTAAAAATAAATAATTGAAATGGGTATATATTTGTTTTTTGTTAAGTTGCCTAATAATTATGCACAGTAATAGTCACCTGCACACACAGATATCCCCCTAAAATAGCTAAAACTAAAAACAAACTAAAAACTACTTCCAAAAATATTCAGCTTTGATATTAATGAGTTTTTTGGGTTCATTGAGAACATGGTTGTTGTTCAATAATAAAATTAATCCTCAAAAATACAACTTGCCTAATAATTCTGCACTCCCTGTACTGAAGAAATTATACTGCTATACAGATAGTCCTCCCATAGTATTATAAGAATCCCATGAATAGCTATAATCCTCTCCCAAAGTGCCATTATTAGTAATAGTGCCCCTACAGTGCTCCCAATAATGATAATGGTCTCCATGTATTAATAAGGCACCCCTGTAGTGCCCCAGTAGTATTAATGCCCCTTTTTAGTGCCCTTAGTAGTTGTTATTTCCCTTATAGAACCCCCTGTAGTTACTGTATAATGCACCTATACTGCTCCAGTAGCTATAAGGCCATCTATAGTGCCTCCCACTAGTTATAATGCCACAGTAGTAAAAATGCCACCCTATAGGGATCCAGTAGTTAAAATGCCCCTTATAGTGCCCTCTGCATTGTTTACTTTAACTCCTTAAGGTCGAAGCCTATTTTTGCATTTTGGATTTTTCCTCCCCACATTCCAATAACCAAAACTTTTTTATTTTTCAATTCACATATATATTTAGACACTGACACACATATTCAAGTTATAGCTTTTAGCTTTCATTTGAGGGTATCCACATTAAAATTGGATGGTTTATGAGTTTCAGCTCCTTTACATGTGGCACCCTGTTTTATAAAGGGACCAAAAGTAATTGGACAATTGACTTAAATGTTGTTTCATGGGCAGGTGTGGCAATTCCTTCAATATATCATTTTCAATTATGCACATAAAAGTCCTGGAGTTGATTTGAGGTGTGGCGCTTGCATTTTAAAGATTTTGCTGAGAAGTAAACATGCGGTCAAAGGAGCTCTCCATGCAGGTGAAACAAGCCATCCTTCATCTTCACAAACAGAAAAAAAACATCAGAGAAATTGCTACACTATTAGAAGTGGAAAAAGCTACCGTTTGGTACATCCTGAGAAAGAAACTAAGCACTGGTGACCTTAACAATGCAAAAAGACCTGGATGCCCATGGAAGACAACAGTGGTGGATGATAGCAGAATAATTACCATGGTGAAAGAGAAACCCCTTCACAACAGCCAACCAAGTGAACAACACTCTCCAGGATATAGGCGTATCAATATCCAAATCTACCATAAAGAGAAGACTGCATGAAAGGAAATACTGATGGCTCACTGCACGGTGCAGGCCACTCATAAGCCTCAAGAATAAGAAGGCTAGATTGGACTTTGCTAAATACTATCTTAAAAAACCAGCACACTTCTGGAAGAACATTCTTTGGACAGATGAAACCAAGATCAACCTTTACCAGAATGATGGAAAGAAAAAAGTATGGCGAAGGCATGGTACAGCTCATGATCCAAAGCATACCACATCATCTGTAAAACATGGAGGAGGCAGTGTGATGGCTTGGGCATGCATGGCTGCCAGTGGCACTGGGTCCCTACTGTTTATTGATGATGTGACACAGGGCAGAAGCAGCTGGATGAATTCTGGGGTTTTCACAAACATACTGTGTGCTCAAATCCAGCCAAATGCAGCCAAACTGATTGGTCGGCGTTTCATAATAGAGAAGATGGACAATGACCCAAAACATAAAACCAATGCAACCCAGGGGTTTATTAAAGCAAAGAAGTGGAATATTCTTGAATGGCCAAGTCAGTCACCTGATCTGAACCCAATAGAGCATGCATTTCACTTGTTAAAGACTAAACTTCAGACATAAAGGCCCACAAGCAAACAGCAACTGAAAACCGCTGCAGTAAAGGTCTGGCAGAGCATTAAAAAGGAGGAAACACAGCATCTGGTGATGTCCATGAGTTCAAGACTTCAGGCAGTCATTGCCAACAAAGTATTAGAAATTAACATTTTATTTACAATTAGGTAATTTGTCCAATTACTTTTCAGCCACTGAAATGAAGGGATTGAGTTTAAAAAATGCTTTAGTTTCTCAAATTTAATGCAATAATTTTGTTCATTCTGCTGAATTAAAGCTGAAAGTCTGAACTTCAACTGCATCTGAATTGTTTTGTTCAAAATCCATTGTGGTAATGTATAGAACAAAAATTAGAAAAATGTTGTCTCTGTCCAAATATATATGGACCTAACTGTAGTTATATGGGGGAGGGTTGCGGGGAAAGATGCATTTTTATTGCCACCATTTAATTTACCATATCTTGTATTTTGACATCACAGCGTTCACTGTGCGCTAAAAATGACCTGACATCCTCATTCTGCGGCTCAATATGAATGCGGCGATACCAAACCCATAGGGGCCTAGTACATGGGATCTTTTGATTCCTTCTTCTATTTACCCATTATTAGAGTGAATAGGATTTTCACACTGTCCATTCTGAGCTATGCCTCGTGCATATCTCAGTATAGAGAAAGACATTGCAGACGTGGATTGCTTCAGCAGCGTCCAGGCAGCCATGGAAACTGATCAGAGCCCCTCTATTTCACTACAGGGGCTTCTCTCGGAAGGCACAGTGAACAGCATCTCTCTGCCTTTACTCACAGGTGCTGCTATCAGCGTTGATTGCGGCACCTGAGGTGTTAAATGACAGGGGCGGTAAGATCGCTTGTTAACGATGGAAAAAGACAAAATTCCATCAAGTCCAACCTGTAATCCTGCTATATTGATGCACTGAACAAATCCCTGGATCAATGTCCAACGTCCTTTTTAAAAGGGGTTGCACCAAAGGGGAATAGTTTCTAAAACAATATTTCTATGCATTGTAATAAGCCTCATTGTTATTTTGAAATATAAAGTAATCTAAACCTTTTTTGAAGCCATCTATTGTAGTTGCTGTGACCGGCTCCTGTGGCAGGCTATTCCAGAGATTCACAGCCCTTAGGCCCCTTTCACACGGGCGAGTATTCCGCGCGGATGCGATGCATGAGTTGAACGCCTTGCACCTGCACTGAATCATGACCCATTCATTTCTATGGGGCTGTGCACACGAGCTGTGATTTTTACGCATCACTTGTGCGTTGCGTGAAAATCGCAGCATGCTCCTCTTTGTGCGTTTTTCACGTAACGCAGGCCCCATAGAAATGAATGGGGTTGCGCTAAAATCGCAAGCATCCGCAAGCAAGTGCGGATGCGGTGCGATTTTCACGCACGGTTGCTAGGAGACGATCGGGATGGAGACCCGATCATTATTATTTTCCCTTATAAGATGGTTATAAGGGAAAATAATAGCATTCTGAATACAGAATGCATAGTAAAATAGGGCTGGAGGGGTTAAAAAAAAATAAAAAAAAATTAAACTCACCTTAGTCCACTTGATCGCGCAGCCCGGCTTCTCTTCTGTCTCCTTCTTTGCTGATTGCAGGAAAAGGAACTGTGGTGACGTCACTCCGGTCATCACATGATCCATCACATGATCTTTTACCATGGTGATGGATCATGTGATGGACCATGTGATGACCGGAGTGACGTCACCACAGGTCCTTTTCCTGCAATCAGCAAAGAAGGAGACAGAAGAGAAGCCGGGCTGCGCGATCAAGTGTACTAAGGTGAGTTTAATTATTATTATTTTTTTAACCCCTCCAGCCCTATTTTACTATGCATTCTGTATTCAGAATGCTATTATTTTCCCTTATAACCATGTTATAAGGGAAAATAAAACAATCTACAGAACACCGATCCCAAGCCCGAACTTCTGTGAAAAAATCGTGGAAAAATCGCGCATGTTCCCGCAACGCACCCGCACCTTTTCCCGCAACGCCCGTGTGAAAGAGGCCTTACTGAAAAGAATGCTTGTCGTCTCTTATGACTGAATCTTTTTTTTTCTCCAGACATAGGGAGTGGCCCCTTGCTTTTTGAGGGGTTTAACACAGAATAGCTTTCCTTGATTATTTTTTTTTGATCCGTTTATATATTTGTACAAGTTAATCATGTCCCCCCCCTTAGACATCTTTTTTCAAGGCTAAACAAATTCAATTTGTTCAATCTTTGCTCATAGCTGAGATCTTCCAGGCCCTTTATGAGTTTAGTTGCTCTCCTCTGTACTTTTTCTAACTCAGGGCATCCTTTCTATGGACTGGTGCCCAGAACTGAACCACGTATTCCAGGTGAAGCTGCAGCCAGCCAGTCGCAGGGGCAACACATAAGGTGCACGCTGGACCGATGAGGGGCACAATAATATAACACACAGTTCATCAGTTTACTCACGGTTAGCAGATAGCCTCCCTAGGCTGGCAGCACAGTGTTGAGGTGGACAGCACGAAATCCTCCGGGGCTAGCTCTGTGGTAGGAAGCATCAGCCAAGATGGTGGTTGAGGTGCCCTTGATGTTAGGGGTGCTTAGGGTGCTTGTTGCGGCTGAGTCCCTTGATGGTTTTTGTCGTGACGCCAGTACCGTTAATGGTGGTACAACCATAGGTAGTAATAATGAGGTAGACAGTGGTAAGATGCAACTCACAACTTTTACTTTGGATGTCTCTTGGTTGCAGCAGTACAATTATGCATTCTCTAGATGGTACAGAGTTAATTCTGCAAATCCACTGTTTTAGGCTGTTTAGGTTTTGTGGCTTTGGAGCAGTGGGTTAGGTGTACCTGGTTCCTTTAGATGTGTTGGATCCTATTCCTTGACTTTCCCTACAAGCTGAATATTTTTAGACAGGAAAACTCAACTGTCTCTTAGAAGGTTGGTGTGGCTGCCTGAAGCTATAAAACCTCCACCATGCAAAGGTGTCTGTGGCCCTCAATAATGGCTCTTATCACCGATGAATTCCTAGGAATGCTTGTTTCTTTTCCAGGGAGGCAAACTCTTCTCCTACTGGTCAGGGATGCAAGTCTATAGTCCAGCTACAGAAGGAAAATGCTCTTCTGCACCTAACATTTGAGTATCACCTCCTAGCGAAGTTGGCTCCACTCACTAATCTGTGTTGCGAAGTCTTCACTCTATCTTTCATCCCACTAATTTGATCTGACTACCTTAGATCTGCTCTCTTCTGACTACATTTTCAACTGCCTAATCTCCTCTCATCCCCACAACTCACTAACTAGGCAAGGCCTAGGATATATATAGGACCCAAACTTTATCCCCATCTAGTGGCGGGATGTATAAATTACACCTAATAGGCCTGTTAACAGGGATTTTGCAGATACATAAATACAAAATCATACATTACAACCTACTGCTTTTAATAAAGTAAAAAGTGCTTTTAAGCAGTGCCCACACACACGTAGTGGGACGCTGCAAGGCCACACCAATGCTTTGTATAATGGCAATATTACATCCCTGTCCCGTGAGTCCATACCTCTTTTAATACAAGACAAAATTCTGTTGCCTTTAGAGGCAGCTGACTGGCATTGCATGCTGTTATTTAGTCTTTGATCTACTAATACACCCAGATCCTTCTCAGACAGTGACTCTCCCAGTTTTACTCCCCCTAGGACATATGCTGCATGCATATTATTAGCCCCCAAGTGCATAACTTTACATTTATCTATATTAAACCTCATTTGCCAAGTGGAGGCCCAAACAGTAAGTTTGTTCAAGTCAACTTGTAACTTCTTAACACCTTCCATAGACTATACCGTATTACAAAGTATGGTGTCATCTGCAAAAATAGAAACAGCCCTATTAATCCCATCCTCTATGTCATTAATGAAAAAATTTAATAATAGCGGACCCAGCACAGAACCTTATAGTACACCACTTATAACCGGGGACCATTCAGAAGGAATCATTGATCTTTGGATATGATCATGAAGTCAATTTTCAATCCAATTACAAATTATATTTTCTAAACCAATAGACCTTAATTTACACATTAGTCATCCGTGTGGGACAGTATCAAGTGGTTTCTACTCAGCTCTTTATAAAAAAAAATCAGGTTAGTTTGACAGCTTCTGTCCTTAGTAAAACCATGTTGGCTATCACTTATATTATTGACAGTTACATAATCCTTTATGCAGTCCTGTAGAAGGCCCTCAAACATTTTTCACACTATGGATGTTAAGCTTACTGGTCTATAATTTCCTGGTGAAGACCTAGCACCCTTTTTGAAAATGGGCATCATATTTGCCTTGCACCAGTCCCTTGGTACAATGTTTGTCATTATGGAATCTGTAAATATTATGCACAGAGGCAAATCAATAACTGTGCTGAGTTCCTTCAGAACTCTAGGGCGTAGTCCATCTGGACCTGGGACCTTGATTACTTTTAATTTTGTTTAGCATATTAAGGACCATATCTACAGTCAACCAGTTTTACAATTGGGTGGGGTGGGGTGGGGAATTAAATAAATCTTCTATGCCAGTTTTCTGGTGTAGAAAGGTAATACAGTTTTAGAGAGAGAGAGATGATAGTGAGAGCTAGAGAGAGAGAGAGAGAGAGAGGGAGAAAGAAAATTGATTAAAAAAAAATAAAGAAATAAGTTTTGAGGCTACAGGACATCTCAAAGTGTTATACACAAATTTTCAGGCCAATCGGTCCAAAAAATTGTCCAAATTGAACCTGAAATGATTTTCTTATCTCTAATTCATAATGTAATGTTAAAGAAAAAATAAATACATTTAAATAATGCGAATAGCAAAAGCTATAATGAATACACAAACAAAAATGACAAAAGTTTATTATATTTCACCACTTCACCATTTTCTAGTTTTATCATTCCTCTTATTTTCCTATTTATCATAAGGATTTGTTTATTTTGTAAATTTTTTCCTCTAGCCATAAGTATTACAATGACAAATAGACACATTTTTGGATAAATCTGTTGCAGATTGCCGTGCAAAGGGTATTTACACCAGGTCTGAAAAAGGGGGCATAGCGTGGATGGGGAAGGAAGCGGGCCAGCAGGCCCATCTCAATTATCATTTTCTACACCTGTTTTAGGCTTGGAAAATGGTCTAAATGTATTCTAGCAAGGTAACTGGCATAGATTTGGACAGATGATGTATATGCCAAAGTTATGTAGAGGCTGGAACATCCACCACCAGCTAAAGTGGTATTAAAACACTGGTCTTAATAAGTGACCCCCAGAGTACATAATAATGTCTACTATATATGGAAGAAAAATTTTTTTTTTACAATAATCAGTTAGTGCCAACTGGGTTCCATTCATTTCTGAATCCTTGAACACTGTTAACTTCCACTTTAGTTTTCAGTGTTCTACCTGTTCAGCCTATATACAAAAAAAAAAAAGCTACAAACCCTCCCTTCTTCACACATGGCAACGTCCTACTGTTTTCATTTGTTTTTGATTTGCCTCATTAAAATGCTATTGATAGCTTTAACTATTGTGTTTGTTTAGGTGCTGATTTACAAGCTCTAAAATCTAACTGTGCCAAGATTAATAGGCGACGATGGGGTTTAGAATTATTACAATTCTCCCTAAGTCCCTTGACCACACAGGTAGGAGTTTGGTAGAGGTCATGCACTTCTAAGAAGAACTCCAAAGAAGGCTTAAACCTAAGAACATTTTAATAGGATTGAATTTGTAATAGGATTTGGCAGCTCTACTTAAAGCAATGTCTTTTTTTAATGTGGAGTCATTATTTCAGAAAATAGGTCCAGCAATTTATGCTAATGAAGAATGATCTATTTTAGTATGTTCTGAAAAGAAAAATCAAGTATTCAAGTAAGCAAATTACAAACCATGGAATTTCATAATGGCAGAACGTGCGTGTTAAGAACAAAAATGTTGCTCAAATTTGTAAAGCAGTTAAAAAACTATGCCTATGAATGTGAACTTTCACAATATTTTAATCTGCCTATCCTATCATTTATTGGGCTGGTTTATATGGCCTCAGCAGCTTCCAGTTTTACTTATAGGTATCAATGCTAAGGCCAGTGAATGATTGCTGCGGTCACATGAATGTACGGTACATGATCACTGCAGCAAAGTAAGTAAAGGCCACCAGTAACCACCACGGCAGCAGAATGCTGGGAAATTTAACAGGTAAGTTATGGTTATTGCTTATCACATTCCCTGTTCTTACCTATTTTATTTTAAATCCCTGACAACTCCATGTAATAATACTTAATACTATCATGAGAACTATATCTAGGATGTGGAAAATGAGGGAAAAAATCATAAAAAATAATAGCCTGTATTTTCTGAGAAATTACAATGAGCACCAAGATCAGTTTGATAAAGTGTCGGTCCTAGTACCTTAGATAAAATTAAATGTCAGATTACACATGAATTCTGGTGTAAAGAAGGCCTCAAGTGAGACATAGTTCTTGCTCAAACTTTTCAACAAATTACTTCATTAACAGTTAGGGTACGTTTACATGGCATAAATTTCCCTTTAAGCGTGCATTCCACTCTGAAATCCACGTGAAAACCATACCAAAACCAAGTTCCATTGATTCCAATGAAAATACAAATTACCAGTCATATGCCAGTAGATGTTGTCCATGCATATTTTAAAACCATGTAGAAAAAGGAACACGTGGGATTCATGTGTAAACTATGATTGGATATCAACATGCAGAATGCAGAACAACCAACTACTGTCTTTTCATGGCGGGCAGCGCAGGGAATCAGTCTGCAATCATTTCTTTTGGTATTGCTGCAATAGAGGTGGCTTTCTGGCTCCAGGAGCACTCCTGTGCTAAGAACCTGCTGTCACTAACAACTATGGTTCTTACCGCAGGCAACTGCTTCAGAACTGGTTGGAGGAACCTCTGATCCAGGTCATTAAGTTTTAGATTGCTGTGATCCATGACTGTGAAAAAAAAATCACAGAAAAAACAAAGATAAAAACATCCTGCACGGTATGATATATAAATGTGCGGATGTCCCTGGCCATATTATTGAAGAAAATCACAGAAATGAGATAATAATGCACTTATAAAGTAGATGCAAGCATTATACAGTACAGACCAAACGTTTGGACACACCTTCTCATTCAAAGAGTTTTCTTTATTTTCATGACTATGAAAATTGTAGATACACACTGAAGGCATCAAAACTATGAATTAACACATGTGGAATTATTTACATTTCAAACAAGTGTGAAACAACTGAAAATATGTCATATTCTAGGTTCTTCAAAGTAGCCACCTTTTGCTTTGATTACTGCTTTGCACACTCTTGGCATTCTCTTGATGAGCTTCAAGAGGTAGTCCCCTGAAATGGTTTTCACTTCACAGGTGTGCCCTGTCAGGTTTAATAAGTGGGATTTCTTGCCTTATAAATGGGGTTGGGACCATCAGTTGCGTTGAGGAGAAGTCAGGTGGATACACAGCTGATAGTACTACTGAATAGACTGTTAGAATTTGTATTATAGCAAGAAAAAAGCAGCTAAGTAAAGAAAAACGAGTGGCCATCATTACTTTAAGAAATGAAGATCAGTCAGTCAGCCGAAAAATTGGGAAAACTTTGAAAGTAAGGGCTATTTGACCATGAAGGAGAGTGATGGGGTGCTGCGCCAGATGACCTGGCCTCCACAGTCACCGGACCTGAACCCAATCGAGATGGTTTGGGGTGAGCTGGACCGCAGAGTGAAGGCAAAAGGGCCAACAAGTGCTAAGCATGTCTGGGAACTCCTTCAAGACTGTTGGAAGACCATTTCAGGGGACTACCTCTTGAAGCTCATCAAGAGAATGCCAAGAGTGTGCAAAGCAGTAATCAAAGCAAAAGGTGGCTACTTTGAAGAACCTAGAATATGACATATTTTCAGTTGTTTCACACTTGTTTGTTATGTATATAATTCCATATGTGTTAATTCATAGTTTTGATGCCTTCATAGTCATGAAAATAAAGAAAACTCTTTGAATGAGGTGTGTCCAAACTTTTAGTCTGTACTGTATATGGATGAAATCCTGATATGATAAAATCTGAGACACTTAGCCAATATATTTTGATCAAAACACATCTGTGCCCGCCTACCAAGCGCCAAGGTGGTCTCAGGTCAGGCGGGTCCTACGCTAAACCTACCTAAGCCGTTGGGCTTCTATGTTCAGGAGCGCAGACGCCGCACATATGGTGTGCTGCTCCTAGTCACCTCCATGTGCATCAAGCAACCGATGGGAGGAGGAGCAAGCACACTTATATGTACCACCTAATCAAGGCGCTCTATTGGATAGGAATGGCAAAAGTGCAAATAAATGCTACTCCCAAGATAAAATAGGAGCTCATTCACACTTGAAGGTGCCACTCCCTCAAGCATAAACTACAAAAATCACAGAAAAAAACAAAGATAAAAACATCCTGCACGGTATGATATATAAATGTGCGGATGTCCCTGGCCATATTATTGAAGAAAATCACAGAAATAAGATAATAATGCACTTAGTAAAGTAGATGCAAGCATTATATATGGACGAAATCCTCACTCTGATATGATAAAACACTTAGCCAATATATTTTGATCAAAACACATCTGTGCCCGCCTACCAAGCGCCAAGGTGGTCTCAGGTCAGGCGGGTACTATGCTAAACCTACCTAAACATGGCTTAAATTTCCCTTTAAGCTTGCATTCCACTCTGAAATCCATGTGAAAACCATACCAAAACCAAGTCCCATTGATTCCAATGAAAATCCAAATTACCAGTCATATGCCAGTAGATGTTCTCCATGCATATTTTAAAACCATATAAAAAAGGAGCACGTGGGATTCATGTGTAAACTATGATTGGATATCAACATGCAGAATGCGGAACAACCAACTACTGTCTTTTCATGGCAGGCAGCGCAGGGAATCAGTCTGCAATAATTTATTTTGGTATTGCTGCAATAGAGGTGGCTTTCTGGCTCCAGGAGCACTCCTGTGCTAAGAACCTGCTGTCACTAACAACTATGGTTCTTACCGCAGGCAACTGCTTCAGAACTGGTTGGAGGAACCTCTGATCCCAGTTATTAAGCTTTAGATTGCTGTGATCCATGACTGTGGCATGATCAAAGAGGACTCCCTGCTATGATTGGATCACTGGGTTTCCCAGTGACCTGATTGGAGGCTGGAGAAGCCATATGCACTTGACAAGGGACTCTAGGGCCATCTGTCCAGTTTTTTTGTAGTTAGGGCACACTAGTGATGGGAGCATGTAAGTATAATAAGTTTAAATGAAAGTTAAAATTGTAATCCCATAGTGAAATAATCCCTCAGTGTTGCCCCGCTGTCTCCATCTTGTGGTTCAGGCGCTGTTTACATCCTTATTCTTTAAATATGCAAACTGACACCCAAAAAAATGATTACAATTAGTTCCCTATTTTGTGTTGGTTGTTTTGTACTATAATATGTATAGTTTTACATGAATGGAGGGAATGGCAGCGGTTTTGGTTGGTGTGGGCATTTAGTTTATTTTTTTACATTTTATTATTTTTTTGTCTTTTCATTTAACTTTTTAAATATATTTCTGCCACATATGTTACCCAATAGGTCATAAAAAGACCTTTGGGGGACACTGACCCTTTTTTTTTTATTATTTTGCACTCTTTCCTTTTTTTTATTTTAGTTGTATTTTATTATATTTTTAATTTTACTATTTTTTTAATTTTATTTTTTAACTTATTTTTTATATATATTTTTGCCACATAATTTGTCCACTAAGAGGTCACTAAAAGACCTGATCAGGGTCTAATGAGACCCTCCAGCTCTGCTCTGCCCCTGAGTGATCGCCAGGGTCCAAACTGCATAGCACTCCCCTATCTGAGGAGAATTCAGAAGTGGTAATAAGCTGCTTCTGTCTTCTCCTCAGCTACCCTGTTGTCACTGACAGCAGAGGACCTGACCTGCTTTTGTTGGAGTGCTGGAGCAGAAGCTGTAATCCAGCGCAGTGAGGCAAGCTGTGTTTCTGTCCAGCAGGAAAGGGGCCACAAACCATGGCACCGTGGGCTGTGCACCTTTGCCCTAGATCAATAACCAATCTCTAAAGTTCTGTACATAGGAGAGTGGACATCAGACAGAGAATAAAAGACTAAAACACAAAAAACAACAAAAAGGGATTATTTTGGACCGCTTTTTTATTTCATAAAGCATAAAACATACAGGCCATCCTGGCACTGTATTTGTTGTTGCCAAGTAAACAAGGATACCCCAATGCACAGACTTTGAGTCTATCTCCATGGATTATCTGCTTCCATCCCTATTTAGGTCTTTGCAGTTGGACTAGACAACTTCCAGCATGCATAGCAGCACAGCGATCCACATCCTTCAGCTATCCTGGTGTACAGGTGCACAGCCATGCCTGGTCACATTTGTCATAGCAGTTGGGGTTTATGGATTTCCACACTTGGTCTACCCTGTGGAGAAAACGGTTTTGCAGAAGAAGTTGTTTGTATATGCAAGTGCAATTGCTCACCCCAAACTCTCCTCACCTCAAGATTTCTAATCACAATTACTTTGCAAACAAGGGTTGGTGTGTAGCCCAAACAGGAATATCAGTTGTCAGGGGTATAGTGTTTTTTCCCACTTTATCTTTGTTACAGGAATTTTGAAGGCCTTTTATTCTTGCAAGGGCCAGAGTTTTACAGTTTAGTCCATTGTTCTTCACCAGAAGGAGTTCAAGACTACATCCAATTTTCCTTGGCCACTCTCCTTTCTTTATTTTGTGACTTTTGCAGCCAATTGAAAGTCTCAGATTACCACATTCGAAACCAGTGGAGATCAAAGCAGTGCTGGTCTGGAGCAGCTCAGTATTGGTTGCTTTATTATGCTAAAGTGCTCCCAACCATTGCAAAAAACTCATCTACTGGACAAGCCTTTTAATGTTTGTTGTCAAATGGTTTATTTTACTGAAACCTATCTGCAGCTATTTTTTAAGACATTTCAATAAAGCTTTTCCAATTGTGTTTCTATGTTATCAGCAAACATTTAATACTATTATTTATTCACTAGATAAATAATCTGGCATATAAGTCTCTAACTTCCAAATGATGTAGTAAAAGTATTTGGATTTATGGTAATATTGGCACTAGTAGGTAGTTTATGCTCGCAATAGTCTTTATTTGCCTCTGTGCTAGTCAGTGATTTTATGGCCTCATTAACTCATGTAAGGTAAGTCAGTAATAGCTGTAGGATTCATGACTTCAAGGCTTTGCATACCCGACACACCCCCAAAATTTATAATAGCTAATAATAGTCATGTATCCTAAGCTAAAGCTGTCAGGGTATAATGAGACATTAAATCAAGCAGAGCATATTGATTTTGTAAAATAGTTTCTCTTTAAAATGTAATTAATTTTTAACAAATTAATAGGTTGAAGAATGAATTGTACACTGACAGCTCTTTCTGCTAAGATCTGCTTAAATCTTTTGTCTGGTCCAGTTGAAATCATATGACCCTAGGTGGCTCAAAGTGTGATATAATTAACCATTTCTACAAAGTGGGGTGAATGAGAATGATATAACCCTGAGAAATGGAAATGGAAGTAGAACTCCAAGAATGTCATAAATGTTCACACAGCAATCCTTTATAATGGAGATTAAAAAGCTACGATTTTTTCTTTGCTAATCTTTTGTTCCAGTATTTAAGGTTTGCATAAGGATAATTAATAACTATAATTAACCTATCCAGCACGAGAATGACCATAATGAAATTACAGAAATTTAATAACGCTTTTAAACATTTAGGGGGTCATTTATCAAATCTGCTACACCAGTTTTGTGGTATAAAAAAGTTGCAAGTGATGCATTTTGTGCATATTTTTGCGACATTTGCCCAAATTTTGCCTTGCCACTTTTAGAAGTGGAGTGAAAAATAGGTCAGGATTAGAGATTAGAACAGTGTTATAGCTCATTTATGATGTGTGACTTTTTAAAGTGTCACAAAAATCACATTAGCACTTTACTGAAATTATTATTACTGTGCACCACTTTTATAAATTTTCAGCAGGTGTATATATACATATAAATATATATATATATATATATATATATATATAAAAAAAAGAGAAAAAGATGAGCAGCACACACTTTGCAGAGGTGCAATCCCTTGGGTAGATCACGGACTTGATCCAATAAGTTATATATATAGAAGAATCCAAGGCAGCACACGAATAACGGTGAAAAAAAGTGGTGTTTATTCCCACATGTGCAGACAGCAACGTTTCAGCTCTCTCAATGGAGCCTTTGTCAAGCCATAACAATCAATGCAAACTCAAATGTTTAAATAACATACATGATTATTGTGTAAATTACATGATTGTACAGAAAATTACATAATTATACAGGAATAGTCCATGAAAAATTCATCCTGGTTTCTCAAATAGGTGTCACATACTTGTAGTACATCGACTGCAAAATTCATATTCATTATTAAAATTGAACAGTGTCCCCAACTCACTAAATTGTGGTGTGAATACATAATTCATAATAATTACATTCAGGTGCCTGTGATTATGTGATATTTAAAAACATATAAGGAAACTCACATACTGGAGGAGAGCAGGAATCACACGGCGTCCGGAAATCGCAAACGCGCATGCGCGGAACTTCATCAGTCCCGCGAGACCGTCAATATTGCACAGAATTCAGAGGCCCACAACCAAGATGGCCGCACCTGAGCCGAAGCGATCTGCGCATGTCCATTCCCGACCCAGGGCGGAATCAGCATAGCCGGCGTAGCAGTCATGTGTCCTGTCATAAGGTGTAAACAATCCACCACGTCATGGACTATCCAGCGATCATACGCTGCAAATACTATATTAGGTCAACTCAAAGCAGGGGTCCAGCGGTGTATTCCAAAGCAGTGGCATCCACCACCTATATATAATACCGCCTCATCCCAATAATCAACAAGGCATTATACTAACGTCCAAGTGGTTCATACAAACAGATGACAATCTCTCAAGCCCGCGGTCTGCAACCGAACCTCGATCGGAGACCCCGGGCTTGTGCGGCAGCTGCAGACATGGATGCCACCAGTCAGGGGCCCCAAGCCACAGCTGTCCCAGAGAGAGATGCATCAGAACAATCATTCATTACACGTATCTCATGTCACCGTCCCTGATCCGTATACCTGTCAGTCGGGAAAGGCCACGCCCAAGATCGCCATCAGACCACGCCCCCTCCCTGGTCCCGGGTCTCAGAAATCTGATCATATAAAATATAACATTGTACAAATATATAAACATAATCACTATACAGTAGCCGATCGATCCTGCCTTCATCCAGTATTTCCAGAGATAATCCAATTGTGAAGCTTAGTTTCATATTGATCTAAAAAAATAATAAAGAAACAATGTTATTGTTCACTATTATTAGATGCTTGCACTTAAATACAGCCTTACTCCCGAGGTAAGTAGAATTTCCCAGAACCCCAATACATATAGACCACAAGACAAAAACAAAAAGGAAAAAAAGGGGGGGGGGGGGGGGGGAAAGGGGGGGGGGGGAAGGGATAGGGGAAGGGGAAGGGAAGAAGGGTCACCCACATTCATGACATGCGATACATAAAAGGATAGGGAAATGAAACAATACTAGAAGAATCAAATCACCCTAAAATCCACATTGAGCCCCATTGGTTTGAGAGTCTGCAACTCAAAAATCCAATAGAGCTCCCTTCTCTTCAGACGTGTAGTCCTGTCTCCACCCCGTCTGGGTAAGAGCACTTGTTCTAAAATCCTAAATTTTAAATCACGTTCCATATGTCCTGCTTCTGTGAAGTGCTTAGGCACAGGTAAATCCAATCTCTTCTTTCTGATAGTATAACGATGCTGATTTAGTCTGGTCTTGACATCCCAGGTTGTTTCTCCAACATACCATAGTCCACAAGGACATGATAGCAGATAAACAGCGTAGGTTGAGTCACATGTCAGGTATTGTTTAATATGCACTGTCTTCCCATTTGTAGGATTAACAAATGACTCTCCCTTTAGCATATATGGGCAGTTTACACACCCGTGGCACGGGTAGCAGCCCTTCCGAGACGAGCCAAAATACGTGGCACAGTCAATTTTGCTAGAACCCACATCAGATCTGACTAGTTTATCACCCAAATTCCGACTTCTTCGGAATGAACACAGTGGGGGAACCTTGAATTCCTCAACCCAGTCAAAACCACTGGTCAGAATTGACCAGTGTTTCCTGACAATGGATGACACCTGTGGACTACTATTGCAATAGTCAGTGACCAGAGGTATTCTAGATATAGACTTCTTGGGTCTGGCCAGATCACCATCTCTCATCCTCACTTTTGTCTTCTGGATGCTATCTGTCACAAGCTTGTTGGGGTAACCCCGCACCTTAAATTTGCTGGCCATTTCACATAAACGTTGGTCCCTCACTGGACCTTGCCCAACTATCCTAGCCACACGTAACATCTGACTCAGGGGTAGAGATTCAATCATAGGCCTGGGATGGTGACTCTCAAATCTAACCAAGGTATTTTTATCTGTAGATTTGACAAAAAGGTCGGTGACTAGGGTATCACCCTGAACCATCACCTCTGTATCAAGAAATTGCATTGTTTTTTTCGAATATAATACGGTGAATTTGACACTAGGGTCAATATTATTCAAATATGAATGAAACGCCATGAGGTCCTCTGTGGCTCCCACCCATATCAAGAACACATCATCTATGTAGCGCCACCATCCCAGCACATGGCTGAAGTGGTGACACCCATAGATGAATGTGTCTTCCAAGTATGTCATATATATATTTGCATAGGTGGGCGCCACATTGGACCCCATCGCGGTCCCCCTTAACTGTACGTAATAATCATCCCTAAATAAGAAATAATTTCTACATAAAATAAATCTCAATAAACCAAGCAGAAATGTTCTGCATTCCTCTGTGTAATCTGTCTGAAGGAGGCACAATTCCACAGCATGTAGACCCAGCTCGTGTTCGATTGACGTGTACAGGCTGCACACGTCAAACGAAGCAAGAACAGCTCCTTCTGGGACCCTCAGATCTTTAATCTTATCCAAAAAATCATTCGTATCTCTGATATAAGATCTAGCAGAAACCGCAAATGGTCGCAAGATCTTATCCAGAAAGATGGCCGGATTACAAAATAAAGACCCCCTACCAGAGACAATCGGCCGACCTGGGGGGGCCCGTATATTTTTGTGTATTTTTGGGAGAGTGTACAGTATAGGGGTAATTGGTTTTTCACATAACAAATAACTTTGCAATTTTTCGTCTATAATCCCACCAAGTTTGGCCTGACCTAGCATCTCACCCAGTTCCCTTAGCAATTTGAATTTTGGGTCACTGGAGACCCTTTGGTATACATTATTGTCAGCCAGTTGAGATAAAATCTCTTGTATGTACTGATCTGTGTCCATTACCACAACCCCACCACCTTTGTCAGCAGACTTGATGGTGAGGCTGTGGTCTGCAGACAGATCAGTAACGGCCTGTATATCTTCAGTGGTAAGGTTACCTTGACTCAACGGGTTCATCAACATATTTTGTTTAAGTTTTTCAATATCACGCCCCACCGCCAAGGTAAAAGCCTCAATAGCGGGATGGTGTGATACCGGATTGAAATTACTCTTAAGAAACAATCCCGTGCCATGTAAACTCAATTCACTAGGTCTTATATTCTCAGTCACTGGTCTATCTGAATGCTCAGAAGCCCAAATTTTCAATCTAATCGTGCGATAAAATCTTTGTAAATCCAATTCTACATTAAACCAATTGGTTTTAGCGACTGGGCAGAAAGATAGACCTTTGTTTAGAACCTGTATCTGTGCATCAGTTAGTGTGGTTGAGGAGATGTTTACCACTGTGCTTTCCTCTTTTCTCTCACATTCCTTGGTCTCTGGGACCTTGGTGTCTTTTCTCTTTCGCCACTTGTGCTGGCGCCGTCCACCCCGCCGGAGTCTCCTGGACCTGTGCTCTGCTCCGGAAAAGGAGGACCTGGGACTCTGGTGTTGGAAGAAGGCATTGACTCTTTATCCCTTGTGGCTCGATTAGTGTTTCTACTGTCACCCAGCGTAGATCCATATCTTTTATCACTTGACGGTCTCCGAATCTTCCTTGCGTCCCCTTGCCAATTGTATACATATCCTGTCACATAATCGTCCATGTCCCTGGACCATTTATTCCTTTTCTTGGCCTGGAGGTCATTTCGGAATTTGTCAAAAATTGAAGAACTGGCAGACATATAGTTATCGAATTCTTCAGTGGGTAACAGAGCCTGTAGTTGTTCAACAAGGGTCTGTACAGTCGCCACCGTAGAGATCAGTTCTTGTTGTAAAACTTCAACATTTAACAAAATAAAGTCAAAGGCATACTTATTGGAAATTTGTATAAATCTAGCACAGAAATCAGAATTGTTTAAAAATAAATCCGGCCTCAGATGTGACCGCATCCCCCTCGGTATTCTATGGAGGCGATGGTATTCACTGAGTGTTTGTAAATGCAGATTCAGATTAATGGAGCGTCTTGATTCATTCTCGAATTTTTTCTTTACGTCTATAATAGAAGGAGCAGATAAAAAGGAGACATCTCTCACCGTGTTCTGAAAAATTCTAGTCTCATCCTCTTTGGTGTAAGAAAACACATCAGGGTTAGTGGTATTTGCAGTGTTATCCATATGGTGGTGCAGTCGCTCGTCTGGTCCAGATAATAGAAAAAAGAGAAAAAGATGAGCAGCACACACTTTGCAGAGGTGCAATCCCTTGGGTAGATCACGGACTTGATCCAATAAGTTATATATATAGAAGAATCCAAGGCAGCACACGAATAACGGTGAAAAAAAGTGGTGTTTATTCCCACATGTGCAGACAGCAACGTTTCAGCTCTCTCAATGGAGCCTTTGTCAAGCCATAACAATCAATGCAAACTCAAATGTTTAAATAACATACATGATTATTGTGTAAATTACATGATTGTACAGAAAATTACATAATTATACAGGAATAGTCCATGAAAAATTCATCCTGGTTTCTCAAATAGGTGTCACATACTTGTAGTACATCGACTGCAAAATTCATATTCATTATTAAAATTGAACAGTGTCCCCAACTCACTAAATTGTGGTGTGAATACATAATTCATAATAATTACATTCAGGTGCCTGTGATTATGTGATATTT
Source organism: Bufo bufo (assembly GCF_905171765.1). NCBI lineage: Eukaryota > Metazoa > Chordata > Amphibia > Anura > Bufonidae > Bufo > Bufo bufo. Next base: position 319,010,919 of record NC_053392.1, read on the forward strand.
AAAAACATATAAGGAAACTCACATACTGGAGGAGAGCAGGAATCACACGGCGTCCGGAAATCGCAAACGCGCATGCGCGGAACTTCATCAGTCCCGCGAGACCGTCAATATTGCACAGAATTCAGAGGCCCACAACCAAGATGGCCGCACCTGAGCCGAAGCGATCTGCGCATGTCCATTCCCGACCCAGGGCGGAATCAGCATAGCCGGCGTAGCAGTCATGTGTCCTGTCATAAGGTGTAAACAATCCACCACGTCATGGACTATCCAGCGATCATACGCTGCAAATACTATATTAGGTCAACTCAAAGCAGGGGTCCAGCGGTGTATTCCAAAGCAGTGGCATCCACCACCTATATATAATACCGCCTCATCCCAATAATCAACAAGGCATTATACTAACGTCCAAGTGGTTCATACAAACAGATGACAATCTCTCAAGCCCGGGGTCTCCGATCGAGGTTCGGTTGCAGACCGCGGGCTTGAGAGATTGTCATCTGTTTGTATGAACCACTTGGACGTTAGTATAATGCCTTGTTGATTATTGGGATGAGGCGGTTATATATAGGTGGTGGATGCCACTGCTTTGGAATACACCGCTGGACCCCTGCTTTGAGTTGACCTAATATAGTATTTGCAGCGTATGATCGCTGGATAGTCCATGACGTGGTGGATTGTTTACACCTTATGACAGGACACATGACTGCTACGCCGGCTATGCTGATTCCGCCCTGGGTCGGGAATGGACATGCGCAGATCGCTTCGGCTCAGGTGCGGCCATCTTGGTTGTGGGCCTCTGAATTCTGTGCAATATTGACGGTCTCGCGGGACTGATGAAGTTCCGCGCATGCGCGTTTGCGATTTCCGGACGCCGTGTGATTCCTGCTCTCCTCCAGTATGTGAGTTTCCTTATATGTTTTTAAATATCACATAATCACAGGCACCTGAATGTAATTATTATGAATTATGTATTCACACCACAATTTAGTGAGTTGGGGACACTGTTCAATTTTAATAATGAATATGAATTTTGCAGTCGATGTACTACAAGTATGTGACACCTATTTGAGAAACCAGGATGAATTTTTCATGGACTATTCCTGTATAATTATGTAATTTTCTGTACAATCATGTAATTTACACAATAATCATGTATGTTATTTAAACATTTGAGTTTGCATTGATTGTTATGGCTTGACAAAGGCTCCATTGAGAGAGCTGAAACGTTGCTGTCTGCACATGTGGGAATAAACACCACTTTTTTTCACCGTTATTCGTGTGCTGCCTTGGATTCTTCTATATATATATATATATATATATATATATATATATAGCAACTCTTATCTGAAAAAACTAACCTCAAATACACCTACAATGATACATTCTCCCCTTAGTATACTTTTAAGTCTCAATACTTGGCCAACACACTCAAATATGTTTGACTTATAGTTTTAGTAGGATGATTGGTCTTTTTGTTAACAGGCAGTCATAGAGGATACCTTTACTTAGGTGTATGCTGATGTGACCACATCTTACTGTTATCTCACATATATATTCTTATTATAGCCAAATTTACCACCCTAACTCCTCCCACAGTTTTTACACTACAAAGACAGTAATATATCGAAACGTGCAGATTGTTCCTGATTTGTGTGCTATTACTTTGTGGAACATTTCGCCGAATGGTTCACGAAATATTGTCGTTTTTGTGGCAAAATTGGTCCCATAGGAATGAATGGTGGAATGTTCAAAACTAGAAAAGCTACAATTTATGGGGAAATTGTGTGAAGTGTTTTTGCCTCCACCAGTAGTCTACAACTGGAGTGGGCGGAGTAACTGGGTGGAGTGGCTGGAGTAACTGTTGTGTGGTTGGAGTGGCTGGAGTAACTGTGGAAAGGTTGGACTGGGCAGAGTAACTTTATGGAGTGGGCAGAGTAACTGTGTGGAGTGTTTGGAGTGAGTAAAGATAGTAAACATTACACTAACCAATTGATTGATCAAATATAAAAAGTGCACATTGCAAGCTTGATAGAGTGAGAAATGTATTTATTTATTTATATAGCACATTTGAATGCAATGTTGTTGCCCAAAGTGCTTCACAGTTACATTAAAACATACATTTACTAAAACATTAGCAGCATTATCAAGCCTACAGGTATGACCACATGCATTTGGGGGGTCTCAGCATCTTGATGTAGAATGGAGTTGAAGGTGTGCTATCTGTTTGATGATAATCAGTGTTCACAACCACTGTTTCCTGGCAACACTAATGCCCCGTTTATGCAGACTCTAAGCGTGTGACACCACATCACTATGTACCTTCTGGGCACATTTACTGTCACAAACCTCCATTTCCACTATGCTGCTGTGGGGCTCCGGATCCCGAATGTCACAAACCTCCATTTCCACTATGCTGCTGTGGGGCTCTGGATCTCGAAAGCATGGGTATGAAAGGTCCAGTTTAGTCCAGCGTATCTTTAGATCTCTTTCCTTTAGATGGCATGATGATATTCACACAGCTGTAATTTATTTTCGTAAATGTAGCTAGTTGAAACACCTCAAATACTCTCTACTACATAAAAAAAAATTCCAAACTTTTAAAGGTCACCCTAAGTATTAAAAATCTAAAGTCCCCCAGACAATAGCCCAAACTATGAAGTATTTATATTATGCTATATGTGCTGGCTATATGTAATTTTTCTAATCTGTTCACCATGACATGTTCCCCTGAGGAGCTTCATCAGACAGGCTGTGTAGGTGGAGCAGCTGTAAAGTGAAAGTAAATATCCCAGCATGCATTGCAGCAAGCATCTTCAGAGGAGTAGTCACATGACATCCCTGCCCACCTTTGTTCATATAGAGACAAGAACCCCTCAGACTTCTGTACAGACACAGCAATAGAAAGCACACCCCAGTCCCAGCAGTAAAGAGAGGTCACTTCACTGGCGGTTGCCATCTTCAAACGGTTGTTGTTTAAAGATTATAAATCCTACAGCGAGAGCTTTATATTGTAAGAATTAAAATACCCAGACCTACATTTTGATGCATAGTATGTCTCTGAAATATTAAAAAGGCACAGTTGCAGTTTAGAAATTGCTCTTCAAATTTGAGTTGGCTAGAGTGGAGTTTCAATGAATGTCAATGTGCGGCGTGAGTTGCAAACAAATGGTCATATTGTGTCATATTGTCAAAATTATCAGGACTATGGCTTAGCCGTGGACATTTTTAGTGGCAGCAGGGATAGCTGAACGTTTTGATATGCGTAGGTGGGCTTGAAAATGAGGGAGTGGTGGCAGTTTAGAAATCATGTACTGATTTTTTAGCATACACTCTAGCTTTTGTCAGCTCCCACTCTAGTTTTGAACATTCCGCCATTCATTCCTATGTGACCAATTCCGCCACAAAAACACCGATATTTTGTGAACCATTTGGCGAAACGTTTCACAAAGTAATAGCACACCAATCGGGAACAATCCACACGTTTTGGTATATTACTGTAGTGTAAAAACTGTGGGAGGAGTTAGGGTGGTAAATTTGGCAACAATAAGAATATATATATGAGATAACAGTAAGTGGTCTTGCCATGCAATAACACTTAACCCCTTAAGGAAAGGGCTCATTTTCACCTTAAGGACCAGGACATTTTTTGCAAATCTGACCAGTGTCACTTTATGTGTGAATAACTTTAAAATGCTTTTACTTATCCAGGCCATTCTGAGATAGTTTTTTTGTCACATATTGTACTTCATGACACTGGTAAAATGGAGTAAAAAAAAAAAAAGATATTTATAAAAAATTCCAAATTTACCAAAAATTTGGAAAAATTAGCTAATTTCCAAATTTCTATTTCTCTACTTTTATAATAGATAGTAATACCTGCAAAAATAGTTATTATTTTACATTCCCTATATGTCTACCTCATGTTTGGATCATTTTGTGAATGACATTTTATTTTTTGGGGACGTTAGAAGGCTTAGAAGTTTAGAAGCAAATTTAGAAAATTTTCAGAAATGTCAAAAACCCACTTTTTCAGGACCAGTTCAGGTCTGAAGTCACTTTGTGAGGCTTACATAATTGAAACCACCCAAAAGGTATTCAAAACTGATTTTACTAACTTTGTTAACCCTTTAGGTGTTCCACAAGAATTAATGGAAAATAGAGATACAATTTCAAAATTTCCCTTTTTTGGCAGATTTTCCATTTTTATATTTTTTTTCCAGTTACAAAGCAAGAGTTAACAGCCAAACAAAACTCAATATTTATGGCCCTGATTCTGTAGTTTACAGAAACACCCCATATGTGGTCGTAAACTGCTGTACGGGCACACAGCATTGCGCAGAAGGAAAGGAACGCCATACGGTTCTTGGAAGGCAGATTTTGCTGGACTGTTTTTTTACACCATGTCCCATTTGAAGCCCCCCTGAAGGCACTCCTAGAGTAGAAACTCCAAAAAAGTGACCCCATTTTGGAAACTACGGGATAGGGTGGCAGTTTTGTTATTTTAGGGTACATATGATTTTTGGTTGCTCTATATTACACTTTTTGTGAGGCAAGGTAACAAGAAATAGCTGTTTTGGCACCGTTTTTATTTTTGTTATTTACAACTTTCATCTGACAGGCTAGATAATGTGGTATTTTTATAGAGCAGGTTGTCACGGACGTGACACGACCAAATATGACTTTTTGGTTGTTTGTTTTAGTTTTACATAACAAAGCAATTATTTTTTTTTTTTTATGATTCTTTAGTGTCTCCACATTCTGAAAGCCATTGTTTTATTTAATTTTTGGTCGACTGTCTTGTGTAGGGGCTCATTTCTTTCAGGATGAGATGATTGTTTGATTGGCACTATTTTTGAATGTGTAAGACTTTTTTATCGCTTGCTATTACACTTTTTGTGATGTAAGGTGACAAAAAATGGGTTTTATTTACACAGTTTTTTTTTTTTACGGTATTCACCTGAGGGGTTAGCTCATGTGATATTTTTATAGAGCAGGTTATTATGGATGCAGCGATACCTAGTATTTCTGCTTTTTTCATTTATTTAAGTTTTACACAATAATATCATTTTTGAAACAAAAAAAAAATCATGTTTTAATGTCTCCATTGTCTGAGAGCCTTATTTTTTTATTTTCTTTGGGCAATTGTTCTATGTAGGGGCTCATTTTTTTTTGCGGGATGAGATGGCGGTTTGATTGGTACTATTTTGGGAAGCATATAACTTTTTGATCGCTTGTTAGTACACTTTTTGTGATGTGAGGTGACAAAAATGGCTTTTTTGACACTGTTTTTATTTTTATTTTTTACGGTATTTACCTGAGGGGTTAGGTCATGTGATATTTTTATAGAACAGGTTCCTACGGACGTGGCAATACAAAATATGTATAGTTTTTTTAATTTATTTTACTTTAACACAATAACAGCATTTTAGAAACCAAAAAAATCATGCTTTATTGTCTCCATTGTCTGAGCGCCATATTTTTTCACTTTTTGAGCGAATGTCTGATGTAGGGGCTCGGGATGAGGTGCCGATTTGATTGGTACCATTTTGGCGTACATACGACTCTTTTGATCACTTTTATTACCTTTTTTGGGAAGTAAGGTGGCAAAATATCAATTTCATCATAGTTTTTTTTTCTATTATGGCGTTCACCATGCGGGGAAAGTAGCATGACCGTTTCATAGATCAGGTCATTACGGACGCGGTGATATCAAACATATGTAGTGCATTTTATTTTTTCAATTTTTAATCTGTGATAAATGTGTTTTTTTATTTTTACTTATTTTTCTGACCCAGACCCACTTGGTTCTTGAAGATTCAGTGGGTATGATGTCTGTATAATACAATACAGTACACTATATAGTGTACTGTACTGTATTTTCACTTTACACTTAGTCTGCTCAGACTTGTGCCTTTAGCAGAAGTCTGATCAGACTTAGCCTTACCATGGCAAGCTGAAAGCCTGTGAAGGCATCCGGTTGCCATGGTAACCATCACCCGATGCCACAACAGAGCAGCGGATGAAGGGGATGGAGGGAGGGGGGCCCCCGTCAAGAATCGGGGGCTGAAATGGCACAGCAGCCCCCGATGGGAGAGGGAGCTCCCTCCCTCCCTGTTAACCTCTTCCATACAGCGGTCCCTACAGACCGCGGCATGGAAGGGGTTAAACGGCTGACATCTGTGAGCACATATGTCAGCCGTTTCAATCAGAGTGTCAGCAATGTGTTGAAACTCTGCTAACCGCTCGGCCACCCTGAGAGAGGGGGCAGGCGGATGATCGCGCGCCAGAGTGCCCCCCCGCACCGCCCGCACCGTGTCATTTTGAAGTTTCTGATCCCCGCGGACTGTGACCGCGGGGATCAGAAACTTCATAAAGCGGTGCAAACCACAGGTCTGAATTGACCTGCGGTTTGCATCGATCGCCAATACGGGGGGGTCACAGGACCCCTCTCGGCATTGTTACAGAGTGCCTGCTGTGGTGGCGGTGATCGGAAATACACAGGGTGTACAGGTACGTCCTGTGTCATTAAGTACCGGGACATTAGGGCATACCTGTACGCCCTGTGTCCCCAAGAGGTTAATAACAGTAAGTGGTCTTGCCATGCAATAACACTTAACTAGAGTGGGAGCTGACAAAAGCTAGCTTGTGAGCTGAAAAATCAGGACATGATTTCTAAACTGCCACCACTCTCTCATTTTCAAGCCCATCTACACAAATCTTATATCAAAACGTTCAGCTATCCCTGCTGCCACTAAAAATTTCCACGGCATAGTCCTGATAGTTTTCACAATATTACCATTTGCTTGCAACTCACGTCGCCCATTGACATTCATTGAAACTCAACTCTAGCCACCTCAAATTTGAAGAGCCATTTCTAAACTGCGACTGTGCCTTCATTTTAAAAATTTCAGAGACATACTATGCATCAAAATGTAGGTCTGGGTCTTGTGATTCTCACAATATAAAGCTCTTCGGTGTAGGATTTATAAACTACAAGCATTTAAAGATGGCAACCGCTAGTGAAGTGAGCAAGTTGGAGCAGTAAAAGTAAGTGGAGAGTAAGTTGCCATAGGAACCCATGTGTGTGAGCAGCCAGCAGAGTGACAAAAGCTAGAGTGTGAGCTGAGAAATCAGGACATGATTTCTAAACTGCCACCACTCCCTCATTTTCAAGCCCACCTACACAAATTGGCTGCTAATATTTTTTTATAAATGTATGTTTTAATGTAACTGTGAAGCACTTTGGACAACAACATTGCAATTAAATGTGCTATATAAATAAATAAAAGTTGAAATGCATTACTAACTCTATCAAGCTTGCCATGTGCACTTTTTTATTTGATTAATCAATTGGTTAGTGTAATATTTACTATCTTTACTCACTCCAAACACTCCACACAGTTACTCTGCCCACTCCATAAAGTTACTCTCCCCAGTCCAACCTTTCCACAGTTACTCTAGACACTCCAACCACACAACAGTTACTAAAGCCACTTTCCCCAGTTACTTCGCCCACTCCAGTTGTAGACTACTGGTGGAGACAAAAGCACTTCACACAATTTCCCCAGAAATTGTAGCTTTTCTAGTTAGAAATTGCACTTCTCTGTTTAGCTATATACAAAAACATACATCTTGTGGTATACTTTCTTTATGGCAGTCTAATGTACAGATGCAACATCGTTAGCGCTCCTCTTTTTTGCATATAGTTACAAACGAAACGCGATTTTCTCTTCTTCACAATAGCAATACATAACATGGCCAGTAGATGGCAGTGTTGAGCCAAAGTACAAAATGAAGCAGTAGTATTCGAATCTGGATATACTGTAACCCTTACCCGTTTCGCTATCATCATGATGTATTATATGGTATCGGCAGTGTTTTAAGGTTAAGAAGGAGGGTAATGCTTGCTCACAGATGTAGCAGAGCTGCAGCGAATCGAGTGACTATGTAAAAGTGTAAAGGACAAACTCAGCTCGGTGATCTCTGCCAGCTTTGGTACTTTTAAAAGCAGAACGGCAGCCCAAAGCGTTCAAAAGTTCAACTTTTTTTCTACGAAATGCGTGAGCGTAAAATAAAAAAGCCTTATGCGATATAGAGACGCAGTCCGGGGAGATCCCTGGAAGTGGAGCCGCCTGAGCCTTTTTATTAAAACAAACATATACAGCGCCTCACCTCCAGCCTCAACTAGATTGATAAATTACTCTGCTCCACTACTTTAATTATGTATATGGGATGCAAAATAAATCACCCAACTGCAGCACCTCAATCAATCACTTTTAAATGATAACTGCGTCTGGGTGAATCAATCTTTTCATTTCTGACATTTTGCTAATTTTAGTTTTGCCATGGTAATGCTATGCCAGACAGAGTCCTAATGGCCATTTACATTAATAACACTAGGTTTCATTCATAGAATACTGCAGCCAATGGTATACATTTTCCCACAGTCATGAGAGCCAATCAGGGACAGTCCCCAGGTAATTAAGGTTAATTGCTGATGACAGGTTGTCAAAACACTGGTTTCAAAATGTATCCCATTGGCTGCCTATTCAGTATTCTATGAATGAAACCTATTTTTAGTAATGTGAATCGCCAGAGGAGGGTATGTGACTCCTTCAGCCAATAAAAACACCCCTCCGGGGTATATATGGACCAGCCAGAAAAGAAAATGGCAGTCCTCTTTATGTTTAAAGCCGAAATACTGTCCTTTTATTTTTTATTGACCCGTATATATGGGTTTTGCTATGGACATGAGATATGACCCGATCCAGCCCACATTTTTCTGATACCTACCTGCTTGTTAGTGTGGGACACTGTGAATACACTTTATTTCAACTTAATAGAGACTTTGGATCCTTGCTGAACTCACAGCACTTATTTTACGTGTGATCCTCATGCAATACATGTACTTATAAATAACAAGGATGTGGGGAGATAGGTACTGAACTGCATTTATGTATTTGCCATTATAGCGATAAATAATGTTGATTTATTGATATCTATGGTATAGAAAACATATTTGTACTGTATGTATTTTTTTTATTTAATTAGGCGATTAGGCTATCTTTTTATGCTTATTTTTTATTTTATTTTTAAATTTTTAATCATTAGTAGTATGTTATCTCACAGTGCTATTTGTTAAATAAACTTAGATGCAAGACCAGCAGAGGGTGTGCACACCAAAAAGTTTTACTTTTAGATCGATAAATACGGTAGATAGCTTAATAATATCATACTTGGTTTGGATTGCACCAGTATGATATTAATAAGCGCTATAGCTGGGTTATATTACTGCCTGTGTAATTTTAACATATTCTTATATGTACTGAACATATTTTTTAAATAAAAAAAATACATACAGTACAAATATGTTTTCTATACCATAGATATCAATAAATCAACATTATTTATCAGATAGTATATACAGTACACTGGAGATTACAAGACTAATAAAAGTGTGAATTAGATATAGTGTTTTGTACAGTATAATGTACATAGATAGGTAGGTAGAAAAGAGGAGGAAGGAGTACAAAGACTGTGGCATTGAATTTCCATTAACCCAGTTGCCGTACAATGCGCGCATCCATCCCCCAAATTTCCTATTCATTGTTCACCAAGGAAACTCCTGTACAAAGGGCATGCTACTACAGAGGATATTGATATCTATGGTATAGAAAACATATTTGTACTGTATGTATTTTTTTCATTTAAAAAATATGTTCAGTACATATAAGAATATGTTAAAATTACACAGGCAGTAATATAACCCAGCTATAGCGCTTATTAATATCATACTGGTGCAATCCAAACCAAGTATGATATTATTAAGCTATCTATCTATTTATCGATCTAAAAGTAAAACTTTTTGGTGTGCACACCTTCTGCTGGTCTTGCATCTAAGTTTATTTAACAAATAGCACTGTGAGATAACATACTCATAATGATTAAAAATTTAAAAATAAAATTAAAAAAATAAGCATAGAAAGATAGCCTAATCGCCTAATTAAGTAAAAAAAAAAAATACATACAGTACAAATATATATTACTGTATATGGTGTTACTTTACACCCTACCCCCCACTCTCAGTATGGCTACATTAGGATCTAAGGCCCCCTTTCACATGGGCGAGGAGGGGCTGGAGGGGTTAAAAATAGGGCTGGAAGGGTTAAAAAAATTATAATAATAAACTACTGTACAATAGACTAACTGTACATTCAAATATTTATGTATCGATCACAATTATGATTCAGTACATCGAGAATATTAGACTATATATTTGCATATGCAGCTCTATAATATATCTGTATACACCGCTCCATTATGTCTTTAGATCTGTGAGACAAGTGGATTAGATTTGGATAACACCTGGTGATACATTGTACCAGATTTTTTGCGGTCTACTGCATACAGATATATAATAGAGCTGTGTGTACAGATATATAATGAAATGTTGTATACAGATATGTAATGGGCAGTGTACAGTATACAGATATATAATGTAGTAGATACAGAATGTGTATTTATTAGCTATGTTCCTATAGTGGCTGAATGTTAATACAGTATCGAAAAACAACATGTACAGTATGGATACATTTGTATTTAGCAAAGCCTTTTGATCATTTCCTCCTTGATGGCACCCCCCACCGACCCGCTCCCCCCCCCTTCTGCCAGGACAATTCCCACACCTATTCTTGCTATTCTTAATGTTAGATCTCTTTCTCCACAATTGCGCAATGGAAACCTAATATGAATTATGATGTTAACAGTGACACCATTAAAACTAATAATATTGTTACATGAAAAACAAAAATAAATCAATACAGCTGCAGCGCTGGGTACGTTTTAAAATACACCAAAAGTTTACAGGCAAAAATAGACCAATATATACAGCGTTGCTGCTATATTAATTTATTATATATAAATATATTTAATATATTTATATTATATATAAATTTACATATAGTATAATTAGTGTAATATTGTATAATTATTTTTCAATACAGAGGTTATCTATCTTTCTATCTATCTATCTATCTATCTATCTATCTATCTATGTCCATTATACTGTACAATACACTATATCTAAATCACCATACCTCATATGGATCATGGAATAAATAATTATACAATATTACACAAATTATACTATATGTAAATTTATATATAATATAAATACTGTATTAACATTCAGCCACTATAGGAACATAGCTAATAAATACACTCTGTATCCACTACTTCAGAGAAAAACAAATAATAAATAAAAATAAATATGGAAAACTGCATCAAGATACAAAACAATATACACTTAAAGGATAAAAAAAACTGATGAATGCAATAATATTGATTGTTTATCTGACATACTTGAAGCAAACTATCTTATTACTTGAAATTGGGACATTCTCTAATAACTTTCTTATCCCCTAAACACTGAAGGTATTTAGATGCAAATCGCGATTCATATGCTAATGCCGCCCTTCATTAAGGTTGCAAGTACATACAAAAGGATTGATTAATGGTGTACATTGCAGTATTATACCTCAGTATCGCTGACTACACTGCCTACGCCTGACTCTGGTGAACAGCTGATATGTGTGTAGGGCTCGCAAAGCTGGCCACGCACAGATAGACTGCTGGGTTGATCGAATATAGTAAAATACCCATATCCCTGCCAGACTCAATTTTGGCACAGTACGATAATGCAATATATCTATCCTCACTAACTATTGACATCAACCTGTCTGCCACAGAAATATAAATATAAAACCTGAATAGGTGTCTATAATTACTGAATAAGGGGACAGGATCCCTTGGTTGCGCTGGTAATTACTAGCAGCTACTAGTTCAGTAGATATAAAACCCCGCTGCACACTGACAATTTTAAACATATTTTTTTCTATTACACTTATGTTTTAAGAATGATGAAATAAAGATATATATTTTAATATTAGATAGAAACCCCTAAAGGGATTTGGTTTGGTCTATTGACCGTGGTATACATTGTTTACTGTATATGGTGTTACTTTACACCCTACCCCCCACTCTCAGTATGGCTACAATAGGATCTAAGGCCCCTTTCACACGGGCGAGGAGGGGCTGGAGGGGTTAAAAATAGGGCTGGAGGGGTTAAAAATTTATAAAAAATAATTTAACTCACCTTAATCCACTTGTTCGTGCAGCCCGGCTTCTCTTCTGTCTTCTTCTTTGAGGAATAGGACCTTTGATGACGTCACTGCGCTCATCACATGGTCCATCACATGATCTGTTACCATGGTGATGGATCATGTGACGGACCATGTGATGAGCGTAGTGACGTCACCACAGGTCCTTTTCCTGTGCACAGCACAGAAGAAGACAGAAGAGAAGAAGGGCTGCGCGAACAAGTGGATTAAGGTGAGTTAAATTTATTTTTATTTTTTAACCCCTCCAGCCCTATTGTACTATGCATTCTGTATTAAGAATGCTATTATTTTCCCTTATAACTATGTTATAAGGGAAAATAATAATGATCGGGTCTCCATCCCAATCATCTCCTAGAAACCGTGCGTGAAAATCGCACCACATCTGCACTTGCTTGCGGATGCTTGCGATTTTCACGCAACCCCATTCATTTCTATGGGGCCTGCGTTGCTTGGAAAACGCACAAAGAGGAGCATGCTGCGATTTTCACGCAACGCACAAGTGATGCGTGAAAATCACTGCTTATCTGCACAGCCCCATAGAAATGAATGGGTCCGGATTCAGTGAGGGTGCAATGCGTTCACCTCACGCGTTGCAGCCGCTCGGAAATCTCGCCCGTGTGAAAGGGGCCTTACAAGTGGAGTACGTGTTTATTAACTAAAATCAGGAAAATAGCTAAAATAATGACCAGCAATAAAAAATAGCAATGAATAAAAAGTAGCAAAAAATTTAAAATAGTGATAGATCCAGGAGCATACACAAACAAATAAATTAATATCCCATAAATATCATAGTTTATGTAGCGGCACCTGAGTTAGATAGTGTTCCAATTCACAGAGGGGAATAAGACAAGTTCAGTTCACTTCCATATTCTAATATAATTGTAGCAGCATAGAATAGGAGAATAGAGAATATATATACACTGCTCAAAAAAATAAAGGGAACACAAAAATAACACATCCTAGATCTAAATTAATTAAATATTTTTCTGAAATACTTTGTTCTTTACATAGTTGAATGTGCTGACAACAAAATCTCACAAAAATTAAAACATGGAAATCAAATTTTTTAACCAATGGATTTGGAGTCACACTCAAAATTAAAGTCGAAAAACACACTACAGACTGATCCAACTTTGATGTAATGTCCTTAAAACAAGTCAAAATGAGGCTCAGTAGTGTGTGTGGCCTCCACGTGCTTGTATGACCTCCCTACAATGCCTGTGCATGCTCTTGATAAGGTGGCAGACGGTCTCCTGAGGGATCTCCTCCCAGACCTGGACTAAAGCATCTGCCAACTCGTGGACAGTCTGTGGTGCAGCGTGACGTTGGTGGATAGAGCGAGACATGATGTCCCAGATGTGCTCAATTGGATTCAGGTCTGGGGAACGGGCGGGCCAGTCCATAGCATCAATGCCTTCGTCTTGCAGGAACTGCTGACACACTCCAGCCACATGAGGTCTAGCATTGTCTTGCATTAGGAGGAACCCAGGGCCAACTGCACCAGCATATGGTCACACAAGGGGTCTGAGGATCTCATCTCGGTACCTAATGGCAGTCAGGCTACCTCTGGCGAGCACATGGAGGGCTGTGCGGCCCTACAAAGAAATGCCACCCCACACCATTACTGACCCAATGCCAAACCGGTCATGCTGGAGGATGTTGCAGGCAGCAGAACGTTCTCCACGGCGTCTCCAGACTCTGTCACATCTGTCACATGTGCTCAGAGTGAACCTGCTTTCATCTGTGAAGAGCACAGGGCGCCAGTGGCGAATTTGCCAATCTTGGTGTTCTCTGGCAAATGCCAAATGTCCTGCACGGTGTTGGGCTGTAAGCACAACCCCCACCTGTGGACGTCGGGCCCTCATATCACCCTCATGGAGTCTGTTTCTGACCGTTTGAGCAGACACATGCACATTTGTGGCCTGATGGAGGTCATTTTGCAGGGCTCTGGCAGTGCTCCTTCTGTTCCTCCTTGCACAAAGGCGGAGGTAGCGGTCATGCTGCTGGGTTGTTGCCCTCCTACGGCCTCCTCCACGTCTCCTGATGTACTGGCCTGTCTCCTGGTAGCGCCTCCATGCTCTGGACACTACGCTGACAGACACAGCAAACCTTCTTGCCACAGCTCGCATTGATGTGCCATCCTGGATAAGCTGCACTACCTGAGCCACTTGTGTGGGTTGTAGACTCTGTCTCATGCTACCACTAGAGTGAAAGCACCGCCAGCATTCAAAAGTGACCAAAACATCAGCCAGGAAGCATAGGAACTGAGAAGTGGTCTGTGGTTACCACTTGCAGAACCACCCCTTTATTGGAGGTGTCTTGCTAATTGCCTATAATTTCCACCTGTTGTCTATCCCATTTGCACAACAGCATGTGAAATTGATTGTCACTCAGTGTTGCTTCCTAAGTGGACAGTTTGATTTCACAGAAGTGTGATTGACTTGGAGTTACATTGTGTTGTTTAAGTGTTCCCTTTATTTTTTTGAGCAGTGTATATATGTATCCAAGTTCACAGCAATTTGTTGCAGTATAGACAAGGTGGCAGTAGTTGGTAAGTAACTATCAATGTCAGCGCTTCGATCTTTTAATGGAATGGGCCGGATCGCATACCTGTAATCAAAGCACCTCCACGTCCACAAGCATGGCCATGCTGTAAATTGAATTGAAGGATTCCAATAACCAAGAACATATCGGAGACTCACTGTGCCTTCCCTGTCGTGCCGGGCGAAATCCCGCTTAGAAATCTCGTGAGACTTCGGGTAAGTCAGCTGCAGCTGAACGAAGCCAGACGCCGGCAGTATCCCGCGTCGCCCGACTCACGCTGGAAACAACCCGTCCACCACGAGGGAGGTAAGAAGCACTGTATCCATAAGTTGCTATACCCACAGTGACTACGGGACTTAGTAACATTATACAGCCAACTGGTGCATAATAATTAGCACCTAAGGTCCTATACAGGAGCTTACTTTAAGCAGTCGGCCAGAGACTGTAAGAGGATACTCTCTCTTCATATCGGAGCTATAATACCAGCACATACTTCTGGTGCACCATTCATGCAATAGACTTGTGACCAAAGATCTCCTGGATAGGAGAATTTAAGATATCTTATCATATTAACAGACTTTTATATGATACCTTGGTCCACATACCATTAATTGGACTTCACCTTACTGTGCAAACCATCCTATTTATCTGCGGTATTTATTTATTTAAGTGTATCAATCCAAGCCTATTGTTTTTAGTATTTTATTGTATTTTATTTTATTGTGTGACTGATTTTATCTATATCACGTGTTTATCTATTGGATTTAATTAAATTTTATGCACTGGATGATACAAATGCAGTGTGCTCGCCCATTATTTTAGTTTATCTACATTACCCTTTGAGGGTGGGTGTCCCTCACATTTGGGCTAGCAGCACCTGTTCCACATTTCCGCCTTGAGTGAGCCACCATCCCACTGTCTGTATACTATTTTAATGGAATTTGCCATATAACAGAGACAGCAGGCAGTTAGTGAAGGACCTATTTATGGGATATTAATTTATTTGTTTGTGTATGCTCCTGGATCTATCACTATTTTATATGTATTGCTATTTTTTATTCATTGCTATTTTTTTTATTGCTGGTCATTATTTTAGCTATTGTCCTGATTTTAGTTAATAAACACGTACTCCACTTGTAAGCAATGCCTGCTACTATTTATTTATTTATTTACAACTAGATTGGGTGTGTCTTTTAGCAGTGCACCTATCCATTATTACTCCTGGTTGAGCAACCCAATATTTTTATATGTGAAAAACTTGCATTAATTTTTAAATTATTATTTTTTCATTTTTCCTATTTACATATATTTTATTGATTTATTTATATAAGGACGAGTCAGAAAAGAAAATGGCAGTCTACATTTTTTGGGAGGCAGAGATACTGTCCTTCAGCCTGCAGACAATACCCCCCTTCCCCAAAACAGGGAGTTCCTTTTGTCTCCGGGCTTTCAGTGAATAGGAGCGCAGAGCATCAGTGTGTAGAGAGAAAGCGTGCGATCTAATTCACAGACAGCAAGATCCCTGTAGGGGAAGGGGGATGCAACCCTATTCAGAACCCCAGTAAAGTTCATTTGATATACATGTATGCATATATGTGTATATTTGTGTGTGTGTCTGTGTTTACATGTATCTATCTATCTATATATATATATATATATATATATATATATATATATATATATATATATATATATATATATATACATATATATATATATATATATATATATATACAGTACAGACCAAAAGTTTGGACACACCTTCTCATTCAAAGAGTTTTCTTTATTTTCATGACTATGAAAATTGTAGATTCACACTGAAGGCATAAAAACTATGAATTAACACATGTGGAATTATATACATAACAAACAAGTGTGAAAAAACTGAAAATATGTCATATTCTAGGTTCTTCAAAGTAGCCACCTTTTGCTTTGATTACTGCTTTGCACACTCTTGGCATTCTCCTGATGAGCTTTAAGAGACAGTCCCCTGAAATGGTTTTCACTTCATAGGTGTGCCCTGTCAGGTTTAATAAGTGGAATTTCTTGCCTTATAAATGGGGTTGGGACCATCAGTTGCGTTGAGGAGAAGTCAGGTGGATACACAGCTGATAGTCCTACTGAATAGACTGCTAGAATTTGTATTATGGCAAGAAAAAAGCAGCTAAGTAAAGAAAAACGAGTGGCCATCATTACTTTAAGAAATGAAGGTCAGTCAGTCAGCCGAAATATTGGGAAAACTTTGAAAGTAAGGGCTATTTGACCATGAAGGAGAGTGATGGGGTGCTGTGCCAGATGACAAGGCCTCCACAGTCACCAGACCTGAACCCAATCGAGATGGTTTGGGGTGAGATGGACCGCAGAGTGAAGGAAAAAGGGCCAACAAGTGCTATGCATCTCTGGGAACTCCTTCAAGACTGTTGGAAGACCATTTCAGGTGACTACCTCTTGAAGCTCATCAAGAGAATGCCAAGAGTGTGCAAAGCAGTAATCAAAGCTGTGTATTCACCTGACTTCTCAACGCAACTGATGGTCCTAACCCCATTTATAAGGCAAGAAATCCCACTTATTAAACCTGACAGGGCACACCTGTGAAGTGAAAACCATTTCAGGGGACTACCTCTTGAAGCTCATCAAGAGAATGCCAAGAGTGTGCAAAGCAGTAATCAAAGCAAAAGGTGGCTACTTTGAAAAACCTAGAATATGACATATTTTCAGTTGTTTCACACTTGTTTGTTATGTATATAATTCCACGTGTTAATTCATAGTTTTGATGCCTTCAGTGTGAATCTACAATTTTCATAGTCATGAAAATAAAGAAAACTCTTTGAATGAGAAGGTGTGTCCAAACTTTTGGTCTGTACTGTATATTGCTCTCTGTGTGGCTGACCAAGTGAAGAGTGACGGTTTATCATATTTAAATTTTAGATGATTACAGAAATACCAACTTTTACAGTTTTTTTTATAAGTTTATGTTTATTATTTTAAAAATACATTATTAACCTGTTCTTGCATTTTTAACCTGTTCTTGCATCTCCAATTCCAGCCTCAGCAGGTGGATGTCAGCTGTGCAACACAGCCAACATCTGCAGTGTTTGGAGCTTGTGAGCCTGCTCCATACATTCCCTCTATGCTGATGATGTACAGTTACACTGAGGTGCAAACATGTATAATGTTGATACTTATCTCCTTTAGGAATTTGGATTTTGTAGGTTATTATAGCGGTAATTAGTCTTTGCTCTGAATTTTAGTGTGTGTGCTTGCTTTAAAAAATAAAAATAAAAACTATAGGCTTTTATGTGCTATTGAATGTTGCATTAGCCATATATATGAAAGATATGTCCATAATATTGTGCTGTATGGAGGCACCATAATGCTGCACACAGAGTGCCTATGGCAATCTAGTACAGAATATGCCTTGAACATGAGGCCTGAGACATCTTGTGTTAGATTATATCCTTTTCGGCAGTGCTTTTTCTTCTCATTTATAATAGTTGCATGATATAAAAAAATACTGCCTCACCAAAAGTTTGCAAGAAAAAAGAACAGCACTTCCATGCTGAGTGATAATTTTATATTCTAAATATGACAGATTTGTTCTTGTTTACATAATATATTAGCACATACTTTCCCTCTGGAAAAATGCTTAAAACTCAACCACGTATGATCAAGATTAAAAATCTACTTTCCACACTGGCTTCTTTATTTATTCTAACAACTGTCATAACAAGATTGCAATGGACTTAATCACCTTCAATTACTGTCACAATTCTTAGTCTGTAATACTAGTGTGCTCCAAATAATTTGATTTCTTTTGTAAGACCAGTTTTTCTGACATAACCCATTTAGTTAAATTATTTATTATTACACATTTACATTACAAAGTCTGTTCAAGGTTAAAATCACATTCTCTATGTCAACAGGCATACATTTCAATTGAGCTGAAAACAATTAAAATTAAATCTTTTATTTTTAATTTGAGCAAAGGGGTTTTCATTAAAATTTATTCTACAATATTTCATTTAACATGGCCATGGTAGCCCTTAATATATTTTAACCCAGTAGAAATATTAGGAGGAAAACATTCACAGGTTTTTGTCAGTATTGAAAGTTTGGATATATAGATTTTAGGAAAAAAAATATTTTTATTTACAAAGATGGCCAAAAAATCTGAATATGTTGCTGTAGTACTCAGCTTTAAAGGGATTATCCTATGACTAATGTAAAAAATAAAATAGATCATATAGTACATGACAATCTCTTTCTAGCAAAAAAAGAACCAGCCCTGTACCTCATATGGATCAAGAGATTTTCCAATTCCATTCATTGCTCTGCTAGATTTATATTAGGCTGGCAGCTCAAGGGGAGTTTCTTTTCTGCTGCAGCTAAGGGGGCGTGTCCATACTCTCCCTATCACAGCTCAGGAGGCAGTTGAAGGATGAAACTGAGCATGTGCGGCCTTCTCAGTGAGCAGGACAAAGAAATAAGTGAAAAAACAAACAGCTGGTGGCGCTATACAGATACATTTTATTGAATAACTCAGTGGATATACAAAAATTTTAATTAAATGCATTCACAAAAGTATTCAGATCCAGGTGCTAGTTTTAAAACTGTAGAATATTTTTCACGGGACAACCCCTTTAATAAGAATGGGAAAATGGAGTGTGAAAATATCATCTGCGTCAACTGTCAGTAAACCTGGCTCAAAACTGCACTTAAGTAATGGTAAAAGTATAAACCCCTTTGAAAATGTTTTTGGTATGGACATTTCATTAGATTTTCTATGGTACTATGCATGTACAAATTTGTTAACCACTTGCAAACTGCCCATTGACTTTATATGTCTGGGCGGTCTGCATTTAACTGTGCAAGGGCATTTCTGAATGTCTTTTCAAAGTTACCAGCTGCAAGCTAATTGTGTAGCTGCAAGAGCAGTGAACACGCTGTCACTGACAGCTGCTAGCCGCATAGAGAAGGTAGGGATGTCTTTTACGAGCCCTGCCTCCTCTATCTCTGTATACACACTGCTCAATGAGCTTTGCCGCTGTGTATACAGTTCAGAAAGTTGCAATGCAGCTTCCTGCTCCAGCCCTAGCGATCATGTGAGTATATGCACAAGCTGTTGGGTCTTAGCAGATCCAGATCAGCTCTGCAGTAAAGCTTAACAGCATAACTACAACCTCACGGGGCTGTATTCACCCTGCAAATGGGGCTAAAGTGTCAGCCCCAGTTACAGAAGTCAGCAATAAATAAAAATTTAATGGTAAATATTCAGTGTCATTGAACATGTGTGGCCGAATTGCAATCGCTCATCCTCATACAAGCATTTGTACCAATGTTAGTTCCCAATAATCAGATTGATAATTGCCCCATGTAAACATCTAAATGTGGCATAAGACAGCAAGGAATATTTGGACATTTCAGTTCTGAAGCCGAACTGTGAATGTAGCTCTGAACTAAACTAACGGCTTTCTGTGTAGTATTAGAGAAGTAAAGAAAACTTTTAAATAGATTAGGCTGTGTTCACACCTATGCTGGAAGCTCCATCAAGAGTCTCTATTGTAAATTCCATCCAATTTGAATGCAGGGCAATTTTTTCCAGTAAAATGACAGACATTACAGGACCCTGACTGATCCAATTAAAGTCAAATGGGTCCATTAAGTTCCCTAGGTGTCCATCATGTGATTGATTATGTACCGCTGTCATTTTCATTTTTGTATTGCTATAATGGAAAGGAAAAATGAAAATGAGAACGTCAGTATGAACAGATGGGAGTTCATGAGTGAACATATTGTTGCAGAAGGCATTTTTTTATTTAATTTTTTTGTTGTTGGTATAGCACCTCTCACAATCTTATTAAACCTTTCAGGACCAGGCCAATTTGATGTTTTGATGCTTTTAATTTTGTTTCCTTGCCCTCCAGGTGCCATAACTTTTAATTTTTTCAGTTTACCTAGCGATGATGGCTTGTTTTTTGCAAGATGATTTGTACTATTTAATAGCATCATTTTTATGTTCAAGTGGTAAGGTGTACTAGGAGTCTCAACATAGTAGGTCTGGGGGCCTTCAAAGCACAGGGAGAGTCCATTCCCTCTGTCTACTGTCTAACCGCTCATGTGCCATGGTCACTATTGACCCCGGGATTTAAGGAGTTAATTGGCCAGGAACTGAGTTCTCTCCAAACCATTATGTAACTCAGCTGACACCCGCCATGTATGGAGAAAGCTCAGCTTCTGAACCTGCTCTATATAATCCTAAAGGACTTGTGAAGTACAGTAAGTCACGATGCTCAAAGGCGCTAGCCCTTTCATGTTTAATGTCTACTGTGTTTTGAATATAACTTTGGTTTATTACATTATGTCTTATATGACTGTAGGTTGTGGTAACTAGTTCAACATATTAGTTTCAAATAATATTGGAAAAATTGCTTGAGAAACTCCTGGCAAATATACAATGATGCTACTAGTGTCATTTAACAAACAATGGCTGCTAGTTCTATAGTCTAAGTCTATAATAACACAGAATATAACAAGATGGCAGTACTGGAAAAGATGTCAATACGACTTCTCCTTTCTGATCTCATACTGTAAATACTGAGGTCTTTCTGATTCTTTCAGGTAACATTCTGGGAACTGGCGACAGTCAGTATACCAGGAGTATCAGAAAAAGCCAATTCAGCAGAGGAGATGTTAATCCAGAAACTAGTCATGGTCAGTAGGCAGAGGGTTATTGAACAGGTCTAGAGCTAAGATACAAAGCACAGAGGTATAAGCCGGGCTAGGATACATACGCAATCATTAGAGATGAGCACATTTCTTAAAAATTGAATTCGGTCGGTTCGCCGAATTTTCCAAAAAGATTTGATTCGATAAGAATTTATTGTTTGGCGAATCAAATTAAAAAACAGCTATATCCTGGCTGCATAGAGACTGTATAGTGTGTAGAACACTGTGCCTTGCAGTAGCATGCATAGGGAGTAAGCTGTAGTAGTGAAACAATACTGTGAGTCAGTATGACACGCAGATGACAGGCGTCGCTCTTAGAATCATGGCACACTTCACTTATTTGGGCAGTTATGGGGCTGACCAAAAAACTCAAGTGTGAACTCGGCCTTACAGGACAATGTTAGTGTCAAGAAGAAGTGCACTCCTTTTACAAGGTCGTCAGCTGATTCCACATAAATGTCTACAAAACCTGTTCTATTATAACGCTTATACAAGTAGAGCCCCCCGACAGAGTTTAGAGGTTGTCAGCAGTAAGTTTATGTTGACTTCACAGATTATTTTGCCCTTCCTCTGATCCGTCAGAATAATAACCCCAAAAAAATGGATCCTGTCTGTTTGATCATCCGCCTTCAGCATTTGGTCAGTAATCCATCAGTATAGCTAAAGCCAAACAAAACAGGAGTGGATCCAAAACAGAGATGACAAGTGAATGCAATCTTTGCATATCTTCTTTGTTTTGTACCCTCTCCTGCTTTTGGCTAACAAATTATAATCCAAGTCTGATGCAAAATAGGGACCATGTCATACAGGCCTTACAGCTGCTACATAGACAGGATCCGTTGTGCGTTTCATTTTTTCTTCCGTCTGACAGATCAGAAGAAGGGTCAAATAAACGATGATGTCAACCAGACAAAAAATGTAAAATAGTTGCCCAGTCGTGAAGTAAGGAGGTTGGGAACAGCAAAGAGAAGTCCACGGAGAGGTCCAATGACAGAGTAGTGAGGTGGCATCAGCATGAGGAAACCACAGAGTGGTGAAGTGGCAGCAGCATAAGGAGATCAAAAATTGTCACGATGACATAGTGTTGAGGTAGCAGCATCATGAGGAGACCACAGAGTGGTGAAGTGGCAGCAGCAAGAGGAGACCACAGAGTGGCCCAGTGACATGGCGTTGAGGTAGCAGCAACATGAGGAGACCACAAAGTAGTGATGTGGCAGCAGCATGAGGAGACCACGAAGTGGCCTAGTGACATAGTGTTGACGTGGCAGCAGCCTGAGGAGCCCACAGAGTAGTGATATGGCAGCAGCATGAGGAGACCACAAAGTGGCCCAGTAAAATAGTGTTGAGGTAGCAGCATGAGGAGACCACAGAGTGGTGAAGTGGCAGCAGCATAAGGAAACCACACAGTGTTAAAGTGGCATCAGCATGAAAAGACCACAAAGTAGTGAAGTGGCAGCAACATGAGGAGACCACAGAGTGGCCCAGTGACATAGTGTTTAAGTGGCAGCAGCATGAGGACACCACAAAGTTGCCCATTGAACTAGTGTTGAGGCAGCAGCAGCATGAGGAGACCACAGAGTAGTTATGTGGCAGCAGCATGAGGAGACCACAAAGAGGCCCAGTGACATAGTGGGAAGGTGGCAAAAGCATGAGGCGACCACAGAGTGGTGATATGGCCGCAGCTTAAGGAGTCCACAGAGTAGTGATCTGGCAGCAGCAGGAGGCTTACAGAGTGTCCCAGTGACATAGTGGGGAAGTGGCAGCAGCAGGAGGAGACCACAGAGTGGTGATGATGTGGCAGCAGCATGAGTCCACAGAGTAGTGATGTGGCAGCAGCATGAGATGGCCACAAAGTGGCGCAGTGACATAGTGTTAAAGTGGCAGCAGCATGAATAAACCACAAAGTGGCCCAATGACATAGTGTTTAAACAGCAGCAGCATGAGGAGACCACAAAGTAGTGATGTGGCAGCAGTATGAGGAGACCACAGAGTGGTGAAGTGGCAGCAGCGTGTGGAGACCACAAAGTGGCCCAGTAAAATAGTGTTGAGGTAGCAGCAGAATGCAGAGACCATACAGTATTGATGTGGCATCAAAATGAAGAGACCAAAGAGTGGCCCAGTGACATAGTGTTGAGGTGGCAGCAGCAGAGTGGTAATATGGCAGCACCATGAGGAGTCCACATAGTAGTGATGTGGCGGCAGCATGAGGAGACCACAGAGTGCTGAAGTGGCAGCATCATGTGGAGACCACAAAGTGCCCCAATGACATAGTGTTGAGGTAGCAGCAGCATGCAGAGACCATACAGTATTGATGTGGTGGCAGCAGCAGCAGCATGAAGAGACCAAAGAGTGGCCCAGTGACATAGTGGTGAGGTGACAGCAGCAGAGTAGTAATGTGGCAGCAGCATGAGGAGTCCACAGAGTAGTGATGTTGCAGCAGATTGAGGAGACCACAGAGTGGTGAAGTGGCAGCAGCATGAGGAGACCACAAAGTGGCCCAGTGACATACTGTAGTTTTGAAGTGGCAGCAGCATGAGGAAACCAAAAAGTGGCCCAGTGACATAGTGTTGAGGCAGCAGCAGCATGAGCAGACCACAGAGTAATGATGTGGTAGCAGCATGAGGAGACCACAAAGTGGCCCAGTGACATAATGTTGAGGTAGCAGCATGCGGAGACCATAGAGTAGTGATGTGGCAGCAGCAGAATGAGGAGACCACAGAGTGTCCAATTGACATAGTAGGGTGGTGGCAGCAGCAGAGTAGTGTTGAGGCAGCAGCATGAGGAGAACACAGTGTGTGATGTGGCAGCAGCATGAGGAGACCACAGAGTGGTGAAGTGGCAGCAGCATGTGGAGACCACAAAGTGGCCCAGTGACATAGTGTTGAGGTAGCAAAAGCATGCAGAGACTATATAGTATTGACGTGGCAGCAACATGAAGAGACCAAAGAGTGGCCCAGTGTCATAGTGTTGAGGTGGCAGCAGCAGAGTGGTAATATGGCAGCAGCATGAGGAGTCCACAAAGTAGTGATGTGGCAGCAGCATGAGGAGACCACAGAGTGCTGATGTGGCAGCAGCATGTGTAGACCACAAAGTGGCCAAGTGACATAGTGTTGAGGTAGCAGCAGTATGCGGAGACCATACAGTATTGATGTGGCAGCAGGAGCAGCATGAAGAGACCTAAGAGTGGCCCAGTGACATAGTGGTGAGGTGGCAGCAGCAGAGTAGTAATGTGGCAGCAGCATGAGGAGTCCACAGAGTAGTAATGTTGCAGCAGAATGAGGAGACCACAGAGTAGTGAAGTGGCAGCAGCATGAGGAGACCACAAAGTAGCCCAGTGACATAGTTTTGAAGTGGCAGCAGCATGAGGAAACCAAAAAGTGGCCAGTGACATAGTGTTGAGACAGCAGCAGCATGAGAAGACCACAGAGAAGTGATGTGGTAGCAGCATGAGGAGACCACAAAGTGGCCCAGCGACATAGTGTTGAGGTAGCAGCAGCAGCATGCAGAGACCATAGAGTAGTGATGTGGCAGCTACAGAATGAGGAGACATAGTAGGGTGGTGGCAGCAGCAGCAGCAGCAGAGTGGTGTTGAGGCAGCAGCATGAGCAGACCACAGAGTGGTGATGTGGCAGTGTAACGAGCCCCTGCTCGCTCTATTCTGCTCTCACGGCACTCCCTGATGTGACCACAATATCTGCTGGTTCCGCCGTTGATGATCCGGCCTCAAACGACCGCTCGTGTCGTTTTAATTCTCACAGAACTAACACCAGTCAGGCTGTATGTGAGTTCAAACTGACAAAAAATTATTTATTGAATGCCCCACATATATTTATATTGACAGTTGGAACACCTCTTTCAATTGGTAAATTGTAAAACCCCCTCTGATTGGCTATGCAAATGAGGTAAGCAGGGATTAGTTCAAGAGCTTGGCTGGGAGGCAGATGGGTGTGGCCATTGTCACAGAGAGATTCAAGCCATGACATTACCACCCCTCCCGGGAAACAGTCCAACAGCCACAGTGGGACCCTCACCGGGTCAACTCGAGGATGTTGGAAAAGTAGTCTTAAGATTCCAGGTCCGTCTGCCGGGATAATCCATCCGCATTCCCGTTTTGAGGCCCTGGCCGATATTGTATGGTGAAATTGTAGGGTTGCAAAGCCAGGCTCCACCTTAGTAATCGGCCATTCTCTCCCGCCACCCGGTTTAGCCATATCAAGGGATTGCGGTCTGTCATGACGGTAAAAGAGCGTCCATACACGTAGGGCTGCAATTTCTTTAAAGCCCAGACAAAAGCCAAACAGTCTTTTTCCACGGCAGCATATCCAACTTCACGGGGTAACAACTTGCGGCTGAAATACGCCCCCGGTGCTCCTTCCCGTCATCGCCAACTTGACTTAGTACGTCTCCCAGTAAGAACATGGAGGCGTCTGTATGTACGACAAAGCGTTTGTTAGGATCGGGTGCCGCCAGTATGAGAGCTTGTGTTAGGGTGGTTTTCAACTGTTGAAATGCTGTTTCGCACTCCGGGGACCACAGGACCTGTCTAGGGAGATTCTCTTTGGTCAGGTCCGTCAGTGATTTGGCTATGTCACTATAGTGGGGTACAAACTTTCTGTAGTACCCGGCTGTCCATAAATATGCAAGTACATGGGCCTTGGTTCTGGGAACCGGCCAGTTTAGGATGGCCTCGATTTTTGCAGGCTCTGGCCTCTGCTTCCCACATCCCACTCTATGTCCCAGATATTATACATCAGACATCCCGACATTACACTTGTCTGGCTTCAGGGTCAGCCTGCAACTCTGATTCTGTCTAGCACTATGCCCAGGTGTCTGAGATGCTCCTCCCATGTCTGGCTATAGATTGCGATGTCATCAAGATATGCGCATGCAAAATCCTGCAGACCATCGAGGAGTTGATCTATCATTCGTTGGAAGGTAGCCGGAGCATTTTTTATCCCGAAACTGGTAAAGGCCAAACGGGGTGATGAAGGTCGACTTTGGAATGGCGTCCGCCTCCAGGGGAATCTTCCAGTAGCCCTTACACAGGTCAATAGTCGTCAAATAATGTCCCTGAGCTATTTTGTCCAACAATTCGTCCACTCGGGGCATGGGGTAGGCGTCTGTCACAGTACAGTCATTCAGTCGCCTATAGTCCACACAAAATCGGGTCATGTCATCCCGTTTTGGGACTAATACTACAGGGGAAGCCCAGGGGCTTGCTGATGGTTCGATCACCCCTAACTCAAGCATCTCCCTAATCTCTGCTCTCATCCCTTCTTGCACAGCTCCGGGAATCCTATAGGCTGATTGTCTAAGGGGCTTCTGCCCGAGGGTCTCCACCTTGTGCACTGCCAAGTGAGTGTATCCAGGGAGTATTGAGAACATCTCTTTCCGGTCCTGGAGTAATTCCCTGACCTGTTCTTGTTCCTGGGGTCCTAACCCCTCTCCTAACTGAACATCTTCCACCCCCCCAGAACGGTTAATGATTGCGGCAAGCTCCAGCATCGGCAGGTAATCAGAGTCCCCTGTGGTAGGAACGCATATGGCAGCTACTGCCTCAGCCCTCTCGTGATAGGCCTTCTTCATATTGATGTGGAATGTCCTCTTAATTCTTGTGTCTGCACAGATGGCGACCACTTAGGTGGTGGTGCACAGCTGTTTTACCACCTTATAGGGGCCCTGCCAGGAGGCCTGTAATTTATTTTGCTTTAAGGGTTTTAGTACTAGGACCTTCTGTCCGACACAAAAAGTCCGATTCCGAGCAGATCGATCATACCAAACCTTCTGCTAACTCTGGGCTGATTGCATATTCTCATGGACTAGCTCGGTAAGTTCCCGCAGTCGCTCCCTGAGTTCCAAGACGTAACTAAGGATGGGGAGGCCTTCTGGATCCTCTCTCCCTTCCCACTGGGCCCTCACAAAGTCTAAGGGTCCCCTAACCCTTCGCCCATACAGAGGCTCAAATGGTGAAATCCCTGTGGACTCTTGAGGTACCTCCCTGTAGGTGAACAGTAGGTGGGGAAGATATTTCTCCCAATCCTTCCTACTCTCCACAAAGGCCCGAAGTAGCTGCTTTAGGGTCCCGTTAAATCTCTCGACAGCTCGTTCGTTTGGGGGTGGTAGGGTGCGCTCTGGAGGGTTTTAATACCACAGAGGTGCCAGAGCTGCTGGGTCAGCTTGGCGGTGAACTGATTTCCTTGATCAGACAATATCTCCTGGGGAAATTCTACCCTAGTGAACACCCGCAATAAGGCATCAGCTACCATGTCAGCCTGAATATTGGATAGGGGAATGGCTTCCGGGTAGCAGGTGGCGTAACCCACCACTGTAAGAATATACTTCTTCCCAGTGGCACTGGGGCATGCCAGTGGGCCAATAATGTCTACTGCTATCCAGCTAAAGGGTTCCCTAATTATCGGCTTGGGGTGCAGAGAGGCTTTTGGATGATACCCCGCCTTTCCTACCCTCTGGCAGGTCTCACAGGTCCGGCAGTATTCTCGTACATCTGCATGTAACCTAGGCCAGAAGAAAGCACGAGACAACCGACTCCGGGTCTTAGCTATCCCTAAATGTCCGGCCAAGGGAATATCGTGAGCCAGCCTCAATAGCTCCTGTCTGTACTTCTGGGGTACGACTAGCTGTTTGTGTGAGCCCTCGCGCTTCCCGTTGCCCACCCCTTCAGTGTAACGATAAAAAAGCCCTCCCTCCCACTCTTTTCTGTCTTCCCCTAACCCCCCCTGGATCCTTGCCCGCCCTATCCAGATAGCACGCTAAAGTAGGGTCTCTCCGGGTTTCTTGCCTAACGTCGGAAGGAGAATCCCAGGACATGGGGTTGTCAAGTCGGGGTAACGTGGGAGGATTTGGTCTTACCTGGGTCCCCATAGGAGTGGAGTGAGTTGCTTTGTAGGTGGCTTTGTTGTCGGGTGGTCACGGCCATGGTGGTCTCTGGTGCAAATGAAGAAGTCAAATGCACCAAGTCGTTCCCCAAAAGTACTTCCGCGGGTAACTCACGGAGTATCCCTACTCGCACTTGTCGCTTCCCTGAGTCCCAATCCGGGTGAACTCTGGCGGTGGATAAACGCAGCACCTTGCCCCCTGCTAGCCTGACTGCCACAGTCTGGCTGGTTCGGGACTACTGAGGAACCATGTGAGGCTGAATAAGGACAATCGTAGCCCCGGAATCACGAAGTCCCTGGGCCGGCTGCCCGTTAACCTATACCGCCTGACGATGGTGCTGTCGATTATCTTCAGCTGCGGCCTGGACGGGATCAGCCTCGAACAGCTCACCAAACTCTTTCTGAACATCTAGAGGGTTGGCCTCATTCTGGAGGCAATAAGTCGCCGACCTGGATGACTGGGCAGTCTCTTGGTACCTCGGGGTTCGGTTAGGGCAATAACGCTGTAGATGACCCGTCTGATTACATGTATAGCAGTTAGGCCCGGTAGAAGGTTTTGAGTGGTGATGTGGCAACAGCATGAAGAGTTTACAGAGTAGTGATGTGGCATGAGGAGACCACAGAGTGGCCCAGTGACATAGTGTTGAGGTATCAGCAGTATGCAGAGGCGATAGAGTAGTCATGTGGCAGCAGGACCATGAGGAGACCACAGAGTTGCCCAGTGACATAGTGTGGAGGTGGTAGCAGCATGAGGAGACCACTGAGTGGTAATGTGGCAGCAGCATGAGGAGACCACAAAGTGGTGATGTGGCAGCAGCATGAGGAGTCCATAGAGTAGTGATGTGGCAACAGCATGAGGAGACCACAGAGTGGTGAAGTGGCAGCAGCATGAGGAGACCGCAAAGTGGCCCAGTGACATAGTGTTGAGGTAGCAGCAGCATGCTGAGGCCATAGAGTAGTCATATGGCAGCTGGACCATGAGGAGACCACAGAGTTGCCCAGTGACATAGTGTGGAGGTAGTAGCAGCATGAGGTGACCACAGAGTGGTAATGTGGCAGCAGCATGAGGAGACCACAGAGTGGTGATGTTGCAGCAGCATGAGGAGTCCATAAAGTAGTGATGTGGCAACAGCATGAGGAGACCACAGAGTGGTGAAGTGGTAGCAGCATGAGGAGACCACAAAGTGGCCCAGTGACATAGTGTTGAAGTGGCAGCAGCATAAGGAAACCACAAAGTGGCCCAGTGACATAATGTTGGGGCAGCAGCAGAATGAGGAGACCACAGAGTGGTTATGTGGAGACAGCGTGAGGAGACCACAGAGTGGTTATGTGGAGACAGCGTGAGGAGACCACAGAGTGGTGATGTGGCAACAGCATGAGGAGACCACAGAGTGGTGATATGGCAGCAGCATGTTTAGTTCACAGAGTACTGATGTGGCAGCAGAACGAGGAGACCACAGAGTGGTGAAGTGGCAGCAGCATGAGGAGACCACAAAGTGGCCCATTGACATAGTGTTGAAGTGGCAGCAGCATGAGTAGACCACAGCATGGCCCAGTGACATAGTGGGGATGTGACAGCAGCATGAAGAGTCCACAGAGTAGTGATGTGGTATCAGCATGAGAAGACCACAGATTGGTGAAGTGGCAGCAGCATGAGGCGAACCCAAAGTGGCCCAGAGACATAGTGTTGAAGTGACAGCAGCATGAGGAGACCACAGAGTGGCCAAGTGACATAATGGGAAGGTGGAAGCAGCATGAGGATACCACAGAATGGTGAAATGTCAGCAGCATTAGGAGATTACAAAGTGGCCCAGTGACATAGTGTTGAAGTGGCAGCTGCATGAGGAGACCATAAAGTGGTAATGTGGCAGAAGCATGAGGAGACCACAGAGTGGTGATGTGGTAGCAGCATGAGGAGACCACAGATTGGTGATTTGGCAGCAGCATGATGAATCCATAGAATAGTGATGTGCCAGCAGCATAAGGAGACCACAGAGTAGTGACATAGCAGCATCATGAGGAGACCACAATGTGGCCTAGTGACATAGTGTTGAAGTGGCAGCAGCATGAGGAGACCACAGAGTGGCCCAGTGACATAGTGGGGAGTTGTCTGTTCATAACTCAATAGCGCCCTCTATTGATTTCATAGTCTTTTGACAAGAATATTTGTCTCGTCATAAGACTGTGAAACCAGCAGAGGGCGCTGTTCATAACTCAATAGCGCCCTCTATTGGTTTTCATAGTCTTATGACAGCTGAAAAACAAGGCAGATTCTGCTCATTTGCATGTCTTTCCCATATGCCCATGTTTATGCAAATGAGTTTTTACATGACAAAACTGTATAGAAAGGTTATTAAATATTATGTTAGGACAATAGGAAAACTTTTTGTCGCCCTAATGATATTGATCTAGGTGTGCAGGTCCACCCAAGCCATCCAACAGATCCAAAATAACTTCGAGGTTTGCTGGTACTCAGTCAGATGAGAGCTGGTTTGGAATATCTCATAGTGCACAAGGCTGCCATTGTAAGGTATGCTGACTAAGCCTGTCATCTGTCTCATGGATAGGTTGATGGCTTGCACATACCTGGCTTTTGGCATACAGCCTTTGTGTGGTTGTCTATTGTATGTTGTACATATTAGGAGTCTAAGACGCATCCAGCTATTCTCTTAATGCTATTTCCAAACCATTTTGATGGGGTTTCCATCAATTTCTAACCTTTTATTTTTATGAACCAGACACCCTCTTCTCTTCTGAGCAGGGGGTTCCTGGTTGTCTCCCATTGACTTCCATTATACTCAGGTGCTCGACCGAGCACACGAATATAGCAATGTGTTCGGGCAAAACACCTGAATACTTTGGTGCTTACTCATCACTAGTATCCACATTACGGGCGTCACCATGTGTGGCTTTACTGAACTGGCCTTATAAAAGCATAGGAATCTATGGTGACTAAGTCCACTTCAGTAGAACCACAGAAGATTCGAAAGTTGAGGAGGTAGTACTGGGCGTGAAGCGTGACTGGTAAGGAAACTGTAGGTATAGTAGTTACATTTCTGCTATGAGGGCTTCTGGATACTTATTGTACATTTGGACATACTACCTTACATAAAGGAGAAGCTGTCTACCGACAGGTAGAATTAACAATAACATACATGACTGACTAGTTTCAATGTGGAATGTACACAATGCAAAATTTCATTATGCAGAGCTTTATCAAATGTGTAACACTGCTGGCAACACAAATGACTTAAGTACATGATTTTTATTATATTTATAACCTTTCCTGTCAGAAAGTGACTTACAGCAGGTGGGCAATCCTCAAACTGTGAAACTAATTAGAAACAAATATTATACATGTTTCAGTGGAAGCTCATCACATCATGCACGGCTGTTTCACTAAGCATGCAAATTTAATTTCTGTTTCTAGGTATTGTAGTTGAAAATTATTAAGGGAGGCTTTAAAAATTTGTACAATTCAACAATTCTCAATTCATGTTTACAAGGAGTTTAATATTGATGGCCTAAAGATAGGTCATCAATCAGGGGCGGACTGAGAACCCTCAGGGCCCCCGGGCAAAATAAATCAAGGGCCCCCTTACAGGCCCCACCCATGTTCTGCTGCGAGCCCCACCCTTGTCCCGCCTCCATGCCCCGCCTCCAGCCACACCCTACACAATCTTTAATATGATTTCAAAGTTAAAGCGACACAAAAGGCACCCAGACTACTTCAGCTCATTGAAGTGGTCTGGGTACAGTGTCCCTTTTGCAAATCGAGCTGCAATGTTCTAGAGAAACTGCATTGTTTACGTTCCAGCAATAAGTCGGCCTCTAGTCGCCGGCAGCCACCTGAGGGCTTCCTGGAGTAAAACAGACCTTTGGTCTGGTATCTGACGCTGGACGTCCTCACACCCTGCATGATGACCTCCAGGGTCAGATTTTTCCCCATAGGAAAGCATTGATTTAATGCTCTCATATGGGGGGATCTAATCTCAGCGTCCATTAGTGAGCCTCTGTTAGAAGCAGTGTGAGCATAACTACTGTGAAGGGGGCACATATCTGGGCATAACTACTGTGAAGGGGGCACATATCTGGCCATAACTACTGTGAAAGGGGGGGAGGCCCTTCACAGTAGTTATTAACCCCTTTCAGCAGTCCCTCCTTCAGTGAATGGGGGACTGCTGAAAGGGGTTAATAACTACTGTGAAGGGCCTAGCCGTCTGAGCAACCCCACAGATCATCCCCCCACCCACCTTGTACTTGTTCCACTGATCCGCTACTTGCGGGCTACATGGGCATGAGTTTAGTCACTTCGGTGCGCAATCCCATCCTGCGGCGCGTGATCCAGCGAGACCCGTGACCTACAGCGGCGGGTCTTGCGGGATCACGCGCTGCAGGACGGGATTGCGCACCGAAGTGACTGAACTCATTCCCGCGCAGCCCACAAGTAGCGGAACAATTACAAGAGGGGTGGGGAATAGCCAAATTAAAAAATATTTTGAACCAAAAGGTGTTATGGGGGCTCTGTGGATGGCACTGTTATGGGGGCTCTGTGGATGGCACTGTTATAGGGGCTCAGTGGATGGCACTGTTATGGGGTCTCTGTGGATGGCACTGTTATGGGGTCTCTGTGGATGGCACTGTTGTGGGGGCTCTGTGGATGGCACTGTTGTGGGGGCTCTGTGGATGGCACTGTTGTGGGGGCTCTGTGGATGGCACTGTTGTGGGGGCTCTGCGGATGGCACTGTTGTGGGGGCGCTGTGGATGGCACTGTTGTGGGGACTCTGTGGGTGACACTGTTGTGGGGGGGATCTGTGGGTGACACATATATAGCACCTTATGCTATATATGTGTCATCCACAGATCCCCCCCATAACAGTGTCGCTGTGAGTGAATGACCCCCAATACAGGGTCTGGGGGCCGGCATCTGGTGTTGTAATGGCAGCAGGGCCCGGTGCAGTCACTGTATTCTATTACACCGGGCCCCGCTCACTGTAATACTAATATTCATATGTGAACAACTTGAAATCCTCTGCGATCCTCTCCCTCTGAGCTCTCCGTACTCACAAACTCATTAGCAGGCCAGGCGGCAGCGCAACTCACTGACGTCACGCGCCTGCTCCGCCTGCTTCATTCATAAAGTGGGAGGAGCAGGCGCGTGACGTCAGTGAGTTGCGCTGCCGCCCGGCCTGCTACTGAGTTTGTGAGTACAGAGAGGGAGAGGATCGCAGAGGATTTAAAGTTGTTCACATATGAATATTAGTATTACAGTGAGCGGGGCCCGGTGTAATAGAATACAGTGACTGCGCCGGGCCCCGCTGCCACTACCAGGCCAGCATAACATTCGGAATCGGGGTGCTGGGCACAGTGCTCCAGACTAAAAAAAATACCTAGTAGCCATTGGCTCCTGAACTGAAAAATTTAGGAGCCAAATTAAATTTTTAGTCGCCAAATCAAAACTGAATCAAAATTTTGGTATCGTGACAACGCTACGCCGATCAGATTGGCGTAGGGTTGTTTCGATTCCAAAGTTTTGATTCGCTTTCGTCACCATAAAAAAGTATTGCGATACCGTGCAAAAAAACACCAAAAAAAGCCACGTGCATTTTGCATTTTATAAAACGTTCGGCCCATAATAGAACAGTCCTATCCTATTTTTTGGGGTGACAAGGTGACTAAAAATGGCGAATGCTCACCGCATAGGAGATATTTTTTAATAATTTAATAGTTTGGACTTTGCGGACACAGCGCTATGTAATATGTTTATTTATTGTTTATATATTTTATATGTAAAATTGGGAAAGGGGGGATTTTTAGGGTACTTTCACACTAGCGTTTTTCATTTCCGGCATAGAGTTCCGTCACAGGGGCTCTATACCGGAAAAGATGTCTTCAGGTCAGTCTTTTTGACTGATCAGGCAAAAGATAAAACCGCAGCATTCTACGGTTTTATCTCTGGCGAAAAAAACTGAAGATTTGCCTGAATGCCGGATTCAGCATTTTTCCCCATAGGAATGTATTAGTGCCGTATCTGGCATTCAAAATACCGGAATGCCGGATCCATCCTTCCGGTTGAACCGTGCGATTTTCACGCATGGTTGCTAGGATGAAAGTCTATTCACTGTATTACTTTCCCTTATAACAACATGGTTATAAGGGAAAATAATAGCATTCTTTAATGCAGAATGCGTAGTAGAAGGTCAATATAATAAACATTGGTGGCGCAGTGCGCCCCCCCAACACCCCAGTATAGTAAACATTGGTGGCGCAGTGCGCCCCCCCAACACCCCAGTATAGTAAACATTGGTGGCGCAGTGCGCCCCCCCCCCCCACACCCCAGTATAGTAAACATTGGTGGCGCAGTGCGTTCCCCCCAACATAATAAATATTGGTGGCGCAGTGTGCCCCCCCTCATTAGTATAATAAACATATAAACATTGGTGGCGCAGTGCGCCCCCCTCCATAGTATAATAAATATATAAACATTGGTGGCGCAGTGCGCCCCCCCTCCCTAGTATAATAAACATATAAACATTGGTGGTGCAGTGCGCCCCCCTCCCTAGTATAATAAATATATAAACATTGGTGGGCAGTGCCAATGAGGGTTAAAAAAATAAATAAAAACATTGAGTGCGGCGCCCCCCCCCAGTATAATAAACATTGAGTGCGACGCCCCCCCCAGGATAATAAACATTGAGTGCGGTGCCCCCCCCCAGTATAATAAACATTGAGTGCGGCGCCCCCCCCAGTATAATAAACATTGAGTGCGCCCCCCCCAGTATAATAAACATTGAGTGCGGCGCCCCCCCCAGTATAATAAACATTGAGTGCGCCCCCCCCCCAAGTATAATAAACATTGAGTGCGGCGCCCCCCCCCCAGTATAATAAACATTGAGTGCGCCCCCCCCCCCCAGTATAATAAACATTGAGTGCGGCGCCCCCCCCCAGTATAATAAACATTGAGTGCGGCCCCCCCCCCAGTATAATAAACATTGAGTGCGGCGCCCCCCCCCAGTATAATAAACATTGAGTGCGGCGCCCCCCCCAGTATAATAAACATTGAGTGCGGCCCCCCCCCAGTATAATAAACATTGAGTGCGGCGCCCCCCCCCCCTGTATAATAAACATTGGTGGCTCAGTGGGAAGTGCCAATGAGGGTTAAAATAAATAAATAAAAATTAACTCACCTCCTCCAATTGATCGCGTAGCAGCCTGTCAAAGGACCTGTGGTGACATCACAGTGCTCATCACATGATACATCACATGATCCATCACCATGGTAATGGACCATGTGATGGAGCTCAGTGACGTCACCACAGGTCCTGAAGAAAGAACAGGAGACCGGCAGCTGCGCGATCAATTGGAGGAGGTGAGTTAATTTTTATTTATTTATTTTAACCCTCATTGGCACTTCTCACTGAGCCACCAATGTTTATTATACGGGGGGGGGCCGCACTCAATGTTTATTATACTGGGGGGGGCGCCGCACTCAATGTTTATTATACTGGGGGGGGGGCCGCACTCAATGTTTATTATACTGTGGGGGGGCGCCGCACTCAATGTTTATTATACTGGGGGGGGGGGGCGCCGCACTCAATGTTTATTATACTGGGGGGGCGCACTGCGCCACCAATGAAGATAACTGAGCTGTTAATACAAATGACAGGGAGCTGCGATCAGCGGCAGTTAACCCCTCAGGTGCCGCTCCCTGTCATAGAGGTGGGGTGCCGGCTATTTGATTCCGGCACCCGCCTCCTGTATTTGTATTAACAGCTCGGTTATCTTCATTGGTGGCGCAGTGGCCACAGCCCCTCCCCCTGTCCCTCTTCTTATTGGCCGCGGCAGCAGCAGCATAGGGGGAGGGAGAGACTCTTCCACTGCGCTGCTGATAAGAAGTGATAGTTCAGCTTCTGTCTGTGCCCGCCGCTGTATTCAGAGCTGCGGCGCGGCTCTAGTCGCAAATGGAGCCCTGGGGGATAACATTAACAACACATAATGTTATTCTGCGGCGGGCCCCCATCCCGCCCGGGCCCTCGGACCATGCCCGAAGTGCCCGACCGGTCAGTCCGCCCCTGTCATCAATAGAGATGAGCAATATTCTCAAAAATTCTATTCGGCCGGTTCGCAAAATTTTCAGAAAAGTTTCAATTCGATCCAAATTTATTTGCGGCGAATCGCGTTAAAAAACAGCTATTTCCTGGTTGCAGAGAGAGCCTGTATAGTGGTGTAGAACACTGTGTCTTGCAGTAACATGCATAGGGAGTCTGCTGTGGTAGTGGAACAATACTGTAAGTCAGTATAACACACACATGACAGGCGCTGATCTTAGAATAATGGCACACTTCACTTATTTGGGCAGTTACAGGTCCAGAACTGACCAAATAACTTAAGTGTGAACTCAGCCTTACAGGTCGATGTTAGCGCCAGGTGTAAAGAACTGTGCAGAGGCCCAAGATCCTACTCTAGCGTGAAAGAGCACACTCCTTTTACACCATCATCAGCTGTTTCCACATAGATGTCTACAGAACCTGTTCTACTAAACGGTAATACAAGTAGAGCCCCCCTGACAGAGTGGAGAGGGTGTCAGCAGTAAGTTTGTGTTGAAGTCACTGATGATTTTGCCCTTCCTCTGATGGGTCAGAACAATAACCCACAAAAAACGGATCCTGTCTGTGGAGCACATGCCTTCACTCGGTCAGTATTTGCTCAATAATCCATCAGTATTGCTAATGCCCAAAAAAAACAGGAGTGGATTTAAAACAGAGATGACACGTGAATGGAATATTTGCATGTCTTCTGTGTTTTGTACCCACTCCTGCTTTAGACTACTAAATCATAAGCCAATTCGGATGGGACCACACAGGCCTTACAGCTGCTACTCAGGCAGGATCCGTTGTGCGTCTCATTTTTTCTTCCTTCTGAAAGATCAGAAGAAGGGTCAAATAAATGATGATGTCAACCTGGCCAAAAAGGCAAAATAGTGGCCCAGTCATGGAGTGGGGAGTGTGGGATGACAGCTTGAGAAGTCAACAGAGTGGCCAAATGACATAGTGTTGAGGTAGCAGCAGCATGAGGAGACCACAGAGTCGCTCAGTGACATAGTGGGGAGGTGGCAGCAGCAGCATGAGGAGACCCAGATTGGCCCATTTATATAGTATTGAGGTGGCAGCAGTATTAGGAAGGCACAGAATGGCCCAGTGACATATTGCTGAGGTTAGCAGCAGCATGAGGAGGCCACAGACTGGCAAGGTGACATAGCGTGGAGGTGGCAGCTGCATGAGGAGACCACAGAGTGGCAAGGTGACATAGTGTGGATTTAGCAGCAGCAAGAGGAGACCACAGAGTGGCAAGGAGACATAGTGTGGAGGTGGCAGCAGCAGCATGAGGAGGCCACAGAGTGGCCCATTGACATAGTGTTGAGTTAGCAGCAGCATGAGGAGGCCACAGAGTGGCAAGGTGACATAGTGTGGAGGTGGCAGCAGCTGCAGCATGAGGAGCCACGGTTCTCCCAGGTCACTTTATGGTGACGCTGCATATGTTGATGCAGGGCCGTGGTGCCAACATTGGCACCCTGGCCACGCTTCACCTTCTGCCCACAGAATCAGCAAATGGCCATGTTCACCTCCTCCAGCGGTTTTACAAAAAACTGTCACACCACCGAGTAGGTGATTTTACCCCAACAGTCCGCACTGACTGACTGCTACTGCCGCTGCCTCTGTGAACCCATGCACCACTACTTCCTGGGCAGGTAGGCTGCGGCGAAGCAGGTGGTCTACCCCGGGCACGTTTGGCTCCCGACCTTCCACTGCTGCCACCCTGTTGACTCCCAGCCATTCTACCACCTTGCTGGCTCAGCTGCTGCCTCGTGGGCAAGCTGCCACCCTCTTCTCCTGATGATGATGAAACCGATTCTGCACCAAGCTCCCAAGTGCAATCGGCTTCATCATCATCGAGTAGTTTCTGCACGTCACTGATGTTCTCCTCAACGGTCTCTGGGTCAGGAGCCTGACTGCTTGCAACACCAGCTCCCACGCCACTCTCATCACTACTTGCCCGTTAGTGGAGGAAGCAGTGGATGTCTCCTTCAGATCTTGGCTGGGCAGTAGCTGCTGACTGTCCTCTAGTAGCTCGTCCTCGCTGTATAGTGGACCTATACATAACTTCTCTGGCTGAGGAAACAGAAAAGGACAGAGGCAAGTTGAGGACAGTTGAGGGCACAGGGCCTGCTCCCGGGCCATGCCAACTAAGGGTTGTGTCTGACAAACCCACCGACTGTTGGCTGGGGGTGTCTGATGTCACTTGGGAGGAAGTGGATGACCGAGTTAACCAATCAAGAACTGCTGGGTTGCTGGTCAAGACAGGACCCCTAGATGACACCTTGAGCTCAGGCCTCTCGCTGCAACTCCTGCTGCCACACACCCTTAGGGTCCATTCACACATCCGTGTGTGTTTTGTGGATCCACTGATCCGCGGATCCGCAAAACATGGACAGCGGCAATGTGCGTTCCGCATTTTGAGGACCGCACATTGCCGGCACTAAGAGAATATGGACATGTTCTATTTTTTTCAGGATCGGAATTGCGGACCCAGAAGTGCGAGTCCGCAGTTCCAGGTCGGGGCCACACGTCGTGCGGCCCCATAGAAATGTATGGGTCCACAATTCCGTTCCGCAAAATGCGGAATGGAATTGCGGATGTGTGAATGGAGCCTTACTCTGCTGCGACCTCTGCCTGCCCCAGAAACATTTAGGCCTCTTCCCCTCCTCTGTGCATAGCCTGGCACTTCTCTGTCTGACATACTTTTAGCTGAACTAAATAAATTAAAAGCAAATTAAAACACCCCTAAAAGCGATAAATATTTGTGTACTGAAATAGGCCAGTAAACGCTTTCAACACATACAGTATATATATATATATATATATATATTTTTTTTTTTTTTTTTTTTTACCTGTATGGTGTTTTTTTTAGTTTAGTTTTTAGTGTATTTTTAGGACCCTTGACGTGGGTTGCGAGCTTACATATTTTGCAGACATACTGGGGGAAATTTATTAGAACTGGTGTAAAGTAGAACTAGCTTACAGCAGTATGATAATTCACCCCCATACTGTTTTAAGAAATGTCTGTGAAACATGAACTAATACCTCACTGTTAGGAACAGAGCAATGTAATTTGCAATCTATGAAAAAAATTTATACCTGTAACAATAATTGTATTTGGCCTACTTTAATTAATGGTTACATATGCAATGTAAACATAAAATATGATTATTGTTTTTCAAATTGGGTACATTAAGTACATTATAGTCATTGATGTTTTGAGCACTGACATATATTTTATTAC